>NC_092336.1:571858333-572480625 GCF_046630445.1 Rutidosis leptorrhynchoides
TTTGTATTTTTAGCTCATATTTAGTTTTAAACTTAGTTTTTGCCATAGTTATTTTTACTTCTAGATTTTTAGGCTTTGCCGTAGAATTCCTTAAGTGCTTTTTCTTTAGACTAAGATTTAGGTGCTTTAGAATTTTGCGACGCCTTTTTAAGTTATTTCCATTTGGGATTTAGTTTTTCCTATAAGCTTTAATATTTTTAGACGACTTTTACCTATGTATCAATTATCATTCCAATTAGTAATCTCAATTTGCGATTATAATTTTAAGTTAGTTGTAGTAATAAGGTTAGGTTAGTCAAGTATTTTTAAGTTTTATAAGTTTCTTTTATTTTTCCGTCACCTTTTATTTTTCAACCATTTTTCTTTTTCGACCTTTTTCGACGAACTCTTTTTCTTTCTTATTTCTCGCTATTCTAGTTTTTAGAACATAGATTTTTATTCTACTTCTTATCTAAATTTCTTAAAATTACGAAAATTTATTTTAAGTGGTTAAATTGATAGACATCAAAATTTTCTGGTTCGTAGTAATAGTTGGATTTGTACGTGGACCGGGTTATTGGAGCCAAACAGTCCTCAATTATATTGAGACCAAACGAATCCTGCCCCTCTGCTGCATCTTTTGGCTATTCGAAACGTGGGCAAAATCAGAAAAGTCTATTGATTGGATAACTTATTATAATTTTTCTTTCCTTTTAAAAAACTAATAGGATATTCAGTGAATGCACCGAGCAAGACGTTCACCACCTTTTGTACGTTTACCACCTGTAACTAGATCAAGACATTTAGCAAATATTACTGCCGTTGATTTTTCTTTAGAATCGTCATCCAGTCGACCAAGTACTCCAGTTCAAATTTCCGATAATTCATTTTTTGAACCCGACCTCACAATTGAGAATCCGGAGAATATTCAGGAACGATTCGTAGATCCTGGACCACTAAACTTTCCTCCGGAACCACCAATCATTCAAACAGAGATTGTTGAGGAACGAACCATTAAATCAGAATCCTCTAGTGATTCTGATTCAACAAGTTCAATTATGGAGAATCTGGAACCTTTAAGTATGGAAGACCGAATGAGAGCTAAACGCACTGGCCAAGGTCACGCAATTACTCATCCAGACATTAATGCGCCAGATTATGAAATCAAAGGACAAATTCTACACATGGTGACTAATCAATGCCAATTTAGTGGTGCGCCGAAGGAAGATCCAAATGAACATCTACGTACCTTTAATAGGATCTGCACACTATTTAAAATCCGAGAAGTGGAGGATGAACAGATATATCTCATGTTATTTCCCTGGACTTTAAAGGGAGAAGCCAAAGATTGGTTGGAATCGTTACCTGAAGGGGCGATTGATACATGGGAAATTTTAGTTGAAAAATTTCTTAAACAATTCTTTCCTGCATCTAAAGCCGTAAGACTTCAAGCAGAAATTGTTACGTTTACACAGAAGCCGAATGAAACTCTATATGAGGCATGGACAAGATATGGAAAGTTATTAAGAGGATGTCCGCAACATGGTTTAGACACCTGTCAAATAGTACAAATATTCTACCAAGGATGCGACATCACTACAAGGAAAGACATAGATATAGCAGCTGGTGGTTCTATTATGAAGAAAACCGAAACTGATGCTTACAAAATTATTGATAACACTGCTTCCCACTCACATGAGTGGCACCAAGAAAAAGATATCGTTAGATCATCTAAAGCAGCTAGAGTCGATTCTAGCCATGACTTAGATTCCATTTCCGCAAAGATAGATGCTGTCGAGAGACGAATGGAAAAGATGACTAAAGATATTCACTCAATACGAATTAGTTGTGAGCAGTGTGGAGGACCACATTTGACAAAAGATTGTCTCAGTATTGAATTAACAATGGAACAAAGAGAGAATATTTCATACATAAACCAAAGGCCTGGAAATAATTATCTGAATAATTATCAACCGCCAAGACCAATTTACAATCAAAACCAAAATTATAACAGAAATATTCCATACAACAACCAACAAGGTCCTAGCAATCAACAAGTATCCAATAATACTTACAACCAGCAAAGACCTAATTTTCAAAATAAACCACCACAACAAACCGATGAGAAAAAGCCGAATTTAGAAGATATGATGACGAAGCTAGTTGAAACTCAAACGCAGTTTTTCACATCTCAGAAACAAACTAATGAACAAAATGCTCAAGCATTTAGAAATCAACAAGCTTCTATTCAAAATCTGGAACAAGAAGTAAGTAACCTAGCAAGGTTAATAGGTGAAAGAAAACCGGGAAGTCTACCTAGTGATACAAATGCTAACCCCCGGAATGAAACAGCTAAAGCTATTACCACAAGAAGTGGTACAACACTTAAACCACCTGAAATACCTGTAACTTCTGATGAAGCTATTCCTACTCCACAAGAACCACAACCTGATCAAGATAAGGAAAAAGAACCGGTAGTTGAAAAGATTAATGAAGATAACACAGTTAAGGTTAAACCTTATGTTAAACCATACCAACCACCACTTCCTTACCCAAGTAAAATGAAGAAAGAGAAACTTGAAGCCGAGCAATCCAAATTCTTGGATATGTTTAAACAGATAAATGTAAATCTTCCTTTCATTGATGTAATTTCAGGAATGCCTAGATATGCTAAATTCTTGAAAGATCTAATCTCAAATAGAAAGAAAATGGAAGAACTCTCGGCTGTTACTATGAATGCTAATTGTTCAGCAGTGCTGTTGAATAAGATACCAGAAAAACTATCTGATCCAGGAAGTTTCACAATTCCATGTTTTCTGGGTAGTCTTAGTTCAATAGAAGCATTGGCAGACTTAGGTGCTAGTATAAATCTAATGTCGTATTCACTATACGCTAAACTAGACCTTGGAGAATTGAAACCAACCAGAATAAACATACAACTAGCCGATAGATCAATAAAATATCCTAGAGGGATAATGGAGAACATGCTAGTTAAAGTTGGTACTTTAGTATTTCCAGTAGATTTTGTTGTTTTGGACATGGAAGAAGATTCTCAAGTTCCTCTCATATTAGGAAGACCATTCTTAAACACGGCTAAAGCAATGATAGACGTGTTCGGTAAGAAACTGACCCCAAGTATAGAGGATGAGAGTGTTACCTTTTCAGTTGATAGAGCAATGCAACAACCACAATCTGCAGATGATACATGTTATTATATTCAAACTATAGATGCACATGCAGAATTATTAGAAGAATTTCCAGAATTACAAGGAACAGGAGAATGTTCTTTAGGAGAAGGTAATGAACCAATTGATGAAGCTGAAATGTTAGCTACACTTATAGCTAATGGATATGAACCAACAACAGAAGAAATTCAAATGCTAAAAGAAGAAGACAGATATCGATACAAATCATCGATAGAAGAACCTCCGAAATTAGAGTTAAAGCCACTTCCAAACCATTTGGAATACGCTTATTTACATGGTGAATCTGAATTACCTGTAATAATATCGTCTTCTCTTACTGAAAATGAGAAATCACAACTCATTTCTGTGTTGAAAGCTCATAAACCAGCCATTGCATGGAAGATTCATGATATTAAAGGAATAAGTCCTTCGTATTGCACACATAAAATCCTTATGGAAGAAGGTCATAAAATGTATGTGCAACGCCAACGAAGACTAAATCCTAATATGCAAGATGTAGTTAAAAAAGAGATTATTAAACTGCTAGATGCAGGTTTAATTTATCCAATCTCTGATAGTCCATGGGTAAGCCCAGTTCAATGCGTACCTAAGAAGGTTGGCATGACTGTCATTACAAATGAGAAAAATGAGCTTATTCCTACTAGGACTGTAACAGGATGGCGTGTATGTATTGATTATAGAAAATTAAATGACGCCACCAGAAAAGATCACTTTCCCTTACCTTTCATAGATCAAATGTTGGAAAGATTAGCCGGAAATAGTTACTATTGTTTTCTAGATGGATTTTCCGGATATTTTCAAATTCCAATAGCACCCGAGGACCAAGAGAAAACCACATTCACGTGCCCTTATGGTACTTTTGCTTACAAACGCATGCCATTTGGACTTTGCAACGCCCCTGCAACCTTTCAAAGGTGTATGATGGCGATTTTTCACGACATGATAGAAGAATGCATGGAAGTTTTCATGATTGACTTTTCAGTCTTCGGTGATACATTTGAATCATGTCTAGTTAATTTTGAACGAATGCTTATTAGATGCGAACAATCAAATCTAGTTCTTAATTGGGAGAAATGCCATTTCATGGTTAAAGAAGGCATCGTTCTTGGTCATAAAATTTCAAAAGAAGGAATTGAAGTGGATAGAGCTAAAGTAGATGTAATTGCTAAACTTCCACATCCCACCAATGTTAGAGGAGTTAGGAGTTTTCTAGGGCATGCCGGTTTTTACCGACGTTTCATAAAAGATTTTTCTAAAATTGCCACTCCTATGAATAAACTCCTAGAAAAGGATGCTCCATTCATCTTTTCAGATGAGTGTATCAAATCTTTTAATATTCTTAAAGAGAAACTCACTAATGCGCCGATCATGATAATACCAAATTGGAATCTACCATTTGAACTAATGTGCGATGCAAGTGATTTTGCAATGGGAGCCGTTTTAGGACAAAGGATTGAAAAACGATTTCAACCTATATATTATGCTAGTAAGACATTACAAGGAGCACAAACGAACTATACAACTACTGAAAAAGAACTCCTTGCTATTGTCTTTGCTTTTGACAAATTTCGATCATATCTCGTTCTAGCAAAAACGGTGGTCTATACCGACCATTCTGCTCTTAGATACCTATTTTCAAAACAAGATGCTAAACCAAGATTAATCCGTTGGATCTTACTCTTACAAGAGTCTGATATTGAAATCCGAGATAAAAGAGGAGCAGAAAATCTCGCCGCTGATCATCTTTCTCGTCTTGAAAATCCCGAATTAGAAGTTCTAAATGAATCGGCCATACAAGACAACTTTCCTGATGAATATCTATTGAAGATAGATTATAAAGAAATTCCTTGGTTTGCAGACTATGCAAACTACTTAGTTTGTGGATTCCTTGAAAAAGGATTATCGTACCAAAGACGAAAGAAATTTTTCAGTGATATAAAACACTATTTTTGGGAAGATCCACATTTGTTTAAAAGTTGTCCCGATGGAATAATACGCCGATGTGTATTTGGAGATGAAGCTAGTAAAATTTTAAACCATTGTCACACAGGACCAACAGGAGGGCATTATGGGCCTCAACTAACAGCAAGAAAAGTTTATAATGCTGGATTCTATTGGCCTACAATTTACAAAGACGCACACCTTCTTTTCAAATCCTGTGATGCTTGTCAAAGGGCCGGAAAAATAAGTCAACGTGATGAAATGCCACAAAATGTCATCCAAGTATGTGAAGTATTTGACATTTGGGGTATTGACTTTATGGGTCCATTTCCAAAATCTCATAATAATCTATATATACTCGTAGCCATTGATTATGTATCTAAATGGGCGGAAGCACAAGCTCTCCCAACTAACGATGCACGAGTTGTAGTCAACTTTTTAAAACGTCTTTTTGCAAGGTTTGGAACACCGAAAGCTTTAATAAGTGATCGGGGAACTCATTTCTGTAATAATCAACTTGAGAAAGTTCTTAAAAGATATGGAGTAACTCATAAAATCTCCACCGCATATCATCCACAAACAAGTGGACAAGTTGAAAATACCAACCGAGCTTTAAAACGTATTCTAGAGAAAACCGTAGGATCAAATCCGAAGGAATGGTCCATTAAATTGGAGGATGCACTCTGGGCTTTTAGAACAGCCTACAAAACTCCAATTGGAACCACACCTTTTAGACTTGTTTATGGAAAAGCATGTCATCTTCCAGTAGAAATTGAACACAAAGCATTTTGGGCTTTGAAGACATGTAATCTTGATTTACATGAAGCCGGACGTCTACGATTAAGTAAACTAAACGAATTAGAAGAATTAATACATGAAGCATACGATAATTCGTTAATCTATAAAGAAAGAACGAAGAAATGGCATGATAAAAGAATCAGAAGTTCAAAAGAATTTAAGGAAGGAGACAGAGTTCTTCTTTTCAATTCACGATTCAAGCTATTTCCTGGAAAATTGAAATCAAGATGGTCTGGACCATTCATAGTCAAAAGAGTTTTTCCATACGGAACGATAGAATTAATAAATTCAAATGGGATTGAATTTAAAGTTAATGGTCACAGAGTTAAACATTACATACATGGTCCGATGGAAGTCGACAACGAAGTTAATCACAATTTCGACACCACAGCTAACTAAGTGTGGGGAGAATCAAGTCTTTAAAGGATAATATGTATTTCTGTTAGAGTTAGATTGTCTGTTTTCGTGTAGTTCTCGAAAATAGAACCCGAATGGTCTTTCCCTAGCAGACCCTAAAGAACTAGTCTTCTCCCCCCATTCTGAATTTTTAATTTTTTTAGGTTTTTACAAAATGAAGACTGCCTGTGAACTAAACCATGGTCTAATGCTACACGCTTTGATCACTAAACGTAATAATGACACACTACCGAGTGAAATAGTATCAGTAATCAGAGAAAGAATGGACGGAGTTAGAAAAGAATCCAGATGCGAAGATAATAAGTTACAATTTGGTAAAGGAAAATCAAAATCCGCAGCAAAAAGAAGAGCACGACACCTAGAGCGATGTCACAAATGCGGAAAATGGTCACATGGAGGTAAATGTTCAAATAATCAAACCTATTCAAACACCGAATTTGTTACTTTATGCAGAGACGGACCGTTCATATGTTTAGAAGAAAAGACACTGAATGCTCGAGGTTACGCCTATGTAGCTATGGAAAACCAATTAAACCGACTATCTTATGAATGAGATAGATCATATAACTAAGAAATCTATTTCACAGGTAAGTTTGTACAGTTTTTATTTTTTATTTTTTTATTTTTAACCTTTTGATAATAAACGCTAATTTGTTCGCTATAAAGTATTAAATTGGTATTGAATAAAATTAGGTTTGGCGACCGAAATTATTGATATCATTCAAAAAAATTTATTACATCACTACGAAATTTAACGTTTATTCTTAAGGTATAAATATCTTTAATCAATCAACCCAAAATATTTCAAAAATTCGTCATGAGTTAAATTAGGTCTTGGAACCGAAATTACTTTACCGAAAAGAGGGGCGCATATTTTTGATAATATTTGATTGATAAAAGTGGGATGAAAAGCCAAAAAGATTTTTAATTTTATTTTTACCATGTTTTTAAAATTAATATATAAATCTTAAATTAATATTGTAAACTTTGTAAAAACAATATATTTAAAATTGTAAATATTTGAAAAATTAATATAAGTTTGTTGTGAATTTATAATATGAATTTTTAAATTAAGTTTGGTGTGAATTTTTAATTATTAAAATATGAATTTTTAATTTTATGCATTTTAAATTTTAAGTTTGGTGTGAATTTTTAATATTAATTTCGAATTTTATATTTAAGTTGTGTGAATTTAAAAACAAAAATTTACTTTATCTCATTAAGTTAAAAATATGATTTTTAAAATTCGTCGTAAGTTGAAGACTAGGTCTTTGAACCGAAATTGCTTTACCCAAGAGAGGGACGAGAACTTTTATTATCATTATTTTTAATCTTATTGAATTAAAGTATGCCAAAAACATAAAAAAAAAAAACTCAAAAATCTTAGCTTTTAAAACAATCGCTACACAAAGACAAATTTTAAAATTTTGTCGAAGGACGGACTAGGACATCGATCCGAAACGACCTCGTCCTAAATAACAAGGGAAACAAAATTTTAAAATTAATTACGTAATTGTTTTAATTAGTATAAGTTATTAAAAAAAAAAAAAAAAAAACCAAACTCCGCGACTCGCGGTGTTTGAGGGTTTAAACCCCGCGACTCGCGGGAGGACCAAAATACAGAAAAAAATAAAAACGAGCTAAACTGATCAGTTGCACACCACACCAAAAATACTGCGAAGAACACAGCAAAAATACTCCGAAAAAAACCCTAAAAACACCCCCAAAATCACAATTTTTAACCGTTAATCATCAAATCTTTTACTAAAATCATGTTGAGAAGGATGCTATCAAGGAATTACTCAAGAAAAATGGTAAATTTCTACACCTAAACACCATTTAATTCAAAAATTAGTGTTCTTGAGCAATTTTTTCCCCAATTTGATTTTGATGCTTTTTAGTGTAATTATGCTTAAATTGTTTATGTATTATGCTTGTATAACCTAGATTGATGCTATTTAACATGATTAGAAGCCTTAAACTTCAAATTTTGAGTAATCTAGGGTTTGTGTTCTTGAGCAAATTTGGGGCTTTTTGATATAAACAGGTTATGGCCGATTTTTGTCATGAATTGTTGCTAAATTAAGTAGTGTAACATGTTTAGGTAGTTAAATGATCCAAACTTTGAGCCTAAACATGATTTTGAGAATTAAAGTGGACTTTTTCAAGTCTAAAATTCATGAACTTGATTTTTGAGAGATAATGCCATTTGAAACTTGTTTAATTGCTAGTGATGATTATTTTGACATGTTATTTGAGTTAAATGCTTATGAACTTGGCGAACATTTTCGTATATGCTTATTTGAAAAAGTGTAGATTTGATAAAAATGTGAAAATGAGCTTAAGTTTGATATAAATTGATCATGTCATTGTAATTATTTTGATTGATGATTTTGCTGACACTAATGCATATTTGGATGCACAAAAATTATGTTTGATGTGTTTTGCAGACTGAAAGGGGTGAATCTTCATCCCAAGCTCGCAATGCTCCTGCTAAGAATGCGGAACAACAGGAGGTGGATAACTACTACAAGCAAGATATACCTCATCCAGTCATGACCTTTTCTGATATGCACTTGGAAGATTTGCACCCGAACCTGAGATTTGACAGACTTTGGATAGATTATCCAAAATACCAAAGGGGTTTGCATACTCTTCATTCTAAGGTTGTTGATGTACCGAGGGTCATAGAATGGGGACCCTTAGAAGCTGTAGAATTGGCCAGGCCAATTAGGGAATTACTTGTACAGAGGTATGGTAATTCTACTTTTAATGACTGGGTACGTTTATTCACCATGCGTAGACCTGTATATAAAGTATGGTGTGAAGAATTGTTGTGTAGTATAGAATTAAATGATCGGGTAGCTAGTTTAACCGATCGATCTTTTATTAGATTTTTGTTAGGAGGTTCGATGCGACACATGTCTTTACTAGACATGGCTCAGGCTTTACGTATATATACGCCTGAGGAGTTAGCATCTGCCGATTGTAGAGGGTTGATACTAAATGGTAGAAAGATAGATGAAAATTTTGATACACACGGTGTATGGAGTCAAATGACAAGCCATCACTGATTCAAAGGGGGAAATTACTCTTATTTGGATATAGATAGAGCTGAATTAAGAGTAATTCATAGGTTTTTAGCTAATTCGATTACACAAAGAGGTAAGAACAAGGAAAAGGTAAATGAACAGGATTTGTTTTACCATATGTGTATTCGAGACCCACAAAGCGCTGTAAGTATACCTTATTGTGTGGGTTATTATTTATCAACTATGGTTAGGGGGATGAGACCGCATAGCATAATAGGAGGTGGTATTTTTTTTACTTTGATTGCTGAATATCTCGGTGTGGATATAAGTCGGGGGGGATTATTAGTCGAAGAACCAGAACCCCGCGATACTATAGGTTTAAATGTATACCATGGTGCGAAAGTTTTGAAGAGGCGAAATAACGCCGCAGTACAATACCATGGTAGACATCCACAGGTTGAGAGAAACCAACAGCAAGGTAATGTAGGAGGGGGAAATGAAATGCAAGAAATGCAAAGGTTTATAGCTTCACAGGAGTACGAAAATGCTAGACAGAGAGCATTTGAAGATTGGCAAGTTCATCAAAACCAAATCATAGCTCATTGCCAACATATAGGTAGAAACTATATTCCTACACCAAAATCCATCTTCCCTCCCTGGTCTATAGAGATGCAACCACCGTATCCTACGTATAACCCTGCCGAAGCATTCTATAGCACCTATGGTTATGCTTGGAACCCCTATTGGTACCAGTATCATCCCTAGTCTACTTAGTTTTATTTATTTTGTAATTTGTAATATTGATACGTTTATTACTTATGTTAATATTGTAATAGTTTTTATAATTTTCTAACTTTTATTCTTAGATTTTAATAATTTTTGAATGTGGGGTAATATACCAAACTTCAAAAATATGTATATATGTTTGCAGTTTATCTTATGTACACAACGGGGTAAAACAACGCATTTTCAAAGACTGGCATTAAGTTCAGCAAAAGCAACTAATTTTGACGACAAGATGCAAAATATATGTGAAATAACAACAAGACGGAATGAACAAATGATGTGCACCATTTATCATTCAGCAAACAAACGCCAATATATTTGGAAACTTTGGTAAAAATTTAATCATTTTCACACAAATCACCCTCAATAATTTAAATTGTTACTGATTTCTTGCAAATGAGGGCATTGCAAGATCTTAAGTGTGGGAAGGGGTTAAATTCTTTCGGATTTTAAAATTTTTATCTTAAACACTGGGTTACCATTAAAAATACTAGTAAAGCAGTAGTTGTATTAGAATCTAGTGCTCTCTGATAATAAAGAACAGCCCTAGTCTTATATACTGACTACCCAATTCTAGTAAAAAATTTTAAATTTTTTTTCAATTAATTGAACTCAAAATCATGTTTATACATATTTATGAACGATAAAATTAGGTTTTAACACCGAAATTATTGTTACCTCAGAAAGGACATAAATTGAGAAACAAACCAAAATGTTAAAATTCATTTAAAATGGAATAGAGGACGATAAAAAGGAAAATAAAAGCCAAGTGTGGGAAAATTTACCAAGTTATCTTAAACATATGTCACATATATCTGTAACAAATAACTGAAAATACTTTTGCTTTGGACTAAACTAAACTGTTTTACCCAATGAAAGAAAAGAGAAGATGGATCTACATGATGAATCAATTCCATCATTAAAAGGAAGTAAAGTCTTCCGAAAAAGAAACGTGCTTATTGGTTTAGGTCAAGAAGTTGTCGTCCAGACCAGCTGTAGGTTGACGAAAAATCTAGAAAAGTCATCAATAAAATCAGCAGGAAATCCACGGACCTCAGTATTAAACAGGGTCGCCAAGTGGTCAGATTTATCCTAACCATGAGAAGGATTTATCTCGTAAAATGGGGGGGCACCATGCAAATTAGCTGGATAAGACTAATAAATCAGATCCCCAGAAAGGATAATCTCCTTAAAAGATCAAAAATCAGCTTTTAAGCCTGATATTACTCAATCCTTGAGATTGACCTTAAAGATTGAGAATTACAAACTCATGGAATTCAATGATATCTAAACTCGAGCTTGAACGAGAAAATATTTTGATCAAAATTACAAACCAATTTGTTTTCTGAAAACCCTATTTTCAATGCGTTCATTACCATTGAACGTAAAATCCTAGGAATTCACCTGGAATTCATTAGGTCACCTGAACCAAATCGGGTGTCAACCGTAAGAACGGTGGTTGCATAGCATGGTCGAAGACAGGACCTTGTGCCAGACCGAAAAATCATAAGGGTGAGCTTTACTATTGCTCCTACCAAGGATAGTAATTGCGTCAGACACATTATAGACCATAATTAAAAGCATGTCAGGGGACATTGCCTTAACAGTTGCTTGTTCAACGCTTTCCTTTACAACCGGACGGTAGTTTACTGAAAGGTAATATGCGGGACAAGTAAACTGGACGTGTTGCTTTCCAAATACAAGGTTTGCAAGTGGGTGACACAAAACCATAAGTTTTGAGCTAAAATTTTCAAATCTGAAACCCACCAAGCCCATAAAAATATTTTGCAAACACCGGTAAAGGGTTATTCCGGAAAACTTATCTAGGGTAAAAACTAGATTTAATTTTCAAAAGATCAAATGTTTTCATAAAGATCCAATTTCCTTAATGGATCTAAATTTTTATAGTCATGTGGGACTGTAAACCATATCGTTACTACCATTGTTTATACCACCGTATAGAAATCACTGATGTACAAAGTGTGAAGAATAAAGAAGTGATTCTAGTATTTCAAGACGATATTGCTTGAGGACAAGCAACGCTCAAGTGTGGGAATATTTGATAATGCTAAAAACGAACATATATTTCATAGCATTATTTCTCAAGAAAGACAAGCTTTTAGTTGCAATTGTTCTATTTACAAGTGATATTCGTTTAAATAATAAAAGGTGAAGACAAAAGACAGATTCGACGAATTGAAGACGCAAATGACCAAAAAGCTCAAAAGTACAAAAGACAATCAAAGAGGTTCCAATTATTGATAAAAAACGTCTCGAAATTACAAGAGTACAAGATTCAAAACGCAAAGTACAAGATATTAAATTGTACGCAAGGACGTACGAAAATCCGGAACCGGGACATGAGTCAACTCTCAACGCTCGACGCAACGGACTAAAAATTACAAGTTAACTATGTATATAAATATAATATAATATATAATTAATTATATTAATTATATATATATTATATTTATAAATAAATCGTCGGCAAGAAAGACTCCAAAGAATGTGAGCTGTATTTTCAATCTCCGCGACTCGCGGAGTTTGAAGGCAAAAATGCCGCGAGTCGCGGAGCCCCAATTTCTGAAACTCCCTATAAAAGCAACCGAATTCTGATCGCAAAAACCATCTTTTTTCCTTCTTCTCTCAATATATACGTAATATATATTTATAATTTATATTTTAATTTTAATTTTAATTTTAAATCCTAATAATAAGGGTATGTTAGCGAATATTGTAAAGGTGTAAGTCGAAATTCTGTCCGTGTAACGCTACGCTATTTTTAATCATTGTAAGTTATGTTCAACCTTTTTAATTTAATGTCTCGTAGCTAAGTTATTATTATGCTTATTTAATCCGAAGTAATCATGATGTTGGGCTAATTACTAAAATTGGGTAATTGGGTTTTGTACCATAATTGGGGTTTGGATAAAAGAACGACACTTGTGGAAATTAGACTATGGGCTATTAATGGGTTTTATGTTAACTAAACAATACCTTATTAATTTAATATACAAACTTATAATTTGACGTATTTATATATAACCACATACGCTTGACTGGGTACGGTGGGCGGGATATCTATAAATACCAATAATTATTCATTTTACCGGACACGGAACTGGATTAATAGTTAATAGACTTGTTGAAATAGGGGTGAATTACATTCAAGGGTAATTGGTATAATTGTTAACAAAGTAGTAAAACCTTGGTTTACACGCAGTCGATAACCTGGTGTATTCATTAAACAAAGTATTAAAACCTTGTTACAATTCGAATCCCCAATTAGTTGGAATATTTGACTTCGGGAATAAGAATAATTTGACGAAGGCTTTCGCTCTTTTTATTTATGACTGATGGACTATTATGGACAAATCCGTATGGACATATTAAATAATCCAGGACAAAGGACAATTAACCCATGGGCTTAAAAATTAAAATCAACACGTCAAACATCATGATTACGGAAGTTTAAATAAGCATAATTCTTTTATTTCATATTTAATTTCCTTTATTTTATATTTAATTGCACTTCTAATTATCACATTTTTATTGTTATTGTATTTAATTGCACTTTTAATTATCGTAATTTTTAATTATCGCAAGTTTATTTTATCGCACTTTTATTATTCACAATTTCATTATCGTTATTTACTTTACGCTTAATTTAAGTCTTGTATTTATTTATTATTTTACATTTGGTTTTAACTACGACTAAAGTTTTAAAATCGACAAACCGGTCATTAAACGGTAAAAACCCCCCTTTATAATAATAATATTACTTATATATATATATTTGTATTTTTATAAAAGTAAACTAATATAGCGTTAAGCTTTGTTTAAAAAGATTCCCTGTAGAATGAACCGGACTTACTAAAAACTACACTACTGTACGATTAGGTACGAGTACGAATACGGGTGCATACGAGTAGAATTGTTGATGAAACTGAACGAGGATGTAATTGTAAGAATTTTTGTTAAGTAGAAGTATTTTGATAAGTGTATTGAAGTCTTTAAAAAGTGTATAAATACATATTAAAACACTACATGTATATACATTTTAACTGAGTCGTTAAGTCATCGTTAGTCGTTACATGTAAGTGTTGTTTTGAAACCTTTAGGTTAACGATCTTGTTAAATGTTATTAACCCAATATTTATAATATCAAATGAGATTTTAAATTATTATATTATCATGATATTATCATGTATGAATATCATTAAATGTCTTTACAACGATAATCGTTACATATATGTCTCGTTTAAAAATCATTAAGTTAGTAGTCTTGTTTTTACATATGTAGTTCATTGTTAATATACTTAATGATATGTTTACTTATCATAGTATCATGTTAACTATATATATATATCCATATATATGTCATCATATAGTTTTTACAAGTTTTAACGTTCGTGAATCACCGGTCAACTTGGGTGGTCAATTGTCTATATGAAACATATTTCAATTAATCAAGTCTTAACAAGTTTGATTGTTTAACGTGTTGGAAACATTTAATCATGTAAATATCAATCTCAATTAATATATACAAACATGGAAAAGTTCGGGTCACTACAGTACCTACCCGTTAAATAAATTTCGTCCCGAAATTTTAAGCTGTTGAAGGTGTTGACGAATCTTCTGGAAATAGATGCGGGTATTTCTTCTTCATCTGATCTTCACGCTCCCAGGTGAACTCGGGTCCTCTACGAGCATTCCATCGAACCTTAACAATTGGTATCTTGTTTTGCTTAACTCTTTTAACCTCACGATCCATTATTTCGACGGGTTCTTCGATGAATTAAAGTTTTTCGTTGATTTGGATTTCATCTAACGGAATAGTGAGATCTTCTTTAGCAAAACATTTCTTCAAATTCGAGACGTAGAAAGTGTTATGTACAGCCGCGAGTTGTTGAGGTAACTCAAGTCGGTAAGCTACTGGTCCGACACGATCAATAATCTTGAATGGTCCAATATACCTTGGATTTAATTTCCCTCATTTACCAAATCGAACAACACCTTTCCAAGGTGCAACTTTAAGAATGACCATCTCTCCAATTTCAAATTCTATATCTTTTCTTTTAATGTCAGCGTAGCTCTTTTGTCGACTTTGGGCGGTTTTCAACCGTTGTTGAATTTGGATGATCTTCTCGGTAGTTTCTTGTATAATCTCCGGACCCCTAATCTGTCTATCCCCCACTTCACTCCAACAAATCGGAGACCTGCACTTTCTACCATAAAGTGCTTCAAACGGCGCCATCTCAATGCTTGAATGGTAGCTGTTGTTGTAGGAAAATTCTGCTAACGGTAGATGTCGATCCCAACTGTTTCTGAAATCAATAACACATGCTCGTAGCATGTCTTCAAGCGTTTGTATCGTCCTTTCGCTCTGCCCATCAGTTTGTGGATGATAGGCAGTACTCATGTCTAGACGAGTTCCTAATGCTTGCTGTAATGTCTGCCAGAATCTTGAAATAAATCTGCCATCCCTATCAGAGATAATAGAGATTGGTATTCCATGTCTGGAGACGACTTCCTTCAAATACAGTCGTGCTAACTTCTCCATCTTGTCATCTTCTCTTATTGGCAGGAAGTGTGCTGATTTGGTGAGACGATCAACTATTACCCAAATAGTATCAAAACCACTTGCAGTCCTTGGCAATTTAGTGATGAAATCCATGGTAATGTTTTCCCATTTCCATTCCGGGATTTCGGGTTGTTGAAGTAGACCTGATGGTTTCTGATGCTCAGCTTTGACCTTAGAACACGTCAAACATTCTCCTACGTATTTAGCAACATCGGCTTTCATACCCGGCCACCAAAAATGTTTCTTGAGATCCTTGTACATCTTCCCCGTTCCAGGATGTATTGAGTATCTGGTTTTATGAGCTTCTCTAAGTACCATTTCTCTCATATCTCCAAATTTTGGTACCCAAATCCTTTCAGCCCTATACCGGGTTCCGTCTTCCCGAATATTAAGATGCTTCTCCGATCCTTTGGGTATTTCATCCTTTAAATTTCCCTCTTTTAAAACTCCTTATTGCACCACCTTTATTTGAGTAGTAAGGTTATTATGAATCATTATATTCATAGATTTTACTCGAATGGGTTCTCTGTCCTTCCTGCTCAAGGCATCGGCTACCACATTTGCCTTCCCCGGGTGGTAACGAATCTCAAAGTCGTAATCATTCAATAATTCAATCCACCTACGCTGCCTCATATTCAGTTGTTTCTGATTAAATATGTGTTGAATACTTTTGTGGTCGGTATATATAATACTTTTGACCCCATATAAGTAGTGCCTCCAAGTCTTTAATGCAAAAACAACCGCGCCTAATTCCAAATCATGCGTCATATAATTTTGTTCGTGAATCTTCAATTGTCTAGACGCATAAGCAATCACCTTCGTTCGTTGCATTAATACACAACCGAGACCTTGCTTTGATGCGTCACAATAAATCACAAAATCATCATTCCCTTCAGGAAATGACAATATAGGTGCCGTAGTTAGCTTTTTCTTCAATAACTGAAACGCTTTCTCTTGTTGATCATTCCATTCAAATTTCTTCCCTTTATGCGTTAATGCAGTCAAGGGTTTTGCTATTCTGGAAAAGTCTTGGATGAACCTTCTGTAGTAACCAGCTAGTCCTAAAAACTGGCGTATGTGTTTCGGAGTTTTCGGGGTTTCCCACTTTTCAACAGTTTCTATCTTTGCCGGATCCACCTTAATACCTTCTTTGTTCACTATGTAACCGAGGAATTGAACTTCTTCCAACCAAAATGCACACTTTGAAAACTTAGCGTACAATTCTTCCTTCCTCAATACTTCTAACACCTTTCTCAAATGTTCACCGTGTTCTTGGTCATTCTTTGAGTAAATAAGTATGTCATCAATGAAAACAATGACAAACTTGTCAAGGTATGGTCCACACACTCGGTTCATAAGGTCCATGAACACAGCTGGTGCATTAGTTAAACCAAACGGCATGACCATAAACTCGTAATGACCGTAACGTGTTCTGAAAGCAGTCTTTGGAATATCATCTTCTTTCACCCGCATTTGATGATACCCGGAACGTAAGTCAATCTTTGAATAAACAGACGAGCCTTGTAGTTGATCAAATAAGTCGTCGATTCTCGGTAGTGGGTAGCGGTTCTTGATGGTAAGTTTGTTCAACTCTCGGTAGTCGATACACAACCTGAATGTACCATCTTTCTTCTTGACAAACAAAACAGGAGCTCCCCACGGTGATGTGCTTGGTCGAATGAAACCACGCTCTAAAATTTCTTGTAATTGGCTTTGCAGTTCTTTCATCTCACTGGGTGCGAGTCTGTAAGGAGCACGAGCTATTGGTGCATCTCCTGGTACAAGATCTATTTGAAATTCAACGGATCGATGTGGGGGTAATCTCGGTAATTCTTTCGGAAATACATCGGGAAATTCTTTTTCAATGGGAACATCATTGATGCTCTTTTCTTCAGTTTGTACTTTCTCGACGTGTGCTAGAACAGGATAGCAACCTTTTCTTATTAGTTTTTGTGCCTTCAAATTACTAATAAGATGTAGCTTCGTGTTGCCCTTTTCTCCGTACACCATTAAGGGTTTTCCTTTTTCTCGTATAATGCGAATTGAATTTTATAACAAACGATCTCTGCTTTCACTTCTTTCAACCAGTCCATACCGATTATCACATCAAAACTCCCTAACTCTACTGGTATCAAATCAATCTTAAATGTTTCGCTAACCAGTTTAATTTCTCGATTCCGACATATATTATCTGCTGAAATTAATTTACCATTTGCTAATTCGAGTAAAAAATTTACTATCCAAAGGCGTCAATGGACAACTTAATTTAGCACAAAAATCTCTACTCATATAGCTTCTATCCGCACCCGAATCAAATAAAACGTAAGCAGATTTATTGTCAATAAGAAACGTACCCGTAACAAGCTCCGGGTCTTCCTGTGCCTCTGCCGCATTAATATTGAAAACTCTTCCACGACATTGTCCATTCGTGTTCTCCTGGTTCGGGCAATTTCTAATAATGTGGCCCAGTTTTCCACATTTATAACAAACTACATTGGCATAACTTGCTCCGACACTACTTGCTCCGCCATTACTCGTTCCGACACCATTTGTTCCTTTCGTTCTATTAACCCCTGGTCCGTAGACCTCACACTTCGCCGCGCTATGACCATTTCTTTTACACTTGTTACAAAATTTGGTGCAGAACCCTTAGTGATACTTTTCACACCTTTGGCATAGCTGCTTCTGATTGTTGTTGTTGTTGCTGTTATTATTGTTGTTGGGATGATTGTTGTAGTTGCTGTTGTTGTTGTTGTTGTTGTTGGGCCATTTGTTGTAGTTGCGATTGATGTTGCGATTGTTGGGATAATTGTTGCGATTATTGTTGTAATTGCTGTTGTTGTTGTATTGGTGATTCTTATCACCGTTTTCCTCCCACTTTCTTTTGACTTGCTTCACATTGGCCTCTTCAGCAGTCTGTTCTTTAATTCTTTCTTCAATCAGGTTCACTAGTTTGTGAGCCATTCTACATGCCTGTTGTATGGAGGCGGCCTCGTGTGAACTTATATCTTCTTGGATTCTTTTCGGTAATCCTTTCACAAACGCGTCGATCTTCTCTTCCTCATCTTCGAATGCTCCCGGACACAATAGGCACAATTCTGTGAATCGTCTTTCGTACGTGGTAATATCAAATCCTTGGGTTCGTAACCCTCTAAGTTCTGTCTTGCGCTTATTGACCTCGGTTCTGGGACGGTACTTCTCGTTCATCAAGTGCTTGAATGCTGACCACGGTAGTGCGTACGCATCGTCTTATCCCACTTGCTCTAGATAGGTATTCCACCATGTTAACGCAGAACCTGTGAAGGTATGTGTAGCGTACTTCACTTTGCCCTCTTCAGTACACTTACTTATGGCAAACACCGATTCAACCTTCTCGGTCCACCGTTTCAATCCGATCGGTCCTTCGGTTCCATCAAATTCCAAAGGTTTGCAGGCAGTGAATTCTTTGTAGGTGCATCCTACACGATTTTCTGTACTGCTAGATCCAAGGTTATTGTTGGTATGTAGCGCAGCCTGTACTGTGGCTATGTTTGAAGCTAGAAAAGTACAGAATTCCTCTTCATTCATATTCACGGTGTGTCGAGTAGTCGGTGCCATTTCCTTCAAAATAGTCAAATGGAACAAGTTAATCATACAGAATATTAAGAGTAGTTAATAGTATTTCGTAGCATAATATGAACTCATTTATAAAAGCTTTTTCTTCATATTAGCGTTTTATAAGTTTAAATTCGGGTAGTACCTACCCGTTAAGTTCATACTTAGTAGCTAATATACAATTCAACTACTACAATTCTATATGAAAAACTGGTTATAATAATATTTCGCATTCAAACTTTTACACAATATTTTACAAACTTACAATACCGCTTATTTTACATATAGCATGAATAGCACACAATAAATTTGATACAAGATGGTTGTGAAGATAATTCTAGCTAGTACACAAGTCGTTCAGCAAAGGCAATAAAGACACGTAATTCATACGTCCAGAAACAAGTCATGCATTCTGGTTTTACTAGGATTACTTCCCATCCTTGGTCTTGTGGAACATAACCGTTATGGCCGTTGATAAGACAGCGTGTTGTAACGTCGTCAAAGGGACGAGGGTTACGTAATGTCCAACAGTCCCGTAAAAATCTAAAAACCTCATTTCTTACCCCAATTACCGACTCCGTCACTTGTGGGAACGTTTTGTTTAATAGTTGTAGCCCGATGTTCTTGTTCTCACTTTGGTGAGAAGCGAACATTACTAATCCGTAAGCATAACATGCTTCTTTATGTTGCATGTTAGCCACTTTTTCTAAATCACGAAGTCCAATATTCGGATATATTGAGTCAAAATAATTTCTTAACCCATTGCGTAAAATAGCATTTGGGTTCCCCGCAATATATGTGTCAAAGTAAACACATCGTAACTTATGGATTTCCCAATGTGATATCCCCCATCTTTCGAACGAAAGCCTTTTATAAACCAAGGCATTCTTGGAACGTTCTTCAAATGTCTTACAAACTGATCTCGCCTTAAATAGTTGTGCCGAAGAATTCTGACCGACTCTAGACAAGATTTCATCAATCATGTCTCCGGGTAGGTCTCTTAAAATATTGGGTTGTCTATCCATTTTGTGTTTTTATACTGTAAAATAGACAAGAGTTAGATTCATAAAAAAAAATACTTATTAATACAAGCAATTTTTACATATATCATAAAGCATAAGCACACTATATTACATATATTACACCACACGAATACAACTATCTTATTCCGACTCGCTTGTTTCTTCTTCTTCGGTTTTGGTTCGTTTTGCCAAGTTTCTAGGGATATATGATGTGCCCCTAATACGAGCCGTCGTTTTCCACATTGGTTTAGAAAAACCTGGTGGTTTAGAGGTTCCCGGGTCATTGTTACAACTTAAGGACTTCGGGGGTTGACGATACATATAAAGTTCATCGGGGTTGGAATTAGATTTCTCTATTTTTATGCCCTTTCCCTTATTATTTTCTTTTGCCTTTTTAAATTCAGTTGGGGTAATTTCTATAACATCATCGGAATTCTCGTCGGAATCCGATTCATCGGAGAATTGGTAATCCTCCCAATATTTTGCTTCCTTGGCGAAAACACCATTGACCATAATTAACCTTGGTCGGTTGGTTGAGGATTTTCTTTTACTTAACCGTTTTATTATTTCCCCCACCGGTTCTATTTCTTCATCCGGTTCCGATTCTTCTTCCGGTTCCGATTCTTCTTCCGGTTCCGACTCTTCTTCCGGTTCCTCTTCGGGAACTTGTGAATCAGTCCACGAATCATTCCAATTTACATTTGACTCTTCATTATTATTAGGTGAGTCAATGGGACTTGTTCTAGAGGTAGACATCTATCACATAATATCAAACGCGTTAAGAGATTAATATATCACATAATATTCACATGTTAAAAATATATAGTTTCCAACAAAATTTGTTAAGCAATCATTTTTCAAGTAAACACGGTCGAAGTCCAGACTCACTAATGCATCCTAACAAACTCGATAAGACACACTAATGCAAAATTCTGGTTCTCTAAGACCAACGCTCGGATACCAACTGAAATGTCCCATTCTTATTGATTAAAAACGTTCCATATTAATTGATTTCGTTGCGAGGTTTTGACCTCTATATGAGACGTTTTTCAAAGACTGCATTCATTTTAAAACAAACCATAACCTTTATTTCATCAATAAAGGTTTAAAAAGCTTTACGTAGATTATCAAATAATGATAATCTAAAATATCCTGTTTACACACGACCATTACATAATGGTTTACAATACAAATATGTTACAACAAAATAAGTTTCTTGAATGCAGTTTTTACACAATATCATACAAGCATGGACTCCAAATCTCGTCCTTATTTAAGTATGCGACAGCGGAAGCTCTTAATAATCACCTGAGAATAAACATGCTTAAAACGTCAACAAAAATGTTGGTGAGTTATAGGTTTAACCTATATATATCAAATCATAATAATAGACCACAAGATTTCATATTTCAATACACATCCCATACATAGAGATAAAAACGACGTCTCGATGACCATTTTAGAAAACATACTTCCACTTTGAGTTTAACCATAATTTTTGGATATAGTTTCATGTTAATAATAAAAATCATTTTCTCAGAATAACAACTTTTAAATCAAAGTTTATCATAGTTTTTAATTAACTAACCCAAAACAGCCCGCGGTGTTACTACGACGGCGTAAATCCGGTTTTACGGTGTTTTTCGTGCTTCCAGGTTTTAAATCATTAAGTTAGCATATCATATAGATATAGAACATGTGTTTAGTTGATTTTAAAAGTCAAGTTAGAAGTATTAACTTTTGTTTGCGAACAAGTTTAGAATTAACTAAACTATGTTCTAGTGATTACAAGTGTAAACCTTCGAATAAGATAGCTTTATATGTATGAATTGAATGATGTTATGAACATCATTACTACCTTAAGTTCCTTGGATAAACCTACTGGAAAAGAGAAAAATGGATCTAGCTTCAACGGATCCTTGGATGGCTCGAAGTTCTTGAAGCAGAATCATGACACGAAAACAAGTTCAAGTAAGATCATCACTTGAAATAAGATTGTTATAGTTATAGAAATTGAACCAAAGTTTGAATATGATTATTACCTTGTATTAGAATGATAACCTACTGTAAGAAACAAAGATTTCTTGAGGTTGGATGATCACCTTACAAGATTGGAAGTGAGCTAGCAAACTTGAAAGTATTCTTGATTTTATGTAACTAGAACTTGTAGAATATATGAAGAACACTTAGAACTTGAAGATAGAACTTGAGAGAGATCAATTAGATGAAGAAAATTGAAGAATGAAAGTGTTTGTAGGTGTTTTTGGTCGTTGGTGTATGGATTAGATATAAAGGATATGTAATTTTGTTTTCATGTAAATAAGTCATGAATGATTACTCATATTTTTGTAATTTTATGAGATATTTCATGCTAGTTGCCAAATGATGGTTCCCACATGTGTTAGGTGACTCACATGGGCTGCTAAGAGCTGATCATTGGAGTGTATATACCAATAGTACATACATCTAAAAGCTGTGTATTGTACGAGTACGAATACGGGTGCATACGAGTAGAATTATTGATGAAACTGAACGAGGATGTAATTGTAAGCATTTTTATTAAGTAGAAGTATTTTGATAAGTGTATTGAAGTCTTTCAAAAGTGTATAAATACATATTAAAACACTACATGTATATAAATTTTAACTGAGTCGTTAAGTCATCGTTAGTCGTTACATGTAAGTGTTGTTTTGAAACCTTTAGGTTAACGATCTTGTTAAATGTTATTAACCCAATGTTTATAATATCAAATGAGATTTTAAATTATTATATTATCATGATATTATCATGTATGAATATCATTAAATGTCTTTACAACGATAATCGTTACATATATGTCTCGTTTAAAAATCATTAAGTTAGTAGTCTTGTTTTTACATATGTAGTTCATTGTTAATATACTTAATGATATGTTTACTTATCATAGTATCATGTTAACTATATATATATATCCATATATATGTGATCATATAGTTTTTACAAGTTTTAACGTTCGTGAATCACCGGTCAACTTGGGTGGTCAATTGTCTATATGAAACATATTTCAATTAATCAAGTCTTAACAAGTTTGATTGCTTAACATGTTGGAAACATTTAATCATGTAAATATCAATCTCAATTAATATATATAAACATGGAAAAGTTCGGGTCACTACAATCCCTTCATCCGTAAGCCTTACCGCCTCGCAGCCTCTACTTCTGGAGCCGGACCGTCTGCACCACCAGCACCACCCGTACCGACTGCACCACCAGCCCCACCCTCCCCTCTGTCGAGGAACTGATGAGGGAGGTGGAGATCCTCCGTGCTCGGGTAACTGAGCTCGAGGACCAGATGTCTCATGTATTGGACATCCTACACTCACCTTCACCATAGGGCTTTTGTAGTAGATTTCATTATGTAATCTAGTTGTAGTTTTATGTTTCACTTATGTATTGTACGAACCTATGCTGATGTATGCAACTTATTATTATTAATGAATGGAACTTTGCGTTATTTAATTCTTGCACGGTGTTCTATTTATGTTACTGTATGATTATGTGGTATTTGTACCTGGTTATATTACTTAATAAACATGTGATGTGTTGATTCCATGTTGGTTACCATATACTGTATTATTACTATTTGAATACTGAATTTTGACTTGAGTCAAAATTTTTGTTTAGAACACGCCAAATCGAGGAGATGATTGCCGAAAGGGTAGCCGCAGCCATTGCGGAAATGCAACCCCAAGCTCCACCGCCACCGCGACCGGTTATTCAGCCCATTCGTAATGGGTGCACGTACAAAGTGTTCCAAAGCTGCAAACCCCACAACTTCAGTGGAACAGAGGGGCCGATTGGTCTCACTAGATGGTTCAAGAAGTTAGAATCTGTGTTTCGAGTTAGTAACTGTTCAGAGGAGAATAAAACCAAGTTTGCTTCATGCACGCTGTCTGACGGTGCACTAACGTGGTGGAACACGTTGGCTCAAGCAAAAGGTATCGATGAGGCGTTTGCTACCCCATGGGAGGAATTCAAAGGGGCCCTGATTGAGGAATATTGCCCTAGGACCGAGATCCAAAAGATGGAGATGGAATTTATGCAGTTAAAGGCTGTTGGGAACGACCTTGATAGTTACAACCGGAGGTTTTTGGAACTAGCCCTGATGTGTCCTACCATGGTCACCCCGGAATTCAAGTGTATGGAAAGATACTTTTGGGGACTTCCTAAGAGCATTAAGGGAAACGTCACCTCGTCCAAACCACCCAATGTCCCGGAAGCGATGCGCATGGCGCATACTTTAATGAATCAAATTATCATCGATGAACTGGAGAAGGCTAATTCTGAAGCGAGTGGTAGTGAGAAGCGCAAATGGGATAACAACAAGGGAAGGACCTATGATCAAAACTCGACGAAACGACATGAGGGTTTCAGAGGAAACAACAACGGTGGAAACCCCAATCCGAACACCAACTCAAACCCGAACTACAAGGGAACCTTACCACAATGCAAGCGGTGCTATAAGCACCATACTGGGTATTGTAACGTTGTTTGTGAAAAGTGCCAACGGACTGGGCATATCGGTAAGGACTGCAAGGTCACCACTTTGAATGGGAAGCCGAACACCAATGGACCTAAAAAGTGCTATGTCCCAACAAAAGAAAAGACAGCGGACTACCCCGTGGTAGAGCTTTCAACGTTAATGCAAGGGATGCACGCGAGAATCCTGACTTGGTGACAGGTATATTCACTATCAACAATATTTTAGCTTCTGTCCTTTTTGATACTGGTGCCGATAGGAGTTATGTATGTAGACACTTTTGCGATAAGATTAATTGGTCGTTAGTTCCTTTAAAAGAGAGTATGCTTGTCGAGGTCGCCAATGGAAAACTTGAATAAGTTGACCATATTAGTCGAGGAGCTATTATCAACATAGCTGGTGCGGAATTCGAAATTGACTTAATACCTATCAAATTGGGAAGTTTTGACGTGATCGTCGGTATGGATTGGTTGATCAAGATAAGGGCCGATATTATCTGTGGAGATAAAGCTCTTCGTATACCACAAGGAGATGGTGAGCCACTGATCATCTACGGAGAGAGATGTGCCTCGAAGCTGAACCTCATTAGTTGCATGAAAGCACAAAAGATCATGAAGAAGGGACGTCTTGCTGTCCTAGCACATGTGAAAATGGTAGAAACTGAGGAGAAGAGCGTGAACGATGTTCGAATTGTGAACAAGTTTTCTGACATTTTTCCTGAAGAATTGCATGGATTACCGCCGCCGAGAGCAGTAGAGTTTCAGATTGATTTAGGGCCAGGAGCAGCACCTGTAGCTCGCGCACCTTATAGACTCGCACCTTTCGAGATGCAAGAATTACATAGTCAACTACAAGAGCTATTAGATCGAGGATTTATCCAACCAAGTTTCTCGCCTTGGGGCGCACCTATTTTATTTGTGAAGAAGAAGGATGGATCTTTTCGTATATGTATCGACTACCGTGAACTCAACAAATTGACAATCAAGAATCGGTATCCTCTTCCCCGAATTGACGATCTTTTTGATCAACTACAAGGATCGAGCGTTTACTCAAAGATCAATTTGCGATACGGTTATCACCAGTTGAGGGTGAAGGAAAGTGACGTGATGAAAACTGCGTTCAGAACTCGTTATGTTCATTATGAGTTTCTCGTGATGCCATTCGGTTTAACCAACGCACCTGCCGTGTTCATGGATCTCATGAATCGTGTCTGCAAGCCATACTTGGATAAGTTCGTTATCGTCTTCACAGATGATATCCTCATCTACTCTAAGAGCGAAGAAGAGCATGATCAACACCTCCGACTAGTGCTTGAACTCTTGAGATAAGAGCAACTTTATGCAAAATTCTCCAAGTGTGAATTTTGGTTGAAGGAAGTCCAATTTCTGGGCCATGTTGTGAGCGACCAGGGTATCAAAGTTGATCCCGCCAAGATTGAAGCTATCAGCAAGTGGGAAACCCCCACTACTCCGACGCATATCCACCAATTTTTAGGTCTTACCGGTTACTACTGAAGATTTATTGAAGGTTTCTCTCTGATTGTGCGTCCTTTGACCGCGCTGACTCACAAGGGCAAGAAGTTCATTTGGGAACCCGCACATGAATCAGCATTCCAAACTTTGAAGAAGAAGTTAACCACCGCACCTATCCTATCTCTTCCTGAAGGCAGTGACGATTTCGTCGTTTATTGCGATGCTTCGAAAAGTGGTTTTGGTTGTGTACTGATGCAACGCACAAAGGTTATTGCCTATGCTTCTTGACAACTGAAGATTCACGAACGGAACTACACTACTCACGATCTCGAACTTGAAGCCGTTGTCTTTGCGCTCAAATTGTGGAGACACTATTTATATGGAACTAGGAGTACTATCTTCACCGACCACAAGAGTCTCCAGCACATCTTCGATCAGAAGCAACTGAATATGAGGCAGCATCGATGGATCGAGACGCTGAACGACTACGATTGTGAATTTTCGCTATCACCCTGGCAAGGCCAATGTTGTAGCTGATGTTTTAAGCCGAAAGGAGAGGACGACACCTCTTCATATTAGGGCTCTAAACATCACCATCCATTCGAATCTCAACAGTCAGATCCGAGTAGCACAAGATGAGGCTCTCAAGGAGGAGAATATATCTCATGAACATTTGAACATTCTTGTCTATCGATTCGAGGTTAGGGAGTCTGGACTCCGATGTTATGCCGGAAGAATTTGGGTACCTCTTTATGGAGATCTACGGAACCTTATACTTGGTGGCCGAATCTTAAGAAGGACAAGATGTACAATGATCTTAAGGAATAGTATTGGTGGCCGAATCTTAAGAAGGACGTTGCGACTTATGTTGGTAAGTGTTTGACTTGCTCCAAGGTTAAAGCTGAGCATCAGAGACCTTCTGGGTTACTTCAGCAACCGGAAATCCCGCAATGGAAGTGGGAAAGGATAACAATTGATTTCATCACCAAGCTACCAAAGACGGTGGCGGATACGATACCACTGGGTTATCGTTGACCGTCTTACCAAATCTGCACACTTCTTGGCTATGAAGAAAACGGATACTCAAATATCCCGTTCTTATTGATTAAAAACGTTCCATATTAATTGATTTCGTTGCGAGGTTTTAACCTCTATATGAGACGTTTTTTCAAAGATTGCATTCATTTTAAAACAAACCATAACCTTTATTTCATCAATAAAGGTTTAAAAATCTTTACGTAGATTATCAAATAATGATAATCTAAAATATCCTGTTTACACACGACCATTACATAATGGTTTACAATACAAATATGTTACAACAAAATAAGTTTCTTGAATGCAGTTTTTACACAATATCATACAAGCATGGACTCCAAATCTCGTCCTTATTTAAGTATGCGACAGCGGAAGCTCTTAATAATCACCTGAGAATAAACATGCTTAAAACGTCAACAAAAATGTTGGTGAGTTATAGGTTTAACCTATATATATCAAATCGTAACAATAGACCACAAGATTTCATATTTCAATACACATCCCATACATAGAGATAAAAATCATTCATATGGTGAACACCTGGTAACCGACATTAACAAGATGCATATTTAAGAATATCCCCATCATTCCGGGACACCCTTCGGATATGATATAAATTTCGAAGTACTAAAGCATCCGGTACTTTGGATGGGGTTTGTTAGGCCCAATAGATCTATCTTTAGGATTCGCGTCAATTAGGGTGTCTGTTCCCTAATTCTTAGATTACCAGACTTAATAAAAAGGGGCATATTCGATTTCGATAATTCAACCATAGAATGTAGTTTCACGTACTTGTGTCTATTTTGTAAATCATTTATAAAACCTGCATGTATTCTCATCCCAAAAATATTAGATTTTAATAGTGGGACTATAACTCACTTTCACAGATTTTTACTTCGTTGGGAAGTAAGACTTGGCCACTGGTTGATTCACGAACCTATAACAATATATACATATATATCAAAGTATGTTCAAAATATATTTACAACACTTTTAATATATTTTGATGTTTTAAGTTTATTAAGTCAGCTGTCCTCGTTAGTAACCTACAACTAGTTGTCCACAGTTAGATGTACAGAAATAAATCGATAAATATTATCTTGAATCAATCCACGACCCAGTGTATACGTATCTCAATATTGATCACAACTCAAACTATATATATTTTGGAATCAACCTCAACCCTGTATAGCTAACTCCAACATTCACATATAGAGTGTCTATGGTTGTTCCGAAATATATATAGATGTGTCGACATGATAGGTCGAAACATTGTATACGTGTCTATGGTATCTCAAGATTACATAATATACAATACAAGTTGATTAAGTTATGGTTGGAATAGATTTGTTACCAATTTTCACGTAGCTAAAATGAGAAAAATTATCCAATCTTGTTTTACCCATAATTTCTTCATTTTAAATCCGTTTTGAGTGAATCAAATTGATATGGTTTTATATTGAACTCTATTTTATGAATATAAACAGAAAAGTATAGGTTTATAGTCGGAAAAATAAGTTACAAGTCGTTTTTGTAAAGGTAGTCATTTCAGTCGAAAGAACGACGTCTAGATGATCATTTTAGAAAACATACTTCCACTTTGAGTTTAACCATAATTTTTGGATATAGTTTCATGTTCATAATAAAAATCATTTTCTCAGAATAACAACTTTTAAATCAAAGTTTATCATAGTTTTTAATTAACTAACCCAAAACAGCCCGCGGTGTTACAACGACGGCGTAAATCCGGTTTTACGGTGTTTTTCGTGTTTCCAGGTTTTAAATCATTAAGTTAGCATATCATATAGATATAGAACATGTGTTTAGTTGATTTTAAAAGTCAAGTTAGAAGGATTAATTTTTGTTTGCGAACAAGTTTAGAATTAACTAAACTATGTTCTAGTGATTACAAGTTTAAACCTTCGAATAAGATAGCTTTATATATATGAATTGAATGATGTTATGAACATCATTACTACCTTAAGTTCCTTGGATAAACCTACTAGAAAAGAGAAAAATGGATCTAGCTTCAACGGATCCTTGGATGGCTCGAAGTTCTTGAAGCAGAATCATGACACGAAAACAAGTTCAAGTAAGATCATCACTTGAAATAAGATTGTTATAGTTATAGAAATTGAACCAAAGTTTGAATATGATTATTACCTTGTATTAGAATGATAACCTACTGTAAGAAACAAGGATTTCTTGAGGTTGGATGATCACCTTACAAGATTGGAAGTGAGCTAGCAAACTTGAAAGTATTCTTGATTTTATGTAACTAGAACTTGTAGAATATATGAAGAACACTTAGAACTTGAATATAGAACTTGAGAGAGATCAATTAGATGAATAAAATTGAAGAATGAAAGTGTTTGTAGGTGTTTTTGGTCGTTGGTGTATGGATTAGATATAAAGGATATGTAATTTTGTTTTCATGTAAATAAGTCATGAATGATTACTCATATTTTTGTAATTTTATGAGATATTTCATGCTAGTTGCCAAATGATGGTTCCCACATGTGTTAGGTGACTCACATGGGCTGCTAAGAGCTGATCATTGGAGTGTATATACCAATAGTACATACATCTAAAAGTTGTGTATTGTACGAGTACGAATACGGGTGCATACGAGTAGAATTGTTGATGAAACTGAACGAGGATGTAATTGTAAGCATTTTTGTTAAGTAGATGTATTTTGATAAGTGTATTGAAGTCTTTCAAAAGTGTATAAATACATATTAAAACACTACATGTATATACATTTTAACTGAGTCGTTAAGTCATCGTTAGTCGTTACATGTAAGTGTTGTTTTGAAACCTTTAGGTTAACGATCATGTTAAATGTTGTTAACCCAATGTTTATAATATCAAATGAGATTTTAAATTATTATATTATCATGATATTATCATGTATGAATATCTCTTAATATGATATATATACATTAAATGTCTTTACAACGATAATCGTTACATATATGTCTCGTTTAAAAATCATTAAGTTAGTAGTCTTGTTTTTACATATGTAGTTCATTGTTAATATACTTAATGATATGTTTACTTATCATAGTATCATGTTAACTATATATATATCCATATATATGTCATCATATAGTTTTTACAAGTTTTAACGTTCGTGAATCACCGGTCAACTTGGGTGGTCAATTGTCTATATGAAACATATTTAAATTAATCAAGTCTTAACAAGTTTGATTGCTTAACATGTTGGAAACATTTAATCATGTAAATATCAATCTCAATTAATATATATAAACATGGAAAAGTTCGGGTCACTACAGTACCTACCCGTTAAATAAATTTCGTCCCGAAATTTTAAGCTGTTGAAGGTGTTGACGAATCTTCTGGAAATAGATGCGGGTATTTCTTCTTCATCTGATCTTCACGCTCCCAGGTGAACTCGGGTCCTCTACGAGCATTCCATCGAACCTTAACAATTGGTATCTTGTTTTGCTTAAGTCTTTTAACCTCACGATCCATTATTTCGACGGGTTCTTCGATGAATTGAAGTTTTTCGTTGATTTGGATTTCATCAAACGGAATAGTGAGATCTTCTTTAGCAAAACATTTCTTCAAATTCGAGACGTGGAAAGTGTTATGTACATCCGCGAGTTGTTGAGGTAACTCAAGTCGGTAAGCTACTGGTCCGACACGATCAATAATCTTGAATGGTCCAATATACCTTGGATTTAATTTCCCTCGTTTACCAAATCGAACAACGCCTTTCCAAGGTGCAACTTTAAGCATGACCATCTCTCCAATTTCAAATTCTATATCTTTTCTTTTAATGTCAGCGTAGCTCTTTTGTCGACTTTGGGCAGTTTTCAACCGTTGTTGAATTTGGATGATCTTCTCGGTAGTTTCTTGTATAATCTCCGGACCCGTAATCTGTCTATCCCCCACTTCACTCCAACAAATCGGAGACCTGCACTTTCTACCATAAAGTGCTTCAAACAGCGCCATCTCAATGCTTGAATGGTAGCTGTTGTTGTAGGAAAATTCTGCTAACGGTAGATGTCGATCCCAACTGTTTCCGAAATCAATAACACATGCTCGTAGCATGTCTTCAAGCGTTTGTATCATCCTTTCGCTCGGCCCATCAGTTTGTGGATGATAGGCAGTACTCATGTCTAGACGAGTTCCTAATGCTTGCTGTAATGTCTGCCAGAATCTTGAAATAAATCTGCCATCCCTATCAGAGATAATAGAGATTGGTATTCCATGTCTGGAGACGACTTCCTTCAAATACAGTCGTGCTAACTTCTCCATCTTGTCATCTTCTCTTATTGGCAGGAAGTGTGCTAATTTGGTGAGACGATCAACTATTACCCAAATAGTATCAAAACCACTTGCAGTCCTTGGCAATTTAGTGATGAAATCCATGGTAATGTTTTCCCATTTCCATTCCGGGATTTCGGGTTGTTGAAGTAGACCTGATGGTTTCTGATGCTCAGCTTTGACCTTAGAACACGTCAAACATTCTCCTACGTATTTAGCAACATCGGCTTTCATACCCGGCCACCAAAAATGTTTCTTGAGATCCTTGTACATCTTCCCCGTTCCAGGATGTATTGAGTATCTGGTTTTATGAGCTTCTATAAGTACCAATTCTCTCATATCTCCAAATTTTGGTACCCAAATCCTTTCAGCCCTATACCGGGTTCCGTCTTCCCGAATATTAAGATGCTTCTCCGATCCTTTGGGTATTTCATCCTTTAAATTTCCCTCTTTTAAAACTCCTTGTTGCGCCTCCTTTATTTGAGTAGTAAGGTTATTATGAATCATTATATTCATAGATTTTACTCGAATGGGTTCTCTGTCCTTCCTGCTCAAGGCATCGGCTAACACATTTGCCTTCCCCGGGTGGTAACGAATCTCAAAGTCGTAATCATTCAATAATTCAATCCACCTACGCTGCCTCATATTCAGTTGTTTCTGATTAAATATGTGTTGAAGACTTTTGTGGTCGGTATATATAATACTTTTGACCCCATATAAGTAGTGCCTCCAAGTCTTTAATGCAAAAACAACCGCTCCTAATTCCAAATCATGCGTCGTATAATTTTGTTCGTGAAACTTCAATTGTCTAGACGCATAAGCAATCACCTTCGTTCATTGCATTAATACACAACCGAGACCTTGCTTTGATGCGTCACAATAAATCACAAAATCATCATTCCCTTCAGGCAATGACAATATAGGTGCCGTAGTTAGCTTTTTCTTCAATAACTGAAATGCTTTCTCTTGTTCATCATTCCATTCAAATTTCTTCCCTTTATGCGTTAATGCAGTCAAGGGTTTTGCTATTCTGGAAAAGTCTTGGATGAACCTTCTGTAGTAACCAGCTAGTCCTAAAAACTGGCGTATGTGTTTCGGAGTTTTCGGGGTTTCCCACTTTTCAACAGTTTCTATCTTTGCTGGATCCACCTTAATACCTTCTTTGTTCACTATGTGACCGAGGAATTGAACTTCTTCCAACCAAAATGCACACTTTGAAAACTTAGCGTACAATTCTTCATTCCTCAATACTTCTAACACCTTTCTCAAATGTTCACCGTGTTCTTGGTCATTCTTTGAGTAAATAAGTATGTCATCAATGAAAATAATGACAAACTGGTCAAGGTATGGTCCACACACTCGGTTCATAAGGTCCATGAACACAGCTGGTGCATTAGTTAAACCAAATGGCATGACCATAAACTCGTAATGACCGTAACGTGTTCTGAAAGCAGTCTTTAGAATATCATCTTCTTTCACCCGCATTTGATGATACCCGGAACGTAAGTCAATCTTTGAATAAACAGACGAGCCTCGTAGTTGATCAAATAAGTCGTCGATTCTCGGTAGTGGGTAGCGGTTCTTGATGGTAAGTTTGTTCAACTCTCGGTAGTCGATACACAACCTGAATGTACCATCTTTCTTCTTGACAAACAAAACAGGAGCTCCCCACGGTGATGTACTTGGTCGAATGAAACCACGTTCTAAAAGTTCTTGTAATTGGCTTTGCAGTTCTTTCATCTCGCTGGGTGCGAGTCTGTAAGGAGCACGAGCTATTGGTGCAGCTCCTGGTACAAGATCTATTTGAAATTCAACGGATCGATGTGGGGGTAATCCCGGTAATTCTTTCGGAAATACATCGGGAAATTCTTTGGCAATGGGAACATCATTGATGCTCTTTTCTTCAGTTTGTACTTTCTCGACGTGTGCTAGAACAACATAGCAACCTTTTCTTATTAGTTTTCGTGCCTTCAAATTACTAATAAGATGTAGCTTCGTGTTGCCCTTTTCTCCGTACACCATTAAGGGTTTTCCTTTTTCTCGTATAATGCGAATTGCATTTTTGTAACAAACAATCTCTGCTTTCACTTCTTTCAACCAGTCCATAACGATTATCACATCAAAACTCCCTAACTCTACTGGTATCAAATCAATCTTAAATGTTTCGCTAACCAGTTTAATTTCTCGATTCCGACATATATTATCTGCTGAAATTAATTTACCATTTGCTAATTCGAGTAAAAATTTACTATCCAAAGGCGTCAATGGACAACTTAATTTAGCACAAAAATCTCTACTCATATAGCTTCTATCCGCACCCGAATCAAATAAAACGTAAGCAGATTTATTCTCAATAAGAAACGTACCCGTAACAAGCTCCGGGTCTTCCTGTGCCTCTGCCGTATTAATATTGAAAACTCTTCCGCGGCCTTGTCCATTCGTGTTCTCCTGGTTCGGGCAATTTCTAATAATGTGGCCCGGTTTTCCACATTTATAACAAACTACATTGGCATAACTTGCTCCGACACTACTTGCTCCGCCATTACTCGTTCCGACACCATTTGTTCCTTTCGTTCTATTAACCCCTGGTCCGTAGACCTCACACTTCGCTGCGCTATGACCATTTCTTTAACACTTGTTGCAAAATTTGGTGCAGAACCCCGAGTGATACTTTTCACACCTTTGGCATAGCTGCTTCTGATTGTTGTTGTTGTTGCGGTTATTATTGTTGTTGGGATGATTGTTGTAGTTGCTGTTGTTGTTGTTGTTGTTGTTGTTGTTGTTGTTGTTGGGCCGTTTGTTGTAGTTGCGATTGATGCTACGATTATTGGGATAATTGTTGCGATTATTGTTGTAATTGCTGTTGTTGTTGTATTGGTGATTCTTATCACCGTTTTCCTCCCACTTTCTTTTGACTTGCTTCACATTGGCCTCTTCAGCAGTCTGTTCTTTAATTCTTTCTTCAATCTGGTTCACTAGTTTGTGAGCCATTCTACATGCCTGTTGTATGGAGGCGGGCTCGTGTGAACTTATATCTTCTTGGATTCTTTCCGGTAATCCTTTCACAAACGCGTCGATCTTCTCTTCTTCATCTTCGAATGCTCCCGGACACAATAGGCACAATTCTGTGAATCGTCTTTCGTACGTGGTAATATCAAATCCTTGGGTTCGTAACCCTCTAAGTTCTGTCTTGAGCTTATTGACCTCGGTTCTGGGACGGTACTTCTCGTTCATCAAGTGCTTGAATGCTGACCACGGTAGTGCGTACGCATCGTCTTGTCCCACTTGCTCTAGATAGGTATTCTACCATGTTAACGCAGAACCTGTGAAGGTATGCGTAGCGTACTTCACTTTGTCCTCTTCAGTACACTTACTTATGGCAAACACCGATTCGACCTTCTCGGTCCACCGTTTCAATCTGATCGGTCCTTCGGTTCCATCAAATTCCAAAGGTTTGCAGGCAGTGAATTCTTTGTAGGTGCATCCTACACGATTTCCTGTACTGCTAGATCCAAGGTTATTGTTGGTATGTAGCGCATCCTGTACTGCGGCTATGTTTGAAGCTAGAAAAGTACGGAATTCCTCTTCATTCATATTCACGGTGTGTCGAGTAGTCGATGCCATTTCCTTCAAAATAGTCAAATGGAACAAGTTAATCATACAGAATATTAAGAGTAGTTAATAGTATTTCGTAGCATAATATGAACTCATTTATAAAAGCTTTTTCTTCATATTAGCATTTTATAAGTTTAAATTCGTGTAGTACCTACCCGTTAAGTTCATACTTAGTAGCTAATATACAATTCAACTACTACAATTCTATATGAAAAACCGATTATAATAATATTTCGCGTTCAAACTTTTACACAATATTTTACAAACTTACAATACCGCTTATTTTACATATAGCATGAAATATAGCACACAATAAATTTGATACAAGATGGTTGTGAAGATAATTCTAGCTAGTACACAAGTCGTTCAGCAAAGGCAATAAAGACACGTAATTCATACGTCCAGAAAAAAGTCATGCATTCTGGTTTTACTAAGATTACTTCCCATCCTTGGTCTTGTGGAACATAACCGTTATGGCCGTTGATAATACAGCGTGTTGTAACGTCGTCAAAGGGACGAGGGTTACGTAATGTCCAACAGTCCCGTAACAATCTAAAAACCTCATTTCTTACCCCAATTACCGACTCCGTCACTTGTGGGAACGTTTTGTTTAATAGTTGTAGGCCGATGTTCTTGTTCTCACTTTGGTGAGAAGCGAACATTACTAATCCGTAAGCATAACATGCTTCTTTATGTTGCATGTTAGCCGCTTTTTCTAAATCACGAAGTCCAATATTCGGATATATTGAGTCAAAATAATTTCTTAACCCATTACGTAAAATAGCATTTGGGTTCCCCGCAATATATGCGTCAAAGTAAACACATCGTAACTTATGGATTTCCCAATGTGATATCCCCCATCTTTCGAACGAAAGCCTTTTATAAACCAAGGCATTCTTGGAACGTTCTTCGAATGTCTTACAAACTGATCTCGCCTTAAATAGTTGTGCCGAAGAATTCTGACCGATTCTAGACAAGATTTCATCAATCATGTCTCCGGGTAGGTCTCTTAAAATATTGGGTTGTCTATCCATTTTGTGTTTTTATACTGTAAAATAGACAAGAGTTAGATTCATAAAAAAAAATACTTATTAATACAAGCAATTTTTACATATATCATAAAGCATAAGCACACTATATTACTTATATTACACCACACGAATACAACTATCTTATTCCGACTCGCTTGTTTCTACTTCTTCGGTTTTGGTTCGTTTTGCAAAGTTTCTAGGGATATATGATGTTCCCCTAATACGAGCCGTCGTTATCCACATTGGTTTAGAAAAACCTGGTGGTTTAGAGGTTCCCGGGTCATTGTTACAACTTAAGGACTTCGGGGGTTGACGATACATATAAAGTTCATCGGGGTTGGAATTAGATTTCTCTATTTTTATGCCCTTTCCCTTATTATTTTCTTTTGCCTTTTTAAATTCAGTTGGGGTAATTTCTATAACATCATCGGAATTCTCGTCGGAATCCGATTCATCGGAGAATTGGTAATCCTCCCAATATTTTGCTTTCTTGGCGGAAACACCATTGACCATAATTAACCTTGGTCGGTTGGTTGAGGATTTTCTTTTACTTAACCGTTTTATTATTTCCCCCACCGGTTCTATTTCTTCATCCGGTTCCGATTCTTCTTCCGGTTCCGATTCTTCTTCCGGTTCCGATTCTTCTTCCGGTTCCGACTCTTCTTCCGGTTCCTCTTCGGGAACTTGTGAATCAGTCCACGAATCATTCCAATTTACATTTGACTCTTCATTATTATTAGGTGAGTCAATGGGACTTGTTCTAGAGGTAGACATCTATCACATAATATCAAACGCGTTAAGAGATTTATATATCACATAATATTCACATGTTAAAAATATATAGTTTCCAACAAAATTTGTTAAGCAATCATTTTTCAAGTAAACACGGTCGAAGTCCAGACTCACTAATGCATCCTAACAAACTCGATAAGACACACTAATGCAAAATTCTGGTTCTCTAAGACCAACGCTCTGATACCAACTGAAATGTCCCGTTCTTATTGATTAAAAACGTTCCATATTAATTGATTTCGTTGCGAGGTTTTAACCTCTATATGAGACGTTTTTTCAAAGACTGCATTCATTTTAAAACAAACCATAACCTTTATTTCATCAATAAAGGTTTAAAAAGCTTTACGTAGATTATCAAATAATGATAATCTAAAATATCCTGTTTACACACGACCATTACATAATGGTTTACAATACAAATATGTTACAACAAAATAAGTTTCTTGAATGCAGTTTTTACACAATATCATACAAGCATGGACTCCAAATCTCGTCCTTATTTAAGTATGTGACAGCGGAAGCTCTTAATAATCACCTGAGAATAAACATGCTTAAAACGTCAACAAAAATGTTGGTGAGTTATAGGTTTAACCTATATATATCAAATCGTAACAATAGACCACAAGATTTCATATTTCAATACACATCCCATACATAGAGATAAAAATCATTCATATGGTGAACACCTGGTAACCGACATTAACAAGATGCATATTTAAGAATATCCCCATCATTCCGGGACACCCTTCGGATATGATATAAATTTCGAAGTACTAAAGCATCCGGTACTTTGGATGGGGTTTGTTAGGCCCAATAGATCTATCTTTAGGATTCGCGTCAATTAGGGTGTCTGTTCCCTAATTCTTAGATTACCAGACTTAATAAAAAGGGGCATATTCGATTTCAATAATTCAACCATAGAATGTAGTTTCACGTACTTGTGTCTATTTTGTAAATCATTTATAAAACCTGCATGTATTCTCATCCCAAAAATATTAGATTTTAAAAGTGGGACTATAACTCACTTTCACAGATTTTTACTTCGTCGGGAAGTAAGACTTGGCCACTGGTTGATTCACGAACCTATAACAATATATACATATATATCAAAGTATGTTCAAAATATATTTACAACACTTTTAATATATTTTGATGTTTTAAGTTTATTAAGTCACCTGTCCTCGTTAGTAACCTACAACTAGTTGTCCACGGTTAGATGTACAAAAATAAATCGATAAATATTATCTTGAATCAATCCACGACCCAGTGTATACGTATCTCAGTATTGATCACAACTCAAACTATATATATTTTGGAATCAACCTCAACCCTGTATAGCTAACTCCAACATTCACATATAGAGTGTCTATGGTTGTTCCGAAATATATATAGATGTGTCGACATGATAGGTCGAAACATTGTATACATGTCTATGGTATCTCAAGATTACATAATATACAATACAAGTTGATTAAGTTATGGTTGGAATAGATTTGTTACCAATTTTCACGTAGCTAAAATGAGAAAAATTATCCAATCTTGTTTTACCCATAACTTCTTCATTTTAAATCCATTTTGAGTGAATCAAATTGCTATGGTTTTATATTGAACTCTATTTTATGAATCTAAACAGAAAAGTATAGGTTTATAGTCGGAAAAATAAGTTACAAGTCATTTTTGTAAAGGTAGTCATTTCAGTCGAAAGAACGACGTCTAGATGACCATTTTAGAAAACATACTTCCACTTTGAGTTTAACCATAATTTTTGGATATAGTTTCATGTTCATAATAAAAATCATTTTCTCAGAATAACAACTTTTAAATCAAAGTTTATCATAGTTTTTAATTAACTAACCCAAAACAGCCCGCGGTGTTACAACGACGGCGTAAATCCGGTTTTACGGTGTTTTTCGTGTTTCCAGGTTTTAAATCATTAAGTTAGCATATCATATAGATATAGAACATGTGTTTAGTTGATTTTAAAAGTCAAGTTATAAGGATTAACTTTTATTTGCGAACAAGTTTAGAATTAACTAAACTATGTTCTAGTGATTACAAGTTTAAACCTTCGAATAAGATAGCTTTATATATATGAATTGAATGATGTTATGAACATCATTACTACCTTAAGTTCCTTGGATAAACCTACTGTAAAAGAGAAAAATGGATCTAGCTTCAACGGATCCTTGGATGGCTCGAAGTTCTTGAAGCAGAATCATGACACGAAAACAAGTTCAAGTAAGATCATCACTTGAAATAAGATTGTTATAGTTATAGAAATTGAACCAAAGTTTGAATATGATTATTACCTTGTATTAGAATGATAACCTAATGTAAGAAACAAGGATTTCTTGAGGTTGGATGATCACCTTACAAGATTGGAAGTGAGCTAGCAAACTTGAAAGTATTCTTGATTTTATGTAACTAGAACTTGTAGAATATATGAAGAACACTTAGAACTTGAAGATAGAACTTGAGAGAGATCAATTAGATGAAGAAAATTGAAGAATGAAAGTGTTTGTAGGTGTTTTTGGTCATTGGTGTATGGATTAGATATAAAGGATATGTAATTTTGTTTTCATGTAAATAAGTCATGAATGATTACTCATATTTTTGTAATTTTATGAGATATTTCATGCTAGTTGCCAAATGATGGTTCCCACATGTGTTAGGTGACTCACATGGGCTGCTAAGAGCTGATCATTGGAGTGTATATACCAATAGTACATACATCTAAAAGTTGTGTATTGTACGAGTACGAATACGGGTGCATACGAGTAGAATTGTTGATGAAACTGAACGAGGATGTAATTGTAAGCATTTTTGTTAAGTAGATGTATTTTGATAAGTGTATTGAAGTGTTTCAAAAGTGTATAAATACATATTAAAACACTACATGTATATACATTTTAACTGAGTCGTTAAGTCATCGTTAGTCGTTACATGTAAGTGTTGTTTTGAAACCTTTAGGTTAACGATCATGTTAAATGTTGTTAACCCAATGTTTATAATATCAAATGAGATTTTAAATTATTATATTATCATGATATTATCATGTATGAATATCTCTTAATATGATATATATACATTAAATGTCTTTACAACGATAATCGTTACATATATGTCTCGTTTAAAAATCATTAAGTTAGTAGTCTTGTTTTTACATATGTAGTTCATTGTTAATATACTTAATGATATGTTTACTTATCATAGTATCATGTTAACTATATATATATCCATATATATGTCATCATATAGTTTTTACAAGTTTTAACGTTCGTGAATCACCGGTCAACTTGGGTGGTCAATTGTCTATATGAAACATATTTAAATTAATCAAGTCTTAACAAGTTTGATTGCTTAACATGTTGGAAACATTTAATCATGTAAATATCAATCTCAATTAATATATATAAACATGGAAAAGTTCTGGTCACTACAGATACGATGGAGAGACTTGCTCAATTATACATCAAAGAGGTTGTATCTCGTCATGGTGTACCTTTATCGATCATCTCAGATCGCGATCCCCGTTTTGCTTCCAGATTTTGGAGTTCTTTGCAAGAAGCCATGGGAACCCGTCTCGACATAAGTACTGCTTATCACCCACAGACCGACGGGCAAAGTGAACGAACAATTCAGACCTTGGAGGACTTGTTGCGTGCATGTGTCATTGATTTTAGAAAGGCCTGGGAAAGGTATTTGCCGTTAGCCGAATTTTCGTACAACAACAGTTATCACTCGAGCATTAATGCTGCACCTTTTGAAGCGTTGTATGGCCGCATGTGCCGATCTCCTATTTGTTGGGCCGAGGTAGGCGAAAAGCAAATCACCAGACCCGAGGTAGTCCATGAAACAACGGAGAAGATTGCTCAGATTCAAGCTAGACTTAAGACTACCCGCGATCGTCAAAAGAGTTATGCCGATCTTAAATGTAAAGACTTTGAATTCAACGTTGGTGACCGTGTGATGTTGAAGGTTGCACCTTGGAAAGGTGTGATTCGCTTTGGAAAACGTGGAAAGTTGAACCCACGATACATTGGTCCTTTTGAAATCTTGGAACGTGTCAGACCCGTTGCTTACCGTTTGGATCTTCCAACTCAATTGAGCTCAGTTCATCCTACCTTCCACGTGTCAAACTTGAAGAAGTGTCTTGCTGCACCCGAACTTATCATACCACTGGAAGAACTTACGATTGATGATAAACTCCACTTTGTGGAAGAACCTGTTGAAATTTTGGATCGTGAGATCAAAACTTTAAAACGCAACAAGATTCCGATCGTCCGAGTATGATGGAATGCCAAACGAGGACCTGAGTTTACTTGGGAGCGAGAGGATCAAATGATGCAGAAGTATCCTCACCTTTTCCCGACTCCTCCAACTACCTCAGCTTAAAATTTCAGGACGAAATTTTATTTAACATGTGGGTAATGTAACGACCCTGGATTTTCCAACGTTTACTTATTAATATTTTTTATTAATACTTGTGATTAAATGAATGTATTGTTATACATTTACTTGTTACCATACTTGACTTTAAATGCCCGTTTGTGACACACGTACATTACACGAATAATATTTTTGAGTATTATTTACATTCATGATTAATTTTATTAATCATTTTAAGTAACTAAGGTTATTAGTTAATTACTTGGGCTTTTATTGGATTATTATTTATTTGGACTTGGGTTTATTTATTTAACTTGTTACATACATACATACTTGGGCTTTTTTGTAATGACCCGGAATTTTCCGACCAAATTATACTTATGAGGTTAATATTTAAATAAATTAAACCATACCAACATGATAAGCAATCCAAATTGTTGAGACTTGTGTTTTTGAAAAGAGTTTTACACAACGTTTGACCGTCCAATATGACCGATGATATCACGAACTATATAACATACGATAATTATACGTTTGTGTATATATATGTATTTATATATATATTTAACATGATCTAAGGATGGTTTAACATCTCATTGTGTACTAATGACAATGAGTTATAAGTATATTTTAAAACTACTAACTTAAGTTTTCAAAACGATAACTATACGTAACATTCTTTGATATATATACTTATAATCTATAATGCTTATACATGTATCGTATATATAATGTATTTAATCACTTTTTAAGGACTTAAATACATAAAACAATATAAGTATATTCACAAAAGATAGCTATATTTGAATTCTCGTTCCGTTTCCTCAAGATTTCTATACGTATATCTAGGGTACATGTACACGTATCATACCCAGCTTCTATACGTATTTACTATTGGTATATACACATCAAATTAACATCCTAATCAACATTATTACTGCCCTAGATATGAGGTAACTAGAATTTGTCAAGTAGTATGAATTATTAGTAAGAAAACAAAATTAGGAATCCTTTTCTTTCTTTATAAACTAAAAACGTTTTTATAAATGAACACCATTTCTTCACTCCATTTTCTCATACCTACACCCTCATTTCTCTCTCAAAATACTCCTAACTTCATACTTGATCATCTCTAAACATTTTCCCCATCATATAGCTTCAATTACAAGCCTTAAACACCATAAGAAAACTCTTTCAAGAACATATCAAAATAACCACCCATTTGAAGAAGTTTACTTCCAACCTTTTGATCTAACTCCACCACTCTTTGATTCCAAGATTATTTCTTATCTTTTGCAGTAACTTTATCCAAGTAACTTGAGGTAGTAACCTTGTTCACAATCTTATTCAATTCATATTCATATAGCTATCTTATTTTGTGGTATAAAATTTTAACAACAAGAACATAGTTTGAATGATTTCAAACTTGTTCGCAAACTAAATAGATCCTTCTAACTTGACTTTTAAAACACTTCAAGACCTGTAATATATCATAATGATATGCTAACCTAACAAGATATAACTTGGTTTTACAAAGAACATCTTAAAAACTGAATCTACGTCGTCGGAGTGCAACCGGGGGCTGTTTTGGTTTGGATAATTAAAAACCATCTTGAACTTTGAATTGGAAGTTCATGTTCTGGAAAAATGATATTTCTTATGAATATGTTAACACATAAAAATTTCATGGTTTAACTCAAAGTGTAAGTATTTTTAGAAAAATGATCATTAAATGTTGTTTTTATGATGGAAAATGATCACTTTCATAAGTTTCACCAAAGTTTGACCTATAACCTATGATTTCGAATACAAACTAAGGTATTTCAATTCATATTCTTAAAATTTGACTCGATCCAAGGAAGTGGCAAGTTGAACCAACAAAAACGGAGTTGTAATGAAGAAACTACGACTAAAACAAGATTGGGTATCCGAAGCTAGTTTAGCGGCGAAAATATTTGGAGAAAAAGTAAATTAATCATATCTTTTCTAATTAATATGATATTTTATATATAATTACTTATGATTTGATTTTATATATTTCAGGACCACCCGTAAACAACACGAGAAGATTAATCATAAGACCTCATGATTGTACGCAACACGTCATTTGACAACACGGTACTTTATGTATGCAACACGTCATTTGACAACATGGTACCATGGGTCGAGATTAATTCTGATCAATACGAATATGATGGGGTCTTTATTTATTTTATTTAAGCAACTAATTGTGGACCACTAACATCGAACTGCTAACTACGAACTAAGAAAATATTAAAAGTATTAAAAGTATATATATATATGTAACGATTACTTAAAAAGAAAATATGTTGATATATTATATATATGGCTAGGTTCGTGATATCTATTGGAGACCAAGTCGAATTAAATACCTTCAAGGCAAAAGTGAGTTTCATTTGCTCCCTTTTTAATTGCTTTTGCAATATATATTTTTGGGCTGAGAATACATGCGCTGCTTTTATAAATGTTTACAAAATAGACACAAGTACTTAAAAATATATTCTACGTTGAGTTGTACCACTGGCATATTTCCCTGTAGCTTGGTAACTACTATTTACATGAGTATTGTAAACGCGAATCCTGTTGATAGATCTATCGGGCCTGACAACCCCAACCGGACTGGACGACCAGTATTCAACGGTTGCACAGTACTTCGTTTTGGTGACTACACTTGGTACGGTGTAGTGAGATTTCATAATAAAGGGAATATGCGATTTCATAATAAAGGGAAAGACTTCAACAGCTTAAAATTTCGGGACGAAATTTATTTAACGGGTAGGTACTGTAGTGACCTGAACTTTTTCATGTTTATATATATTAATTGAGATTGATATTTACATGATTAAATTTTTCCAACATGTTAAGCATTCAAACTTGTTAAGACTTGATTAATTGAAATATGTTTCATATAGACAATTGACCACCCAAGTTGATCGGTGATTCACGAACGTTAAAACTTGTAAAAACTAAATGATGACATATATATGGATATATATATAGTTAACATGATACTATTATAAGAAAACATATCATAAAGTATATTAACAATGAACTACATATGTAAAAACAAGACTACTAACTTAATGATTTTTAAACGAGACATATATGTAACGATTATCGTTGTAAAGACATTTAATGTATATATATCATATTAAGAGATATTCATACATGATAATATCATGATAATATAATAATTTAAAATCTCATTTGATATTATAAACATTGGGTTAACAACATTTAACAAGATCGTTAACCTAAAGGTTTCAAAACAACACTTACATGTAACGACTAACGATGACTTAACGACTCAGTTAAAATGTATATACATGTAGTGTTTTAATATGTATTTATACACTTTTGAAAGACTTCAATACACTTATCAAAATACTTCTACTTAACAAAAATGCTTACAATTACATCCTCGTTCAGTTTCATCAACAATTCTACTCGTATGCACCCGTATTCGTACTCGTACAATACACAGCTTTTAGATGTATGTACTATTGGTATATACACTCCAATGATCAGCTCTTAGCAGCCCATGTGAGTCACCTAACACATGTGGGAACCATCATTTGGCAACTAGCATGAAATATCTCATAAAATTACAAAAATATGAGTAATCATTCATGACTTATTTACATGAAAACAAAATTACATATCCTTTATATCTAATCCATACACCAACGACCAAAAACACCTACAAACACTTTCATTCTTCAATTTTCTTCATCTAATTGATCTCTCTCAAGTTCTATCTTCAAGTTCTAAGTGTTCTTCATAAATTCCAAAAGTTCTAGTTTCATAAAATCAAGAATACTTTCAAGTTTGCTAGCTCACTTCTAATCTTGTAAGGTGATCATCCAACCTCAAGAAATCTTTGTTTCTTACAGTAGGTTATCATTCTAATACAAGGTAATAATCATATTCAAACTTTGGTTCAATTTCTATAACTATAACAATCTTATTTCAAGTGATGATCTTACTTGAACTTGTTTTCGTGTCATGATTCTGCTTCAAGAACTTCGAGCCATCCAAGGATCCGTTGAAGCTAGATCCATTTTTCTCTTTTCCAGTAGGTTTATCCAAGGAACTTAAGGTAGTAATGATGTTCTTAACATCATTCGATTCATATACATAAAGCTATCTTATTCGAAGGTTTAAACTTGTAATCACTAGAACATAGTTTAGTTAATTCTAAACTTGTTCGCAAACAAAAGTTAATCCTTCTAACTTGACTTTTAAAATCAACTAAACACATGTTATATATCTATATGATATGCTAACTTAATGATTTAAAACCTGGAAACACGAAAAACACCGTAAAACCGGATTTACGCCGTCGTAGTAACACCGCGGGCTGTTTTGGGTTAGTTAATTAAAAACTATGATAAACTTTGATTTAAAAGTTGTTATTCTGAGAAAATGATTTTTATTATAAACATGAAACTATATCCAAAAATTATGGTTAAACTCAAAGTGGAAGTATGTTTTCTAAAATGGTCATCTAGACGTCGTTCTTTCGACTGAAATGACTACCTTTACAAAAACGACTTGTAACTTATTTTTCCGACTATAAACCTATACTTTTTCTGTTTATATTCATAAAATAGAGTTCAATATGAAATCATAGCAATTTGATTCACTCAAAACGGATTTAAAATGAAGAAGTTATGGGTAAAACAAGATTGGATAATTTTTCTCATTTTAGCTACGTGAAAATTGGTAACAAATATATTCCAACCATAACTTAATCAACTTGTATTGTATATTATGTAATCTTGAGATACCATAGACACGTATACAATGTTTCGACCTATCATGTCGACACATCTATATATATTTCGGAACAACCATAGACACTCTATATGTGAATGTTGGAGTTAGCTATACAGGGTTGAGGTTGATTCCAAAATATGTATAGTTTGAGTTGTGATCAATACTGAGATACGTATACACTGGGTCGTGGATTGATTCAAGATAATATTTATCGATTTATTTCTGTATATCTAACTGTGGACAACTAGTTGTAGGTTACTAACGAGGACAGCTGACTTAATAAACTTAAAACATCAAAATATATTAAAAGTGTTGTAAATATATTTTGAACATACTTTGATATATATGTATATATTGTTATAGGTTCGTGAATCAACCAGTGGCCAAGTCTTACTTCTCGACGAAGTAAAAATCTGTGAAAGTGAGTTATAGTCCCACTTTTAAAATCTAATATTTTTGGGATGAGAATACATGCAGGTTTTATAAATGATTTACAAAATAGACACAAGTACGTGAAACTACATTCTATGGTTGAATTATCGAAATCGAATATGCCCCTTTTTATTAAGTCTGGTAATCTAAGAATTAGGGAACAGACACCCTAATTGACGCGAATCCTAAAGATAGATCTATTGGGCTTAACAAACCCCATCCAAAGTACCGGATGCTTTAGTACTTCGAAATTTATATCATATCCGAAGGGTGTCCCGGAATGATGGGGATATTCTTATATATGCATCTTGTTAATGTCGGTTACCAGGTGTTCACCATATGAATGATTTTTATCTCTATGTATGGGATGTGTATTGAAATATGAAATCTTGTGGTCTATTGTTACGATTTGATATATATAGGTTAAACCTATAACTCACCAACATTTTTGTTGACGTTTTAAGCATGTTTATTCTCAGGTGATTATTAAGAGCTTCCGCTGTCGCATACTTAAATAAGGACAAGATTTGGAGTCCATGCTTGTATGATATTGTGTAAAAACTGCATTCAAGAAACTTATTTTGTTGTAACATATTTGTATTGTAAACCATTATGTAATGGTCGTGTGTAAACAGGATATTTTAGATTATCATTATTTGATAATCTACGTAAAGCTTTTTAAACCTTTATTGATGAAATAAAGGTTATGGTTTGTTTTAAAATGAATGCAGTCTTTGAAAAACGTCTCATATAGAGGTCAAAACCTCGCAACGAAATCAATTAATATGGAACGTTTTTAATCAATAAGAACGGGACATTTCACATTTCATCCACCAAATTGCCCTCTTGGCGATGAACCTGAAGCACTTACCGGCGAACCTATTCGAAACACCATTTTCTCTCTCATTTCTAGAGTATCTCATCACGATTATATACTATCCCATATTACAAATCTTGTTCATTCGCTCACTCCAACCGCCAATCATCCCGGTGTACTAGCAGAAGTTAACGAACTTCGCGCTCGCGTGACGGCTTTGGAGAACATGGTGCGAAGGTTTCAAACACCAGCAGCAGCACCAGCAGCATAATCAGCACCACCATCAATAACATCAACAATACCATCATCACCACTAACAAATAACATCCGCATCACACGTCTCGACATCATAATCTGTCCCACAAACATCAACATCATACGCACCATAGATACCAAGGAGTACCAACAATAATGAATGATGAAGTATTGATCCATAACTTCATTGATATTCTGCGAAGAATATGTGGTTTCAAAAAGTTTTAGAGATTTCTTATTCTAGCTCAAACCGAAAAGCAAATGAGATTAATATCATATTAACTCATTAAATTCATGATTTCATCTGAAGTAAATATATATGTATATATGTTTTCATAAAGATTGTAATTAAAAGTTCTTTTGTACAAAATATTAATGGTGAAATTTTTTTTTAACGGGTAGGTAATGCCCGAGGAATAATTAGATTTCATCTTAATAAGTTACATTGTACATTCGTCGAAGCTGATTCAATAGTCATTTACTATCCTACTTACAACCACCGATATACGTATCCGTTCACCGCAGAATAACCATTTTCATTCAATTTCATATTTGGATTTTGACTTCCCAGAATCCAACAAGTGGCATATGAAGAAAACATATGACAAAATAAAATCTGTTAGAAACAAACAAATTAACTATGAAAAATTTTGTTAAGAATCCACGCTAACTGTTCCTAGCTAACTGATTACATTTTATTTATCGCAGTTTTATTATCGCAATTTAATTATCGCACTTTTATTTATCATCATTTAATTTCTATAATTATTTTACGCACTTAAATATCGGGACACGTATACAATGTTTTGACATATCATATCGACGCATCTATATATATTATTTGGAATCACCATAGACACTCTATATGCAGTAATGATCGTGTTCTCTATACAGGGTTGAGGTTGTTTCTACAATAATATATATAGTTTGAGTTGTGATCGAGTCTGAGAGGTATACGGGTCACGACACGTATTAATTAATTCGTATATTATATATTAAACTATATATGAATTATTGGATTGTTACTGTGGACTATCGACTGTGGACTAATGACATTGGACAATTAAAATGAATTAAAATATTGATTATAACATATGAAACTAAACATTTCTTCAAGATTGCCACTTGATTTCATCTTAAACCTCATTGTATCTCGACGATTACAATCAGCGTTCAAATCTATCATGATTCTTAAAAACACCTCAATCGAGAGGATAAACCAACCGCACTTCATCTACGGAAGAAAAGATTGATGCATATAGTTATGCACCTGAAAAACCCTCGAAAACTGAGTAAACGTTTGACACGTATCTGTTCTAGTTCCTTTGACATTGTTATTACTGAAGATCGTTTTGCAATCCCTTTCCAAAGTAGCTAATTTTGTCACAACTCCAGCAAGTCACTCCGACTTTTCATCCGAAACAACTTTATTATAACCGCGATATATATGCATATTCTTTATTGTTACTGAGGAACCTTTTATATTCCACAATATTACCATCAGCGATTAATCATTCTAAAAACACAATTCTCCTGAAACTACCTCGGTTTGATAACCGATGACCCAGATCAGTTAACTTTGAAAATACTGACGAAGCAGCATGTTGTAGATGATCTTAATGGCCAAAAGTTTGATGATAAAGAAAGGAGTGTTAGGAACGCTCGATAGAAAATTTAGTACCGAAAAGCGGATTATGTGAAACTATGAAGAAAGCCGTGGATAAATCAAAAAGAATAAGTTTGCCTTCAAAGAATCCAAATGATTCTGTGCCTGCTGAAATCGTTAGCAAACATCTTATTTCTCATTCTAAACCTTCACAGACAAATCTTCTTCATCATCCATTGATATTAGAAATTCTAAGATATTCTCGTATGTTCTATTATAAATATCCTCCATATTTCTGGCGATATTTTCACAACTATTCTTATCTGAGATCATTTATCTCTCCGTAATATCTGCAACATAAAAGAAACTGTGTTAGTTTCTAAATTCTGAAACCTTCGAGTTTAAAATATGAATGTTTTGAAGTAGTGTTGGGAACTGAAGCATGGATTAGTATAATATAATGACACTTGATCAACGTCATTATATTACAGTAAGTCATGCTGAGTTTCTAATGAAGCATGATGATTCACAGTACCGTCATCATGTGCCATTTACACGACTCTTACATTCTATCTAATCTCTAAACATATCAAGAGAATATTTTTCTGGATGACTCGGTCTTCTCCAGGGTATTCTGGTAATTTAACAAATCAAAATCGTTCTATTACCATTTTCTTCTTAGAGCATTAGCTATGTTCATTCTGAATTTCATATCTACGAATTCTGGACCATTACTCGCTTGACTCGAAGTCGGGAAGAGAAAACGAAAGCATGAAGCTCCGAAAAATAATGAAGAATATAAACTTCGATAATAACCCCAAAATTACAAACCGTGTATATCGATGCAGATAACAATATAGAGACACGGGAGAATTAGAAACACTATAAACACAAGAGTATAGTAGAAGTAAATAGATTCTTCTGGTGGTAGATGAAAAAGAAGAATGACAGATATAAAAGTTAGGAGTATATCAAGAATCAGGACTGGATGGAGCATATTGATGAATGCTTTAAAGTAAGAATCAAGGGAGAAAGAATAGAAGGTGTGAGTCATGGAAAATAAGGAAACGAAGGGGTGAATTTATAGTGAAATATCCGACAGAGCAATCGAAACAGATTATTGCATATAATCAAAGAAGATCCTGATTTCCTTAATCACCAAAGAACCAAATCTTATTACGTAAGATTCTCTTTAAATCCCTTAAATCCCGAAAATCAATCATAACTACGTCATCGGTTAAGACGAATATATTTTACTCATCTCACTCTTTTACGATAGTCTCATTTATATTCTTCGCATAATCGAATCGTTTTATCTACATTACTAAATGATGATAAAACTCTATTATCACCTTATATTTGTCATGAAAACCTTCTTATTGTTATCCATAACAATCTCTATCAAATTTCGGGGACGAAATTTCTTTAACGGGTAGGTACTGTAATGACCCAGATTTTTCTGACCAAATTATACTTATGAGATTAATATTTAAATAAATTAAACCATACCAACATGACAAGCAATCCAAATTGTTGAGACTTGTGTTTTTGAAAAGAGTTTTACACAACGTTTGACCGTCCAATATGACCGATGATATCACGAACTATATAACATACGATAATTATACGTTTGTGTATATATATGTATTTATATATATTTAACATGATCTAAGGATGGTTTAACATCTCATTGTGTACTAATGACAATGAGTTCTAAGTATATTTTGAAACTACTAACTTAAGTTTTCAAAACGATAACTATACGTAACATTCTTTGATATATATACTTATAATCTATAATGCTTATACATGTATCGTATATATAATGTATTTAATCACTTTTTAAGGACTTAAATACATAAAACAATATAAGTATATTCACAAAAGATAGCTATATTTGAATTCTCGTTCCGTTTCCTCAAGATTTCTATACGTATATCTAGGGTATATGTACCCGTATCATACCCAGCTTCTATACATATTTACTATTGATATATACACATCAAATCAACATCCTAATCAACATTATTACTACCCTAGATATGAGGTAACTAGAATTTGTCAAGTAGTATGAATTATTAGTAAGAAAACAAAATTAGGAATCCCTTTCTTTCTTTATAAACTAAAAACATTTTTATAAATGAACACCATTTCTTCACTCCATTTTCTCATACCTACACCCTCATTTCTCTCTCAAAATACTCCTAACTTCATACTTGATCATCTCCAAGCATTTTCCCCATCATTTAGCTTCAATTACAAGCCTTAAACACCATAAGAAAACTCTTTCAAGAACATATCAAAATAACCATGCATTTGAAGAAGTTTACTTCCAACCTTTTGATCTAACTCCACCACTCTTTGATTCCAAGATTATTTCTTATCTTTTGCAGTAACTTTGTCCAAGTAACTTGAGGTAGTAACCTTGTTCATAATCTTATTCAATTCATATTCATATAGCTATCTTATTTTGTGGTATAAAATTTTAACAACAAGAACATAGTTTGAATGATTTCAAACTTGTTCGCAAACTAAATAGATCCTTCTAACTTGACTTTTAAAACACTTCAAGACCTGTAATATATCATAATGATATGCTAACCTAACAAGATATAACTTGGTTTTACAAAGAACATCTTAAAAACTGAATCTACGTCGTCGGAGTGCAACCGGGGGCTGTTTTGGGTTGGATAATTAAAAACCATCTTGAACTTTGAATTGGAAGTTCATGTTCTGGAAAAATGATATTTCTTATGAATATGTTAACACATAAAAATTTTATGGTTTAACTCAAAGTGTAAGTATTTTTAGAAAAATGATCATTAAATGTTGTTTTTATGATGGAAAATGATCACTTTCATAAGTTTCACCAAAGTTTGACCTATAACCTATGATTTTGAATACAAACTAAGGTATTTCAGTTCATATTCTTAAAATTTGACTCGATCCAAGGAAGTGGCAAGTTGAACCAACAAAAACGGAGTTGTAATGAAGAAACTACGACTAAAACAAGATTGGGTATCCGAAGCTAGTTTAGCGACGAAAATATTTGGAGAAAAAGTAAATTAATCATATCTTTTCTAATTAATATGATATTTTATATATAATTACTTATGATTTGATTTTATATATTTCAGGACCACCCGTAAACAACACGAGAAGATTAATCATAAGACCTCATGATTGTACGCAACAAGTCATTTGACAACACGGTACTTTATGTACGCAACACGTCATTTGACAACATGGTACCATGGGTCGAGATTAATTCTGATCAATACGAATATGATGGGGTCTTTATTTATTTTATTTAAGCAACTAATTGTGGACCACTAACATGGAACTGCTAACTACGAACTAAGAAAATATTAAAAGTATATATATATGTAACGATTACTTAAAAAGAAAATATGTTGATATATTATATATATGGTTAGGTTCGTGATATCTATCGGAGACCAAGTCGAATTAAATACCTTCAAGGCAAAAGTGAGTTTCATTTGCTCCCTTTTTAATTGCTTTTGCAATATATATTTTTGGGCTGAGAATACATGCGCTGCTTTTATAAATGTTTACAAAATAGACACAAGTACTTAAAAATATATTCTACGTTGAGTTGTACCACTGGCATATTTCCCTGTAGCTTGGTAACTACTATTTACATGAGTATTGTAAACGCGAATCCTGTTGATAGATCTATCGGGCCTGACAACCCCAACCGGACTGGACGACCAGTATTCAACGGTTGCACAGTACTTCGTTTTGGTGACTACACTTGGTACGGTGTAGTGAGATTTCATAATAAAGGGAATATGCGACGTTGATTAAATGTTAAGTATGGTTACCAAGTGCTAAACCACTTAGAATGCTTTACATACACTTGTGAGTGTATTATGTTTATGATTATGAAATCTTGTGGTCTATTAACATATTGAAATGATTGTTATGATAAACCTATGAACTCACCAACCTTTTGGTTGACACTTTAAAGCATGTTTATTCTCAGGTATGTATTAAGTCTTCCGCTGTGCATTTGCTCAATATAAGGACATTACTTGGAGTCGATCATCGCAATGGGACCAAATGTTGATGACTTCGTCCAGGTGGATTAGGACGGGTCTTTTCATTTTTAATTGTACATGGGCTTAGAAACCTACCCTACATACTTAATGAACTTGTTAACCCATCTTTCATGCAAGTATCACATTAAGACCTAACTAATTTGATTAATACTTGTAGGAATCTAGTTGTATGCTTAGTTACACATCTTCCCCATGAACATACATCTTATAACCAACTTTTGAGACCTTTACAAGCATGAGACTTGTGGACATTTCCTTCCCCCTATCCTTGCCAAAACCGTCGGCTTTGTGAGAGACAAAGGAGGATTCAAAATTTTTTTTTACTTATCTACTAGTAACCTCATCTCACTCTCTCACTTTTACACACACACACACACACAAAAATACTTGCATTCTTTTCTCTCTAAGATTGTAAGTAACTTGAACAACTTTCTTCTCTTCTTTTCTCTTGCAAAACCGTGGCCTAACCCACCACTCATCATCATTCTTTTGTTGTTAATTTGTTACTTGTTCTTGGTTGTAGCTTACTTACTTGTTATTGTAGTTATTACTTACTAGTATTTAAGAATCAAACTCTTTAGTTTGTTCTTCTTTTTATCTTGTATTTACAAGAACACACAAGAACTAAACTTTCTAGTTTATGTTCTACATTTAATGTCTTAAAGATTGTAAGTTCATGTGTTGTTAAAATCATACTTGTAATTCATGTTTGTAAACTTAAAGATTACATTCTTAAGGATCAAGCTTTAGCTTGAATCTTTAAAGTATGAACAACCATGACTTGCTACTTGTTTATTTAGCTCATTTCTTCATATTATACACTTTTAAATTTGTGAATCATGATGTTGTTGGTCAAGTGTTACTAGTTAACTTTGATCTCATTTTTCTTGAACAAAAGTTAACTTGAAAGTTCAAGAACATGGAAGTGTAACTTTTTAGTTATAACTTCATACACTTGTGTTAGATTTAACTTAATAACTTTAGATCTAGACTTTTGGGTCTTGGATCTTCAAGATCTAACTAAGAACTATGTTCTACATCTTAAGATCTTGATTAGTTAGTTTACTTTCAAGTTTGTAGTTCAATATTACTTTTACATTTCATGTATGTGTTAAATCTAAGACTTTGATGTAACTTTGGTTCATCAAACTACCTACAACACTTAATTGAGTTGTTCTACATATCTTAGACTTACACAAGTGTTATGATGGTGAAACCTTGGTTAAGATGATGCAAACACATCAACGAGTTGTACACTTGAAGCTATATGCATCAAGGATGAGAACCGTGATAAGCATCGAGTACCAAGAAACCCACCGAAACCTACTGTTTTACTGTTTCTGGGTCTGATCAGTACAACCTGGGCTACTGTAAAGATGATTTTTAGTTAGCTCTATTCGAGTAGATAACTTTTCATTTAGGACTTGTCTTAATCCGAGTAACGGTTTAGGATTTATGGCCCTCCGATCGTCACTATGTCCTTTTAACGTTGTGCTGAAAAATTCTGACCTACTCGCACTTAGACCATCGCCACAGTCAAACGAAGACGAGTTTGATTCTGGAATTTTTACCACAACTAGAGGACTCATATACGGAGCCATGGCCACTGGTCTCACCTTATTTCAGTAGGTATTGAGGCCGTGGTGACTGACCAAAGTCAGTCTTTGTTTTAAACTCTTTTCATGAACGAAACTTACTTTACACCTTTTGTTTGATGATGAATGATGATGACCCTTAAGACCTAATTTACATACATTTAAACCTATTGAGACGATTTACTAACTTAGTACTATTTGACTTAGGTTGAGGACTTTCCGGACCTACGTACTTGCTTATTTCCCGACTCGACTTTACCACTACTTTACCACTGTGAGTTATAGCATTCCCTTTTTACTTTAACTATTTTGGGAACTGAGAATACATGCGCATTTTACGTTTTACATACTAGGCACGAGTACTTAAACTTTATATATGTGTGTGTTATACAACGGCGTAAACATTCCCTTTAGCTCGGTAACGTTTAGTCATTGGTTTTTAAACCGGTGAACGCGAATCTTAGATATGGATCCATAGGGTTTAACATCCCCACTCGGGCTAGTAGCGCTAGCATTTAACGGGTGTTTAATACTTCGTATACATACGCACTTGCCAAGTGTACTTTCAGGGGGTATAAACGTTAAGTTAGTTACCAAGTGCCCATGGTTAAACATATACTTTATCATACTGTTTTGAAACGCTCTTTGTAGCACTGAAATCTCGTGGCCTACCTTACATACTGTTATACTTAAACTATAGCTCACCAACCTTTGTGTTGACGTTTTTAAGCATGTTTTTCTCAGGTGCTTAAGGTTGCTTCCGCTGTGTACTAGTCTTGCTGTAGACACCCGCTGCTTTAGAGATGTCACTGCATGAACGTTATCTTGCATTCATAAACTTAATTATTTTTTAACAATGATTTGTAATGACCTAAGGGTCACGCACTATTACTGATTACTTCTGTTCATTGAAGCATACTTTTGATGTAAAACATTTGGCGTTAGTTATGACATCACCTTTTATCATGAATGCAAACTTGTTTTGAAAACGCATATAGTGTTTGACCTTGTAATGATCCTGTTGTTGATGATTCGTACACGATGGTTTTGTACGGGGCATCACACATAGAATATCCCCAAAACAGAACCTCTCGTCTATGTAATAATCTCGAAGTACTAAATCATCCATAACCTGAATGGGGGTTGTTAAGCCCAATAGATCTATATTTAGGATTCGCGTCAATTAGGGGCCATTTCCCTAATTCTTAGGCTACCAGACTTGAAGGGAGATATTCGGTTTAATAATCCAACCATAGAATGTAGTTTTGCGTACTTGTGTCTATTTTGTAAAACATTTATAACGCTGCATGTATTCTCATCCCAAAATATTAGATTTTAAAAGTGGGACTATAACTCACTTTCACAGATTTTTACTTCGTCGGGAAGTAAGACTTGGCCACTGGTCGATTCACGCACCTATAATAAATATGTACATATATATCAAAGTATGTTCAAAATATATTTACAACATTTTTTAATACGTTTTAATGTTTTAAATATTTTCAGTCAGCTGTCCTCGTTAGTAACCTACAACTAGTTGTCCATAGTTAGATGTACAGAAATAAATTGATACATATTATCTTGACCCAATCCATGACCCAGTGTATACACGTCTCAGGCTAGATCACAACTCAAAGTATATATATTTTTGGAATCAACCTCAACCCTGTATAGTTAACTCCAACATTACTGCATATAGAGTGTCTATGGTTGTTCCAAATAATATATATAGATGGGTCGATATGATATGTCAAAACATTTGCATACCTGTCTATGGTATCCCAAGATTACATAATATATTAGAATACATGTATAATACAATATAAGTTAGCTAGGATATGATTTGTATAGATTTGTTACCAATTTTCACGTAGCTACAACAAGTAAAAATATCCAATCTTGTTTTACCCATAACTTCTTCATTTTAAATCCGTTTTGAGTGAATCCAATTGCTATGGTTTCATATTGAACTTAAGTTTATGAATCTATACATAAAAAGTATAATTTTATAGTCGTAAATATAGGTTACAAGTCATTTTTGTAAAGGTAGTCATTTCAGTCGAAAGAACGACGTCTAGATGACCATTTTGGAAAACATACTTCCATTTTGAGTTTAATCATGATTTTTGGATATAGTTTCATGTTCATAAGAAAAATCATTTTCCCAGAAGAACAACTTTTAAATCAAAGTTTATCATAGTTTTTAATTAACTAACCCAAAACAGACCGCGATGTTACTACGACGGCGTATATCCAGTTTTACGGTGTTTTCGTGTTTTCAGGTTTTTAATCATTAAGTTAGCATATCATATAGATATAGAACATGTGTTTAGTTGATTTTAAAAGTCAAGTTAGAAGGATTAACTTTTGTTTGCGAACAAGTTTAGAATTAACTAAACTATGTTCTAGTGATTACAAGTTTAAACCTTCGAATAAGGTAGTTTTATATATATAAATTGAATGATGTTATGAACATCATTACTACCTCAGGTTTTGTGGATAAACCCACTGGAAATGAAAAAAATATATCTAGCTTCAAAGAATCCTTGGATGGCTTGAAAGTTCTTGAAGCAGAATCATGACACGAAAACAAGTTCAAGTAAGATTTCCACTCGAAATAAGATTGTTAATGTTATAGAAATTGAATCAAAGTTTGAATATGAGTATTACCTTGTATTAGAAAGATATCTTACTGTAAATAAGAAAGATTTCTAAAGGTTGGATGATCACTTTACAAGATTGGAAGTAAGCAAGCAAACTTGGAAAAACTAGAACTTATAGAATTTATGAAGAACACTTAGAACTTGAAGATAGAACTTGAGAGAGATCAATTTTATGAAGAAAATTGATGAATGAAAGTGTTTGTAGATGTTTTTGGTCATTGGTATATGGATTAGATATAAAGGATGTGTAATTTTGTTTACATGTAAATAAGTCATGAATGATTACTAATAATTTTGTAATTTTATGAGATATTTCATGCTAGTTGCCAAATGATGGTTCCCACATGTGTTAGGTGACTCACATGGGCTGCTAAGAGCTGATCATTGGAGTGTATATATCAATAGTACATACATCTAAAAGTTGTGTATTGTACGAGTACGAATACGGGTGCATACGAGTAGAATTGTTGATGAAACTGAACGAGGATGTAATTTTAAGCATTTTTGTTAAGTAGAAGTATTTTGATAAGTATCTTGAAGTCTTTCAAAAGTGTATAAATACATATTAAAACACTACATGTATATACATTTTAACTGAGTCGTTAAGTCATCGTTAGTCATTACATGTAAATGTTGTTCTGAAACCTTTAGGTTAACGATCCTGTTAAGTGTTGTTAACCCATTGTTTATTATATCAAATGAGATGTTAAATTATTACATTATTATGATATTATGATATATTAATATATCTTAATATGATATATATACAATTAAATGTTGTTACAACGATAATCGTTACATATATGTCTCGTTTCGAAATCATTAAGTTAGTAGTCTTGTTTTTACATATGTAGTTCATTGTTAATATACTTAATGATATGTTTACTTATCATAATACCATGTTAACTATATATATATATATCCATATATATGACATCATATAGTTTTTACAAATTTTAACGTTCGTGAATCACCGGTCAACTTGGGTGGTCAATTGTCTATATAAAACCTATTTCAATTAATCAAGTCTTAACAAGTTTGATTGCTTAACATGTTAGAAACACTTAATCATATAAATATCAATTTCATTTAATATATATAAACATGAAAAAGTTCGGGTCACTACATTGGTGACTGGTCTTGGGGTGTTCTTGAGTACACCAAAGTGTCGGGTGGTTTGATTAGGCGGAAATATATATAAGGCTCGCCGAAAACCGACGCCCGGGGCTCATCGTTTGAAATTGAGTCCTCGTTTTGTTACGTTTTGGTAAAAGGGGAAAGTTGAGTCCTCGTTTTGTTGGACCGTTTGAGATTATTGAGAGAGTTGGACCAGCGGCTTATCGTTTGAAATTGCCACAAGAACTCAGTGCTGTTCACGATGTTTTTCATGTATCGAATTTGAAGAAGTGTTTGGCCGAGGCCGATAAGACTATTCCTCTGGAGGAACTTCATGTTGATAAGCAACTACATTTTATTGAGGAACCTGTTGAAATTATGGACCGAGAGGTTAAGACTCTTAAGCAGAGCAGAATTCCTATTGGTCGGGTTAGATGGAACGCCAGACGCGGTCCCGAGTTCACTTGGGAGCGTGAAGATCAGATGAAGCAGAAGTACCCGCATTTGTTCCCAGATGCCGAGTCAACCCCTGCACCTGCTTAAATTTCGGGACGAAATTTTAGTAACGGGAAGGTACTGTAACGACCCTATGATAATGCTAAAAACGAACATATATTTCATAGCATTATCCCTCAAGAAAGACATGCTTTTAGTTGCAATTGTTCTATTTACAAGTGATATTCGTTTAAATAATAAAAGGTGAAGACAAAAGACAGATTCGACGAATTGAAGATGCAAACGACCAAAAAGCTCAAAAGTACAAAGTACAATCAAAGTGGTTCAAATTATTGATGAGAAACGACTCAAAATTACAAGAGTACAAGATGCAAAACGCAAAATACAAGATATTAAATTGTACGCAAGGACGTTCGAAAATCCGGAACCGGGACCTGAGCCAACTAACAACGCGCGACGCAACGGAGCTAAAATTACAAGTCAACTATGCAAACGAATATAATATAATATTTAAATAATTCTATAAATTATTTATATATTATATTATTATTAAATACCGTCGGCAAGAAAGCAAACAAACTCATGTGAGCTGGAAAAGTAGGCCATGCGATCGCATGGCCTGGTAGTTATAAATCCATGCGATCGCATGGTGAACAGAATCAGGTGACATTATATAAATTTCGCAGTTTTTGATCAAATGTTTACATCTTTTTCTTCTTTTCATCTCACACGTATATATATGTATATATTATAATTTTAATTTTAATTTTAATTTTAATAATAAGGGTATGTTAGCGAATGTTGTAAGGGTGTAAGTCGAAATTCTGTCCGTGTAACGCTACGCTATTATTAATCATTGTAAGTTATGTTCAAACTTTTTAAATTAATGTCTCGTAGCTAACTTATTATTATGCTTATTTAAGCCGAAGTAATCGTGATGTTGGGCTAAAATATTAAAGATTGGGTAATTAGGCTTTGTACCATAATTGGGGTTTGGACAAAAGAACGACACTTGTGGAAATTAGACTATGGGCTATTAATGGGCTTTATATTTGTTTAATTAAATGATAGTTTGTTAATTTAATATAAAGATTTACAATTGGACGTACCTATAAATAACCACATACACTCGATCGGACACGATGGGCGGGATATTTATAAGTACTAATAATCGTTCATTTAACCGGACACGGGAATGGATTAATAGTCACTGGACTTATTAAAACAGGGGTGAATTATATACAAGGACACTTGGTGTAATTATAGTTTAAGTCCCCAATTAGTTAGAATATTTGACTTCAGATATAAGGATAATTTGAGGAGGACACTCGCACTTTATATTTATGACTGATGGACTGTTATGGACAAAAACTAGATGGACATATTGAATAATCCAGGACAAAGAACAATTAACCCATGGGAATAAACTAAAATCAACACGTCAAACATCATGATTACGGAAGTTTAAATAAGCATAATTCCTTTATTTCATATTTAATTGCACTTTTAATTATCGCATTTTTTAATTATCGCAATTTTATTTTATCGCACTTTTATTTATCGCAATTTCATTATCGTTATTTACTTTACGCTTTAAATTAAGTTATATTTATTTTTAATATTTTACATTAGGTTTTAACTGCGACTAAAGTTTTAAAATCGACAAACCGGTCATTAAACGGTAAAAAACCCCTTTTTATAATAATAATACTACTTATATATATATATATATATATATATATATATATATATATATTTACAAATATAGTTTTAAAAATATAGCGTTAAACTTGGCTAAGATCCCTGTAGAACGAACCGGACTTACTAAAAACTACACTACTGTACGATTAGGTACACTGCCTATAAGTGTTGTAGCAAGGTTTAGGTATATCCATTCTATAAATAAATAAATAACTTGTGTAAAATTGTATCGTATTTAATAGTATTTCCTTTTAAAAATTAATACTATTTCGTATACCCCTCGCATAACATCAAGTATTTTTGACGCCGCTGCCGGGGAATTGCTTAAACGCCGGAAGCGAAACGCTATATATATATATATATATATATATATATATATATATATATATATATATATATATATATATATATATATATATATATATATATATATATATATAGGATTTTTAATTTACTTTCGTAACAATACGTTTTAATTTTTAAAAAAATAATACAAAAATATAAAAAGAAAAACAAAATATATATATTTTTAAGAATTGTTCAAAATATATAAATTATAAAGTATTTTTATTTCTATTTTTAGTTTGTAAAAATATAAGTTTTTATTTCATTTATATAAATATTTTATATAATTATTAAAATAAAAAAAATATAAAAGTATATGGGCCACTACACTGTAGCAGCCCAACTTCTGGCCCGCTATCTTAAGCCATGCGACCGCATGGTATTACAACGGTCAGCTCATGCGATCGCATGAGCTGATTTGACACGCCTGGTACCTGGTACGACCAGTTTAGGGTTAGATTAATTTAATTATTATTATTAATTAATAACCCTAATTAGGTTTAGTATATTTTAATATTTTGTTTAGTTTTATTTAATTTATAATATTTAGTTATAATTAGTTTTAATAATTACTAAATTAATACTTTTATAAAATAAATAATATAAAAATAATATTTTTATAAAAATTAGTAATTTTATCAATTTTTGTCTCTTTTTATAAATTGTATATTTTTATTATTTAGTACGTAATTTGTATATTTTTATCGCTCGTAACTAGTTTTAATATAGTTTTTGCCATAGTTATTTTTACTTTTAGATTTTTAGGCTTTGCCGTAAAATCCCTTAAGTACTTTTTCTTTAGATTAAGATTTAGGAGCTTTAGAATTTTGCGACGCCGTTTTTAGATTTTAGTACTTTTTAATTTATTGCCGTTTTGGATATAGAATTCCTTTTAAGCTTTAATACCTTCAGACGCAACTTTTAATTCGTAGTTTTTAGACTTTTAAGTTTCGACGCGCTACGTTCTTTTTATAATTTTTCGACCTTTTATTTTTCGACGTTTTTCGACGCGCTCTTTTTCTTTCTTATTTCTCGTCGCTCTAGTTTTTAAGACATAGAATTTTCTATTTCTTCTCTCTAATTTCTTTAAATTTCGACGAAAAATTATTTTAAGCGGTTAAATTGATAGACATCCAAAATTTTCTGATTCGTAGTAATAGTTGGATTTGTTAGTGGCGAGTTGTGGGCTTTCGATTTAAAGGGTTCTGGCTACCTGCTGCATCTATTGGCTATTCGAAATGTAGGCAAAATCAGAAAAGTTTATTAATTTGATAACTTATATAATTTTTATCTTTTATAACTAATAGGATATTCAGTGAATGCACCGAGTAAAACGTTCACCACCTTTTATACGTTCACCACCTGTAACTCGATCAAGACATCTAGCCAATATTGTCGCCGTTGATTTTTCTTTAGAATCGTCATCAAGTCAACCAAGTACTCCAATTCAAATTTCCGATAATCCATTTTTTGAACCCGACCTCACAAGTGAGAATCCGGAAGATATTCAGGGACAATTCAGAGATCCTGAACCACTAATCTTTCCTCCGGAACCACCAATCATTCAAACAGTGATTATCGAGGAACAACCCATTAAATCAGAATCCTCTAGTGATTCAGATTCAACAAATTCAATAATGGAGAATCTGGAACCTCTAAGTATGGAAGACTGAATGCGAGCTAAACGCACTGGCCAAGGTCACGCAATTACTCAACCAGACATTAATGCGCCAGATTATGAAATCAAAGGACAAATCTTACACATGGTAACTAATCAATGCCAATTTAGTGGTGCGCCGAAGGAAGATCCAAATGAACATCTTTGTACATTTAATAGGATCTGTACTCAATTTAAAATCCGAGAAGTTGAGGATGAACAGATATATCTCATGTTATTTCCCTGGACTTTAAAGGGAGAAGCCAAAGATTGGTTAGAATCGTTACCTGAAGGGGCGATTGATACATGGGATGTCTTAGTTGAAAATTTTCTTAAACAATTCTTTCCGGCATCTAAAACCGTGAGACTTCAAGGAGAAATTGTTACGTTCACGCAAAAGCCAAATAAAACTCTATATGAGTCATGGACAAGATTTGGAAAGTTATTAAGAGGATGTCCGCAACATGGTTTAGACACCTGTCAAATAGTACATATATTCTACCAAGGATGCGACATCACTACAAGAAAAGACATCGATATAGCAGCAGGTGGTTCCATTATGAAGAAAACAGCAACTGACGCTTAAAAAATTATTGATAACACTGCTTCTCACTCACATGAGTGGCACCAAGAAAAAGATATCATTAGATCATCTAAAGCAGCTAGAGCCGATTCTAGCCATGACTTTGATTCCATTTCTGCAAAGATAGATGCTGTCGAGAGACGAATGGAAAAGATGACTAAGGATATTCACTCAATAAGAATTAGTTGTGAGCAGTGTGGAGGACCACATTTGACAAAAGATTGTCTCAGTATTGAACAAACAATGGAACAACGAGAGAATGTTTCATATATAAACCAAAGGCCTGGAAATAATTATCAGAATAATTATCAACCGCCAAGACCAATCTACAATCAAAATCAGAATTATAACCGAACTGTTCCATACAACAACCAACAAGGTCCTAGTAATCAGCAAGTATCCAATAATACTTACAATCAGCAAAGACCTATTTTTCAAAACAAACTACCACAAACCGATGATAAAAAGCCAAATTTAGAAGACATGATGTCAAAGCTAGTTGAATCTCAAACGCAGTTTTTTACATCTCAGAAACAAACCAATGAACAAAATGCTCAAGCATTTAGAAATCAACAATCTTCTATTCAAAATTTGGAACAAGAAGTAAGTAACCTAGCAAGGTTGATAGGTGAAAGAAAACCAGAAAGTCTACCTAGCGATACAAATGCTAACCCCCGGAATGAAACAGCTAAAGCCATTAACACAAGAAGTGGTATTACACTTAAACCACCTGAAATACCTGTAATTTCTGATGACTCTATTCCTACTCCATAAGAACCACAACCTGAGCAAGATAAGAAAACAGAACCGTAGTTGAAAAGGATAATGAAGATAACACAGTTAAGGCTAAACCTTATGTTAAACCATACCAACCGCCACTTCCTTACAAAAGTAAAATGAGAAAAGAAAGACTTGAAGCCGAGCAATCTAAATTCTTGGATATGTTTAAACAAATAAATGTAAATCTTCCTTTCATTGATGTGATTTCAGGAATGCCTAGATATGCTAAATTCTTGAAAGATCTAATCACAAATAGAAAAAAAATGGAAGAACTCTCGGCTGTTACAATGAATGCTAATTGTTCTGCAGTGCTGTTGAATAAGATACCAGAAAAACTTTCAGATCCAGGAAGTTTTACGATTCCATGTTTTCTGGGTAGTCTTAGTTCAATAGAAGCATTGGCAGACTTAGGTGCTAGTATAAATTTAATGCCGTATTCACTATACGCTAAACTAGACCTTGGAGAATTGAAACCAACACGAATAAGCATACAACTAGCCGATCGATCAGTAAAATATCCTAGAGGGATAATGGAGAACATGCTAGTTAAAGTTGGTACTTTAGTATTTCCAGTAGATTTTGTTATTCTAGACATGGAAGAAGATTCTCGAGTTCCTCTTATATTAGGAAGACCATTCTTAAACACAGCTAAAGCAATAATAGACGTGTTCGATAAGAAACTGACCCTAAGTATAGAGGACGAGAGTGTTACCTTTTCAGTTGATAAAGCCATGCAACAACCACAATCTGCAGATGATACATGTTATTATATTCAAACTATAGATTCACATGCAGAATTGTTAGAAGAATTTCCAGAATTACAAGGAACGGGAGAATGTTCTTTAGGAGAAGGAACTGAACCAATTGATGAAGCTGAAATGTTAGCTACACTTATGGCTAATGGATATGAACCAACAACGGAAGAAATTCAAATGCTAAAAGTAGAAGACATATATCGATACAAATCATCGATAGAAGAACCACCGACATTAGAGTTAAAGCCACTTCCAAACCATTTGGAATACGCTTATTTACATGGTAAATCTGAATTACCTGTAATAATATCGTCTTCTCTTACTGAAAATGAAAAATCTCAACTCATTTCTGTGCTAAAAGCTCATAAACCAGCTATTGCATGGAAAATTCATGACATTAAAGGCATAAGTCCTTCGTATTGCACACATAAAATCCTTATGGAAGAAGGTCATAAAACGTATGTGTAACACCCTAGGCAAATCCCACATCGCCCACGGACATGATTGATCATGGGATTATAAGGTAATACTCACGCTTAAATGACACAACGCGTTTTGGGACCACAGGCAGAGCAGATGTGTGAGTACGCTGCAGTTAAGCATGCTCGGGCGAGAGCACTACCAGGATGGGTGACCTCCTGGGAAAGTTCTTCTCGTGTGTGGTCGCCAAGAAAAATCCGTGCACCTGCGGGCAAAGCAGACAATATTGTGGTCATGTTAAGCTGGGGTGTTACAGAATGGTATCAGAGCCACTCATGTGATGTTGGAGGTGGTGGGGCAAACCTCATCGAGGACGATGAGTCCCTGAGGGGGGTGAATGTAACACCCTAGGCAAATCCCACATCGCCCACAGACATGAGTGATCATGGGATTATAAGGTAATACTCACGCTTAAATGACACAACGCGTTTTGGGACCACAGGCAGAGCAGATGTGTGAGTACGCTGCAGTTAAGCGTGCTCGGGCGAGAGCACTACCAGGATGGGTGACCTCCTGGGAAAGTGCTTCTCGTGTGTGGTCGCCAAGAAAAAGCCGTGCGCCTGCGGGCAAAGCAGACAATATTGTGGTCATGTTAAGCTGAGGTGTTACAGTATGTGCAACGCTAACGAAGACTAAATCCTAATATGCAAGATGTTGTTAAGAAAGAAATAATTAAACTGCTAGATGCAGGTTAAATTTATCCAATCTCTGATAGTCCATGGGTAAGCCCAGTTCAATGTGTACCAAAGAATGGTGGCATGACTGTCATCACAAATGAAAAAAATGAGCTTATTCCTACTAAGACTGTAACAGGATGGCGTGTTTGTATTGATTATAGAAAATTAATTGACGCCACCAGAAAAGATCACTTTCCCTTACCTTTCATTGATCAAATGTTGGAAAGATTAGCCGAAAATAGTTACTATTATTTTCTTGACGGTTTTTTCGGATATTTTCAAATTCCAATAGCACCCGAGGACCAAGAAAAAACCACGTTCACGTGCCCTTATGGTACTTTTGCTTACAAATGCATGCCATTTGGACTTTGCAACGCCCCTGCAACCTTTCAAAGGTGCATGATGGTGATTTTTCACGACATGATAGAAGAATGCATGGAAGTTTTTGAAATGTCCCGTTCTTATTGATTAAAAACGTTCCATATTAATTGATTTCGTTGCGAGGTTTTGACCTCTATATGAGACGTTTTTCAAAGACTGCATTCATTTTAAAACAAACCATAACCTTTATTTCATCAATAAAGGTTTAAAAAGCTTTACGTAGATTATCAAATAATGATAATCTAAAATATCCTGTTTACACACGACCATTGCATAATGGTTTACAATACAAATATGTTACAACAAAATAAGTTTCTTGAATGCAGTTTTTACACAATATCATACAAGCATGGACTCTAAATCTCGTCCTTATTTAAGTATGCGACAGCGGAAGCTCTTAATAATCACCTGAGAATAAACATGCTTAAAACGTCAACAAAAATGTTGGTGAGTTATAGGTTTAACCTATATATATCAAATCATAATAATAGACCACAAGATTTCATATTTCAATACACATCCCATACATAGAGATAAAAATCATTCATATGGTGAACACCTAGTAACCGACATTAACAAGATGCATATATAAGAATATCCCCATCATTCCGGGACACCCTTCGGATATGATATAAATTTCGAAGTACTAAAGCATCCGGTACTTTGGATGGGGCTTGTTGGGCCCGATAGATCTATCTTTAGGATTCGCGTCAATTAGGGTGTCTGTTCCCTAATTCTTAGATTACCAGACTTAATAAAAAGGGGCATATTCAATTTCGATAATTCAACCATAGAATGTAGTTTCACGTACTTGTGTCTATTTTGTAAATCATTTATAAATCTGCATGTATTCTCATCCCAAAAATATTAGATTTTAAAAGTGGGACTATAACTCACTTTCACAGATTTTTACTTCGTCGGGAAGTAAGACTTGGCCACTGGTTGATTCACGAACCTATAACAATATATACATATATATCAAAGTATGTTCAAAATATATTTACAACACTTTTAATATATTTTGATGTTTTAAGTTTATTAAGTCAGCTGTCCTCGTTAGTAACCTACAACTTGTTGTCCACAGTTAGATGTACAGAAATAAATCGATAAATATTATCTTGAATCAATCCACGACCCAGTGTATACGTATCTCAGTATTGATCACAACTCAAACTATATATATTTTGGAATCAACCTCAACCCTGTATAGCTAACTCCAACATTCACATATAGAGTGTCTATGGTTGTTCCGAAATATATATAGATGTGTCGACATGATAGGTCGAAACATTGTATACGTGTCTATGGTATCTCAAGATTACATAATATACAATACAAGTTGATTAAGTTATGGTTGGAATAGATTTGTTACCAATTTTCACGTAGCTAAAATGAGAAAAATTATCCAATCTTGTTTTACCCATAACTTCTTCATTTTAAATCCGTTTTGAGTGAATCAAATTGCTATGGTTTCATATTGAACTCTATTTTATGAATCTAAACAGAAAAAGTATAGGTTTATAGTCAGAAAAATAAGTTACAAGTCATTTTTGTAAAGGTAGTCATTTCAGTCGAAAGAACGACGTCTAGATGACCATTTTAGAAAACATACTTCCACTTGAGTTTAACCATAATTTTTGGATATAGTTTCATGTTCATAATAACAATCATTTTCTCAGAATAACAACTTTTAAATCAAAGTTTATCATAGTTTTTAATTAACTAACCCAAAACAGCCCGCGGTGTTACTACGACGGCGTAAATCCGGTTTTACGGTGTTTTTCGTGTTTCCAGGTTTTAAATCATTAAGTTAGCATATCATATAGATATAGAACATGTGTTTAGTTGATTTTAAAAGTCAAGTTAGAAGGATTAACTTTTGTTTGCGAACAAGTTTAGAATTAACTAAACTATGTTCTAGTGATTACAAGTTTAAACCTTCGAATAAGATAGCTTTATATGTATGAATCGAATGATGTTATGAACATCATTACTACCTTAAGTTCCTTGGATAAACCTACTGGAAAAGGGAAAATGGATCTAGCTTCAACGGATCCTTGGATGGCTTGAAGTTCTTGAAGCAGAATCATGACACGAAAACAAGTTCAAGTAAGATCATCACTTGAAATAAGATTGTTATAGTTATAGAAATTGAACCAAAGTTTGAATATGATTATTACCTTGTATTAGAATGATAACCTACTGTAAGAAATAAAGATTTCTTGAGGTTGGATGATCGCCTTACAAGATTAGAAGTGAGCTAGCAAACTTGAAAGTATTCTTGATTTTATGTAACTAGAACTTGTAGAATATATGAAGAACACTTAGAACTTGAAGATAGAACTTGAGAGAGATCAATTAGATGAAGAAAATTGAAGAATGAAAGTTCTTGTAGGTGTTTTTGGTCATTAGTGTATGGATTAGATATAAAGGATATGAAATTTTGTTTTCATGTAAATAAGTCATGAATGATTACTCATATTTTTGTAATTTTATGAGATATTTCATGCTAGTTGCCAAATGATGGTTCCCACATGTGTTAGGTGACTCACATGGGCTGCTAAGAGTTGATCATTGGAGTGTATATATCAATAGTACATACATCTAAAAGCTGTGTATTGTACGCGTACGAATACGGGTGCATACGAGTAGAATTGTTGATGAAACTGAACGAGGATGTAATTGTAAGTATTTTTGTTAAGTAGAAGTATTTTGATAAGTGTATTGAAGTCTTTAAAAAGTGTATAAATACATATTAAAACACTACATGTATATACATTTTAACTGAGTCGTTAAGTCATCGTTAGTCGTTACATGTAAGTGTTGTTTTGAAACCTTTAGGTTAACGATCTTGTTAAATGTTGTTAACCCAATGTTTATATTATCAAATGAGATTTTAAATTATTATATTATCATGATATTATCATGTATGAATATCTCTTAATATGATATATATACATTAAATGTCTTTACAACGATAATCGTTACATATATGTCTCGTTTAAAAATCATTAAGTTAGTAGTCTTGTTTTTACATATGTAGTTCATTGTTAATATACTTACTGATATGTTTACTTATCATAATATCATGTTAACTATATATATATATCCATATATATGTCATCATATAGTTTTTACAAGTTTTAACGTTCGTGAATCACCGGTCAACTTGGGTGGTCAATTGTCTATATGAAACTTATTTCAATTAATCAAGTCTTAACAAGTTTGATTGTTTAACATGTTGGAAACATTTAATCATGTAAATATAAATCTCAATTAATATATATAAACATGGAAAAGTTCGGGTCACTACAGTACCTACCCGTTAAATAAATTTCGTCCCGAAATTTTAAGCTGTTGAAGGTGTTGACGAATCTTCTGGAAATAGATGCGGGTATTTCTTCTTCATCTGATCTTCACACTCCCAGGTGAACTCGGGTCCTCTACGAGCATTCCTTCGAACCTTAACAATTGGTATCTTGTTTTGCTTAAGTCTTTTAACCTCACGATCCATTATTTCGACGGGTTCTTCGATGAATTGAAGTTTTTCATTGATTTGGATTTCATCAAACGGAATAGTGAGATCTTCTTTAGCAAAACATTTCTTCAAATTCGAGACGTGGAAAGTGTTATGTACAGCCTCGAGTTGTTGAGGTAACTCAAGTCGGTAAGCTACTGGTCCGACACGATCAATAATCTTGAATGGTCCAATATACCTTGGATTTAATTTCCCTCATTTATTAAATCGAACAACGCCTTTCCAAGGTGCAACTTTAAGCATGACCATCTCTTCAATTTCAAATTCTATATCTTTTCTTTTAATGTCAGCGTAGCTCTTTTGTCGACTTTGGGCAGTTTTCAACCGTTGTTGAATTTGGATGATCTTCTCGGTAGTTTCTTGTATAATCTCCGGACTCGTAATCTGTCTATCCCCCACTTCACTCCAACAAATCGGAGACCTGCACTTTCTACCATAAAGTGCTTCAAACAGCGCCATCTCAATGCTTGAATGGTAGCTGTTGTTGTAGGAAAATTCTGCTAACGGTAGATGTCGATCCCAACTGTTTCCGAAATCAATAACACATGCTCGTAGCATGTCTTCAAGCATTTGTATCGTCCTTTTGCTCTGCCCATCAGTTTGTGGATGATAGGCAGTACTCATGTCTAGACGAGTTCCTAATGCTTGCTGTAATGTCTGCCAGAATCTTGAAATAAATCTGCCATCCCTATCAGAGATAATAGAGATTGGTATTCCATGTCTGGAGACGACTTCCTTCAAATACAGTCGTGCTAACTTCTCCATCTTGTCATCTTCTCTTATTGGCAGGAAGTGTGCTGATTTGGTGAGACGATCAACTATTACCCAAATAGTATCAAAACCACTTGCAGTCCTTGGCAATTTAGTGATGAAATCCATGGTAATGTTTTCCCATTTCCATTCCGGGATTTCGGGTTGTTGAAGTAGACCTGATGGTTTCTGATGCTTAGCTTTGACCTTAGAACACGTCAAACATTCTCCTACGTATTTAGCAACATCGGCTTTCATACCCGGCCACCAAAAATGTTTCTTGAGATCCTTGTACATCTTCCCCGTTCCAGGATGTATTGAGTATCTGGTTTTATGAGCTTCTATAAGTACCATTTCTCTCATATCTCCAAATTTTGGTACCCAAATCCTTTCAGCCCTATACCGGGTTCCGTCTTCTCGAATATTAAGATGCTTCTCCGATCCTTTGGGTATTTCATCCTTTAAATTTCCCTCTTTTAAAACTCCTTGTTGCGCCTCCTTTATTTGAGTAGTAAGGTTATTATGAATCATTATATTCATAGATTTTACTCGAATGGGTTCTCTGTCCTTCCTGCTCAAGGCATCGGCTAACACATTTGCCTTCCCCGGGTGGTAACGAATCTCAAAGTCGTAATCATTCAATAATTCAATCCACCTCTGCCTCATATTCAGTTGTTTCTGATTAAATATGTGTTGAAGACTTTTGTGGTCGGTATATATAATACTTTTAACCCCATATAAGTAGTGCCTCCAAGTCTTTAATGCAAAAACAACCGCTCCTAATTCCAAATCATGCGTCGTATAATTTTGTTCGTGAAACTTCAATTGTCTAGACGCATAAGCAATCACCTTCGTTCATTGCATTAATACACAACCGAGACCTTGCTTTGATGCGTCACAATAAATCACAAAATCATCATTCCCTTCAGGCAATGACAATATAGGTGCCGTAGTTAGCTTTTTCTTCAATAACTGAAACGCTTTCTCTTGTTCATCATTCCATTCAAATTTCTTCCCTTTATGCGTTAATGCAGTCAAGCGTTTTGCTATTCTGGAAAAGTCTTGGATGAACCTTCTGTAGTAACCAGCTAGTCCTAAAAACTGGCGTATGTGTTTCGGAGTTTTCGGGGTTTCCCACTTTTCAACAGTTTCTATCTTTGCCGGATCCACCTTAATACCTTCTTTGTTCACTATGTGACCGAGGAATTGAACTTCTTCCAACCAAAATGCACACTTTGAAAACTTAGCGTACAATTCTTCCTTCCTCAATACTTCTAACACCTTTCTCAAATGTTCACCGTGTTCTTGGTCATTCTTTGAGTAAATAAGTATGTCATCAATGAAAACAATGACAAACTTGTCAAGGTATGGTCCACACACTCGGTTCATAAGGTCCATGAACACAGCTGGTGCATTAGTTAAACTAAACGGCATGACCATAAACTCGTAATGACCGTAACGTGTTCTGAAAGCAGTCTTTGGAATATCATCTTCTTTCACCCGCATTTGATGATACCCGGAACGTAAGTCAGTCTTTGAATAAACAGACGAGCCTTGTAGTTGATCAAATAAGTCGTCGATTCTCGGTAGTGGGTAGCGGTTCTTGATGGTAAGTTTGTTCAACTCTCGGTAGTCGATACACAACCTGAATGTACCATCTTTCTTCTTGACAAACAAAACAGGAGCTCCCCACAGTGATGTGCTTGGTCGAATGAAACCACGCTCTAAAAGTTCTTGTAATTGGCTTTGCAGTTCTTTCATCTCGCTGGGTGCGAGTCTGTAAGGAGCACAAGCTATTGGTGCAGCTCCTGGTACAAGATCTATTTGAAATTCAACGGATCGATGTGGGGGTAATCCCGGTAATTCTTTCGGAAATACATCGGGAAATTCTTTTGCAATGGGAACATCATTGATGCTCTTTTCTTCAGTTTGTACTTTCTCGACGTGTGCTAGAACAGCATAGCAACATTTTCTTATTAGTTTTGTGCCTTCAAATTACTAATAAGATGTAGCTTCGTGTTGCCCTTTTCTCCGTACACCATTAAGGGTTTTCCTTTTTCTCGTATAATGTGAATTGCATTTTTGTAACAAACGAACTCTCCTTTCACTTCTTTCAACCAGTCCATACCGATTATCACATCAAAACTCCCTAACTCTACTGGTATTAAATCAATCTTAAATGTTTCGCTAACCAGTTTAATTTCACGATTCCGACATATATTATCTGCTGAAATTAATTTACCATTTGCTAATTCGAGTAAAAATTTACTGTCCAAAGGCGTCAATGGACAACTTAATTTAGCACAAAAATCTCTACTCATATAGCTTCTATCCGCACCCGAATCAAATAAAACATAAGCAGATTTATTGTCAATAAGAAACGTACCCGTAACAAGCTCCGGGTCTTCCTGTACCTCTGCCGCATTAATATTGAAAACTCTTCCACGGCCTTGTCCATTTGTGTTCTCCTGGTTCGGGCAATTTCTAATAATGTGGCCCGGTTTTCCACATTTATAACAAACTACATTGGCATAACTTTCTCCGACACTACTTGCTCCGCCATTACTCGTTTCGACACCATTTGTTCCTTTCGTTCTATTAACCCCTGGTCCGTAGACCTCACACTTCGTCGCGCTATGACCATTTCTTTTACACTTATTGCAAAATTTGGTGCAGAACCCCGAGTGATACTTTTCACACCTTTGGCATAGCTGCTTCTGATTGTTGTTGTTGTTGCGGTTATTATTGTTGTTGGGATTATTGTTGTAGTTGCTGTTGTTGTTGTTGTTGTTGTTGTTGTTGTTGTTGTTGGGCCGTTTGTTGTAGTTGCGATTGATGTTGCGATTGTTGGGATAATTGTTGCGATTATTGTTGTAATTGCTGTTGTTGTTGTATTGGTGATTCTTATCACCGTTTTCCTCCCACTTTCTTTTGACTTGCTTCACATTGGCCTCTTCAGCAGTCTGTTCTTTAATTCTTTCTTCAATCTGGTTCACTAGTTTGTGAGCCATTCTACATGCCTGTTGTATGGAGGCGGGCTCGTGTGAACTTATATCTTCTTGGATTCTTTCCGGTAATCCTTTCACAAACGCGTCGATCTTCTCTTCCTCATCTTCGAATGCTCCCAGACACAATAGGCACAATTCTGTAAATCGTCTTTCGTACGTGGTAATATCAAATCCTTGGGTTCGTAACCCTCTAAGTTCTGTCTTGAGCTTATTGACCTCGGTTCTGGGACGGTACTTCTCGTTCATCAAGTGCTTGAATGCTGACCACGGTAGTGCGTACGCATCGTCTTGTCCCACTTGCTCTAGATAGGTATTCCACCATGTTAACGCAGAACCTGTGAAGGTATGCGTAGCGTACTTCACTTTGTCCTCTTCAGTACACTTACTTATGGCAAACACCGATTCGACCTTCTCGGTCCACCGTTTTAATCCGATCGGTCCTTCGGTTCCATCAAATTCCAAAGGTTTGCAGGCAGTGAATTCTTTGTAGGTGCATCCTACACGATTTCCTGTACTGCTAGATCCAAGGTTATTGTTGGTATGTAGCGCAGCCTGTGCTGCGGCTATGTTTGAAGCTAGAAAAGTACGGAATTCCTCTTCATTCATATTCACGGTGTGTCGAGTAGTCGGTGCCATTTCCTTCAAAATCGTCAAATGGAACAAGTTAATCATACAGAATATTAAGAGTAGTTAATAGTATTTCGTAGCATAATATGAACTCATTTATGAAAGCTTTTTCTTCATATTAGCGTTTTATAAGTTTAAATTCGGGTAGTACCTACCCGTTAAGTTCATACTTAGTAGCTAATATACAATTCAACTACTACAATTCTATATGAAAAACTGATTATAATAATATTTCGCGTTCAAACTTTTACACAATATTTTACAAACTTACAATACCGCTTATTTTATATATAGCATGAAATATAGCACACAATAAATTTGATACAAGATGGTTGTGAAGATAATTCTAGCTAGTACACAAGTCGTTCAGCAAAGGCAATAAAGACACGTAATTCATACGTCCAGAAACAAGTCATGCATTCTGGTTTTACTAGGATTACTTCCCATCCTTGGTCTTACGGAACATAACCGTTATGGCCGTTGATAAGACTGCGTGTTGTAACGTCGTCAAAGGGACGAGGGTTACGTAATGTCCAACAGTCCCGTAACAATCTAAAAACCTCATTTCTTACCCCAATTACCGACTCCGTCACTTGTGGGAACGTTTTGTTTAATAGTTGTAGCCCGATGTTCTTGTTCTCACTTTGGTGAGAAGCGAACATTACTAATCCGTAAGCATAACATGCTTCTTTATATTGCATGTTAGCCGCTTTTTCTAAATCACGAAGTCCAATATTCGGATATATTGAGTCAAAATAATTTCTTAACCCATTGCGTAAAATAGCATTTGGGTTCCCCGCAATATATGCGTCAAAGTAAACACATCGTAACTTATGGATTTCCCAATGTGATATCCCCCATCTTTCGAACGAAAGCCTTTTATAACCCAAGGTATTCTTGGAACGTTCTTCGAATGTCTTACAAACTGATCTCGCCTTAAATAGTTGTGCCGAAGAATTCTGACCGACTCTAGACAAGATTTCATCAATCATGTCTCCGGGTAGGTCTCTTAAAATATTGGGTTGTCTATCCATTTTGTGTTTTTATACTGTAAAATAGACAAGAGTTTGATTCATAAAAAAATACTTATTAATACAAGCAATTTTTACATATATCATAAAGCATAAGCCCACTATATTACATATATTACACTACACGAATACAACTATCTTATTCCGACTCGCTTGTTTCTTCTTCTTCGGTTTTGGTTCGTTTTGCCAAGTTTCTAGGGATATATGATGTTCCCCTAATACGAGCCGTCGTTTTCCACATTGGTTTAGAAAAACCTGGTGGTTTAGAGGTTCCCGGGTCATTGTTACAACTTAAGGACTTCGGGGGTTGACGATACATATAAAGTTCATCGGGGTTGGAATTAGATTTCTCTATTTTTATGCCCTTTCCCTTATTATTTTCTTTTGCCTTTTTAAATTCAGTTGGGGTAATTTCTATAACATCATCGGAATTCTCGTCGGAATCCGATTCATTGGAGAATTGGTAATCCTCCTAATATTTTGCTTCCTTGGCGGAAACACCATTGACCATAATTAACCTTGATCGGTTGGTTGAGGATTTTCTTTTACTTAACCGTTTTATTATTTCCCCCACCGGTTCTATTTCTTCATCCGGTTCCGATTCTTCTTCCGGTTCCGATTCTTCTTCCGGTTCCGACTCTTCTTCCGGTTCCTCTTCGGGAACTTGTGAATCAGTCCACGAATCATTCCAATTTACATTTGACTCTTCATTATTATTAGTTGAGTCAATGGGACTTGTTCTAAAGGTAGACATCTATCACATAATATCAAACGCGTTAAGAGATTAATATATCACATAATATTCACATGTTAAAAATATATAGTTTCCAACAAAATTTGTTAAGCAATCATTTTTCAAGTAAGCACGGTCGAAGTCCAGACTCACTAATGCATCCTAACAAACTCGATAAGATACACTAATGCAAAATTCTGGTTCTCTAAGACCAACGCTCGGATACCAACTGAAATGTCCCGTTCTTATTGATTAAAAACGTTCCATATTAATTGATTTCGTTGCGAGGTTTTGACCTCTATATGAGACGTTTTTCAAAGACTGCATTCATTTTAAAACAAACCATAACCTTTATTTCATCAATAAAGGTTTAAAAAGCTTTACGTATATTATCAAATAATGATAATCTAAAATATCCTGTTTACACACGACCATTACATAATGGTTTACAATACAAATATGTTACAACAAAATAAGTTTCTTGAATGTAGTTTTTACACAATATCATACAAGCATGGACTCCAAATCTCATCCTTATTTAAGTATGCGACAGCGGAAGCTCTTAATAATCACCTGAGAATAAACATGCTTAAAACGTCAACAAAAATGTTGGTGAGTTATAGGTTTAACCTATATATATCAAATCATAATAATAGACCACAAGATTTCATATTTCAATATACATCCCATACATAGAGATAAAAATCATTCATATGATGAACACCTGGTAACCGACATTAACAAGATGCATATATAAGAATATCCCCATCATTCCGGGATCCTCCTTCGGACATGATATAAATTTTGAAGTACTAAAGCATCCGGTACTTTGGATGGGGTTTGTTAGGCCCAATAGATCTATCTTTAGGATTCGCGTCAATTAGGGTGTCTGTTCCCTAATTCTTAGATTACCAGACTTAATAAAAAGGGCATATTCGATTTCGATAATTCAACCATAGAATGTAGTTTCACGTACTTGTGTCTATTTTGTAAATCATTTATAAAACCTGCATGTATTCTCATCCCAAAAATATTAGATTTTAAAAGTGGGACTATAACTCACTTTCACAGATTTTTACTTCGTCGGGAAGTAAGACTTGGCCACTGGTTGATTCACGAACCTATAACAATATATACATATATATCAAAGTATGTTCAAAATATATTTACAACACTTTTAATATATTTTGATGTTTTAAGTTTATTAAGTCAGCTGTCCTCGTTAGTAACCTACAACTAGTTGTCCACAGTTAGATGTACAGAAATAAATCGATAAATATTATCTTGAATCAATCCACGACCCAGTGTATACGTATCTCAGTATTGATCACAACTCAAACTATATATATTTTGGAATCGACCTCAACCATGTATAGCTAACTCCAACATTCACATATAGAGTGTCTATGGTTGTTCCGAAATATATATAGATGTGTCGACATGATAGGTCGAAACATTGTATACGTGTCTATGGTATCTCAAGATTACATAATATACAATACAAGTTGATTAAGTTATGGTTGGAATAGATTTGTTACCAATTTTCACGTAGCTAAAATGAGAAAAATTATCCAATCTTGTTTTACCCATAACTTCTTCATTTTAAATCCGTTTTGAGTGAATCAAATTGCTATGATTTCATATTGAACTCTATTTTATGAATCTAAACATAAAAAGTATAGGTTTATAGTTGGAAAAATAAGTTACAAGTCGTTTTTGTAAAGGTAGTCATTTCAGTCGAAAGAACGACGTCTAGATGACCATTTTAGAAAACATACTTCCACTTTGAGTTTAACCATAATTTTTGGATATAGTTTCATGTTCATAATAACAATAATTTTCTCAGAATAACAACTTTTAAATCAAAGTTTATCATAGTTTTTAATTAACTAACCCAAAACAGCCCGCGGTGTTACTACGACGGCGTAAATCCGGTTTTACGGTGTTTTTCGTGTTTCCGGGTTTTAAATCATTAAGTTAGCATATCATATAGATATAGAACATGTGTTTAGTTGATTTTAAAAGTCAAGTTAGAAGGATTAACTTTTGTTTGCGAACAAGTTTAGAATTAACTAAACTATGTTCTAGTGATTACAAGTTTAAACCTTCGAATAAGATAGCTTTATATGTATGAATCGAATGATGTTATGAACATCATTACTACCTTAAGTTCCTTGGATAAACCTACTGGAAAAGAGAAAAATGGATCTAGCTTCAACGGATCCTTGGATGGCTCGAAGTTCTTGAAGCAGAATCATGACACGAAAACAAGTTCAAGTAAGATCATCACTTGAAATAAGATTGTTATAGTTATAGAAATTGAACCAAAGTTTGAATATGATTATTACCTTGTATTAGAATGATAACCTACTGTAAGAAACAAAGATTTCTTGAGGTTTGATGATCACCTTACAAGATTAGAAGTGAGCTAGCAAACTTGAAAGTATTCTTGATTTTATGTAACTAGAACTTGTAGAATATATGAAGAACACTTAGAACTTGAAGATAGAACTTGAGAGAGATCAATTAGATGAAGAAAATTGAAGAATGAAAGTGTTTGTAGGTGTTTTTGGTCATTGGTGTATGGATTAGATATAAAGGATATGAAATTTTGTTTTCATGTAAATAAGTCATGAATGATTACTCATATTTTTGTAATTTTATGAGATATTTCATGCTAGTTGCCAAATGATGGTTCCCACATGTGTTAGGTGACTCAAATGGGCTGCTAAGAGCTGATCATTGGAGTGTATATATTAATAGTACATACATCTAAAAGCTGTGTATTGTACGAGTACGAATACGGGTGCATACGAGTAGAATTGTTGATGAAACTGAATGAGGATGTAATTGTAAGTATTTTTGTTAAGTAGAAGTATTTTGATAATTGTATTGAAGTCTTTCAAAATTGTATAAATACATATTAAAACACTACATGTATATACATTTTAACTGAGTCGTTAAGTCATCGTCAGTCGTTACATGTAAGTGTTGTTTTGAAACCATTAGGTTAACGATCTTGTTAAATGTTGTTAACCCAATGTTTATAATATCAAATGAGATTTTAAATTATTATATTATCATGATATTATCATGTATGAATATCTCTTAATATGATATATATACATTAAATGTCTTTACAACGATAATCGTTACATATATGTCTCGTTTAAAAATCATTAAGTTAGTAGTCTTGTTTTTACATATGTAGTTCATTGTTAATATACTTAATGATATGTTTACTTATCATAATATCATGTTAACTATATATATATATCCATATATATGTCATCATATAGTTTTTACAAGTTTTAACGTTCGTGAATCACCGGTCAACTTGGGTGGTCAATTGTCTATATGAAACTTATTTCAATTAATCAAGTCTTAACAAGTTTGATTGTTTAACATGTTGGAAACATTTAATCATGTAAATATCAATCTCAATTAATATATATAAACATGGAAAAGTTCGGGTCACTACAGTTTTCATGGATGACTTTTCAGTTTTCGGTGATACATTTGAATCATGTCTAGTTAATCTTGAACGAATGCTTATTAGATGCGAACAATCAAATCTAGTTCTTAATTGGGAGAAATGTCATTTCATGGTTAAAGAAGGCATCATTCTTGGTCATAAAATTTCAAAGGAAGGAATTGAAGTGGATAGAGCTAAAGTAGATGTAATTGCTAAACTTCCACATCCCACAAATGTTAGAGGAGTTAGGAGTTTTCTAGGGCATGCCGGTTTTTACAGACGTTTCATAAAAGATTTTTCTAAAATTGCCACTCCTATGAATAAACTCCTAGAAAAGGATGCTCCATTCATCTTTTCAGATGAATGCATTAAATCTTTTAATATTCTTAAAGAAAAACTCACTAATGCGCCGATCATGAATAAACTCAAGTGATTTTGCAATGGGAGGCGTTTTAGGACAAAGGATTGAAAAACGATTTCAACCTATTTATTATGCTAGTAAGACGTTACAAGGAGCACAAACGAACTACACAACTACTGAAAAAGAACTCCTTGCTATTGTCTTTGCTTTTGACAAATTTCGTTCATATCTCGTTCTAGCTAAAACGGTGGTCTATACCGACCATTCTGCTCTTAGATACCTATTTTTGAAACAAGATGTCAAACCAAGATTAATCCGTTGGATCTTACTCTTACAAGAATTCGATATTGAAATCCAAGATAAAAAGGGAGCAGAAAATCTCGCCGCTGATCATCTTTCTCGTCTTGAAAATCCTGAATTAGAAGTTCTGAATGAATCGGCCATACAAGATAACTTTCCTGATGAATATCTATTGAAGATAGATTATAGTGAAATTCCATGGTTTGCTGACTATGCAAACTACTTAGTATGTTGATTTCTTGAAAAAGGGCTGTCGTACCAAAAGCGAAGAAATTCTTTAGTGATATAAAACACTATTTCTGGGAAGATCCACATTTGTTTAAAAGTTGTCCCGATGGAATAATACGCTGATGTGTATTCGGAGATGAAGCTAGTCAAATCTTAAACCATTGTCACACAGGACCAACAGGAGGGCATTATGGGCCTCAACTTACAGCAAGAAAAGTTTACGACACTGGATTCTATTGGCCTACAATTTTCAAAGACGCACACCTTCTTTGCAAATCCTGTAATGCTTGTCAAAGGGCCGGAAAAATAAGTCAACATGATGAAATGCCACAAAATGTCATTCAAATATGTGAAGTATTTGACATTTGGGTATTGACTTTATGGGTCCATTTCCAAAATCTCATAATAATCTCTACATTCTCGTTGCCATTGATTATGTATCTAAATGGACGGAAGCACAAGCTCTCCCAACTAACGATGCACAAGTTGTAGTCAACTTTTTAAAACGTCTTTTTGCAAGGTTTGGAACACCGAAAGCTTTAATAAGTGATCGGGGTACTCATTTTTGTAATAATCAACTTGAGAAAGTTCTCAAAAGATATGGAGTAACTCATAAAATCTCCACTGCTTATCATCCACAAATAAGTGGACAAGTTGAAAATACCAACCGAGCTTTAAAACGTATTCTAGATAAAATCGTAGGATCAAATTCGAAGGAATGGTCCATGAAATTGGAGGATGCACTCTGGGCTTTTAGAACAGCCTACAAAACTCCAACTGGAACCACACCTTTTAGACTCGTTTACGGAAAAGCATGTCATCTTCCAGTAGAAATTGAACACAAAGCATTTTGGGCTTTGAAGACATGTATTCTTGATTTACATGAAGCTGGACGTCTACGGTTAAGTCAACTAAACGAATTAGAAGAATTAAGACATGAAGCATACGAAAATTCGTTAATCTATAAGGAAAGAACGAAGAAATGGCATGATAAAAGAATCAGAAGTACAAAAGAATTTAAAGAAGGAGACAGAGTTCTTCTTTTCAATTCACGATTCAAGCTATTTCCTGGAAAATTGAAATCAAGATGGTCTGGACCATTCATAGTCAAAAGAGTTTTCCCATACGGAACAGTAGAATTAATAAATTCAAATGGGATTGAATTTAAGGTTAATGGTCACAGAGTTAAACATTACATAGATAATCCAATGGAAGTTGAAGATGAAGTTAATCACAATTTCGACACCACAGCTAACTAAGTGTGGGAAGGTTCGAATCTTTTTAGGGTAATATATATTTCTGTTAGAGTTAGATATTCTGTTTTCGTGTAGTTTCCGAGAATGGATTCCGTATGCTCTTTCCCTAGCAGACCCTAAAGCACTAGTCTTCTACCCCCATTCTGAATTTTTATTTTTTTTAGGTTTTACGAGATGAAGAATTCCTTTGATCTGAACCATGGTCTAATGCTACACGCTATGATTACTAAACGTAATAATGACACACTTCCGAGTGAACTTGTATCATTCATAAGAGAAAAAATGGACGAAGTAAGAAAAGAACTCAGAAAAGATCATCATAAGATACATTTTGGAAAAGGAAAATCAAAATCGCAACAAAAAGAAGAGCACGACACCTTGAAAGATGTTATAAATGCGGAAAATGGTCACACGAAGGTAAATGTTCAAATAATCAAACATATTCAAATACCGAATTTGTTACTCTATGCAGAGAATGACCGTTTATATGTTTAGAAGAAAAGATATTGAAGATTCGAGGTTATGCTTATGTAGCTATGGAGAACCAAATCACACGACTCTCCTATGAGTCGGCTAAAGCAGGTCTCTGAGAATTCTTTCTCACAGGTAAGTATGTACAGTTTTTTTTTCTTATTGCTTTTAACCTTTTGATAATAAACGCTGAATCGTTCGCTATAAAGTATTAAATTGGTATTCAATAAAATTAAGTATGCGTAATCGAATTTGTTGATATCATACAAAAATTTATTACATCACTGCGAAATTTACCGTTTATTCTTAAGGTATAAATATCTTTAATCAATCAACCCAAAATATTTCAGAAATTCGTCAGGAGTAAAACTAGGTCATTAAACCAAAATTACTTTACCGAAAAGAGGGGCGTATATTTTTGATAATATTTGATTGATTAAAGTGGGATAAAAGACCAAAAAGATTTTTAATTTTTAATTTTTACCTTGTTTTTAAAATTAATATATAAATATTAAATTAATATTGTAAAACTTTTTAAAATCAATATATTTAAGTTTGTAAATATTTGAAAAAAAATTAATAATTTTAATATAAAGTTTGTATGTATAAAAATAAAAATATAATATAAATTTGGTATGAATTTTTAATTTTATGCATTTTAAATTTAAGTTTGGTGTGAATTTAAAAACAAAAATTTACTTTATTTCACTAAGTTAAAAATATGATTTTTAAAATTCGTCGTGAGTTGAAAACTAGGTCGTTGAACCAAAATTGCTTTACCCAAGGAAGGGACGAGAACTTTTATTATCATTATTTTTAATCTTATTAAATTAAAGTAAGCCAAAAACATTAAAAAACCCAAAAATCTTTACTTTTAAAACCACGCTTTGAAGTAACAAATTTTAAAATTTTATCGAGGGACGGACTAGGACATCGATCCGAAACAACCTCGTCCTAAATAACAAGGAAAACAAAATTTTTAAAATTTAATTAATTTATGTTTTATTAGTTAAATGGTTTTTATAAAAAAAAAAAAAAAAGAAAGAAACAGACCCCATGCGATCGCATGGGGTTCCTTCACAAAAACCATGCGGTCGCATGGTGTCAAAAAACTGGACAGGATCAAATACCCATCGAGCAGTCTGCTCCTCACAAACACACACACAAAACACACGAACATCTCACAAAAATCACCCCTAAATTCGCAATTTTTCACCAAAATCAACCAAATTTCTTGCTATAATCCGCTCTAATCATGAATTTGATAAGAAGTTTATCAAGAAGGGTAACAATTACACCCCTAAACCTCTTTAAATTTGATTTTTATTGTTCTTGAGTTATAATTTTCCTAATTTGATTTTGTTAATTTCTATTGTAATTAGAGTTAAATTGTTAGTATATTATGCATGTATAACCTAGATTGATGCTATTTAACATGATTTGAAGCCAAAAACTTCAAAAAATTTAGGAATCTAGGGTTTGTGTTCTTGAGCAATTTGGGACTTTTTGATATAAACAGGTTATGGCTGATTTTTGTCATGAATTATTGCTAAATTAAGTAGTGTAACATGTTTAGGTAGCTAAATGATCCAAACTTTGATCCTAAACATGATTTTTGAGCATTAAAGTAGACTTTTTAGGTCTAAAATTCATGAACTTGATTAAATTGATGTAAATGCCATTTGAAACTTGTTTAATTACTGGTAATGGTTATTTTAACATGTTATTTGAGTTGAATGCTTATGAACTTTGTAAACATTTTCATATATGCTTATTTGAAAAAGTGTAGAATTGTTAAAATTGTGAAAATGTGTATAAGTTTAATTTTGATTAAACATGTTATTGTAATTATTTCAAGTTGTTATTTTGCTAACACTAATGCATATTTGGATGCACAAAATTTGTGTTTAATGTGTTTTGCAGAGATTTACTAATACTGATGGTGCATCATCATCATCTAGACAACCTGCTCCAGAACCTGAACCAGAAATGCAATATGAACCTGAACCGGAGCAACAACAGGAACAAAAACAACAACCTGATCAACACGTACCTTATTATGATCCGCAACAAGAATATGTTGATGCCTACGTAGTATTTTCGATGAATCCAATAGTACAACACCCAACGATTCATGAAGAACAGTTGCATCCTAATCTGAGGTTTGATCGAAGTTGGAGAGATTACCCGACATATCAAAGTAACAAATTCAAACTGGTAACGAAAATGTAGAAGTGCCAAGAGTAATCGATTGGGAGCCTTTGGAAAGGGTCCAACTTGCTAACTCAGTTAGACAGCATCTGATCCAAAGGTATGGCAGTTCTTCTTTTCCCGATTGGGAATGTTTATTCACCATTCGTAGGCCTGTATATAAGGAATGGTGCGTTGAGCTTATGAGTACTATTTCACTTAATACGGATGTAGTTAGGTTAGATGATAGAAGTTTTCTTAGATTTATACTTGGCCGCAGGATGTACAGTATGTCCATGCTGGACATGGCCAGGGCTTTACAGATATATACGCCCGCTAAATTGCTATTACCCGATTGTACAAACTTGATTTATCATGGTGAAAGGGTAGATATGAATTTTGATGCTAACGCCGTCTGGAGGCGTATGTCAGATTATAATGTTTTTGGGCGGGCAGGAGCACACTCCTACTTACATATTAACAAGGTCGAGCTTCGGATAATTCATAGATTTCTGGCTAACTCGATTACACAGAGAGGTCACAACAAGGAGAAAATGACCTTATATGATTTATTTTACCTAAAGTGTATTCGAGACCCAAGAGGCTTTGTTAATATCCCTTACTGTGTTGGTTTTTATTTGTCTAAAATGGTGGAAGGAATACAGGAAGGGGGAGTAATAGGAGGAGGTATTTTTGTTACTCTCATTGGAGAGTATTTGGGTGTAAATAGGGAACAAGGGGGTCCACTTTTATTATGTAGAGAACAAGTTGAGCCTTTAGACGAAATCAGGGGGTCCACTTTTGTTAAAGAGCAGACGAAATCAGGTATTACCCTATGATGGTAATCATCCACAGGTAGAGAGAGGTTCAGATGAGGAAATGGAGGAAGCGGATGACATTAGGGATGTCATTAGGGAGGCTATGACTGACGTCTACCAGCGTATAGATGAGGTAGAAATGACAAACGAGGATAGATTTAGTCGGTTAGAGCTGTGGCAAGCCCGGAATGAGTACGAGCATTCCAGGCAATGACAGCATGATAGATGGGACTATCATCAGCGTCAGATCATGAGCCGGCTATCACCTCAGGATCACTACGTACCGACCCGACCCGCTTACTATCCTCCACACCAGCCCGAGATGAGACCACCATATACTCTCTACGACCCTAACCAGGCCTATCAGTACACCTATCACTAACCATGGAACCAGACTGACGACATGAACTGGAACCCCTATCCAGATTGATATAGTTCCCGTTGGTGATTTCTATAATTTTTATTTTTATTATTTCTATTTATTTATGTTTAAACATATAATATTTGTGATACTTTTATTGTAATGTTTTATATTTTTATTATGTTGTACTAATATTTCATATTTGATTTGAAAGTGGGATGTTAAAGTCCCATTTCAAATTACCATGCATGTTATTATTTGTATTGTATGTATATTGTCCATTGTACACAACAGGGTAAAACGGCGCATTTTCAAAGACTGGCATTAAGTTCAGCAAAAGCTACTAATTTTGACGACAAAACGAAAAACAAATGTGATGTAACAACAAGACGGAATGAACAAATGATGTGCACCATTTATCATTCAGCAAACAAACGCCAATATGTTTGGAAACTTTGGTAAAATTTAATCATTTTTTTACGCTAATCACCCTCAATAATTTAAATTGTTACTGATTTCTTGCAAATGAGGACATTGCAAGATCTTAAGTGTGGGAAGAGATTAAATTCTTTCGAATTTTTAAAATTTTAACTTATACACTTGGTTACCATTAAAAATACTAGTAACGCAGTAGTTGTATTAGAATCTAGTGCTCTCTGATAATAAAGAACAGCCCTAGTCTTATATACTGACTACCCAATTCTAGTAAAATTTTTCAAAATTTTCAAATAAATGAATTCAAAATCATATTTATACATATTTATGAACGATAAAACTAGGTGTTAACACCGAAATTATTGTTACCTCGGAAAAGATATAAATTGAGAAACAACCCAAAATGTTAGAATTTATTTAAAATGGAATAGAGGACAATAAAAAGGCAAAGAAAGGAAAATAAAAGCCAAGTGTGGGGAAAAAATTTACCAAGTTATTTAAAACATATATCACATATTTTTGTACAAATAATTGAAGATACTTTTGTTTTGGACAAAATTAACCGTTTTAACCGAAAAATTGTAATATATTTGAAAGAAAGATGGATCTACACGATGAATCAATTCCATCATTAAAAGGAAGTAAAGTCTTCCGAAAAAGACACGCGCTTCTTGATTTAGGTCAGGAAGTTGTCGTCAGACCAGTTGTAGAGTCTACGAAAAACCTTGAAAAGTTTTCTCGAAAATCAGCTGGAAATCCATGGACCTCAGCATCAAACAGGGTCGCCAAGTGGTCAGACTTATCCTAACTATGAGAGGATCTGTCTCGTAAAATGGGGAGGGCGCCGTGCAAATTAGCTTGATAAGACTAATGAATCAGATCCCCAAAAAGGATAATCTCCTTAAAGATCAAAAATCAGCTTTTAAGACTGATATTACTCAATCCTAAAGATTGACTTTTAAAGATTAAGAATTACAAACTCATGGAATTCGATGATATCTAAACTCGAGCTTGAACGAGAAAATATTTTGATCAAAATTACAAACCGATTTGTTTTCTGAAAAACCCATTTTCAATGCGTTTATTACCATTGAACGTAAAATCCTAGGAATTCACCTGGAATTCATTAGGTCACCTGAACCAAATCGGGTGTTAACCGTAAGAACGGTGGTTGCATAGCATGGTCAAAGACAGGACCTTGTGCCAGACCGAAAAACTATAGGGTGAGCTTTACTATTGCTCCTACCAAGGATAGTAATTGCATCCAACACGTTATAGACCATAATTAAAAGCATGTCACGGGACATTGCCTTAACAGTTGCTTGTTCAACGCTTTCCTTTACAACCGGACGGTAGTTTACCGAAAGGTAATATACGGAGAAAGTATACTGGACGTTGATAATGCTAAAAACGATCATATATTTCATAGCATTATCCCTCAAGAAAGACAAGCTTTTAGTTGCAACTGTTCTATTTACAAGTGATATTCGTTTAAATAATAAAAGGTGAATACAAAAGACAGATTCGACGAATTGAAGACGCAAACGACCAAAAAGCTCAAAAATACAAAATACAATCAATGAGGTTCCAATTATTGATAAGAAACATCTCAAAATTACAAGAGTACAAGATTCAAAACGCAAAGTACAAGATATTAAATTGTACGCAAGGACGTTCGAAAATCCGGAACCAGGACCAGAGTCAACTCTCAACGCTCGACGCAACGGACTAAAAATTACAAGTTAACTATGCACATTAATATAATATAATATATAATTAATTCTTAAAATTAATATATATATTATATTATATTTAAAAACCGTCGGCATAAAAAAACAAAGACTTTTGAGTCTCCCCAGCTGGCCATGCGATCGCATGGCCTGGAGGAAGAAACTCCATGCGATCGCATGGTGCACAGTTCCAGCCCACATGCCTATAAAAATCGAGCTTTGGTGTAACACAAAACACATCTTTTTATTCTCCTCATTCAACGTATAATATTTATTTATATTATAATTTTAATTTTAATTTTAATTTATAATAATAAGGGTGTGTTAGCGAATGTTGTAAGGGTGTAAGTCAAAATTCTGTCCGTGTAACGCTACGCTATTTTTAATCATTGTAAGTTATGTTCAACCTTTTTACATTAATGTCTCGTAGCTAAGTTATTATTATGCTTATTTAATCCGAAGTAATCACGATGTTGGGCTAAAAATATTAAAATTGGGTAATTGGACTTTGTACCATAATTGGGGTTTGGACAAAAGAACGACACTTGTGGAAATTAGACTATGGGCTATTAATGGGCTTTATATTTGTTTAACTAAATGATAGTTTGTTAATGTTAATATAAAGATTTACAATTGGGCGTCCCTATAAATAACCATTTACAATCGATCGGACACGATGGGCGGGGTATTTATATGTACGAATAATCGTTCATTTAACCGGACACGGGAATGGATTAATAGCCACTAGAATTATTAAAACAGGGGTGAAATTATGTACAAGGACACTTGGCATAATTGATAACAAAGTATTAAAACCTTGGGTTACACTCAGTCGACATCTTGGTGTAATTATTAAACAAAGTATTAAAATCTTGTTACAGTTTAAGTCCCCAATTAGTTGGAATATTTAACTTCGGGTATAAGGATAATTTGACGAGGACACTCGCACTTTATATTTATGACTGATGGACTGTTATGGACAAAAACCAGACGGACATATTAAATAATCCAGGACAAAGGACAATTAACCCATGGGCATAAAACTAAAATCAACACGTCAAACATCATGATTACGGAAGTTTAAATAAGCATAATTCTTTTATTTCATATTTAATTTCCTTTATTTTATATTTAATTGCACTTCTAATTATCGCATTTTTATTTATTGTTATTGTATTTAATTGCACTTTTAATTATCGTACTTTTTAATTATCGCAAGTTTATTTTATCGCACTTTTATTATTCGCAATTTCATTATCGTTATTTACTTTACGCTTTAAATTAAGTCTTTTATTTATTTAATATTTTACATTTTGTTTTAACTGCAACTAAAGTTTTTAAAATCGACAAACCGGTCATTAAACGGTAAAAACCCCCCTTTATAATAATAATATTACTTATATATATATTTGTATTTTTATAAATTAAACTAATATAGCGTTAAGCTTTGATTAAAAGATTTTCCCTGTGGAACGAACCGGACTTACTAAAAACTACACTACTGTACGATTAGGTACACTGCCTATAAGTGTTGTAGCAAGGTTTAAGTATATCCATTCTCTAAATAAATAAATATCTTGTGTAAAATTGTATCGTATTTAATAGTATTTCCTTGTAAAATTTAATAGTATTTTATACCCCTTAACTTTAACTATCAAGTATTTTTGGCACCGCTGCAGGGGAACTTTCTTGCTTAAAAGCCGGAAGCGCAACGCTAAAAAGAAAAAAAAATTATTTTTAGTTTACTTTTATTAAAATACGCTTTTGTAAAAATACGTTTTAAATATTCGAAAATATAAAAAGAAAACAAAAATATAAATATTTTTAAGAGTTTGTTAAATATTTAAGTTCTATAAAAGTTTCTTTATCTTTATTTTATAAAAATATAAGTTTTATTTAATTTATATAAATATATTACATAAATATATAAAACAGAAAATTCAAAACATCAAAATAAAAAAAATAAAAATAAAAACACTCGGGCCTGCTACTGTAGCAGCCCGTAACCTGGCCCAAAACCTCAGCTCATGCGATCGCATGAGCCCGAAGGCATAAACTCATGCGATCGCATGAGAGTGTCTGACACGCCAACTGCAACCCTAAAACTGCATTAATTACGGGTATTATTATTATTTAATAAACCCTAATTAGGTTTTATTATTTAATTAGTTATTAGTTTTTAGATTTAATTTATATATTTAGTTTAATTAGTTTAATTAAATTTTAAAATTAATAGTTTTATAAAATAAATAATATAAAAATAATATTTTCATAAAAATTATACTTTTTACAACTTTTAGTATATTTTTATATTTTATTTTTTTAATTATTTTTAGCGTAATATTTGTATTTTTCGCTCGTATTTAGTTTTAATTCATAGTTTTTGCCATAGTTATTTTTATTTCTAGCTTTTTAGGGTTTACCGTAAAATCCCTTAAGTGCTTTTTCTTTAGACTAAGATATAGGTGCTTTAGAATTTTGCGACGCCTTTTTAAGTTTTAGTTCCTTTTTAAGATATTGCCATCTGGGATACAGTTTTACTTGTAAGCTTTAATATTTTTAGACGCCTTTTACCTATGTATCAATTATCATTCCAATTAGTAATCTCAATTTGCGATTATAATTTTAAGTAAGTGATAGTAATAAGGTTGGGTTAGTCAAGTATTTTTAAGTTTTATAAGTCACTCTTTTTCTTTCTTATTTTTTCGATCTTTTCTTTTTCGTCCTTTTTCGACGCACTCTTTTTCTTTCTTATTTCTCGTCATTCTAGTTTTTAGGACTTAGAATTTTTTCTACTTCTTACTATACTTCTTAAAATTACGAAAATTTATTTTAAGTGGTTAAATTGATAGACATCAAAATTTTCTGGTTCGTAGTAATAGTTGGATTTGTACGTGGACCGGGTTATTGGAGCCAAACAGTACTCAATTATATTGAGACCAAACGAATCCTGCCCCTCTGCTGCATCTTTTGGTTATTCTAAACGTGGGCAAAATTAGAAAAGTCTATTAATTGGATAACTTATATAATTTTTTCTTTCCTTTTAAAAACTAATAGGATATTCAGTGAATGCACCGAGCAAGACGTTCACCACCTTTTGTACGTTCACCACCGGTAACTCGATCAAGACATCTAGCAAATATTACCGCCGTTGATTTTTCTTTAGAATCGTCATCCAGTCGACCAAGTACTCCAATTCAAATTTCCGATAATCCATTTTTTGAACCCGACCTCACAATTGAGAATCCGGAGAATATTCTGGGATGATTCATAGATCCTGAACCATTAAATTTTTCTCCGGAACCACCAATCATTCAAACAGAGATTGTTGAGGAACGAACCATTAAATCAGAATCCTCTAGTGATTCCGATTCAACAAATTCAATTATGGAGAATCTGGAACCTTTAAGTATGGAAGACCGAATGAGAGCTAAACGCACTGGCCAAGGTCACACAATTACTCATCCTGACATTAATGCGCCAGATTATGAAATCAAAGGACAAATTCTACACATGGTGACTAATCAATGCCAATTTAGTGGTGCGCCGAAGGAAGATCCAAATGAACATCTTCGTACCTTTAATAGGATCTGCACTCTATTTAAAATCCGAGAAGTGGAGGATGAACAGATATATCTCATGTTATTTCTCTGGACTTTAAAGGGAGAAGCCAAAGATTGGTTGGAATCGTTACCTGAAGGGGCGATCGATACATGGGAAGTTTTAGTTGAAAATTTTCTTAAACAATTCTTTCCGGCATCTAAAGCCGTAAGACTTCAAGGAGAAATTGTTACGTTCACACAGAAACTGAATGAAACTCTATATGAGGCGTGGACAAGATTTGGAAAGTTATTAAGAGGATGTCCGCAACATGGTTTAGACACCTGTCAAATAGTACAAATATTCTACCAAGGATGCGACATCACTACAAGAAAAGACATAGATATAGCAGCTGGTGGTTCCATTATGAAGAAAACCGAAACTGATGCTTACAAAATTATTGATAACACTGCTTCCCACTTACATGAGTGGCACCAAGAAAAAGATATCGTTAGATCATCTAAAGCAGCTAGAGCCGATTCTAGCCATGACTTAGATTCTATTTCCGCAAAGATAGATGCTGTGGAGAGACAAATGGAAAAGATGACTAAAGATATCCACTCAATACGAATTAGTTGTGAGCAGTGTGGAGGACCACATTTGACAAAAGATTGTCTCAGTATTGAATTAACAATGGAACAATGAGAGAATATTTCATACATACACCAAAGGCCTGGAAATAATTATCAGAATAATTATCAACCGCCAAGACCGATTTACAATCAAAATCAGAATTATAACCGAAATATTCCATACAACAACCAACAAGGTCCTAGCAATCAACAAGTATCTAACAATACTTACAACCAGCAAAGACCTAATTTTCAAAACAAACCACCACAACCCGATGATAAAAAGCCGAATTTAGAAGATATGATGACAAAGCTAGTTGAAACTCAAACGCAGTTTTTCACATCTCAAAAATAAACTAATGAACAAAATGCTCAAGCATTTAGAAATCAACAAGCTTCTATTCAAAACTTGGAATAAGAAGTAAGTAACTAGCAAGGTTAATAGGTGAAAGAAAACCGGGAAGTTTACCTAGTGATACAAATGCAAACCCCCGGAATGAAACAGCTAAAGCCATTACCACATGAAGTGGTACAACACTTAAACCACCTGAAATACCTGTAACTTCTGATGAAGCTATTCCTACTCCACAAGAACCACAACCTGATCAAGATAAGGAAAAAGAACCGGTAGTTGAAAAGGTTAATGAAGATAACACAGTTAAGGCTAAACTTTATGTTAAACCATATCAACCACCACTTCCTTACCCGAGTAAAATGAAGAAAGAGAAACTTGAAGCCGAGCAATCCAAATTCTTGGATATGTTTAAACAGATAAATGTAAATCTTCCTTTCATTGATGTAATTTCAGGAATGCCTAGATATGCTAAATTCTTGAAAGATCTAATCTCAAATAGAAAGAAAATGGAAGAACTCTCGGCTGTTACTATGAATGCTAATTGTTCAGCAGTGCTGTTGAATAAGATACCAGAAAAACTATCTGATCCAGGAAGTTTCACAATTCCATGTTTTCTGGGTAGTCTTAGTTCAATAGAAGCATTGGCAGACTTAGGTGCTAGTATAAATTTAATGCCGTATTCACTATACACTAAACTAGACCTTGGAGAATTGAAACCAACCAGAATAAGTATACAACTAGCCGATCGATCAATAAAATATCCTAGAGGGATAATGGAGAATATGCTAGTTAAAGTTGGTACTTTAGTATTTCCAGTAGATTTTGTTGTTCTGGACATGGAAGAAGATTCTCAAGTTCCTCTCATATTAGGAAGACCATTCTTAAACACGGCTAAAGCAATGATAGACGTGTTCGGTAAGAAATTGACCCTAAGTATAGAGGACGAGAGTGTTACCTTTTCAGTTGATAGAGCAATGCAACAACCGCAATCTGCAGATGATACATGTTATTATATTCAAACTATAGATTCACATGCAGAATTGTTAGAAGAATTTCCAGAATTACAAGGAACAGGAGAATGTTCTTTAGGAGAAGGAACTGAACCAATTGATGAAGCTGAAATGTTAGCTACACTAATAGCTAATGGATATGAACCAACAACAGAAGAAATTCAAATGCTAAAAGAAGAAGACAGATATCGATATAAATCATCGATAGAAGAACCTCCGAAATTAGAGTTAAAGCCACTTCCAAACCATTTGGAATACGCTTATTTACATGGTGAATCTGAATTACCTATAATAATATCGTCTTCTCTTACTGAAAATGAAAAATCACAACTCATTTCTGTGTTGAAAGCTCATAAACCAGCCATTGCATGGAAGATTCATGATATAAAAGGAATAAGTCCTTCGTATTGCACACATAAAATCCTTATGGAAGAAGGTCATAAAACGTATGTGCAACACCAACGAAGACTAAATCCGAATATGCAAGATGTAGTTAAAAAAGAAATTATTAAACTGCTAGACGCAGGTCTAATTTATCCAATTTCTGATAGTCCATGAGTAAGCCCAGTTCAATGCGTGCCTAAGAAGAGTGGCATGACTGTCATTACAAATGAAAAAAATGAGCTTATTCCTACTAGGACTGTAACAGGATGGCGTGTATGTATTGATTATAGAAAATTAAATGACGCCACCAGAAAAGATCACTTTCCCTTACCTTTTATTGATCAAATGTTGGAAAGATTAGCCGAAAATAGTTACTATTGTTTTCTTGATGGTTTTTCCGAATATTTTCAAATTCCAATAGCACCCGAAGATCAAGAGAAAACCACGTTCACGTGCCCTTATGGTACTTTTGCTTACAAACGCATGCCATTTGGACTTTGCAACGCCCCTGCAACCTTTCAAAGGTGTATGATGGCATTTTTCACGACATGATAGAAGAATGCATGGAAGTTTTCATGGATGACTTTTCAGTCTTCGGTGATACATTTGAATCATGTCTAGTTAATCTTGAACGAATGCTTATTAGATGCGAACAATCAAATCTAGTACTTAATTGGGAGAAATGCCATTTCATGGTTAAAGAAGGCATCGTTCTTGAACATAAAATTTCAAAAGAAGGAATTGAAGTGGATAGAGCTAAAGTAGATGTAATTGCTAAACTTCCACATCCCACCAATGTTAGAGGAGTTAGGAGTTTTCTAGGGCATGCCGGTTTTTACCGACGTTTCATAAAAGATTTTTCTAAAATTGCCACTCCTATGAATAAACTCCTAGAAAAGGATGCTCCATTCATATTTTCAGATGAATGCATCAAATCTTTTAATATTCTTAAAAAGAAACTCACTAATGTGCCGATCATGATAACACCAAATTGGAATCTATCGTTTGAACTAATGTGCGATGCAAGTGATTTTGCAATGGGAGCCGTTTTAGGACAAAGGATTGAAAAACGATTTCAACCTATATATTATGCTAGTAAGACGTTACAAGGAGCACAAACGAACTATACAACTACTGAAAAAGAACTCCTTGCTATTGTCTTTGCTTTTGACAAATTTCGTTCATATCTCGTTCTAGCAAAAACGGTGGTCTATACCGACCATTCTGCTCTTAGATACCTATTTTAGAAACAAGATGCCAAACCAAGATTAATCTGTTGGATCTTACTCTTACAAGAGTTCGATATTGAAATTCGAGATAAAAGAGGAGCAGAAAATCTCGCCGCTGATCATCTTTCTCGTCTTCAAAATCCCGAATTAGAAGTTCTAAATGAATCGGCCATACCAGACAACTTTCCTGATGAATATCTATTGAAGATAGATTATACTGAAATTCCATGGTTTGCAGACTATGCAAACTACTTAGTATGTGGATTCCTTGAAAAAGGATTATCGTACCAAAAACGAAAGAAATTCTTCAGTGATATAAAACACTATTTCTGGGAAGATCCACATTTGTTTAAAAGTTGTCCCAATGGAATTATACGCCGATGTGTATTCGGAGATAAAGCTAGTAAAATTTTAAACCATTGTCACACAGGACCAACAGGAGGGCATTATGGGCCTCAACTAACAGCAAGAAAAGTTTATGATGTTGGATTCTATTGGCCTACAATTTACAAAGACGCTCACCTTCTTTGCAAATCCTGTGATGCATGTCAAAGGGCCGGAAAAATAAGTCAACGTGATGAAATGCCACAAAATGTCATTCAAGTATGCGAAGTATTTGACCTTTGGGGTATTGACTTTATGGGTCCATTTCCAAAATCTCATAATAATCTCTACATTCTCGTAGCCATTGATTATGTATCTAAATGGGCGGAAGCACAAGCTCTCCCAACTAACGATGCACGAGTTGTAGTCAACTTTTTAAAATGTCTTTTTGCAAGGTTTGGAACACCGAAAGCTTTAATAAGTGATCGGGGAACTCATTTATGTAATAATCAACTTGAGAAAGTTCTTAAAAGATATAGAGTAACTCATAAAATCTCCACCGCATATCATCCACAAACAAGTGGACAAGTTGAAAATACCAACCGAGCTTTAAAACGTATTCTAGAGAAAACCGTAGGATCAAATCCGAAGGAATGGTCCATTAAATTGGAGGATGCACTCTGGGCTTTTAGAACAGCCTACAAAACTCCAATTGGAACCACACCTTTTAAACTCGTCTACGGAAAAGCATGTCATCTTCCAGTAGAAATTGAACACAAAGCATTTTGGGCTTTGAAGACATGTAATCTTGATTTACATGAAGCTGGACGTCTACGGTTAAGTCAACTAAACGAATTAGAAGAATTAAGACATGAAGCATACGAAAATTCGTTAATCTATAAGGAAAGAACGAAGAAATGGCATGATAAAAGAATCAGAAGTTTAAAAGAATTTAAAGAAGGAGACAGAGTTCTTCTTTTCAATTCACGATTCAAGCTATTTCCTGGAAAATTGAAATCAAGATGGTCTGGACCATTCATAGTCAAAAGAGTTTTCCCAAACGGAACGATAGAATTAATAAATTCAAATGGGATTGAATTTAAGGTTAATGGTCACAGAGTTAAACACTACATAGATAGTCCGATGGAAGTCGACAACGAAGTTAATCACAATTTCGACACCACAGCTAACTAAGTGTAGGAAGAATCAAGTCTTTAAAGGATAATATGTATTTCTGTTAGAGTTAGATTTTCTGTTTTCATGTAGTTCTCAAAAATAGAATCCGAATGGTCTTTCCCTAGCAGACCCTAAAGAACTAGTCTTCTCCCCCCATTCTGAATTTTTATTTTTTTTAGGTTTTTACGAAATGAAGACTTCCTGCGAACTAAACCATGGTCTAATGCTTCACGCTTTGATCACTAAACGTAATAATGACACACTTCCGAGTGAAATAGTATCAGTAATCAGAGAAAGATTGGACGGAGTAAGAAAAGAATCCAGATGCGAAGATAATAAGTTACAATTTGGTAAAGGAAAATCAAAATCCGCAGCGAAAAGAAGAGCACGACACCTTGAAAGATGTCACAAATGCGGAAAATGGTCACATGGAGGTAAATGTTCAAATAATCAAACCTATTCAAATACCGAATTTGTTACTTTATGCAGAGACGGACCGTTCATATGTTTAGAAGAAAAAACACTGAATGCTCGAGGTTACGCCTATGTAGCTATGGAAAACCAATTAAACCGACTATCTTATGAATGGGATAGATCATATAACTAAGAATACTATCTCACAGGTAAGTCTGTACAGTTTTTATTTTTTATTTTTATTTTTATTTTTAACCTTTTGATAATAAACGCTAATTTGTTCGCTATAAAGTATTAAATTGGTATTGAATAAAATTAGGTTTGGCGACCGAAATTATTGATATCATACAAAAATTTATTACATCACTGCGAAATTTAACGTTTATTCTTAAGGTATAAATATCTTTAATCAATCAACCCAAAATATTTCAAAAATTCGTCATGAGTTAAATTAGGTCATGGAACCGAAATTACTTTACCGAAAAGAGGGGCGCATATTTTTGATAATATTTGATTGATTAAAGTGGGATAAAAGACCAAAAAGATTTTTAATTTTATTTTTACCATATTTTTAAAATTAATATATAAATCTTAAATTAATATTGTAAACTTTTTAAATTAATATATTTAAAATTGTAAATATTTGAACAATTGATATTTTTAAGTTTGTATGTATAAAAAACAAAAATATAATATAAGTTTGGTGTGAATTTATAATATATCAAATTAATCAAAAATTTACTTTATAATATAAATTTTTAATTAAGTTTGGTGTGAATTTTTAATTTTATGCATTTTAAATTTAAGTTTGGTGTGAATTTAAAAACAAAAATTTACTTTATTTCACTAAGTTAAAAATATGATTTTTAAAATTCGTCGTGAGTTGAAGACTAGGTCGTTGAACCGAAATTGCTTTACCCGAGGGAGGGACGAGAACTTTTATTATCATTAATTTTAATCTTATTGAATTAAAGTATGCCAAAAACATTAAAAAACCCAAAAATCTTTACTTTTAAAACCACGCTTTGAATTGACAAATTTTAAAATTTGTCGAGGGACGGACTAGGACATTGATCCGAAACACCCTCGCTCCTAAAGGAAAACAAATTTTTAAAATTTAATTAATTATAAGTTTTATAAACTATAAGGTTTTATATAAAAAAAAAAAAAAAAAAAAAAAACCCAGAACACTGTACCCGGGACTCCATGCGATCGCATGGAGTTAGGCCTCTGAAGCCATGCGATCGCATGGACCTGTATTTTAGGCCTGATACAAGCAGCTCAGCGGTTCTGTCCCAACACAAAACGCACACACATATACGAACCAACCTCAAAATCACCTCTAAAATTCGCAATTTTTCACCGTAATTCGTCATTTTTCTTGCTCTAATCATGCCTAGATTCTCATTCTTCAGCAAAATGGTAAAAATTACACCCCTAAACTCTATAAATTCCTAGTTTTTGTGATAATTATCAATTTTTTACCTAATGCAATTTTTTTAATTTTCTAGTGTAATTAGTGTTAAATTGTTAGTATTTTATGCATGTATAACCTAGATTGATGCTATTTAACATGATTTGAAGTCAAAAACTTCAAAAATTTTAGAAATCTAGGGTTTGTGTTCTTGAGCAATTTGGGGCTTTTTGATATAAACAGGTTATGGCCAATTTTCGTCATGAATTATTGCTAAATTGAGTAGTGTAACATGTTTAGATAGTTAAATGATCCAAACATTGATCCTAAACATGATTTTTGGAGATTAAAGTGGACTTTTTAAGTCCAAAATTCATGAACTTGATTAATTTGATATATTTGCCATTTGAGACTTGTTTAATTATTAGTAATGACTATTTTGACATGTTATTTGAGTTAAATGCTTATGAACTTTGTATACATTTTCATATGTGCTTATTTGCAAAGTGTAGAATTGTGAAAAATTGTGAAAATGTGTATAAGTTTAATTTTGATTTAACATGTTATAGTGATTGTTTTAAGTTATTATTTTGCTAACACTAATGCATATTTGGATGCACAAATTTTGTGTTTAATGTGTTTTGCAAAAAGCCGATACTGGAGGTTCAGGAGCATCATCATCTAGACGACCAGCACCAGAACCAGAACCAGAAATGCAACACGAACAAGAACCACAACAAGAACCACAACAACAGCCTGATCAGCACATACCTTATTATGATCCGGTACAGTTTGTTGATGAATTCATAGTATTCCCAATGAGGCCGCCAGTAGAATTTCCAACGATTCCTTAACACACTCTGCATCCTAATCTAAGATTTGATAGGAGATGGAGAGATTACGAGACATATCAAAGGAACAAATTTAAATTGGTAACAAAAAATGTAGAGGTGCCAAGGGTAATCGATTGGGCCCCTTTGGAAACGGTCCATCTAGCTGACCGTGTTAGACAGCTTTTGGTACAAAGGTATGGTAGTTCTTCTTTTACAGATTGGGAACGTCTTTTCACCATTCGTAGGCCTGTATATAAGGAATGGTGTGTTGAGTTGATGAGTACTGTATCACTTGATACAAATATAGTTAGAATAGATGATAGAAGATTTCTTAGGTTTATCCTTGGCTGTAGGTTGTACAGAATGTCCATGCTGGACATGGCCAGGGCTTTACAGATATATACTCCTGGTGAGTTGCTACTACCCGATTGTACAAACTTGATTCATTATGGTGAAAGGGTAGATAACAAATTTGACGCTGACGCCATTTGGAGGCGTATGTCACATTTTGATGTTTTTACACGAGCAGGAGGACACTCCTATACACATATTGACAGAGCTGAGCTTCGTATTATTCATAGATTTTTGGCTAACTCGATTACACAGAGAGGTCACAATAAAGAAAAAATTACCTTACATGATTTATTCTACCTAAAGTGTATTCGGGATCCTAGAAGCTTTGTCAATATCCCTTACTGTGTTGCTTTTTATTTATCTAAAATGGTAGAGGGAATGCAGGAAGGGAGTATAATAGGAGGAGGTATTTTTGTTACTCTCATTGGAGAGTATTTAGGTGTTGATAGGAACCAAGGTGGTCCATTACAGCTTTGTAGAGAACAGGTTGAGCCCTTAGGATTGAAAGTTTATGTGGGTGCTAAGGTATTGAAAAGTAGACGTAACCAGGCAGTACCCTATGAGGGATCTCATCCTCGGGTAGAGAGAGGCTCAGACGAGGAAATGGAGGAGGCGGAAGACATTAGGGATATCTTTCGAGATGCTATTCTTGACGTCCACGTTCGTATAGATGCAGAAGCAATGACGAACGCGGCCAGACATAGTATGTATGAGCAGTGGAACTCCGAGCGAGTATACGAGGATTATAGGCGACGCCAACACGATAGCTGGTTAGTTCATCAGCACCAAATCATGAGCCAGCTATCATATCAGGTACCAAATAACTATGTACCTACTCGACCTGCTCATTCACACAGCCCCGATGTCCGACCACCCTTTAACCGGTATGACTATAACCAAGCCTATCAAAACACCTATAACCAACAATGGAACCCACCTGACGAGATGAACTGGAACCCATATCCAGACTGATTTAGTTCCATTTAGTTATTTATATGATTTTTATGTTTTTATCTTTTTACTTATTCATGTTTAAACTTATATTATTGAATATACTTATGTAATCTTTATTATTTTTATTATTATTGTGTACTAATATTTCACATTTAGGATTTGAAAGTGGGATATTAAGTCCCATTTCAAATTGCCATGCATGTTTATATTTGTATGTATGTATATTGTAGATTGTACAAAACAGGGTAAAACAGCGCATTTTCAAAGACTGGCATTAAGTTCAGCAAAAGCTACTAATTTTGACGACAAGATGACAAATAAATGTGATGTAACAACAGACGGAATGAACAAATGATATGCACCATTTATCATTCAGCAAACAAACGCCAATATGTTTGGAAACTTTGGTAAAATTTAATCATTTCTACGCTAATCACCCTCAATAATTTAAATTGTTACTGATTTCTTGCAAATGAGGGCATTGCAAGATCTTAAGTGTGGGAAGGGGTTAAATTCTTTCAGATTTTTAAAAATTTTTTACTTTAAACACTTGGTTACCATTAGAAATACTAGTAAAGTAGTAGTTGTATTAGAATCTAGTGCTCTCTGATAATAAAGAACAGCCCTAGTCTTATATACTGACTACCCAATTCTAGTAAAATTTTTCAAAATTTTCAATTAAATGAACTCAAAATCATGTTTATACATATTTATGAACGATAAAACTAGGTGTTAACACCGAAACTATTGTTACCTCAGAAAGGACATAAATTGAGAAACAAACCAAAATGTTAGAATTCATTTAAAATGGAATAGAGGACAATAAAAAGGAAAATAAAAGCCAAGTGTGGGAAAAATTACCAAGTTATCTTAAACATATGTCACATATTTCTGTAACAAATAATTGAAGATACTTTTGCTTTGGACTAAACTAAACTGTTTTACCCGATGAAAGAAAAGAAGAGATGGATCTACACGATGAATCAATTCCATCGTTAAAAGGAAGTAAAGTCTTTCGAAAAAGACACGCGCTTCTTGATTTAGGTCATGAAGTTGTCGTCCAGACCAGCAGTAGGTTGATGAAAAATCTAGAAAAGTCATCTCTAAAATCAGCAGGAAATCCACGGACCTCAGCATCAAACAGGGTCGCCAAGTGGTCAGACTTATCCTAACCATGAGAGGATCTGTCTTGTAAAATGGGGAGGACACCGTGCAAATTAGCTTGATAAGACTAATAAATCAGACCCCCAGAAAGGATAATCTCCTTAAAGATTAAAAATCAGCTTTTAAGCCAGATATTACTCAATCCTTGAGATTGACCTTAAAGATTGAGAATTACAAACTCATGGAATTCAATGATATCTAAACTCGAGCTTGAACGAGAAAATATTTTGATCAAAATTACAAACCGATTTGTTTTCTGAAAACCCATTTTCAATGCGTTCATTACCATTGAACGTAAAATCCTAAGAATTCACCTGGAATCCATTAGGTCACCTGAACCAAATCGGGTGTCAACCGTAAGAACGGTGGTTGCATAGCATGGTCAAAGACAGGACCTTGTGCCAGACCGAAAAATCATAAGGGTGAGCTTTACTATTGCTCCTACCAAGGATAGTAATTGCGTCCGACACGTTATAGACCATAATTAAAAGCATGTCAGGGGACATTGCCTTAACAGTTGCTTGTTCAACGCTTTCCTTTACAACCGGACGGTAGTTTACCGAAAGGTAATATACGGAGCAAGTATACTGGACGTGTTGCTTTCCTAATACAAGGTTAGCAAGTTGGTGACACAAAACCATAAGTTTTGAGCTAAAATTTTCAAATCTAAAACCCACCAAACCCACAAAAAGAATTTGCAAACACCAGTGAAGGGTTATTCCGGAAAACTTATCTAGGGTAAAAGCTAGATTTAATTTTAAAAAAAAAATCAAATGTTTTCATAAAGATCCAATTTCCTAAAGGATCTAAATTTTCATAAGTCGTGTGGGACTGTAAACCATATCGTTACTACCATTGTTTATACCGCCGTATTGAAATCACTGATGTACAAAGTGTGAGGAATAAAGAAGTGATTCTAGTATTTCAAGACTATATTGCTTGAGGACAAGCAAAGCTCAAGTGGGGGAATATTTGATAATGCTAAAAACGAACATATATTTTATAGCATTATCCCTCAAGAAAGACAAGCTTTTAGTTACAACTGTTCTATTTACAAGTGATATTCGTTTAAATAATAAAAGGTGAATACAAAAGACAGATTCGATGAATTGAAGACGCAAACGACCAAAAAGCTCAAAAGTACAAAATACAATCAATGAGGTTCCAATTATTGATAAGAAACGTCTCAAAATTACAAGAGTACAAGATTCAAAACGCAAAGTACAAGATATTAAATTGTACGCAAGGACGTTCGAAAATCCGGAACCGGGACCAGAGTCAACTCTCAACGCTCGACGCAACGGACTAAAAATTACAAGTCAACTATGCACATGAATATAATATAATATATAATTAATTCTTAAAATTAATATATATATATTATATTATATTTAAAAATCGTCGGCATAAAAAAATAAAGACTTTTGAGTCTCCTCAGCTGGCCATGCGATCGCATGGCCTGGAGGAAGAAACTCCATGCGATCGCATGGTGCACAGTTCCAACCCACATGCCTATAAAAATCGAGCTTTGGTGTAACACAAAACACATCTTTTTCTTCTCCTCATTCAACGTATAATATTTATTTATATTATAATTTTAATTTTAATTTTAATTTATAATAATAAGGGTGTGTTAGCGAATGTTGTAAGGGTGTAAGTCGAAATTCTGTCCGTGTAACGCTACGCTATTTTTAATCATTATAAGTTATGTTCAACCTTTTTACATTAATGTCTCGTAGCTAAGTTATTATTATGCTTATTTAATCCGAAGTAATCATGATATTGGGCTAAAAATATTAAAATTGGGTAATTGGGCTTTGTACCATAATTGGGGTTTAGACAAAAGAACGACACTTGTGGAAATTAGACTATGGGCTATTAATGGGCTTTATATTTGTTTAACTAAATGATAGTTTGTTAATGTTAATATAAAGATTTACAAATGGGCATCCCTATAAATAACTATTTACACTCGATCGGATACGATGGGCGGGGTATTTATATGTACGAATAATCGTTCATTTAACCAGACACGGGAATGGATTAATAGCCACTAGAATTATTAAAACAGGGGTGAAATTATGTACAAGGACACTTGGCATAATTGATAACAAAGTATTAAAACCTTGGGTTACACTCAGTCGACATCCTGGTGTAATTATTAAACAAAGTATTAAAATCTTGTTACAGTTTAAGTCCCCAATTAGTTGGAATATTTAACTTCGGGTATAAGGATAATTTGACGAGGACACTCGCACTTTATATTTATGACTGATGGACTGTTATGGACAAAAACCAGACGGACATATTAAATAATCCAGGACAAAGGACAATTAACCCATGTGCATAAAACTAAAATCAACACGTCAAACATCATGATTACGGAAGTTTAAATAAGCATAATTCTTTTATTTCATATTTAATTTCCTTTATTTTATATTTAATTGCACTTCTAATTATCACATTTTTATTTATTGTTATTGTATTTAATTGCACTTTTAATTATCGAACTTTTTAATTATCGCAAGTTTATTTTATCGCACTTTTATTATTCGCAATTTCATTATCGTTATTTACTTTACGCTTTAAATTAAGTCTTTTATTTATTTAATATTTTACATTTTGTTTTAACTGCAACTAAAGTTTTTAAAATCGACAAACCGGTCATTAAACGGTAAAAACCCCCCTTTATAATAATAATATTACTTATATATATATTTGTATTTTTATAAATTAAACTAATATAGCGTTAAGCTTTGATTAAAAGATTTTCCCTGTGGAACGAACCGGACTTACTAAAAACTACACTACTGTACGATTAGGTACACTGCCTATAAGTGTTGTAGCAAGGTTTAAGTATATCCATTCTCTAAATAAATAAATATCTTGTGTAAAATTGTATCGTATTTAATAGTATTTCCTTGTAAAATTTAATAGTATTTTATACCCCTTAGCTTTAACTATCAGACGTGTTGCTTTCCCAATACAAGGTTAGCAAGTGGGTGACACAAAACCGCAAGTTTTGAGCTAAAATTTTCAAATCTGAAACCCACCAAACCCACAAAAACATTTTGCAAACACCGGTGAAGGGTTATTCCGGAAAACTTTTCTAGGGTAAAAGCTAGATTTAATTTTCAAAAGATCAAATGTTTTCATAAAGATCCAATTTCCTTAAGGATCTAAATTTTCATAGTCATGTGAGACTGGAAACCATAACATTACTATCATTGTTTATACCGCCGTATAGAAATCACTGATGTACAAAGTGTGAAGAATAAAGAAGTGATTCTAGTATTTTTATTTCGAGACTATATTGCTTGAGGACAAGCAACGCTCAAGTGTGGGAATATTTGATAATGCTAAAAACGAACATATATTTCATAGCATTATCCCTCAAGAAAGACAAGCTTTTAGTTGCAATTGTTCTATTTACAAGTGATATTCGTTTAAATAATAAAAGGTGAAGACAAAAGACAGATTCGACGAATTGAAGACGCAAACGACCAAAAAGTTCAAAAGTACAAAGTACAATCAAAGTGGTTCAAATTATTGATGAGAAACGTCTCAAGATTACAAGAGTACAAGACGCAAAACGCAAAATACAAGATATTAAATTGTACGCAAGGACGTTCGAAAATCCGGAACCGGGACCTGAGCCAACTAACCACGTGCGACGCAACGGAGCTAAAATTACAAGTCAACTATGCACACGAATATAATATAATATTTAAATAATTCTAAAAATTATTTATATATTATATTATTATTAAATACCGTCGGCAAGAAAGCAAACAAACTCATGTGAGCTGGAAAAGCAGGCCATGCGATCGCATGGCCTGGCAGTTATAAATCCATGCGATCGCATGGTGAACAGAATCAGGTGACATCCTATAAATTTTGCATTTTTTGATCAAATGTTTACATCTTTTTCTTCTCTTCATCTCACACGTATATATATATATATATATATATATATATATATATATATATATATATATATATATATTATAATTTTAATTTTAATTTTAATTTTAATAATAAGGGTATGTTAGCGAATGTTGTAAGGGTGTAAGTCGAAATTATGTCCGTGTAACGCTACGCTATTATTAATCATTGTAAGTTATGTTCAACCTTTTTAAATTAATGTCTCATAGCTAAGTTATTATTATGCTTATTTAAGCCAAAGTAATCGTGATGTTGGGCTAAAATATTAAAGATTGGGTAATTGTGCTTTGTACCATAATTGGGGTCTGGACAAAAGAACGACACTTGTGAAAATTAGACTATGGGCTATTAATGGGCTTTATATTTGTTTAATTAAATGATAGTTTGTTAATTTAATATAAAGATTTACAATTGGACGTACCTATAAATAACCACATACACTCGATCGGACACGATGGGCGGGATATTTATAAGTACTAATAATCGTTCATTTAACCGGACATGGGAATGGATTAATAGTCACTGGACTTATTAAAACAAGGGTGAATTATATACAAGGACACTTGGTGTAATTATAGTTTAAGTCCCCAATTAGTTGGAATATTTGACTACGGATATAAGGATAATTTGACGAGGACACTCGCACTTTATATTTATGACTGATGGACTGTTATGGACAAAAACCAGATGGACATATTGAATAATCCAGGACAAAGGACAATTAACCCATGGGAATAAACTAAAATCAACACGTCAAACATCATGATTACGGAAGTTTAAATACGCATTATTCCTTTATTTCATATTTAATTGCACTTTTAATTATCGCATTTTTTAATTATCGCAATTTTATTTTATCGCACTTTTATTTATCGCAATTTCATTATCGTTATTTACTTTACGCTTTAAATTAAGTTATATTTATTTTTAATATTTTACATTAGGTTTTAACTGCGACTAAAGTTTTAAAATCGATAAACCGGTCATTAAACGGTAAAAAACCCCTTTTTATAATAATAATACTACTTATATATATATATATATATATATATATATATATATATATATATATATATATATATATATATATATATATATATATATATATATATATATATATATATATATATATATATATATATATATAGTTTTAAAAATATAGCGTTAAACTTGGCTAAGATCCCTGTGGAATGAACCGGACTTACTAAAAACTACACTACTGTACGATTAGGTACACTGCCTATAAGTGTTGTAGCAAGGTTTAGGTATATCCATTCTATAAATAAACAAATAACTTGTGTAAAATTGTATCGTATTTAATAGTATTTCCTTGTAAAAATTAATACTATTTCGTATACCCCTCGCATAACATCACCCTACTTTTTCCGTTATCTTTTACCGTTAATTATTTAACGACCGTTAACTATTGTTCGTGCCACGTCATTTCTATGACCTATATTATTATTTTTGTAATAATATATATATTAATTATTAAGTGTTATGTGAATATTTGTATTCATATTCTAAGATATACGTTTCTACTTGTTGCGGATTTCCATCCGGCGAATCTTTTCGGTTTTCAAACCAACGGTCGAGCTTTTGGGATTTTTAAGTCCTAATTATTTTAAATATGATATTTTTATGTCATATGGTTATATATAGTATTTATATATATTTTTCGTCGCGTATGTGTTATCTCTCCGAATTTTCAATCGCGTAGTCGTGTTTTCGCGTTTCGGGTTTCGTTCGAGCGATCGGGCCACAAGAAATTTACCAAATTACAAATTTGGGCCATGAGGATCCCACCCTACACCCCATTTGGCCGAATGCAAGGGGAGGGGGGTAACCCCTTTTGATTTCATTTTGTTAGTCTTTTTTTTTCATTCTACAGTTTATCACTTAAACCTAATTCCATATTTTGCTCTCTCCTTCTCCTTCCTCCCTCTATAGCCGATGCCACCACCACCATAATCCACCATCATCTTCATCAAATAATACTTGGATCAAGAAATCATTCACATATTCAGATTCTACGCGTTCTTCTCTACACATCTACATCTCTTGATTCTTGATTAGGGTATAGACCCTAACCCTAGATTTTTAATTTTTCTTATATTTTCTGTATTTTGATATTATATTGATAGTATGATGCTTACATGTTATTATATTGATGATTGTATGCGTAGAAATGCTCGATTATACATGTTTTCGGTTTGATTAATTTGGGACAGCAGCATTTTTGTTCATTTCTTATTATATAACTGATATAAAAGTGAAATTAAAGTGTTTATATGAGTTCCTCTCATCAAGACATTAATTTTAGACTCCGGATTCATGTCATTTCGATTCCCGGAGCTCTAGTTATGATTAAAATGGTGTTATGTTGAGATTAAATTATGAAAACGAATTGAACCAGGTGTGGTCTGACTTTGTGACCATTTTTAGAGTCCTTAGGGTGTACTAGTGTGTTAGGATTGATGATGGGATGAACTTTCATGTTCGGGTCATCGAAATCCAAGCCACGGATCACCCGTTATGACTAAAACACGTTTTTGAGCTGATTAAAGGTCCAAACTGATTAAGGGCTGTAACTCACGACTTGGTGACTGTTCTTGGGGTATTCTTGAGTGCACCAAAGTGTCGGGTGGTTTGATTAGACGAAAACCAATGCCCGGGGCTCAAGATATGACCCGATGAACTTTTAATTAAAACTTATGGTTAATTATTAAAACTTATGATATAAATAATGATTTTCATTATTATTAAATTACTTATAATATAAAAAGTAATTATTATAATTTAAGACTTATGATATATATATATATTATATCATTATTTAATTACTTATGATTTAATTAAACTTTTAATTTAACTTATGATTAATAATACTTTTATTATTAATGAAAAATACTTATGGTAAGTATTAAACTTATATTATGAGATTATTATAATAAGACTTATAATAAGGATTAACTAATTATTTAATTATTATAAGACTTAGTTATTATTTAATTATAATTTAATTATTAAATACTTATGATTTAATAATTATAATTAGAAACTTATGATATGATTAATGATTCATTATTAATTAATAATACTTATGATATGATTTAAAATTTATTATTAATTAATAATACTTATATTATGGCTAATATTTAATTAATTAATTAAATACTTATGTTATATTAATTATATCATTTAGGAGTGAAAAAGGTTATCATGGTGGGTAACCTTTAACCCCATGCACCCTTTGGATGCCAACTGTACGCGGGTCAGCACAGCCCCGGGCAAGTGTGGTCGGAACCAACCCCTGTCTCAGCGCCTAATACAACTGGTGGCAGAACCGAGATTCGAACCTTCGCCATTTAGGAGTGAATTGCCAATTGACTAGGTCAACTGAGCATTTGCGGGGCACCCTGGCCACCCAGGCTATGCCTGGATGGTTTATTAATTATATCATTAAACTTATGTTAACTTTAATAATCCAATTTAATTTAATTAAACTTATGTTATGACATAATTATACATATTTAACTTTAATTAACATTATAACTTATATTATTATTATTATTACAACTTACACTTTTAAAATTAATCTTGACTATGTTTGACCAAGGTTGACTTTTGAGTTGACTTTCGGTTGACTTTGACTTTCAGTTGACTTTTGTTGACTTTCTAATTAAGGAAACTTTCCTAACTTAATAACTTTCTAAAAATAGAAACTTTCTAAAAATAGAAACTTTCCTAAAATAGAAACTTTCCTAAAATAGAAACTTTCCAAAAATAGAAACTTTCCTAAAATAGAAACTTTCCTAAAATAGAAACTTTCCTAAAATAGAAACTTTCCAAAAATGGAAACCTGCTAAAAATAGAAACTTTCTAAAAATAGAAAGTGTGTGTCCGTACGCTATTCCGATCAAACCGATGCATGTTGAGTATTGTTCTATGTCTACTTGCAACATGTACAATAGCTATCATACTAAGACTTGACCTAAGTTAGTTATTTATATCGACCTACTTTATTTATAGGTCGGCGTTGTGATCAATCCTGATCACTTCACTTCGTGCTTATTTGTGTGGTTTCTTCATTTGCTATTAAGGTGAGTTATAGTCCCGTTTTTACATACTTTTCAAAGTATATTTTTGGAATGTGATTACATGCAATTTATTTTACGTTTAGACACAAGTGGCAATTAAATTTAAATTATTAGTTATGAGTTGAACAAAAACATTCCCTAGTCTGGTAACTGTAATAACTGGTTTCTACTGGTGAACGCGAACCCTACGGATAGATCTATCGGGTTTGACAACCCCATTTCGAGCTAGTCGCGCTGGCAATTTATAATCGGAATGTTTAGTACTTCGTATTTTGTTGTAGATACACTGTTCGGTGTATATTATTTATTGTGTTTGGCAAGGGTAAATAAAGGGATAAGTGGTTACCAGGTGGCTCATTGATAATGGAATAATGATTTATGTTTTCTAACATTTTAAATCTTGTGGTCTAAAGTTTATTCAATTATTTAAAACTATAATTCACTCAACCTTTGTGTTGACAGTTTACTCGCATGTTTTCACAGGTACTTGAGTTTATTTGATGCTTCCGCTGTGTTAGAAGAGTCTGCATGCATTTGGGCAGATTTTATGAAACAATTATGAAACTTTGAACTTGCATTCTGTTTTTGGAATAATTTAAACTTGTGGGTTTGTTAACAATGTTTTATGTCAACTTTGGTTATTTAATATGTTGGTTTATTTAAACTACATATTTTGGTATACTTTTCTTTTTGGCAAAACTTTTGGAATAAAAGAATGCAATGTCATTTATTAAATTCATTTAAGCCCGATCAAGCTGTGGGACCAAGTGACAGAGCCATTAAGTGTTTTGACGGGGCCATCACACCTTGACTTATGGGCTTCGTCTAGAATAAGACTTCGTAAATCCCCATAACTAGGCACCCAAATTCTTCCGGTGAAATATCGGAGCTCGGTTGAAGCGACCCGTCCTAATCCATCCGGACGAAGTCCATATCGATTACAAACGATTCACAATAGTTGGTTACATCGCGAGGTACTTGACCTCTATATGATACAATTTTACAAATGTAACACCCACGTTTTGGGCCTAGATTAAAGGACTATTATACCCTTGGGTATGGTGTAATTAGTAATTTTTATAATTATATGTTTATAATTATTTGGTTGTTTAGTTGAGACCAGTTTGTGACAAGGGTCACAGAACAGGTTGGTTTATTTAATTTGGACTCCGTTAGGACCGCCTAAGGAGATACGAAAGGTTATCAGATAAGATAACTGGTAAATACCTGTGTGATATGGGGTATGAGTTTATAACTCATTTAAGTGTATGTATCTGGATAGTTCTATCCATTTCTCATTTCATCAAACCCACACACGAACGTATACACAAACACACACATAAACCCTAATTTGATTTTGTGAGTCTTTGGATTAATTGAAGCTAGAGATATATTCCTTGTGATTTCGTGATCAATATAAGGTATGCATATCATAGATTCATGTATTAATTCTTGCTCAAAATGGATTTTGGGTTCATATGGGTTTTATGCATTTTGATGCTTGATTCTTGATTATATGTGTTTGTGATGCTCAATTGATGTTAGAAATAGGTTGTATATATGTTTAGTAGCTTCCATGTGCTTAAAATTTGATTAAAATCGCTCAAAAATCGAGTTTTTGGGGAAAAAAAATACGAAATCAGCGAAATTGGTTCGAAACCCAGTTTGCTACAGTACCTGAATTGCTACAGTACCGAGTTGCTACAGTGCCGAGTTGCTACAGTGTCAATATTTGCTACAATGTCACTATTTGCTACAGTGTCACTATTTGCTACAGTTCCGAGTTGCTACAGTACCGAGTTGCTACAGTGTCACTATTGCTGCAGTGTCACTATTTGCTACAGTACCTTTTATGAAATTGAAACGAGCGTAACTTTCAAAACGTAACTCCGTTTTTGATGAATAAACTATCATTAGAATCGTAATAAAGAATACTTTTCAATGATGAACTTTTAAGAAACTATATCAAACTGTTTTTGGGTCAGAAAAGGAGTTTTAGTGTGTATGTCGTGTTTTGCACGCACATGTATGCCATTATTGAATGGAGTCATGATGTAGACTCATAAAATTATGAATATATGGTGTTATGACCTAGTTTATAGTATGATTTGATTATACTATTGATTGAGATATGTATATTGACTTCGTTGTGTTGTTCTCAGGTGATAAGAACAAGGAAGAAGCTCAGAAGTAAGATAACTGAGCTGTAGCTGGTAATCGGTGAGTGAGATTATCTCCGGGTGTAGTATAGAGTAGCAAGTTGTGCTACTATATTATACTGTTATAGTTGCTATGCTTAGTAGATATAGTGATAGTTGCTTAACAGTTGTGTGCACAAGTTGTAGTTGCCTGTTGGAACCTATTGTTGTTAGGTTCAGCTCAGAGAGGTCAACCTTGTTGTGGTTGGGTCCAGTTGGCTACTGTTTGTTGAGTATAGTGCTGAATGACGCATCACCTGCGTGTGGATTTACTATACTGGGGATTCAGTAGTAAGGACTTTCGGTAGACGCTAGACTGATCAGCTAGTGGTCGTGTGCTCGTACAAGCCGCCGAGTCTCTAGTTGGAGCATAGTTGCTAGTTGATTGTTGCCAGTTGATAGTTGCTAGTTATTAGTTGTCAGTTGCCTGTTATGGATTGTTGTAGTTGCTGTAGTTGTACAAGTTGGTACTGTATGCTAGATCTGTTAGATGATTCCATTCACTTAGCCTCGTGCTAACCCCCCTCACCTCCTCCCTTGCAGGTTTTGGATCTTAGTGCTGGTAGGGACAGGAGTTGGGTTGACGATATGTTTGACAAGACGAACTCTGATGTCTTAACTTTTATAAATATGTAACGAGTTGTTTAACGTAACACCGGTGGTTTGTAATAAGTAACTAGCTAATGATTTGTGATAATCATGTTCGTAATTAACTAAGGGTATTTATGTGAATTAAGACTTCTGCTGTGATTTAAAAAAAAAAAAATCAGGGTGTTACAACTAACATTGCATTCATTTTTTAAAGGTAAACTTTCATTACATCGAAAGTTGACGGCATGCATACCATTTCATAATATAACCAACTATAATTGACTTAGTAATAATCTTGATGAACTCGACGACTCGAATGCAACGTCTTTTGAAATATGTCATGAATGACTACAAGTAATATCTCTAATATGAGCAAATGCACAGCGGAAGATTTCTTTCGTACCTGAGAATAAACATTCTTTAAAGTGTCAACCAAAAGGTTGGTGAGTTCATTAGTTTAACATAAATAATCATTTCCATCATTTTAATAGACTACAAGATTTCATATTTCAATACACATCCCATACATAGAGATAAAAATCAATCATATGGTGAACACCTGGTAACCGACATTAACAAGATGCATATATAAGAATATCCCCATCATTCCGGGATACCCTTCGGATATGATATAAATTTCGAAATACTAAAGCATCCGGTACTTTGGATGGGGTTTGTTAGGCCCAATAGATCTATCTTTAGGATTCGCGTCAATTAGGGTGTCTGTTCCCTAATTCTTAGATTACCAGACTTAATAAAAAAGGGCATATTCGATTTCGATAATTCAACCATAGAATGTAGTTTCACGTACTTGTGTCTATTTTGTAAATCTTTTATAAAAATGCGCATGTATTCTCAGCCCAAAAATATAAAGGGTAAAAAGGCAAATGAAACTCACCTAATGTATTTTGTAGTAAAAATACATATGACCATATTGAACAATGCAGGGTTGGCCTCGGATTCACGAACCTATATCATTTGTATATTTATTAATACACATAATCGAAATCGAATAAGTTTTTATTTTATTATTAGTGATATAATTTCTTATATTAATAACTTACATATATTTCATTATCTATTCATTTTGTATAAAATTTTTTTTATATAGTTAGGTTATGTATATTAAATATAATTTTGTATATATAACAATTGTTTGTTGAAACTAGTAATTATAATAATACTTAAATAATATTTGTCATGTAAAAATGTTAATATTGATAATACTTAATATTACTAATAAAGGTAATAATGTTAATAATAACTCTATTAGTGATAATAATGATGATAATTACTATATTCATAAAATTAATAGTAATACTTATTACATCATTTTTACATTATTTTTCATTACAATGTAATTTTTAATCATAGCTATGCCTTAATGTTCGTTTATCTTTTACTCGTTCCTCTCGTTATCAATAAATATTAACCATAATTATTTATATTTATCATTATTAAAATCGTCTAATTATTTAAATCATCTTAAAATGATGATATTGTTAGTATCTTATTCGGGTTCATATAATAATGTGATTATTATAACTATAGTGTAATCATATTTATATTCATAAGTTACTAATAATAATAATAATGATATTAATAATAATAATAATAATATTAATGATACTTAATGATAATACAAGTAATAATAATGATAATATTATAAACTAAATTAAGGGTAAAAAATCATGTTATTATAATCAGCATAATAATAATAATTAATATTAACAAAAAATAATAATAATGATAATTAGAAAGGAAAAGAATGTATACCCTTTAAAAGAAATCGTTCTAAAAAAATTTGCCCAAGACCGGACTCGAACCCGAGACCTCCCGCTCGCACACTAACACTCTTAACCATGGATCTGTTTACGTTTTTTCTGAATTAAAACTCCCTTTAATTTTATATAACCCGTCTCTCTGTGTTATTATTTCTTCTTCTTCATAATTCACAAATTCGACCAAGGATTCTCATGTTTAATTACAGCTTTGAATTGAGATTAAATACATTAATCTAAATGACCTGTAGTGCAAAAATTTTTGTTCAGTTAAATAAAAAAAAATAAAAATATATATATATATATATATATACCTGCTGTTTGCTCGAAAAGAAGATGAAGAACCCAAATCCCAATTTCAAATTTTAGGATGTTTTAGACAAAGTTTACAGCACAAAATATGTTTCAAAACTCTCACAGAAACTTTCCACATCGTCAATTGAACTCGAATTATAGCAGGTAGCTCAAATTCGTTCAAAAAATTTGTTTGACTTTTGATACCGAAACTTTGACTCGGAAATTCTAACTCGATACAAGTAGTTGAAGGTTCAAATTTTGTAGGTAGTTTTCATAGATGATTCCTAACACAATAGCATTTGTAGATTTTGCTAATTGTTTCAAAATTGAATTAAGAGAAAAAATGATACGTACAGAGAAAAAAAATATTAGCTGTGATCTTCAATTCTTGTTGGGCTTCCTTTTATTCGATATGCAGTAATACTAATCATTATCTAAACGTTGTAAATAATAGAGATCGACTGATTAATTGTTTTTTTGTGGTGATTGATTCGACAATATATCACGAGCTTGAAGAAAAAAAGGATAAATAAATAAAAGAAATAAAAGTGGGGATTATACGCGCACAAAATCTTCTCTCTCTCTATATATATATATATATATATATATATATATATATATATATATATATAAATATAATAACAAACTCTGTAGTATTAACTAATAATATGAGTTTATTATTAAAAAAAAAATTTCTTAATATTATTAATTCTATATATAATAATAAGTAACAATCCTACTCCTACTATACATTAAAAGACAGTTTTTATTAGCTAATAAATCTTTTCAAACACTATTTAATCACCATTAGATCAAGTAATTACTTCACCATACCCCTTAATCTAATGGTCATAAATCATCTATAAAACATATTAGCTAATAAATCATTATTTGTAAATTAATATGTCTATTATACCCTTACAAAAACCGGGTCATACAACAAATTTAGGGTCTTTGCATAATCACCTCATTCTCAAATCCCTAAGTAAAATATCCAATATGCTCTCTAAATTCATATCGACACAAAGCTGCAGATTCATACCCTAAATCTTAACAGATTCAATCGGAAAGCATTGCCATCATATGTGTTTTGATCTAATTATCCACCATGTTACAGTGATTCAATCGACACATCAAACCCTAAGCCAAATTACTGACGCTTCAGTTCTGATATTCTTCAAAAATTAGAGAAACCCTAAGCTTGGTACGCCTAACAAAGATTCTCCTTCCAAAATTCAAGCAGATTATATTGCAATTTCGTTCAATCAATCTAAGGACGTAATTAGGTTTCCATACATCAATCAATGTTTCAAGGTATTTAATGTTTCAGAACCATAATTTTTTATTTCTGTACAATTCATTGACAGTTTCATAATACAACATACCTTATTTATTAAGTGTATGGCTTTAAGTTAGTTTTTCATTTAGTCCTTATTTGTTATATGTACACAATTTGGATTTCTACTTATTTAGTTGTTACAGATTTCGATTTGTACTTACTTCTATGGCACATCCGATGAAGAATCATGTGTTTGTTCCAGAAATTCAAACTCGAGGTAGCCAAATCATCAGATTTAGAATTGATTATATTGTATTCATATGAGTTTAAGATTTATGATATCAGTGACACTTGTGAATAATCTAGACTAATGATGTTGTGTTAATACATTTACGTTTCGTTTGTAACTGATGGTTTATTTTTTTTTGCAGCCATTATTTCTTTAGAGATGCTTGCATTACAAATCACAAGCGAAGGACAAAAGAAGGCAATAATGCTACAACAGAAAGTCAGTTATATGGACAATGTAGCAGGTTAGTTTTCATACATTTAACCAACTTCCAAACTTTTTCAACGCTACATAACATGAATTAACTATCATTTATGGAATTATGGTCTTTTATGTTTATCTCCTAACTCTTTGTCCAAGATTTCATTTATTGAGTGAATTTGATGATGGCAAAAGGAGCTGCCGTAAGCGGCTCGCAGACCATAACGGCCGTAGAAGGAAACCTCATGGTAACACTTTGATAATTTTAAAATCAAAAGCGGTTGTCATCATCAAATTAAGCATGGTAAAATGCGCTTGATTTGTAATATAATATGCATAAAGCCTCACAAGTACTTCTATAAGAGATAGCTCTAGGTTGTTTTTTTAAATAATTTGGATTTATGTTGTGTGTTGAGGTTCTTAATTGCATAGTAAGTTGGTAATTTTTACATATTTCGGTGTATGTTGACGCACCTGTCTTTGGTAAAAGCATCAAGTGCTAAGGTATGTTTTAATAGCTCTATTATGAATACTTGGTATGATTAATTTGTAATTTTAATTATAGGAATCATTTGACACTTTTATAAAATCATATTTTAATTTTAATGTAGATCGATACTCCGAGTTTAGGTGATTATGACTGTATAGTCACAGTTCATTAAACTATATGTGCTAAGGTATGTCATTCACTCATAATACGTTATAACTAAGTGATTCACTCCTTGTGTTAAAGTTCGAAATTCATTGTAGCTGTTTTTTGGGTAGTAGTTCTGCCCATTTATTATTCAAGACCAGTTCCACATCCAACTGGAAGATCAAAACACTGTAAAGACATGTGGAACGTTCAAACTGGCTTACAACCACTCTTTCAATATTTGGGCCAAGGCAAGCTCACTTCCATGGCATTAGTTTATATTAAAGGTGATAGGATTGGCGTATAGGATAACTAATCCATATTTTATGCTTAAAATAATAACCAGAATGATTCTTATCTAATCTAAGCTATTTAATCATGCGAATGTCTATTAGTAGCTATAGGTTGCACAAGTTCTTTTCTAATGGTGAAATCTTATATTATTCTAAAGTTACTACCAGATTTTGATTCCTATGAGATGAATATCTCATCTCATTTCATATTTATTTGAGGGTCTTGCGACACACAATATCGGTGTTGTTATTGCTATTTGGGCTCCAATAGTCATGGTGACTATTCTTGAAAATAATGTTTTGAGTTAACGAGTCACATATCTAACTATTTTAATATAATTGTTGTTGTAGGTCTATTTCATGGACACACAAATTTGGCATGCAATATATGCTACTTTTATCGGTGGAATCTATGGTGCGTTCAGCAACTTGAGTGACGTTAGATTGAATTTTTCTTTCATTTACTTGAACTTCAGAGGTATGACATGTATCAATGGTTCATAGAAGTTGTGAGTCCTTCATTTCACTATGAACCATTGATCAGGTGTAACTATCAAGTAGAGATAATCATGGTATATGTTCTGTCTTAAATCTAACGGGTGAAACATGTTAACTTTAGAAACTTCGACATTTGGATCCAAATCAAGCTAACCAGCTAAACCCATTTGGACGCAAATCACAAGTAACACTATTTTTTCTTTCCATCGTTCATTATTTGATATTTGATCCTGAAATTGGGACAGTGAGGATGCTATGGTCTCAATTTAAATATGATCTTTTAGCTTTCAACGCACGCCTTGTGTCAATGTAGAAAGAGAGCTTATAAGAGATCACTTGGTAATGAATGCTAAACAACCTTTTGTTTTATGTTGTGTAATTGGAGCCATTGCAGCAAGCACCTATGTGATATTTTCTTTGTTTACTAAGATGAAAGTGAATTACACGAAGATGGAGGTTATATGGGTAAGATGAAAGTGATATTTTCTTTGTTTTTTATTCTTACTACGGATTCATTAAATGATTGTATCGTAATTCGTATATGTTAATTGGTTTATAATATAACATTATGATTTAAATTCCACCATATTTTCTTCTAATGTTCATTAATCCAGATTTATACAACAGTTGGTCATCATTGGACTCTTTTATTTTCTAACTAGAGCTTTTAAAAGTGTGTGGTTCTTATTGGAACTCTTTTCTCTCGCTCTCATCACTCTTATTGGCCTTCATTGGGCTCTTTTACTTTTTCAGTTCTTTTGCTTTCATGCTTAGCATTAGCTTTTTACATTTGGCAATTTTTTAAGTTGGCCCTCATTGGGACTCTTTGCTGCCTCAGTGGTCATTGCTTATTATGCCATATGTTAGTGGCTATAAGTTTGCAATTGTTTCACAATTTTTGGCGTTTACTTCCTATCTTAAACAGGTAGTCCGATCTCGAAGTTGAGAGTAGTTCTATTAGCTTTTAGATTAGATTAATGAAAAGACATAAGTTTGACTAAGAATTTATATTTCCAAAAATATAGGGTTAGGAATGGGAACTTGGTTTAATTGGGTTATTCCTAAAAAGGTTAAGGTTTCTACGGTAACTATTTTGTTTCTAGCACGCATACTGGGTGCTAATGTCCTGGGTAATGGCTTAAATTGGTTTTAAAATAAAAGGCTAACAAACTGCACAACCCTTGTGGCAGTTCCAACTCCACAACCTGCTAAGTGCTCAGTGAGTGTCCTTTTTATTTCATTTTTTTTATCTGCATCATGTTGCTGGAGGGTTATTTTAATGAGATTGTAATAGAACTAAACGAGTAAAAGTAATTATGATGTCGTTGCTTATAATATGTTTCACAAATGCTCCTTATTGTTCTATATATATATACACTTATACTTATAGTGTCTCTGTTGTTCTAGATATGCTCTCACAATCCATATAGTGTTTGTTTTTTTTGCAGGAAGTTCACTTAATAAAATAGTTAGGCATGTTTCCTTTGCCGTGATGGATGATTGTTTTTAAGGCTCTTTAAAAGTCACTCGAGCTTTTGGTGCTGATTTTCTCAAATAGGTAATTGATTAAAGTGCATAATTTACTTAAAATGTTTGAGTAAGGAAGACTGGTTTTGCTAACCAAAAGTCTAGAAACGCAGTTCAGTTTGGTTACATAAACAGGCCGATTTCGCCTTTAAGTTCAAATAATCATATTTTACATGGTGAACACTAAAATTTGAGTAAGGATCCCTTTATCGATTGCTGCTGACTAATCTATTGATGCACCAAATCTATTACCGACACCTGAGGCGTGAGAACACGCTATTTAATGATAGACTTTGTAATATATATTCAAGGCCAATACTAGGTGTAGAATATAGAAACCTAATATTCTATTAAGGCGTATGGGAAGCAAGGAATATCTTCAGTTCCGAAGTGGAATTTGTTCAAGGGTACACTGACTTACTTCATGTGCTTATTTCACATGCTTTTATTCTTCTTAGTGATTAGTCGTGTATGATCCTCACTATATATGAGTGTGAGATGAAGATTAAAACGCTTAAACATGATCACAGAGTCTTGAAGGCTGATCAATCATGTGATTTCTCGCCAATGCTTAAATCGTGCCTAAATCACATCATCTTCTATACCGCTTAAACATGGAATGTCCATTTTTGTTTATCTTTCATTCACTTTATTTTCATACTTGCCATGGTATGGATGGATTCATTATATCATTGTATTGTACTTCGTATTAATTATTTTTTGGTTAACTATACAAGTGTTTTTATAACATAACATAACATAATGAATTATATTCCATAATATTTGTCTTTTTTGTTTGTCAATCATCATTCATTTCAATACATTTCTGATACCTTTATATTATCTTATTTTAAAAACCCGCGAAGTCCGGATTAAGGGGAGCAAATTGACCCTTAAATGGAGGGTATGTTCGACAACTATGCCGTGAAGAGTCAAATTATAAACTCTGGGTATACAGACGTGAGGTGTCAAATTATAAACTCTGGGTATACAGAAAGCTACTGTGCTTTGTGTGTTTGATGTTAACTGACATTGCAGGTTAGATTTTGCTTAAATTATTCATGAAATAATGCAAGAAAGATCTAAGCTATCAAGCAGTAGGTCTTTTTTTTAACATATAAGAAGAATCCAAGCATGCTCATCGAGAAGATATTAAGTTGCTCAAGTTTTATGCCAGTAAGATGTCGATTGTTCATAACCTATTGATGCTTTGTTAGGGTTTAGTTCTTAGTCAATCATTGTTTGCCGGAACTTACAGATTCATATGCGTGTGTATTATTTGTGTTGATACTATATATTATGTATTGCTTGTTTAAGCTTACAGACCTAAATTGCTTTGTTGTTTTATCATATATGATTTTTATCAGTTTAATTGATATTGAAACTGAAAATGGTGCGGGTTTCAAGGGATACTATGTAAGTAGGGTTTTTTCTGGGTAACTTTCAAACAGGTTCGAAACTTTTGTTTACACTGGAACAAGGCCAGATAAAAAGTTGACGTTTGACCGATGTTGACCGACTTATCAATCTAGATATATAACATTTTGGTTTTTCTACATGTTGCAGGTCACAAAATACGTAATGTTACCTAACCATTTAATTTGTAATGTGTTTGTCATGTTTTATGACACATAGGCTAATGAAACAGGAGATGTGAAATCATAAATGGCGATGATCAATTTTTTTTTTTCTACATATATTATTCTTACATTTCTCGAGTTTGATCATCTAGCATTGTGTGAGGTAATATTTTTGTACATTTTTTATTTGTATTACTACTAATTAAGTTTATGTCTCACATGTTGATATTATACATTCAATATATTTTATTGTTTTTAAAGCATCAAGCATCACATCACATCAGGTAATATTGATTTCTCACATGCACATTGATGTTAAACATTCTATCTTTATGAACATTGTATTAAGATATCATTATTCATGAAACTCGCGAAATCGCGGGTCTTTAACTAGTACTAATAATAATGAAAATGATAATAATAACATTATTATTATTGATAATAATAATACTAACTAATAAAGATAATAAATATAAGTAATAATAATATATCAATTTATATCAAATTCCATATTTATATGTTATGTCTTTAAAATAATAATATTAATGATATTACTATTAATATTATTATTGATAATAATAATATTATATTAATAATAATAATATAACAACTCATAAATCTCAAATTTCATATATATATATATATATATATATATATATATATATATATATATATATATATATATATATATGTATATATATATTTCATAGAAGAAATAATAATATTACTGATACAAATATTAATATTGAAATTAATAATAATAATTACTATATTCAACTTGTAGTTTAAATGTTATTAATCATTTAATATTTAATAATCATATAATATATACTAACTTTTAGTGAATTTTTAATATTTATAATTTATATATATATATATTACATTATACATACAAAATTAATTATTTATAAAAATCATATATTTAAATATAAATTCATTTTAAGTACAACTTAATTATTTTATGTCTTATTTTACATCTTTAATTTTAATGTTTAAATTGTATTTTTAAAATTTTCAAGTTATTATATATATATATATATATATATATATATATATATATATATATATATATATATATATATATATATATATATATATATATATATATATATATATATATATATATATATATACACACACATATTTAGTTACAAACAATTGTTCGTGAATCGTCGGAAACAGTCAAAGGTCAAATGATTTCATGAAACAGTTCAAAAATTTTAAGATTCAATGTTATAGACTTTGCTTATCGTATCGAAATCATATAGAGATTGAGTTTAAATTTGGTAGGAAATTTTCGGGTCATCACAGTACCTACCCGTTAAAGAAATTTCGTCCCGAAATTTGAGTGAGGTGGTCATGGCTAATAATAAGAATGTTTTCCTGACGAATATGAGCTGATAAATAGAGTTTTATTACTGTTGAGTAATAAGGATAAAATAATTCGATTATTCAAAGAGTACGAATGAAGCTATCACAAAAGAGTGAAATGAGTAAATGTAGATTTGACTTAACCGGTGACGTAGTCAGGTTTGAATTCAGGAATTCAAGGGATTTAAAAAAAAAATCTCCGAAATCTAAGAGATTTGATTCTTCGGCAAAATAAGAAATTAAGATCTCTATAATTAAATACGGTGATCTGCCTCGATTACTCTGTCTGATATTTCCATTATAAATTTAACTCTTCCGTTCCATTACTCTTACCATTCCTATACTTTCTTTCTTAATTCATACATCCAAAAGATTGTGAAAATGCTTAGTCCGGTTCTAATCCCTGATATTTCCCAAATTATCATTTCTGTCATCCTTCCTTTCAATCTTCCACCAGAAAAATCTGTTTGCTTTTAATATAACCTTGGGGTGATACTATTCTTAATTATGCCGTGTCTTTATATTGCTATTTGTATTAATATCCACGGTTTGTAACTTCCGTGTTGTTATTGGACTTTATATTTTCTCTTATATTTTGGTGCTCTTTGCCTTTTTATTGTCTTCTCGACCTCTTAGTAAAGCGAGTAACGGTCCAGAATTCGTAAGTATGTAGTTTCAAATGAACTTAATGTTCTAAACAAGAAAGAACGTAATAGCACGATTTGATTTGTCAAATTACCTGAGTCACTGAGAATAGAACTATCAAGAACATACTTTCTTGATATGTTCAGAAGTTAAGCAGAATGAAAGAGTTATATAACATGGCACGTGATGACGTTATGGTCTGTGAATCATCGCGTCCCATAAGAAACTCAGCATGACTTACTCTAATATAATCACGTTGATCAAGTGTCATTATATTATGCTAACTCATGCATCAATTTCCAACACTACTCCAGAAGTCATTCATAATTTAAACTCGAATTTTAAAGAAATTTAGAAACTAAAATGGTTTCCTTTATGATGTAATACAGAAAGTACGAAGAGATAACTAATTTCGGACAAGAAGAGTTATGAAAATATCCTCAGAAATATCGAAGATATTTATGATGATATTTTGGGATTTCTAAGTTCTATGGTTGATGAAGAAAGATTTTACGCAAGATTTTAACATGAGTACGGAGTAAGATATTCGTTGAAGGTTTCAACGGATCCAGAATCACCTAGATTCTTTGAATATATGGTATGGTCCTGGTATTTGGCCTTGGTCTCCTTCATGGTTTGCTCAATCTGTTTTTCAGTAACAAATTTTCTATCGAGCGTTCCCAACACTCTCTTCTTTATCATCAAACTTTTGACCGTTTAGACCATCTACAATTTTTCTGTTTCCTCTGCATTTAATGCTACGATATCTGAATCATCGGTTATCATTCCGAAGTGGTTTCAAGAAAATTGTGTTTTTAGATGATTAAACGCTAATGGTAACATGGTGGAATATGAAAGGTTCCCCGGTAACAATAAAAGAGCACGCATATATATCACGCTTATAATAAGGCTAGTCCGACTGAAAAGTCGAAGTTGACTTGTTGGAGCTGTGACAAATTTAGCTAATTTGAAAGGAATTCTAAAGTTATTTTCGGTAATAACAACGTCAATGGAGCTTAGCACGGATACGTGTTAAACGTTTACTCAGGTTCTGAGTGTTTTCAGGTGCATAACTATATACATCAATCTTTCCTTCCGTAGATGAAGTGCGGTTGGTTCATCCTCTCGATTGAGGTGTTTTCAAGAATCATGAAAGGTTTGAACGCAGATTGTAATCGTCAAGATACAAATGAGGTTTAAGATGAAATCAAGTGGCAAACTTGAAGAATTATTTAGTTTCATATATTATAGTCAATATTTTAATTCATTTTAATTGTCCAATGTCATTAGTCCACAGTCGATAATCCACAGTTAACAGTCCAATAATTCATATATAATTTAATATATAATATTCGAATTAATTAATACGTATCGTGACCCGTGTACATGTCTCAGACTCGATCACAACTCAAAGTATATATATTATTATAGAATCAACCTCAACCCTGTATAGAGAACTCGATCATTACTGCATATAGAGTGTCTATGGTTATTCCAAATAATATATATATATATATATATATATATATATATATATATATATATATATATATATATATATATATATATATATATGCATCGATATGATATGTCAAAACCTTGTATACGTGTCCCGATATTTAAAGTGCGTAAAATAAATACATAATTTAAATGACGATAAATAAAATTGCGAGAATTGAAATTGCGATAATTAAAATGCGATAAATAAAAAGTAATCAGTTAGCTAGGAACAGTTAGCTAGGAACAGTTAGCGTGAATTCTTAACAAAATTTCTCATAATTAATTTGTTTGTTTCTAACAAATTTTATTTTGTCCAATGTTTTCTTCATTATGCCACTTGTTGGATTCTGATAGGTCAAAATTCAAATATGAAATTGAATGAAAATGATTATTCTGCGGTGAACGGATACGTATATCGGTGGTTGTAAGTAGGATAGTAAATGACTGTTGAATCAGATTCGAAGAATGTACAATGTAATTTATTAATGTGAAATCTAAATATTCCTCGGGTATTACCTACCCGTTAAAATATTTTCACCATTAACAGTTTGTACAAAAAAAATTTTAATTACAATCTTTATGAAAATATATATACATACATATTTTCTTCAGATATAATCATGAATTTAATGAGTTAATGTGATATTAAACTCATCTGGTTTACCGTTAGATCTAGAATACATAATCTCTAAAATATTTAGAGATTACTTAATCGCCATGAAGAACGAAGATAGTTTATGTAGAACGATTCGTAGAACGATGATTATGCTTGAGGTATAGATTGCGAGGTTGAGACGTGTGATGATGTTGTTGTCGTTGGTACTAGTTATGCTGCTGGTGCTGTGGATGGTGGTACTGTTGCTGTCGGTGATACAAGTGTTGTTGGTGCTGAGGTTGGTGATGATGTTGGTGTAGTAAGTATAGCTTGTAGATCACGCACCATTCTTGTCAGGTTTTCTATCCTACCCTCTATCATTTCTATCCATCCACTCATCTGATTCGATAGATCTTGATTATCAATTCGAAGTTTCCTAACTTCTTCTAATATTCCCCTTCTATTGGTATTCGGAAGTAGAGGTTGAATATTTTCTGAGATTGCAGTAATGCTATCTTCGAGGTGGAAAACTTTAGCAAGAAGGGTGAATACAGTGTTGCGCATAGGTTCACCGGTGAGTACATCGTTTTCTCCGATGTTAGGAGGTAAGTTTGGTTCGCGGTAGGGCTCGCCTTCTTCATTTCTCCATCGAGTGAGTAAGTCTCGGACCCACCCCCATCTCCTCCAGAAAGAAAAATAGCTAAACGGTGGAGACACTTCGGGTTCATTGACTTTAGAGTCTACTTCGATACGCATCTCGAAATTGCTTCCGGAACTAATGGAATCCAAGCTAGGTGTAGGATCCGTCTATTATGATCAGTTAGAGGATTTTCGATATGAAATGATTTTCGGTTATCGGATAATATTCTAATTATATAGAATATCTAATATAGTACAGAAGATCCCGTAGATTACGGAGGAAATTAAGGAAACGCGTCAGGTAAAGTCTACAGTAACAGATACGCTAAGATATGAATTTTGTCTATACACTATTAATGCAATCATTGCAGTAAGATGTGTTTACACTAAAAATAATAAGCAGGTAATTTTCCTAAGGATGAATAGCAGATGATTTCCGACTAGAAATGATAAGCAAAACTTTTGACATGCAGACACGGTCGAAGTCCAGACTCACTAATGCCTCCTAACGACTTATCAGTTAGACACACTAATACAGACCTGGTTCGCTAAGACCTCCGCTCTGATACCAACTGAAGCGACCCGTCCTAATCCATCCGGACGAAGTCCATATTGATTACAAACGATTCACAATAGTTGGTTACATCGCGAGGTACTTGACCTCTATATGATACAATTTTACAAACATTGCATTCGTTTTTAAAAGACAAACTTTCATTACATCGAAAGTTGACGGCATGCATACCATTTCATAATATAACCAACTATAATTGACTTAGTAATAATCTTGATGAACTCGACGACTCGAATGCAACGTCTTTTGAAATATGTCATGAATGACTACAAGTAATATCTCTAATATGAGCAAATGCACAGCGAAAGATTTCTTTCGTACCTGAGAATAAACATGCTTTAAAGTGTCAACCAAAAGGTTGGTGAGTTCATTAGTTTAACATAAATAATCATTTCCATCATTTTAATAGACCACAAGATTTCATATTTCAATACACATCCCATACATAGAGATAAAAATCATTCATATGGTAAACACCTGGTAACCGACATTAACAAGATGCATATATAAGAATATCCCCATCATTTTGGGATACCCTTCGGATATGATATAAATTTCGAAATACTAAAGCATCCGATACTTTGGATGAGGTTTGTTAGGCCCAATAGATCTATCTTTAGGATTCGCGTCAATTAGGGTGTCTGTTCTCTAATTCTTAGATTACCAGACTTAATAAAAAGGGGCATATTCGATTTCGATAATTCAACCATAGAATGTAGTTTCACGTACTTGTGTCTATTTTGTAAATCTTTTATAAAAATGTGCATGTATTCTCAGCCCAAAAATATAAAGGGTAAAAAGGCAAATGAAACTCACCTAATGTATTTTGTAGTAAAAATACATATGACCATATTGAACAATGCAGGGTTGGCCTCGGATTCACGAACCTATATCATTTGTATATTTATTAATACACATAATCGAAATCGAATAAGTTTTTATTTTATTATTAGTGATGTAATTTCTTATATTAATAACTTACATATATTTCATTATCTATTCATTTTGTATAAAAAAAATTTATATAGTTAGGTTATGTATATTAAATATAATTTTATATATATAACAATTGTTTGTTGAAACTAGTAATTATAATAATGCTTAAATAATATTTGTCATGTAAAAATGTTAATATTGATAATACTTAATATTACTAATAAAGGTAATAATGTTAATAATAACTCTATTAGTGATAATAATGATGATAATTACTATATTCATAAAATTAATAGTAATACTTATTACATCATTTTTACATTATTTTTCATTACAATATAATTTTTAATCATAGCTATGCCCTAATGTTCGTTTATCTTTTACTCGTTCCTCTCGTTATCAATAACGTATAGTATTTTCCAAATTCTAGTTCATAATATTAACCATAATTATTTATATTTATCATTATTAAAATCGTCTAATTATTTAAATCATCTTAAAATGATCATATTGTTAGTATCTTATTCGGGTTCATATAATAATGTGATTATTATAACTATAGTGTAATCATATTTATATTCATAAGTTACTAATAATAATAATAATGATATTAATAATAATAATAATATTATTAATGATACTTAATGATAATACAAGTAATAATAATGATAATATTATAAACTAAATTAAGGGTAAAAAATCATGTTATTATAATCAGCATAATAATAATAATTAATATTAACAACAAATAATAATAATGATAATTAGAAAGGAAAAGAATGTATACCCTTTAAAAGAAATCGTTCTAAAAAAATTTGCCCAAGACCGAACTCGAACCCGAGACCTCCCGCTCGCACACTAACACTCTTAACCATGGATCTGTTTATGTTTTTTCTGAATTAAAACTCCCTTTAATTTAATATAACCCGTCTCTCTGTGTTAGTACTTCTTCTTCTTCATAATTCACAAATTCGACCAAGGATTCTCATGTTTAATTACAGCTTTGAATTGAGATTAAATACATTAATCTAAATGACCTGTAGTGCAACAATTTTTGTTCAGTTAAATAAAAAAAATAAATAAATATATATATATATATATATATATATATATATATATATATATATATATATATATATATATATATATATATATATATACCTGCTGTTTGCTCGAAAAGAAGATGAAGAACCCAAATCCCAATTTCAAATTTTAGGATGTTTTGGACAAAGTTTACAACACAAAATATGTTTCAAAACTCTCATAGAAACTTTCCACATCGTCAATTGAACTCGAATTATAGCAGGTAGCTCAAATTCGTTCAAAAAATTTGTTTGACTTTTGATTCCGAAACTTTGACTCGGAAATTCTAACTCGATACAAGTAGTTGAAGGTTCAAATTTTGCAGGTAGTTTTCATAGATGATTCCTAACACAATAGCATTTGTAGATTTTGCTAATTGTTTCGAAATTGAATTAAGAGAAAAAATGATACGTACAGAGAAAAAAAATATTAGCTGTGATCTTCAATTCTTTTTGGGCTTCCTTTTATTCGATATGCAGTAATACTAATCATTATCTAAACGTTGTAAATAATAGAGATCGACTGATTAATTGTTTTATTGTGGTGATTGATCCGACAATATATCACGAGCTTGAAGAAAAAACGGATAAATAAATAAAAGAAATAAAAGTGGGGATTACAGTTATTAGATATGCGTACAAAATGTAGCGACCCGACCAAATCGTCATTGACGGCGCCGACTACTTACGTCCCGTTACGTGGTCGTAGTCCCTATATGAGACTCGTTTGACCAAAATTATGTCGCATTCTTTTGAAACGTATCATGCTTGCAAAGTTTAGTTTACAAAACCGTTCGACGACAAGTTTAAGTTTACAAGAGTATAAAGTATAAATGAAATAACTTGCGACATAATTAGTTTAAAATCGCGGTTGCTATAAATAGCGTAAGTATGTAAACAATATGTTTGAATCCAAAGGTGCTATCACTAGCGTATGTATGTATGTATGCTTGACCCCAAGCAAGAAATCAGCGTATGCATGCATGCTTGACTCCAAGCAAGTATGAGTGTACGCGGAAGCATGTATCAAATAGCCAAGTATGAACATGAGAAACATATAGAAAACTGTCAACGAAAAACGTTGGTGAAATCATAGGTGTTTTAGTAATCGTTGTATTTGAACCACAAGATTTAGTATAAGATGATTATCAAAATCATTTGCATTCCAAAGTTGTTGTTTGTATCCCGGGCACCCAATTATCAAACTTAACTGTTTTGCACCCTTTGCGTAGTGTTAGAACATACACTATACCCGAAAATATATTTCATCCGCTAACGGTAGCGAACCGTCCGAATGAGGCTCGTCAAGCCCATGTGATCACATAATATAAGTTCACGTTTACACCCTGCAAGTGTAACTAATGATAATTGAATTGAGGCTTTTTGTTCAAACCCGTACGTGGAATGTTCGTTTTCGTACTTGTGTTCAATGTATAAAAGTATGATACGTATATGTTTCTCATCCCATAGTTTAAAGCATAAAAGTTGTTTGAAAGATGGGACTATGATCTCACCTCGAGTGCACGAGTATAAATGTACTTCACAAAGTAAACGTGTGCATGAATGTTGCTTAGCCTTGACCTAAACAAGTAAGTTGTATCAATTAACCGGTTACGACACAAGGTCGGGCGAAATGTGTTCAATTAGTCCTATGGCTCATTACGACTCGATTATATAGCATGTGAATCACGTTGTCAAGTTTCATGCAAGAATCAAGTATAAAATAAGATTAGAATGATTGTATAAGTGTTTTGTTAAGTTTGACTAAAAGTCAAACTTGGTCAAAGTCAACGGGATCGGGTCGGGTCCCGAACTATTTTTCTGAGGTTTTTATTCATATATAAGCATGTTAGAACAAGTTACATGTGAATCGGAGGTCCATAGTGTGCCAAACATTTTTCGAAATTTGACAAAGTAGGTCAGAACCCAAACACGGCTATTGCCGCGCCGCGGCCAGAGGTGTCGCGCTGCGACATTAGGCGTGGCCTGGTACCTGGTCATTTTCAAAAGTTCAAGTCTTGATCCAAAATTCAATTTAGCACAAAACGCAAACCGTAAACACTTAGAATACGCATCTTATATCATTGGAAAGCTCTTTTGACAAGGAATACAATTAACTACCTTTCACAAGCAAAAACATCAATTACAATAACCGAAAACTCGTCAATTGATCAAGAAAGGTTTATTTTCAAAGTTTCAAGTTCGTAAAACGTATTTTATGATTCGGGAATCCAATTTACACATACGATATGCCGTTTCGAAGGTAATTAAGCATACAATGCATCTAAACACTTACTAACAACATTAACAAGCATTCAACGCATCAAAAGTTCATTTCAAAGTCTATCAAACCCTAACCAAAATTCACAAAAATCAATAATCATGTGCTTGAAGTTTTCTTAATCAACCTACGCATCAAAACGAAGCTAGTGATACTAGTAACACAATTAAAACATGAACTTTAACAATCAAACAACATTTAATCTTCCAAAATGCAAGATTAAGCAAACCCATTTCAAATGTTCAAACTAGTTACTCAAAACAACGAATCGAGCAAACAAAATATATATTCATGTTACACACGAGCCATAGACACTAACTAACACCATTTCAAGTATAAAAACATGAATTTAGAGAAATCTAGAGTTTTTAGAAACTTTACCCCAAGCTATGAAATTGGTACCAAATCGAAGAGGACGAAGAGAGGATCACGAAAATGTAATTTGTTTTGATGTTTGCTTCTCCAGTCGGATTTAGATGATGAATTTGTGAGTTGGGTGTTTGAGTTCATGAAAGGGAAGTAGAGAGAAAAGAGGAAGAAGGTGGGAGGTGAAATGAATGGATGGATAAGGTGGGTTGACTAGTTGACCTAGTCAACTAGTTTGCCCACTTGGCAACCTCGATCCCTCAAGTTTCAAAGCGAGTGCGGGAATTAACCAAACGAATATTTTAAAAACGCTCGAGTAAACGAGTGATGTTATAATTAAATAACGGGAAAATTAAGAACGTTGGTCAACGGAAACTACGAATTTAAATAACGAAAGGTATTATTTAAAAAAAAAAGATAGTGTTAAAAATAAATTTAACGGAAAAACGCGGGATGTTACATTACCTACACCTTAAAAGAAATTTCGTCCCGAAATTTAGTTGGAAGTAGTAGTCGTTGTTTCTTCCTCGAGATCTTGCGTTGTCGGTTCTACGAATAAGTGAAGGTACTCCCTCGGGTATTTCAACGAACTTCGACAGTCGCGATTTTACGTTGGTTTAAAGTTTGGTTTCATGATTCAAAATTTCAACCGGTCCTCCTAGGAAGCGGAGTTTGTCATCGATAGTAAGCTCATCGAAAAGGATAACAAGTTCTTGTTCCACAAGACACTTCTTTAAGTTTAATACATCGAATGTAGGATGAACGGAGACTCAATTGAGTCTGAAATCTAAACGGCTAACAACGGGTCCAAAACGCCCCAAGATTTCCAAAGGATCAAAATATTGCGGATTTAGCTATCTACGTTTCCAGAAACGGATTACACCTTTTCAAGGTGCGACTTTAACGTTACGCGGTTACCCACTTGGAATTCGAGAGGTTCACGTCTAACATCGGCATAGTTCTTTTGGCGACTACGATCCGCCTTGAGCCTTTCTTGGAATTGAAAAATTTTCCGGTTGTTTCACGAATGATTTCTGTTCCGGTGGTTCGCTTGTCATCTACTTCGGTTCAACAATTTAAGAAAACGACAATTACGGCTATACGGGTCCTCGAAAAGTGTGACGTTAAGACTTGAATGATAACCATCGTTGTAAGAGAATTTGGTTAAAGGCAAAAACTTTTCTCAAGTAAATTTGAAGTTGATAACACAAATTCGTATTACGGTTTCCAAGGTTTGAATCGTATGTTTACTCGGTCCGTCGGGTTGTGGTTGATGTGCGGTACTCATGTCTAAACGTGGTCCTGAGACTTTTTGTGAGGCACTCCAAAATCTAGAAGTGAAACGAGGATCTCGATCCGAAACGAGGTACATCTCTTTAAGGTATATTTGAAAGAGTTTGTTAGGACGTGAAAACGTTTGTTGGAACAAGTTTCTGTTTCTCAAGAATTTCGCGCCGCGGAAGATTTATCGGTTTCTGAAAATGTTCGATAGGACTATTCACCCTCGAGGCGAATACTAGTATAGTGTGAAGAGTCACTCTCTCCATTGAGAATTTAGATAAAATATTTCCTTAAACGGAAGTACGAGTGTAAGGCGAGAGAAGTTTTCGCCTCGATGTGAGCATACCAAGCATTTTGTAGTTCGTCTATAAAAACTATAAGAAAACGAGATAGTACACACGTGTAACATATGTTTGAAGTCGAAAGAATTTGTCATTCATTCGGAAGCATCAATATGGTTCGACAATAATCGAAGATGTGTCCCGGGTATGGTTGTTATCAGTATTCTCGGAGTTTTCGGATGTTCAAACAAGAAAAATAAAGTCATGTACATGGCACATGGTGGTGATTAGGTTGATCGAGTCCAATCACCATCACGTGTCACTAGAACTTTGGTGTGAATTACCGTAATATAACCACGTTGATCGAGTGTCGTTATATTACGCTAACTCATACCTCCATCCCTACATCACTCCATAGATTCAGGTTCGTGTAATCGTGAAGTTTTAAAATGAACAAAGCATAGCGACATCACCAACGTGACTCGTATTTAATCGCAAGAATTAGTGCAACTCTAAAGAAGCGTTCCCCGAGGGAAGTGTATAAATGATTGTTCACGTCATTGCGGTTCAAGTCAAGCGATAATGCCCTTAGGCACGAAAAGAGTAACGAATCATGATAACAAAAAGTACGCAACCGTAGTGATAATTAGCGATGACGATACTCACCTAGAGTAGTGATGGTAGTAACAAGAAGTGGTAGATAGTAAGGAACACCGGTGTGACACCGATAGTAAGTTGAAACGGTGGCGAATCATAATCTAGGAGACAGGGTTCCCGGACAAGTGTGACCAATGAAGTCGTTGTCATCCTTACGCGCATGAATCTCGAATTTACGTGTGTTACCAGGAAGTGGCAGAATACGGATTCGTATGATGAAAGTTTGGTACCATTATGGAGTTCGCCTAAGAAAGATTCAAGTATAATGCACAAGTAGTCAAGTAAGTGCTATCTATAGCAAATGTATGTCAGAATGCAATGGCTAACTATCCGGTTGTAGTCTAGATTCACTAATGCGTCCCAACGACTCTGTCAGACACACTAATGCACATCCTAGTTCCCTACAACCAACGCTCTGATACCATCTGTAGCGACCCGACCAAATCGTCATTGACGGCGCCGATTACTTAGGTCCCGTTACGTGGTCGTAGTCCCTATATGAGACTCGTTTGACCAAAATTATGTCGCATTCTTTTGAAACGTATCATGCTTGCAAAGTTTAGTTTACAAAACCGTTCGACGACAAGTTTAAGTTTACAAGAGTATAAAGTATAAATGAAATAACTTGCGACATAATTAGTTTAAAATCGCGGTTGCTATAAATAGCGTAAGTATGTAAACAATATGTTTGAATCCAAAGGTGCTATCACTAGCGTATGTATGTATGTATGCTTGACCCCAAGCAAGAAATCAGAGTGTATGCATGCATGCTTGACTCCAAGCAAGTATGAGTGTACGCGGAAGCATGTATCAAATAGCCAAGTATGAACCTGAGAAACATATAGAAAACTGTCAACGAAAAACGTTGGTGAAATCATAGGTGTTTTAGTAATCGTTGTATTTGAACCACAAGATTTAGTATAAGATGATTATCAAAATCATTTGCATTCCAAAGTTGTTGTTTGTATCCCGGGCACCCAATTATCAAACTTAACTGTTTTGCACCCTTTGCGTAGTGTTAGAACATACACTATACCCGAAAATATATTTCATCCGCTAACGGTAGCGAACCGTCCGAATGAGGCTCGTCAAGCCCATGTGATCACATAATATAAGTTCACGTTTACACCCTGCAAGTGTAACTAATGATAATTGAATTGAGGCTTTTTGTTCAAACCCGTACGTGGAATGTTCGTTTTCGTACTTGTGTTCAATGTATAAAAGTATGATACGTATATGTTTCTCATCCCATAGTTTAAAGCATAAAAGTTGTTTGAAAGATGGGACTATGATCTCACCTCGAGTGCACGAGTATAAATGTACTTCACAAAGTAAACGTGTGCATGAATGTTGCTTAGCCTTGACCTAAACAAGTAAGTTGTATCAATTAACCGGTTACGACACAAGGTCGGGCGAAATGTGTTCAATTAGTCCTATGGCTCATTACGACTCGATTATATAGCATGTGAATCACGTTGTCAAGTTTCATGCAAGAATCAAGTATAAAATAAGATTAGAACGATTGTATAAGTGTTTTGTTAAGTTTGACTAAAAGTCAAACTTGGTCAAAGTCAATGGGATCGGGTCGGGTCCTGAACTATTTTTCTGAGGTTTTTATTCATATATAAGCATGTTAAAACAAGTTACATGTGAATCGGAGGTCCATAGTGTGCCAAACATTTTTCGAAATTTGACAAAGTAGGTCAGAACCCAAACACGGCTATTGCCGCGCCGCGGCCAGAGGTATCGCGCCGCGACATTAGGCGTGGCCTGGTACCTGGTCAGTTTCAAAAGTTCAAGTCTTGATCCAAAATTCAATTTAGCACAAAACGCAAACCGTAAACACTTAGAATACGCATCTTATATCATTGGAAAGCTCTTTTGACAAGGAATACAATTAACTACCTTTCACAAGCAAAAACATCAATTACAATAACCGAAAACTCGTCAATTGATCAAGAAAGGTTTATTTTCAAAGTTTCAAGTTCGTAAAACGTATTTTATGATTCGGGAATCCAATTTACACATACGATATGCCGTTTCGAAGGTAATTAAGCATAAAATGCATCTAAACACTTACTAACAACATTAACAAGCATTCAACGCATCAAAAGTTCATTTCAAAGTCTATCAAACCCTAACCAAAATTCACAAAAATCAATAATCATGTGCTTGAAGTTTTCTTAATCAACCTACGCATCAAAACGAAGCTAGTGATACTAGTAACACAATTAAAGCATGAACTTTAACAATCAAACAACATTTAATCTTCCAAAATGCAAGATTAAGCAAACCCATTTCAAATGTTCAAACTAGTTACTCAAAACAACGAATCGAGCAAACAAAATATATATTCATGTTACACACGAGCCATAGACACTAACTAACACCATTTCAAGTATAAAAACACGAATTTAGAGAAATCTAGAGTTTTTAGAAACTTTACCCCAAGCTATGAAATTGGTACCAAATCGAAGAGGACGAAGAGAGGATCACGAAAATGTAATTTGTTTTGATGTTTGCTTCTCCAGTCGGATTTAGATGATGAATTTGTGAGTTGGGTGTTTGAGTTCATGAAAGGGAAGTAGAGAGAAAAGAGGAAGAAGGTGGGAGGTGAAATGAATGGATGGATAAGGTGGGTTGACTAGTTGACCTAGTCAACTAGTTTGCCCACTTGGCAACCTCGGTCCCTCAAGTTTCAAAGCGAGTGCGGGAATTAACCAAACGAATATTTTAAAAACGCTCGAGTAAACGAGTGATGTTATAATTAAATAACGGGAAAATTAAGAACGTTGGTCAACGGAAACTACGAATTTAAATAACGAAAGGTATTATTTAAAAAAAAAAAGATAGTGTTAAAAATAAATTTAACGGAAAAACGCGGGATGTTACACAAAATCTTCTGTGTATATATATATCTGTAATAACAAACTCTGTAGTATTAACTAATAATATGAGTTTATTATTAAAAAAATTTTCTTAATATTATTAATTCTAGATATAATAATAAGTAACAATACTAATAATAATGAAAATGATTATAATAACATTATTATTATTGATAATAATAATACTAACTAATAAAGATAATAAATATAAGTAATAATAATATATCAATTTATATCAAATTCCATATTTATATGTTATGTCTTTAAAATAATAATATTAATGATATTAATAATATTACTATTAATATTATTATTGATAATAATAATATTAATAATAATAATAATATAACAACTCATAAATCTCAAATTTCATATATATATATATATATATATATTTCATAGAAGAAATAATAATATTACTGATACAAATATTAATATTGAAATTAATAATAATAATTACTATATTCAACTTGTAGTTTATATGTTATTAATCATTTAATATTTAATAATCATATAATATATACTAACTTTTAGTGAATTTTTAATATTTATAATTTATATATATTACTTATACATACAATATTAATTATTTATAAAAATCATATATTTAAATATAAATTCATTTTAAGTACAACTTAATTATTTTATGTCTTATTTTACATCTTTAATTTTAAATGTTTAAATTGTATTTTTAAAATTTTCAAGTTATTATATATATACTTATATATATATATATATATATATATATATATATATATATATATATATATATATATATATATATATATATATATATATATATATATATATACACACACACATATTTAGTTACAAACAATTGTTTGTGAATCGTCGGAAGCAGTCAAAGGTCAAATGATTTCATGAAACAGTTCAAAAGTTATAAGATTCAATGTTATAGACTTTGCTTATCGTATCTAAATCATATAGAGATTGAGTTTAAATTTGGTAGGAAATTTCCGGGTCATCACATCGGTCTCTTTAACCTCGAAGCTAGAGACGAGAATGTTTAAACGCTCGTGAGAAATATTTTCATCTTTGAGAGCCTCATCTTGAGAATGTGACGCCCCGTACAAAATCAACGTATACAGATCATCAACAACAGGATCATTACACGGTTACAACACTATATGCTGTTTAAAAACAAGTTTTGCATTCATGAAAAGGGTAACGTCTTTACCAACGTCAAATGTTTTACAAAAGATAACATGCTTCTACGAATAGAAAGCATTAACAAAAGTACGTGACACTAAGGTTGTGACGCACCGTTCAAAACCATCATGTACGAATCGTCAACAACGGGTCCATTACACGGTATAATACTACATGCTGTTTTAAAACAAGTTTTGCATTCAAAAAGGATAACGTATTACAAAAGATAACGTGACACAAAGGTCATTACAAAGCGATTATTCAAGTAACATAAGTTGTGAATGCAAGATAAAAGTTCCATGATTGAGACATCTCTAAGTAATATCGAGTCTGTAACAGTAAGACTATAACACCAAGACTATAACAGTAAGTCTAACAGCGGAAGCAACAACGTCTAAGCACCTGAGAAATACATGCTTAAAAAGTCAACACGAATGTTGGTGAGCTATAGTTTGTTCGTAATCAGTAATGTAATGTAGACCACGAGATTTCAGTGCTTCAACCAGCAGTTTAAATCAGTATTTCAAATTAGTATGATAAAGTATATGCTTATCCGTGGGCACCCGGTAACTAACTTACCGTAATAATAATACCCCCTAAAAGTACACTTGGAGAGTGCGTATGTCCTCGAAGTATCAAACACCCGTTAAATGCTAGCGCGACCAGCCCGAGTGGGGATATCAAACCCTATGGATCCATATCTAATATTCGCGTTCACCGATTCAAAAACCAATGATTAAATGTTACCGTGCTAAGGGGAATCTTTGTGCCGTTATATCTCCCAGACATATATAAAGTTTAAGTACTCGTGTCTAGTATGTAAAACATAAAAAGCGCATGTATTCTCAGTCCAAAAAATAGTTAAAGTAAAAAGGGAAGCTATAACTCACAGTGTATAAGCAGTAAAAGTCGGTATGAAAACTATGCAAGTAGTAAGTCGGTCTGAAAGGTCGTCCACCTAAGTCAAAGGTCACTAAGTCAGTATGTTGTCCCCAAAAGTTTAAAAGTGCATAAATTAAGTCTAAGTGTCATCATCATCATCATTCATCATAGATGTAAGTTTAATAAGAATAGAGATCGAAACAATAGGCTGATTTTGGACAGCTGTTACGACCTCTATACAAATCGAAAAGATTCATAGTCAGTGGCCAAAGCTCCGTATGTGAGTCCTCTAACTGCTGACCAATTTTAAGAACCTAACTCATCTTCGTTTGACCGTGGCGATGGTGTAAGTGCGAGTAGGTCAGAATTTTCAGCACGACGTTACAAAGGCGTAGTGACTTTCGGGAGGCTATAAATCCTAAACCGTATATCGGATTTAGGCGAGGCCTAAACGAAAAGTCATATACTCGAACGAACTATCTGAAAATAAATTTTCCAGAAGCCCAAAGAGTCTGATCAGACCTGAAAAACAGCAAAAAAGTGCTCCGGTGGGTTTCTTGGTGCTTGACGCTCATCACGATTCTCATCCTTGATGCGTGTAAGCTTCAAGTGTACAACTCTTTGATGTTTTAGCATCACTTTAACCAATTTTCAACCATAAACACACAACTAAGAGTAAAAGCTATCATTCTACAAGTTTTGAACATCAAGGTTGCCTCTTTATTACATAAACCCAATAAAGCTTCAACCTTTGTCCTTTTTACACAAGTTTATGCATCTTCATCATATGAGATGATGAAGACTTAATCTTTATCATCACAACAATTAAAAAAAGGTTCTAAGTAAGTGAGATCTACAATAATAACTTAGATCTCAAGTATTAAGAAAACCCTAAGCTAGAAAGCTTGGATCTTTACAAAATTAATGAGACCAAAAGCTAAAAAGCTAAGATCTTTAACAAAATAATAAAACCCTAAGCTAGAAAGCTTGGATCTTTAATGTTCTAGAAGATCCTTAAAGCAAAAGACTAGATCTTCAAGTTACATGAAGATCATAAACACAAGTTTTGATCTTTATAACAAAATAAAGAAATCATAAGCTAGAAAACCTAGATCTAACAAGTAAATGAAGATTCAAAGCTAGAAAGCTTGAATCTTTCATGTTCTTGAAGGATTCAAACCCAAGTTTGAATCTACAAGATATAACAAGATCAAAAAGCTAAAAAGCTAGATCCTTTAATGATGATGATGTCGACATTGAGAAGAGAAGAAGAAGAAGAAGAAGAAGAAGAAGAAGAAGAAGAAGAAGAAGAAGAAGAAGAAGAAAATTTAAAACTTACACTTTTTAGAGTGAGAAAGACTAGAGAGAAAATAAGAGAGTAAGTGTGTGTAATTTGTGAATGAGATCAAGTGTAAAATGGGTGAGGTTTGTGTGGTATTTATAGGGGGAAAGGAGTGCTTGGCCGTAGGTTTAGGGGGAGACAAGGGGGGACAACTTTTGCTTTTTGGTTAATGGTTGTCTAAAGTTGGTGCTTATGTTGGGATCCCATGCAACAATTGTGATTTTGGTTAACAAAAATGCTAGTATGTTCCCTCTAATAAATGAGCATTTGTCTTACATTTATATGGGTCATAAACTTATTAAAATTGGGCTAATTAAATAGTCCATTAGCTAGAGTAGGGTGGGCTTGAGTCCAACAAGGCAGAAAGTCCAACAAGACTAACTAGTGTGCATAAGTAAATTACTAAGCGTAATTAAGCATCCAAAAACCCAAGTAATTGTTATTAGGAAATAACAATTAGTATTAGGTATTCATAATATTTCGATTATGACCAAAGTTAAACGTGTACCAAGTACATAGGTCGTTTCAATCGTCAAGTGACACCAACGGTCGTAAAAACATTCGGGGATCAAGTTAAGTGATTACACACTTAATAGCACGTTGTAAGATATTAACGAAAGTAATTAACATGAAATAAGATCCCAGAGCATCATATAGCTCAGTACGCACAATTACGGAGTTTCGTGAAAACAACAAGCACAAAAGCAAGTCGAAAAAGTCGGGTCATTACATTACCCACCTATTAAAGAAAATTTCGTCCCGAAATTTTGAGGAGTGACCAACAATGGTACTGTATTTGAATAAGAAGGAGCGTATCAAAGTTTCGAGAGACTCGTAGGCTCAGAAGTGAGTTATTTACCTTGAAAGGTACCTGGGCGTATAAAAGTAAGAATAAGTATATGCCATTAATCAAGTCTCTTGTCCTAAGAGATCAACAAATTGGTTTCATTTCTGGTTATCATGAGTATGTCATCTGAATATACACCCACAAAGGAAAGATGATGTTTCTAGCCTTATAGGCATCTTCAGTAAGCTGGATGCGTGAAATGCATCATGAATGCTACCAAACTCATCTAAAACATTGAGCGCTCATGTCGCGATATAAAGCTGACAGATAGAATGGGAAACATGGTGATCACAATATACTACGTGTGAACTCATCCTTGGATGGAATGAAAGCACAGTTCCACAATGTAACTTTATCCTTTCAGTTACATGTTGAAGTTAGGGTTAATATTAACTAGAACAACATATAGTTGCAACTAACGAAGGAAGGTATATATAGAGTAACCACATCAGTGTTATAGAAGTTTTAAGAAGTCTCTTCCAAGGGGATAACAAGATTCATAGATTCCTAAAGTATTTTACATTACATTTCCGAAAGAAAATCGCACGTAAGGTGTGATCTTTGAACCAGGGTGAACTCTTTGAGCGGTTTTGTTCTGAATTTATCCTTATACTTAAGGGAATGCGCGGATGAGAAGATACGTGAACCCTAGGTCGTAAAGAATGGTTTACTCCAAGTGAAAAGAATCTCCAAAAATGATTTCTTGTACCTCAATATACCGATTCATAGAGATGATGTTTACGAGGGTGTTGCGATTAGTCGTGAAACATTGAGAGTAGAAACCCACCTAGTACCTTTCCTACGATAGGGTGACCACTAAGTGTACCTCAGAAAACTGATTTATCGACCAGCGTTTTTGCCATGTCTAACCTTAAAAGGATCATTTTATGAGCGCAAGACTTCTTAACAAATTTTGTAATACTGCCATCCAAAGTGGCTCAAGAGTTTTTAACAAAGATCTTAATGGTAAGTTTCATCCCTAAACGGAGGACGAGAAGAAGTGTGATCCATACATGGTGTAGTCTAATACGAAAACCTTTAATAAAATCAACCAAGGAAGTTTTGAAAAACCTTTAAACATTTGATGTGACAATATAAACGGAACGAAGTTCCTAGTAAATTTAGAAGTATGTACAACCTGTACCATTTTGCACCAAAACTATTTGACTTAAGTTAAATAACTAGATAAAGGAGCGATTTTTAAATAATTGAAGGTATAACTTAGTATGTACTAACCAATATAAGTAAAGGTAAATTGATTAGCTTAATTATATACATACATATATGATTTTATAAATCGCATCAGTGACAGAAAAATTTTATTACTTTTATTTGTCCATAAATCTCGTGAGGACCGCACAAATAAACAAAGTATAAAAATCAGCGTGTAAAATTTTTGATAAACATAGTTTTTCGTGTTTCAGAGGTTACGAGTTGAAAAAGATTGAGTGAAAAATCTTTGAATCATCGGGTGACACGTTACTAGGTAATGAAAACTAATGAATTAAATGTAGTTTTGATAATTATCAGGACACAAGTCTTTGGGCCCAAAAATATTCACGTGCGAAGCCGTTGCTAAAAGGTGAGGTATGAAGGATAGAGCATGAGGATGAAAAGTTAATCGCTTCTTGACTTTGCAAAATGTCCAACAGGTTATGGCTAATACTAAAGTTGGAATACTGATGGTTTTAATATCACTAGATGAGAATCTCTTGGAATACGTCAGGACTTCGAGTTATGTAAGAAAGAGCATCGCTCCGACAGGTGTGACAAATAAGATCCTTGGGGTAACGCAATAATTTTGAACTGTTTAAGTGTTAGTGGATGCCCGAAGGCTCTGCATGACGTGGTAGTAAGTGCCTTCATCACATACACACACACACACACACACATGAATCTCTCAATTTCGACGGTTGTCAGTCTTCATGATGACTTGGATATGAATAAGCAACGAAAAAGTTTATATAATAAGTAACTAAAATTTTATAAAAATCGTTTAAGGTGACAATGTAAGAACGAAGTTCTTAGTAGATATAGACTATTCTAAGTAAAATATCCTTTGTTTAAAAGAATTGATTTGTAAAAGTGAATGTAAAATTTCACATATACTAGTAAAAAATAAGTAATTATTTACTTTATTATATATAACATGTATGGTTTCTAAAATTTATACGAATGGCAATAAAATAAATTTATTTTTATAAGACTTTGAGAGGACCACACAGTAAAATAGTGTAAGTAAAATTTTGGCAAACAAAATTTTCATATTTCGGAGGTTACAAGTTGGAAAAAGATTGATAAGGATTGAGTAAAAGATTTTGAAAATTTCGGATGATATTTGAGGTAATAAAAACTATTGAATTTAAATATGGTTGATGACTATTAGTAGGGCATAAGTCCTTCGACCAAAAATGCTTAAGTGTAAAGTTGTTGCTTATAAGTGAGATACGAAAAGGGGGAGTACGAGGATGGGAATTAACTACCCATTGATTTTGGAAATTTCCGAACTGGTATGACTAATATCGAAGTAAAAAGGATGATGGTGTGATTATCATCGAATAAGAAATCTCTCGAATAAGTTAGGATTTAGAGTCGCGTAAGAATGAGTATCAAATAAGATTCTTGGGTAGTCCTTAATATAGAATTTGAATCGTTGAATTGACGGGATACAATTTCCTTTATGTATCGTTATGCAAGTCTGTTCGTTGTATCGGTTTCTTTCATGATTAGAAAGTGAGCAGTTTTGGTGAGACGGTTACCAATAACCCAGGTAGTGTCATAATTGCCTACCGTTTTCGGTAGCTTCGTGATGAAATCTATTGTTATTCCTTCCCATTTCCATTATGGGATTTCGGGCTACTCCTCTCCCCGTAAACTATTAATGGTTCACCGTTCTGGCGAGGTATACGAATAATCTTTTCACTATAAATAACTTTTGCCTTCATCCTTGAAAGCCAATCCTGTTCCAACTATTTCATCAAAACTTCCTAACTTGATGAGTACTAGGTTAATCCTAAAGTCCATTCCAATCATTACATCAAGCTTCCTAACTTGATGAGTGTTAGGTTAATCCTAAAGTCCATTCCAACTTTTACATCAAGCTTCCTAACTTGATGAGTGTTAGGTAAATCTTAAGGTTCATTCCAACTAAATCTTATTATACTGCCATGAAAAATTCTATCAATCTTCTCAAATAACATCTGATTGTGCGTAGGTAACTAATCCTTTCCAACAACTACTTTAAAACGTCCAAGTTTTGTTGACATGAGGTCATCTCCAAATGACCCACCTGTTAATTTTAAGGTACTATCTTAAATCATTCCTCTACCTCTGCCAGCTTACCATTAGCTTATCCTATAAAATACTTAACTCTCATGGTTGTTAATGGCTTATAACACTAAGGTTCTTAGATATAAGGTTTCTATCGCTCTGGTATTAAACAACTTCGAGACAATAAAGCGTTGTGACGAAATGTACCCTAACTAAAATCAGGATCCATGCGAGTCTCTATAGCTGAGATAACGATTGCTCTACCGCAAGTAAGTCCAAAGTTTTTCCTATTTGAGAACTTTTTCCTTAAGTGTCCAGGGTGTCTATATCTATAACAAATTTTTGGGTTATCAATTTTGCAATCAAGGCTCTTCTTGTACAGTATCTGGGCTACGTGGTTATTCTTTCCCTACCTCTAACAGACCATAATGCGTATACTCAAGTGGTTCCTACCAAAATTTCTTTTGAATCACTCCATATTCCTTATATAGTAACATTGGGACTTCTGCATGATTTACTTTAATATAATCACGCTGGCCTGGCGTCATTATATTGTACTAAATCGTATGTTCATTCCAATATCACTCTATATGGTCAATGTAATGTGATCACTTCAAGTTCTACTCAATTTCATCTAACGGTGCCTTATCTATGCTATCTCAAAGCAAAATCTACATAATTAATCTCACGGCTTCTCGGTGTGGGTTCGTAGGTTCTGTAGGTCATGCATCAATGCCTAAATGTCCCGAAATTTCTTCAAAATGTTCGGGTTCAGGTAATGTCATTAGGTTCCTTTCTAGAAATTCAATTTGGGTCTCGTGTTGAGTTGTACGTGTAGAAAGTAGTAATACGATGTGTCTTGAGGCGACCCCCAAGTCTTTGGGTATGACTGAGCATCAGTAGAAGACACTATGACTTTGTGGAAGGAGATGCCTTCCCGACTTCTCCAATGCCTAAAAGTGTTAGGGACCTAAGTCCAGAAGTGTCGTTAGATCTTCGAGCAGTGGTGAAGGATGAAAGAGATAAGTGACGGTCATGAAAGCGTACGGGATATGGGTCAACTTGCGGAAACCAAACAACCTTCAAATGTTCATACGTTGTATGTGGCTAATTAGGGTGAGCTCGGGGGTGTGGTTACTCCGACAAGTCCTCACATAACTCCTCCTCCGAGGATCAGCTTTAGTGGGTGTGTAATCCGAGGGGCACTCCTCCTAGATAGCGTGAAGTAATGTTTCGATCTCTGGGACGGTGGAACGGTAGTAACAGGTGGATTACAATACTAGTCCTTAGGATTAGACGAGTGGGAAAAGGGTTCAGAAAAATATCTGAACTAGGAAAGATAAATTCTCCAAGTCGGCACAGCGAAAAGCAGACGGGTAGCAAGCACGTAATCAGGCATAGTAACTACGGCAGCCTAGGTCGTCTACAGCAGTACATAGCATGGCAATAATAACAGTATTAAGCAGAATTAACATGCAATCAAAAGCAGATAGTGATGTGCAAAATGTGGTATATGAATTGTTGTATGAAATAGTATGGAAAAATACCGATTCGAGATTGCTACACACTAACGGGCAGTGTACCCAATTGTGTAGTAGTATAGTAAATGGTAAAATCCGTGTATCGTTTCAAGGATAAAATCTAAATCAAATTATGATTATAAACTAAATTGTGATTAACTAAGAAAATTACAAGTACAAGATATATTTTGGTTTGCCCTTTTATGATGGGCGAATCAAGTGATGAATAAGATTAAAAAGACAATATTTTTGGTATTTTTAGTTTATGAAAACAGGAAGATAGTTTTGATATCAAATTAAAGAAATATGCTCATCTAGACTTTTTACCCTTAATGTTGAATGTTATTTAGGATTAAGATCGGATTGATTGGTTATGCACGAGAACTAAATAATTGGTTCACCAAGAGTAGTCTTGCGCAAAAACCCAAACGGGATTACACGACGTAAGTGATGTTCTTGTCATCTAAGACCTCCTATTTGTAATCAACTAATTCAATTAGTTTGAAGACTTAAAGAATGATCAAGTCAATGGTGTGTTGTACATGATCCACTCCTATATCAATTAAAGGTTTAACTTAGTTCATTCCCTTGGTCCGGTTAAATGCTCAATTCACTCAACCCAAATAATTAACTAAGTGTTATAATAAAATCCCTATAAACGTCACTAGATAAGGCATATCACTAACACATGTTAATTGATGGAACTAGGTAGTTGAGAGTGTGTATAACAGATTATAAGGAATTGGTCATTCTCCTAGACAATTACACATACTAATTAAGCTATTCCAAAGTATCTACAAGAGTCGTTCTTACATTCTTATGTAAATTAATTATTTGAACTCAACTTATCCATTTTGGTAAAAGACGGATAAACACATGTCATTAGGTGTAAATCAATACATTAACTTATCAGGATGGTGTTTCTTAATCAAATGAACATATCAACTAGTTGAGTCGAAAGGATTAAACTTAACAAGAATGGTTCTTGTATTCAAACATCAAACTATCATACATAATAACAATCAATCAATAGTAAACATTCAACATCTCGGTTATTTATCTAGATGAACATAAAATGGACTAGCCAACAATCATGCTTGAAAACTTAAACACAACAGTAACAAAGATAGAATTCATTGTAAATAAAAGATTAACCTTTTAGGAGTAATCTTGGATGAAGCTCTTGAATGATCTTGGATTCTTCAATGATTTGAGTGCTTAGATGCACTTTGATAAGCCCAAGAACTGCTTTGAATTGTATGTTTTCGTCTTTGAACAGAAAGGAAACTGGTACTCTTGAAATGAAACTGGAAATGGAATTAAATAAGCTGAACAGTTGGTGAAAAGCACTGTGCGCAGTGCGCACAGTAAGGGTGCGCTGAGCGCACTCTTCACCTAACCAACTTTTTCTTTACAGCTCGACATCGTACGTTTAAATCTTCTTTTCTGGTAAAAGTGCGCGGAGGGGTGCGCTGAGCGCACTACTGTGCGCTGAGCGCACTACAGTGCGCGGCGCGCACTAGGCTTGGCGCACTTCGGTTTTGGCCAAGAAATCTTCTGATCAAAATTATGCAATGTGCGCTGAGCGCACACTTTGTGGTGCACTGAGCGCACCCTTCTGTCTTTGACTCTCTGGTCTTGGTTTCGATCTCTGAGCTGTATCATACATAATCTTCCATATTTCTTCAAGTTTACAATGATTCTAGACTATATTACAATAATATGAAATACAAACAGAATTACTATGTTTACATATGAAATAAACAACAATAGGACGCGATATTACGACTAAAGATATGACTAATTTGAGTAATATCAAAATCCCCCATATTTAACTCTTGCTTGTCCTCAAGCAAGTCTTGTTCTAATCATTCATATACAAAACACAAACATCAATGAATCACACGCATTATTTGAAGTACATATTACACGAATCACGCAGAACACACATAAACTCATGCTATATGAAACCCATAAAATACAAATGGAATACACACTCACACTTTTATGAACACATATTTACACAATTGGAATACACACTCGTTTATTGGAGAACACAATAATAGGAATCACACTCACACGATATAGTACACAAGTTTACACTATTGGAATACACACTCGTTGAGGTACACACAATTTATGAAACACACGCACACATTTGGATTATTTGGGAGAGACGAACTTTGGTGAAAGTTCTTTTAAAAGTTTGGATCCTTAGGGAAAATTGGATCTTTGAGAAATCGTTTTAAGATTTTGAAAATGTCAATGCTAGTTTTTTTTATTTTAAACTAGACACGTTTTTCGGTTTTAACCTCAAATTCCGGTTGAGGGTAACTGAAAACCGAAGTCTCAGCTGGCGATTAGCAAGCTATCCGCCCCCATGATTTGAGACGACCCGACCCAATCCATAGGGACGAATACATTAACATATGATTACATCGCGAGGTACTTGACCTCTAAATGATACATTTTACAAACATTGCATTCATTTTTAAAAGGCAATCTTTCATTACATCGAAAGTTGACATGTATGCTACCATTTCATAATATCCAAACTATAAATGACCTAATCTGTCATTTACTTAATAATAATCTTTAATGAACTTCAACGACTCGAATGCAACGTCTTTTGAAATATGTCATGAATGACTCCAAGTAATATCTTTAAAATGAGCTAATGCACAGCGGAAGATCTCTTTCAAACCTGAGAATAAACATGCTTTAAAGTGTCAACCAAAAGGTTGGTGAGTTCATTAGTTTAACATAAACAATCGTTTCCATCATTTTAATAGACCACAAGATTTCAGATTTCCACTTCTCATAAACATACGTCCCATGCATAGAGACAAAAATATCATTCATATGGATTGAACACCTGGTAACCGACATTAACAATATGCATATATAAGAATATCCCCATCATTCCGGGATCCTCCTTCGGACATGATATAAATTTCGAAGTACTAAAACATCCGGTACTTTGGATGGGGCTTGTTGGGCCCGATAGATCTATCTTTAGGATTCGCGTCAATTAGGGTGTCTGTTCCCTAATTCTTAGATTACCAGACTTAATAAAAAGGGGCATATTCGACTTCGATAATCCAACCATAAAATGTAGTTTCACGTACTTGTGTCAATTTCGTAAAACAGTTATAAAAGTTGCGCATGTATTCTCAGCCCAAAAATATAAAGGGTAAAAAGGCAAATGAAACTCACCATACTGTATTTTGTAGTAAGAATACATATAACATCATTGAGCAAGTGTAGGGTTGGCCTCGTATTCACGAACCTATATTAATTATATATATATTTATATGTTGATCAATATTTGTCTAACAATTTAGGTTATGTCATAGTGTACCACAATCCTAATGCTCGAGACTAATATGTAAAAGTCGACAAAAATCAAATTAACTCAAAATGATTTCCAAAATTTATACATGATTATTATATATTTTAAATATCGTCGTTTTATATTTTTAAATATTTTTAAAAGATTTAATAGAGTAAATAATAAATAAAATTTATATTAAAATTTATATAATAAAATATACTTTTATATATCTTAGATAATAAACTTTATAAAGTTTATTGAATATCATAAACCGTTATGATAGGTTTTATTAAGGTATTTATATAATTTGTATTACAGTTTTGTTTGATAAAATAACATTGATAATAATAATAAGTAAGTTGTATTATTTTGTATTGATAATTATTATTATTCTACTAACAATAATAACAATATTTATATTTACGAAAATGGTATTATAACAATATGATAATTCTTATTACTAATGAAATTCTATATTAATAATGATACTCCTATTAAAATAATGATTTTTGTAAAGATGATATTTTTAATATTAAATATAATAATTTTAATGATAATAGTAGTATAACTTTAACGATAGTAATAATAATAAAATAACAATTTTTAATGATACTACTTCTTATAGATAATGATAATATTAATAATAATAATAATTAGATAATAGTTATGACGACGATTATAACGACGATAATAATAATCATTTTTAATAATAATACAAAAATTCATTTGACGATAACTTCTAATCCATCCGTCAAAATCATTCGGTACCTAAAGGAAAAGTTCTTAGTTTTTCGCTAGCTTTCCAACGACATGCATATCTTATATCTTATCTCATCCCTAGTATAACAACCTTTAAGATTCAACATAACCTATTTAGGGGCAATATCAAATATACAAGCATGCATAATTCTATTTTCTCGAGCACTAGTCAGGGATACACTATTGATAAATAAAAGTTAAGTTATGAGTACTCACGTATCAATATTGAGGTTCAATATTGTAGGAAAGGTACGTAGACGCAACGGAGATGATAAACTCTAGATTGACCTCATGAGCTATACCCATGAACATTACCCATCACCTCCATAGCTATAACCCATAATTTCCTTAGCCCTATCCTACTCGAAAAACACGTTTGAAATAACTTGCGCATAACCTCGTCGTAGTATTTTATGTAGTAATAATAATAATAATATTACTCTTAGTGATAATAATTAGATTAATAAAATATTAATCTTACTAATAATGTTCATAATATAAATATATGTGTACATCGTGAGAGAGAGATAGGATAAATATTGGAAATGGGATCGAATGGTTTTATAGATGGTTGCCACACACTGACACTTATGCGAATAGTAATACTGGCACACCATTTTCATTCTTTCATTATCATCGACATAAGACTTGTAATGTAATAATATATATATTATTTAATATATAATATATTTAATCTTTAGAATTAATTAAATATTATATTATATTTACGTGCGTAGTAAAAATATAATTTTTACAAAAAAAGACTCGTACGTTGTCACTGACTCATGTACCACTTTCAGTTTTTCGGGCGCACTTTCGTACGTTTAGAAAACTAGCCTTTTACGTTACGCGACGTGTACCTTTTACAAAAATTAGACTTACTTAACAATAAATTACCTTTATAAAAATATAATTTATAAAGTTGAGCGTTGTGGTCATTTCCTTATATAATTCAAAGTCTCGTTATTTGTCAAAATATTTTATTTTAAATCAGGACGTTTTATGACATGTACCTTTATTAATAGGTAGACTTAAATTAATTAAAAACTAACTCACTCAAGATGTAACTTAATCTCTTGAGTGTTTTGGTCATTTACTTTTATAATTCATACTCTCGTTAGTTATCGAAGCATATTTAATAACATTAACTTAAATCAAAACGTCTTTTAAAATATATCTATATACATAATATATATAGGTTTGAAATATTTTACTAACAATAAAAATATTTAGACTTTTATTATATTTCAAAATATAATTGAAGATCGTTTATAACACTATATCCTATAACGTTTAGGCTTTAAAAAAATAATAATAATTCACTTATGCGCCAACGTTTAATTTTCTTTTCTTAAACTTTCTAAATAATATAACTATATTCTCAAGGTTTCACTTTCACTCTGAATAATAGGATGGTTACTAGTTAACGTTTATATAGAAAGTCGAACAGAAACTCCACTAACGTTTGGTTAATTCCCGTTAATTGACACATTTGTCTTCACTTATAACTCACTTTACCATTTTCTGAATACGGTTAATAATAAGGGTTACCTAATTCAAAGTGGACCTCATAACAGATACTCTTAATCATAATTCAATGTATCTGATAATTCAATCATTTGATATTATCTTTTAATCTCGTCGATAAACTTACATCGAACAAATACCTTCATGTAAAGTATTATCTATTCAATACCTTGATAGCATTTCCAGGTTCATAAAATAGATCTCATAGCTTATAATCATATCCACTAATCCGTTCGATATAATATATCTCAATTTAATAATCACACATGTATGTATATATAATTATTTACACATAATTGTTCGTGAATCGCTAGGCATGGTCAAAGGGTAATTGATTATATGAATATAGTTTCAAAACTTTTGGGACTCAACATTACAGATTTTGCTTATCGTGTCGGATATATATAATGATTAAAGTTTAAATTTGTTCGGAAATTTCCGGGTCATCACATTACCTACCCGTTAAAAGAAATTTCGTCCCGAAATTTGATAGAGATTGTCATGGCTAACAGTAAGAGTGTTTTCATGACGTATATGAACTGATAATTAGGGTTTTATCATCATTGATTAATATAGATAAAATGATTTGTTTTTGTGAAGAGCACGAATGAAGCTATCACTTAAGAGTGAAAATGAATAAAAGTAAGTTTGACTTAACCGGTGTCGTAGTCAAGATTGATTTCCAAAATTTAAGGGATTTAAAGAAAATCTTTGTAATACGATTTGGTTCTTCAGTGATTCAGGAAATCAGGATCTTATTTCATTAAATGCAATAATCTGTTCCGATTGCTCTGTCGGATATTTTCCTATAAATCTACCCTCTCCATTTCCTTACAACTTACACCTTCTATTCTTTCTTCCCCAATTCATACTTTAAAGTATTCGCTATTATGCTCCATCCCATCCTGATCCTTGATATCCTCTTGACTTTCATATCTGTCATTCTTCTTTTTAATCTGCCACCAGAAGAATCTATTTACTTCTATTATACTCTTGGGTTTATAGTTTTTCTAGTCCTCCCGTGTCTTTATATTGCTATTTGCATTGACATCTATGGTTTATAATTTACGGGTGGTTGTTGGGTTTTATATCTTCCCTTATACTTCGATGTCCCTACTTCTGTCTTCTATAATCATCATCCTCCATAGTTAATGCTCTCTTCTATTTGCTGCGGTTTATACCCCACATTTCCATTTCGAAGTTTTGTCCTTTCGTTTCTTCTTCTTGCGATTAAATAGCTCCTGTAATGGTCCGGAATTCATATGTATGGATTTAAGAAGGAATATAGTAATTGTTCTAAGAAGGAAAGGGTAATGGTAAATCCTAATTTGTTAAATTACCAGAATACCCTGAAAAAGACCGAATCATCAAGAAATATTTTCTTGATATATTTAGAGATTAGATAGAATGTAAGAGTCGTGTAAATGGCACATGATGACGGTATGTTCTGTGAATCATCACGTTCCATTAGAAACTCAGCATGAATTACTTTAATATAATGACGTTGATCAAGTGTCATTATATTATACTAACCCATGCATCAGTTCCCAACACCACTTCAAAAACATTCATATTCAAATTTTTCAGAATTTAGAAACTAACACAGTTTCTTTTATGTTGCAGATATTACGGAGAGATAAATGATACTTGATAAAAATAGTTGTGAAAATATCTCCAAAGATATGGAGAATATATATAATGGAAGATACGAAGATATCTTATAATATTTAAGATATGATGATGATGAAGAATATCTGTCTGTGAAGGTTTAGAATAAGAAGTAAGGTGTTTGCTAACGAGTTCAGCAGGCACTGAATCATTTGGATCCTTTGAAGGCAGATTCAGTCTCTGTGATTTGTCCACGGCTTCCTTCATACTTTGCTCAATCCGTTTTTCAGTACCAAATCCTTTCTTTTTCTGAGCTTTACCAACTCACTATCTTTTATCATCAAACTTTTGACCGTTTAAACCATCTACCATTTTTATGTTTCCTCTGCATTTAATGCTAATATCTGAATCTTTGGTTAGCAATCCGAGGTGGGTTCAGAAGAATCGTGTTTTAAATGATTAAACGCTGGTGGTAATAGGGTGGAATATGAAAGATTCCCCAGTAATAATGACGAGAGGGCAACGTATCTATCGAGGTTATAATAAGACTGGTCCAATTGAAAAGTCGAAGTTGACTTGCTGGAGCTGTGACAAAATTGGCTACTTTGAGAAGGAATCGTAAGGTTGTTTTTGCTAATAAATGATAAAGAATTCGACGCAGGTACATGTTAGATTATGACTTTGGTTTTGAGAGTTTTTCAGGTACAAAACTTCGGGTAATGTGTGGTTGGATCATCATCTCAATTGTTTATTATTTGAAGTGTCTTCTAAAATTTCGAAGGGTTTTAATTGCAGATTGTCATAGTCAATATCCAGATGATGAAATCGTCCTAAATCCCGAATGATTTTTCATATCCATCTTGTGTGTTACGATTAAAAGTGATGTTCTATCACAGTTTTGAAGTCAAAGTATAGCTTTGAAAAATGTAAAGATCTAAGAGTGATGATTTTGGTTGTATCTCAAGTTGAATTCTGAAATTCCCAAAATCAGAATATGTAATTAGATTCGAATGAGTATGGTTGTTTTGATTTCTATAGAAGAATGTACATTGGTTTAGTTGACGATTATTGAATCAGAATTGAAGAATGTAACATATTAATTGTGATTTTATATAACTCTCGGGTATTACCTACCCGTTAAAAAAATTTCACAAATAATATTTTGAACAAGAATTCTCGTTACAATCTTTATGAAAATATATGTGGGTATATTTTCTTCAAGTGTAATACAGATTCAATGAGTTAATATCATACTAAGCTCATTTGATTTTCGGATTGAATTAGAAATGAATTTTCTCTAAAACATTAGAGATTACATAATCTTTGCGGAGTATTTCACTAATGTGATCAATGCTTCAATATTTATAGGTATTTCCTTAGTGAATCATGCTGATGCTCATAGAACTCTTGCTAACTTCGCAAGATACGAATGTTGTTTTCCCGTAAATTTCGGGTATATCGAAGATGAAAGTTTATAATCAAACATGTTATTGAATGATACACTTGATTTATTATGAAATAAAATTCATTGAGTTGAAGCAGAGATTGTAGTTAACAATGATTAAATTGTTAACGAAGAATGTACATCATGGCAAATTAGTAATATGAATTAACCAGATAGTTAAGTTCCATACATAATAGCTTAGTACAGAAAGATTTATTATGGTTAAAAATTTATATATATATATATATATAGAATATACATATAAATTCTTTGGAGAGACTGAGTTAATATTTCATAACTCATTGATACAATATACTCATTATTAATTCGTAATGGTTTCCACAGTGATTCTTAAACTGGCGAGACTTGTGAGGTTGGAGGTGCTGACGATTCTAACAATGTTGACAGCATTGACTGTGTTGGTGAGGCTATTGGTACTGTTGATGCTGTTGGTAAAACAAGTCTAGCTTGTACCTTACGCACTAGTCTTGTTAGGGTTTCGGTTCTTCTCTCTAACATCTCTGTCCACTCATCTAGTTTTTGGTTAAGGTTGAGATAGATAATCTCTAAAACTTTAGAGATTACATAATCACCACAGAATGTTTCTCCGATGAAGTTATGAATCGATACTTCATCGTTTGTTATTGTTGGTACTCCTTGGTATCTTTGGTGCGTGTGACGTTGATATTCGATATACAGATTGGGATATTCAGGTGTGTGATGCGGATGTGATTGTTGGTGGTGGTAATGATCCTGTTGTTGATGGTGGTGCTGTTGATGCCGGTGATGCTGCTGGAGCTTATGGTTTTGAGGCTTGCGATGTGGATGTTACTGGCGGTACCGGTTATGCTGCTGGTGCTGCTGATGATGCTTGTAACCTTCGCACCGTATTTTCCAAAGCCACCACCCGAGCACGAAGCTCGTTGACTTCTTCTATCACACCGGGATGGTCAGCAGTTCGGACGAGCGGATAAATATAATCTAGAATTTGGTGTAGTATATAATCGTGACGAGATACTCTGGAAATGAGAGAGAAAATTGTTTCTCGAATAGGTTCGCCGGTAAGTGCTTCAGGTTCATTGCCAAGAGGGCAATGTGGTGGATGGAAGGGATCACCTTCTTCTTGTCTCCAATAATTGAGGAGGCTACGAATCCATCCCCATTTCATCCAGAATAGATGATGGCTGATTGGCTGATCCATTCCGGTCACACTGTTGTCAGAACTCGAATGTAACTCCATATCGGAATAGCTGTCGGAATCTGAGGAATTTGAACTAGATGCGGAATCCATCTTGTATAATCGGGGAAATGAATTTTGAGTATGGAATAGATTATAGGAGTTAGATTTGATATTATTCAATACATAATTCACATATGTATATATAATACCAAGATCCCATAAATTACGGAGGAATCTTTGAAAATGTCAGTCAAAGTTCACAGTAATAGATGTAAGAATTCGTCTATATACTATTATGCAATAAATGCAGGAAAACGCGTCTAGACTTAAGAATGGTAGAAGATAATTTCCTAAGAATGATAAGTAGATGATTTTCGACTAAAAATGATAAGCAAAACTTTTGACATGCAGACACGGTCGAAGTCCAGACTCACTAATGCATCTTAACAACTATCAGTTAGACACACTAATGCAAGACCTGGTTCGCTAAGACCACCGCTCTGATACCACATGAGACGACCCGACCCAATCCATAGGGACGAATACATTAACATATGATTACATCGCGAGGTACTTGACCTCTAAATGATACATTTTACAAACATTGCATTCATTTTTAAAAGGCAATCTTTCATTACATCGAAAGTTGACATGTATGCTACCATTTCATAATATCCAAACTATAAATGACCTAATCTGTCATTTACTTAATAATAATCTTTAATGAACTTCAACGACTCGAATGCAACGTCTTTTGAAATATGTCATGAATGACTCCAAGTAATATCTTTAAAATGAGCTAATGCACAGCGGAAGATCTCTTTCAAACCTGAGAATAAACATGCTTTAAAGTGTCAACCAAAAGGTTGGTGAGTTCATTAGTTTAACATAAACAATCGTTTCCATCATTTTAATAGACCACAAGATTTCAGATTTCCACTTCTCATAAACATACGTCCCATGCATAGAGACAAAAATATCATTCATATGGATTGAACACCTGGTAACCGACATTAACAATATGCATATATAAGAATATCCCCATCATTCCGGGATCCTCCTTCGGACATGATATAAATTTCGAAGTACTAAAACATCCGGTACTTTGGATGGGGCTTGTTGGGCCCGATAGATCTATCTTTAGGATTCGCGTCAATTAGGGTGTCTGTTCCCTAATTCTTAGATTACCAGACTTAATAAAAAGGGGCATATTCGACTTCGATAATCCAACCATAAAATGTAGTTTCACGTACTTGTGTCAATTTCGTAAAACAGTTATAAAAGTTGCGCATGTATTCTCAGCCCAAAAATATAAAGGGTAAAAAGGCAAATGAAACTCACCATACTGTATTTTGTAGTAAGAATACATATAACATCATTGAGCAAGTGTAGGGTTGGCCTCGTATTCACGAACCTATATTAATTATATATATATTTATATGTTGATCAATATTTGTCTAACAATTTAGGTTATGTCATAGTGTACCACAATCCTAATGCTCGAGACTAATATGTAAAAGTCGACAAAAATCAAATTAACTCAAAATGATTTCCAAAATTTATACATGATTATTATATATTTTAAATATCGTCGTTTTATATTTTTAAATATTTTTAAAAGATTTAATAGAGTAAATAATAAATAAAATTTATATTAAAATTTATATAATAAAATATACTTTTATATATCTTAGATAATAAACTTTATAAAGTTTATTGAATATCATAAACCGTTATGATAGGTTTTATTAAGGTATTTATATAATTTGTATTACAGTTTTGTTTGATAAAATAACATTGATAATAATAATAAGTAAGTTGTATTATTTTGTATTGATAATTATTATTATTCTACTAACAATAATAACAATATTTATATTTACGAAAATGGTATTATAACAATATGATAATTCTTATTACTAATGAAATTCTATATTAATAATGATACTCCTATTAAAATAATGATTTTTGTAAAGATGATATTTTTAATATTAAATATAATAATTTTAATGATAATAGTAGTATAACTTTAACGATAGTAATAATAATAAAATAACAATTTTTAATGATACTACTTCTTATAGATAATGATAATATTAATAATAATAATAATTAGATAATAGTTATGACGACGATTATAACGACGATAATAATAATCATTTTTAATAATAATACAAAAATTCATTTGACGATAACTTCTAATCCATCCGTCAAAATCATTCGGTACCTAAAGGAAAAGTTCTTAGTTTTTCGCTAGCTTTCCAACGACATGCATATCTTATATCTTATCTCATCCCTAGTATAACAACCTTTAAGATTCAACATAACCTATTTAGGGGCAATATCAAATATACAAGCATGCATAATTCTATTTTCTCGAGCACTAGTCAGGGATACACTATTGATAAATAAAAGTTAAGTTATGAGTACTCACGTATCAATATTGAGGTTCAATATTGTAGGAAAGGTACGTAGACGCAACGGAGATGATAAACTCTAGATTGACCTCATGAGCTATACCCATGAACATTACCCATCACCTCCATAGCTATAACCCATAATTTCCTTAGCCCTATCCTACTCGAAAAACACGTTTGAAATAACTTGCGCATAACCTCGTCGTAGTATTTTATGTAGTAATAATAATAATAATATTACTCTTAGTGATAATAATTAGATTAATAAAATATTAATCTTACTAATAATGTTCATAATATAAATATATGTGTACATCGTGAGAGAGAGATAGGATAAATATTGGAAATGGGATCGAATGGTTTTATAGATGGTTGCCACACACTGACACTTATGCGAATAGTAATACTGGCACACCATTTTCATTCTTTCATTATCATCGACATAAGACTTGTAATGTAATAATATATATATTATTTAATATATAATATATTTAATCTTTAGAATTAATTAAATATTATATTATATTTACGTGCGTAGTAAAAATATAATTTTTACAAAAAAAGACTCGTACGTTGTCACTGACTCATGTACCACTTTCAGTTTTTCGGGCGCACTTTCGTACGTTTAGAAAACTAGCCTTTTACGTTACGCGACGTGTACCTTTTACAAAAATTAGACTTACTTAACAATAAATTACCTTTATAAAAATATAATTTATAAAGTTGAGCGTTGTGGTCATTTCCTTATATAATTCAAAGTCTCGTTATTTGTCAAAATATTTTATTTTAAATCAGGACGTTTTATGACATGTACCTTTATTAATAGGTAGACTTAAATTAATTAAAAACTAACTCACTCAAGATGTAACTTAATCTCTTGAGTGTTTTGGTCATTTACTTTTATAATTCATACTCTCGTTAGTTATCGAAGCATATTTAATAACATTAACTTAAATCAAAACGTCTTTTAAAATATATCTATATACATAATATATATAGGTTTGAAATATTTTACTAACAATAAAAATATTTAGACTTTTATTATATTTCAAAATATAATTGAAGATCGTTTATAACACTATATCCTATAACGTTTAGGCTTTAAAAAAATAATAATAATTCACTTATGCGCCAACGTTTAATTTTCTTTTCTTAAACTTTCTAAATAATATAACTATATTCTCAAGGTTTCACTTTCACTCTGAATAATAGGATGGTTACTAGTTAACGTTTATATAGAAAGTCGAACAGAAACTCCACTAACGTTTGGTTAATTCCCGTTAATTGACACATTTGTCTTCACTTATAACTCACTTTACCATTTTCTGAATACGGTTAATAATAAGGGTTACCTAATTCAAAGTGGACCTCATAACAGATACTCTTAATCATAATTCAATGTATCTGATAATTCAATCATTTGATATTATCTTTTAATCTCGTCGATAAACTTACATCGAACAAATACCTTCATGTAAAGTATTATCTATTCAATACCTTGATAGCATTTCCAGGTTCATAAAATAGATCTCATAGCTTATAATCATATCCACTAATCCGTTCGATATAATATATCTCAATTTAATAATCACACATGTATGTATATATAATTATTTACACATAATTGTTCGTGAATCGCTAGGCATGGTCAAAGGGTAATTGATTATATGAATATAGTTTCAAAACTTTTGGGACTCAACATTACAGATTTTGCTTATCGTGTCGGATATATATAATGATTAAAGTTTAAATTTGTTCGGAAATTTCCGGGTCATCACATGATTGTAGTATCATGGAACTCTTAACCGGGCGCCCCCTGACGCGATATTAATATCGATCTTTCATGACAATTTGTACATTTTAATTCAAGGGTTAAAACTGCGAAGACTAAGCTATCGCGTGGGACAGATCCTGCTCCAGCTTATTCACCGTAATCGGTCTTACACTGGACAGCTCCTTGGATTTACCCTACCAAGTTTATTTTCGGGTTAGAAAGTTCAAGACTTTCCCTTGAAAGGACCCGTTCATATACATTATAAACGATTCACAATAGTTGATTACATTGCGAGGTATTTGACCTCTATATGATACATTTTACAAACATTACATTCGTTTTTAAAAGACAAACTTTCTTTACATCGAAAATTGACAGGCATGCATACCATTTCATAATATCCACTATCCAACTATAAATTGATTTAATAATAATCTTTGATGAACTCAATGACTCGAATGCAACGTTCTTCGAAATATGCTATGAAAGACTCCAAGTAATATCTTTAAAATGAACAAATACACAGCGGAAGATTTCTTTAACACCTGAGAATAAACATGCTTTAAAGTGTCAACCAAAAGGTTGGTGAGTTCATTAGTTTATCATAATCATTTATTTCCATCATTTTAATAGACCACAAGAATTTCATTTCCAGTTCTCATAAATATACGTCCCATGCATAGAGACAAAAATAATCATTCATATGGTGAGCACCTGGTAACCAACATTAACTAGATACATATAAGAATATCCCCTATCATTCCGGGATCCTCCTTCGGACATGATATAAATTTCGAAGTACTAAAGCATCCGGTACTTTGGATGGGGTTTGTTAGGCCCAATAGATCTATCTTTAGGATTCGCGTCAATTAGGGTGTCTGTTCCTAATTCTTAGATTACCAGACTTTAATAAAAAGGGGCATATTCGATTTCGATAATTCAACCATAGAATGTAGTTTCAATTACTTGTGTCTATTTCGTCAAACATTTATAAAAGCGCATGTATTCTCAGTCCCAAAAATATAAAGGGTAAAAAGGCAAATGAAACTCACCATACTGTATTTCGTAGTAAAAATACATATAACGTCATTGAACAAGTGCAAGGTTGGCCTCGGATTCACGAACCTAAATTAATTATATATAATTATGTGTTGGTCAATATTTGTCTAACAAATTAGGTCAAGTCATAGTGTTCCACAATCCTAATGCTCGAGATTAATATGCAAAAGTCAACAAAAGTAAATTTGACTCAAAATAATTTCCAAAAATCTATACATGATTAATATATAGTTTAAATATCGTCGTTTTATATTTTTAAAAGATTTATTAGAGTAAATAATATAATTTATTTATTAATAAATAAAATTTTATATTAAATTTATATAATATAATATACTTTTATATATATTAAGTAATAAAATTTATAGGGTTCATTTAATATCATAAAGATAATATGATAGGTATTATTAAAGTAAGTTATTACACGTAGTAAAATATGTTTGTATCACATATTTATTTGATAAAATAATATCTATAATGATAGTAAGTAAAAGTTGTATTATTTTGTAATAATAATAATTATTATAAAAATATCAATATTTATAATTACTAAGATGACATTATGATAAAACGATAATTCTAATTATGATAACTTTAATATTTACGATAATTTTTAATATTATCTTTAAAATAATAATTCTATTTAAAATAATAATAATAATGATATTTTATAGTAACAATGACATTTCTATTAAAATAATAATTTTTGTTAAAATAATAGTTTTAATACTAACGATACTTTTAATAATAATAGTAATGATAAAAATAATAAGAACGATAATTTTATCTAAATCAATATCTTATAATATTTTAATTTCATCATGATACTCTTACTCATTATTTCCTAATCGTTTCGTTTAATAGCTTTTAATCGTCTTTTATATCGTGTTCATAATAATGATAATAATAGTAATCAAAATAATTAGGTGTTACAAATATTTGTTTTAATTACGCTAATATTAATAATGATAGTTACTATAACATTATTAACGATAATACTAATAATTATCTTAATGATAATATAGTAATAATAATAATAACAATGACAATAACCATTTTTAAATAATGATATATATATTAATAATGATAATAATAATAATAATACTAATAATAATAATAATAATAATAATAATAATAATAATTGGATAATAATAATAATACTAGTTATAACTTTAACGATAATAACGATAGTAATAATAAAAAAAATAACAATTTTTAATGATAAATCCCTTTTATTGATAAAGATAATAATAATGATAATAATAAGATAAAACTAGAACGACGATAAAAACGACGATAATAATAATCATTTTTAATAAAAATATCGAAAATTCAATTGATTATAACTTCTAATCCGTTCATCGAAACCATTCGATATCTAAAGGAAAAGTCCTTAATTTTTCGCTAGCTTTCCAAGGACATGCATATCTTATACCTTATCTCAACCGCAAGTGTAACTAATTCAAGATTCAACCTTACCTGTCTAAGGGCAATATCAAAAGTACAAGCATGCATAATCCTAAATACTCGAGAACTAGTCAGGGATACACTATTAGTATGTAAAAGTTAAATTATGAGTACTCACGTATCAATATTGAGATTCAATATTGCAGGAAAGGTACGTAGACGCAATAGAAATGATAAACACTATATTGACCTCAAGAGCATACCCATGAACCATACTCAATCACCTCCATAGCTATAACCCATAATTTCCTTAATCCTATCCTACTCGAAAAACAATTTCGAAATCACTCGGACAACACTCCATCGTAATATTTTATGTATACTAATAATATCTTGAAATAATACGGAGTAAATATATATGTAAATCGATTGAGAGAGTTTAGAGAAAAATATTTTCAAGTTTCTATGAAATAATGAAACCTATTGAATTCTATTTATAATAGATTTTTGAATTATTAAAATAAATTATTAAAGTATGTATTATTAAAGTAAATTATTAAAGTATGAATTATTAAAGTAAATTATTAAAGTATGAATTATTAAAGTGAATTATTAAAGTATGAATTATTAAAGTGAATTATTAAATTATGAATTATTAAAGTGAATTATTAAAGTTAAAGTAAAGTAAAAATAAAGTAAAGGTAAAGTTTAAGTATAGTAAAAGTATAAAACTATGTACGTATTATACGCGTATAAATATATATAATATTAATTTAAATCGTTATATATATTTAATAAAATAAAATATAAATATCGTTATCTTTATCATACTAGTTAAGTAATGAGTTGTCAAAAGTGGTTCTAAATATTTATAAAAGTTATATACGTTTTAATAATAAAGTTCTTTTTAAACTGAAAACGTTTTTGTACGTTTGAAACTAAATAGATCAATCGAGTCTTTATGAGATTCAATCTTCCACTATCCTTTGTCTAGTTCTCAATGATTGACAATTTGTTCTTATTTATAAATCACTTTACCATTTTTCGAATATTGTTAAAATGGAAAGATTTCTCAAATCAACGTGGGCCTTTCAACAGGGACTTGTAATCATAATTCAATATATCTGATAATTTAATCATTTGATCTTATCTTCTAATTTCATTGATAAACATTTTGAAACAGATACAATCATATAAAGTATTTAATCTAATATTTTGTTTACGTTTCAAGTTATAATATATATACACATATACATATATAATCATATTCGTTTAATGGTTCGTGAATCGTTGGAACTTGATCGAGGTTGAATGAATGTATGAACATAGTTTAAAATTCTTGCAATTTAACTTAACAAATATTGCTTATCATGTCGGAAACATATAAAGATTAAAGTTTAAATTTGGTTGGAAATTTCCGGGTTGTCACAGTACCTACCCGTTAAAGAAATTTCGTCCCGAAATTTGAGTGGAAAGGTCGTGAATGATAATAAGTATGTTTTCATGATGCATACGGGCTGAAAATTAGAGTTTTATCATCAGCGAATAATTTGGATAAACAATCCATTTATATGAAGAGTACGAATGAAGCTAACATAGAAGAGTGAAATGAGTAAGTGTAGATTCATCTTATCATTTGACGTAGATATGATTGATTCCCAGATTTTAAGGGATTTGAAGAAAATCTTCTTAATAAGATTTGACTCTCCGGTAATCAAGGGAATTAGGATCCGCTTTAAATGCGATCGTCCATTTTAATTGTTCTGTCAGAAATTTTCTTATAAATTCACCTCCTTCATTTCCTTACAACTCACACCTTCTGTTGATGCATTTTATGCAAGTCCCTAGACATCTACCCACATCCATTGCAGGTACAACACTTTACAGGCCACCATGATTGCTCGTTATTATCCTATCCGTGTTTGTATGTGGTTACAGGAACTGCAGGAACGAGATTTAGATGTTTGACTATGTTAGACTTAGTCAGACGTACGAGTGAAGCCTCATTAGTATGGCTGACAGGCTCATACGCACGGTTGATGCTGAGCTAAGTCATAATTACAACCTAAATGAGAAGACACGAGTGAGTGATCACCCGTACGGATGATGAAGCCAACTCGTACGTGTGATGAATGAATCGTATGGGTGAGTCAACAGTAGGGGTATATAAAGTCTTATGTTCTTCATTTTAGGTTAAGCCTCTCATTTGTTACACACTCAGATCTAGTGAGCTCCTCCAATTATCTCTCAGTCCAAATCACCCAGGTGGTGAATAATAGCTCTAGGTGTTGATCTAATCAGACTTGATTTAGTTGTGGTTTGACTAAATTAATCAAAAAAAACTTAACCTATTCACTAGAGGGTTTGATTAACTTATTCCGCCATTGTGTGAGTTAAATCTGTTGATTTCTAAGTTCCTAGTCATGTTTCATCGCCTTCTATTCTTTCCCCCTCAACTCATATTTTAAAGTATTCATCAATATGCTCCATCCAGTTCTGATTCTCGATATACTTCTAACTTTCATATCGGTCATTCTTCTTTTTCATCTACCGCAGGAAAAATCTATTTACTTCTACTATACTCTTGGGTTTATATAGTTTCTAGTTCTCCCGTGTCTTTATATTGCTATATGCATCGATATATATGGTTTATAATTTCTGGTTTGTCGTTGGGATTTATATGTTCCCTTATATTTCAAAGTCTCTGCTTCTGTCTTCTATAATCATTATCATTCATAGTTAATGCTCTCTTTTATTTGCTTCAATTTATACCCCAATTTCTATTTCGGAGTTTTGTCCTTTCGTTTATTCTTCTTGCGATTAAGCACCGCTTGTAATGGTCCAGAATTCACAGATATGAATTTCGGAATGAACATTGTTAATGTTCTAGGAAGGAAATTGTGATGGCACGATCTTGACTTGTCAAATTATTAGAATACCTTAGAAAAGGCCGAATCATCAAGAAATATTTTCTTGATATTTTAGAGGTTAAATAGAATACAAGAGTCGTATAACATGGCACATGATGATGTTATGATCTGTGAATCATCATGTTCCATTTAGAAACTCAGCATGACTTACTGTAATATAATCACATTGATCAAGTGTCATTATATTATACTAATTCATGCTTCAGTTCCCAACACTACTTCAAAATATTCCTATTTTAAACTTGAATGTTTCAGAATTTAGAAACTAAAATAGTTTCTTTTATGATGTAATACAGATAGCGCGAAGAGGTAAATGATTTCAAATAAGAAAAATTAAGAAAATATCTTCAGAAATATGGAGGATATTTATAATGAAAGATATGATGATATTTTAGAATTTCTAATATCAGAGGATGATGAAGAATATTGTCCACAGGGGTTTAGAGTCAGGAGCAAGGTATTCGTTAATGACTTCAGCAGGTACTGAATCATTTGGATCCTTTGAAGTCAGGTTCAGTCTTTGTAATTTGTCCACAGCCTCCTTCCTACTTTGCTCAATCCGTTTTCCAGTTCAAAACTTCTCTTTTTCTGCGCTTTGCCAGCACACTTCATCATTATCATCCAGCTTTTACCGTTTAAAGTCGTTTATAGTTTTTGCTGCTTCATCAGTATTTTTTCCATTTTCGGAGAACCAATTCGTAGTTCGGAGTGTTTTTCAGAAACTTCACATTCAAATTAAGTCCAGAAGATAGACGTTATATATACACATATAACTGTTGGCGTAGACATGCTGCGAGATTTCAAAATACTGATTGCTAATTCCCAATGATTCGTATGGCAATTCTCATTACAAGATGCGAATGAGTAAATGATGGGGTTTCAATGAATAATTATAATGACTTTTTGGAGAGGCTAAAGTCAAAGGGTAATGAAGTTGTTAGTACATCTGCTAATAATATGGTGGAATGTAAAAGGTTCCCTGGTAACGATGGTGTATATCTCAAGGTTATAATAAGGTTAGTCTGACTGAAAAGTTGAAGTTGACTTGCTGGAGCTGTGACAAACTGGCTACTTTGAATAGGAGTCGCAAAGTTATTTTTGCTAATAAATGCCAAAGAATCTGACGCGGATATGTTGTTTAAACTTTTACTTTAGTTTCAAGAGTTTTTCGGGTACATAACTGTGGATAACATGTGATTGGATCATCATCTTGATTGCTCATCATTTGAAGTGTCTTCAGAAATTTTCGAAGGGTTTGAACACAGATTGTAATTGTTAACATACATTTGATATTCTAACACAGTTTTGAAGTCAAAATAAAGCTTGTGAAAGATGTAAGGATCTAAGAGTGATGATTTTGGTCATATCTCAAGTTGAATTTTGAGATTTCAAAATCAGAATATGTAATTAAATTTTGAATGAGTATGGTTGTTTTGATTTCTATAAAAGAATGTATATTGTTGTGAAAGTAGGGAGTATAATGGATGATTTGCTAAATCAGATTCGAAGAATGTAACATATTAATTGTGAATTTATATATCTCTCGGGTATTACCTACCCGTTAAAAAAAAAATTCACAATTAATATTTTGTACAAAAGAATTTTATTACAGTCTTTATGAAAATATATATATGTATATTTTCTTCAGATGTAACATAGATTTAATGAGTTAATGTTAAATTAAACTCATTTGATTTATGGTTGAAACTAGAATTGAATATTCCCTAAAGGCTTTAAAAAATACATAACTTTTACGCAGTATTTCTTTAATGACATTGAAATTATGAATCAATACTTCGTTATTTGTTGATGTATGATGTTTGGTTCGTGGAATTCTTGTGAATTTCGCAAAGTACGAATGATGTTATCTGAAAAGTTTCGGGTACATCGATGATGAAAGTGTAAAATCAAATATATACTTGATTTATTATGAATTGGAATTTGTTGAATTGCGACAGAGATTGTAGTTAACGTTGGTTAAGTTGCGGTCGAAGGACGTACATTATTGCATATTTGTAATATGAATTAACCGAGTAGTTAAGATTCACACACAATAGCTTAGCACGGAAAGATTTATTTTAATATATATATATATATATATATATATATATATATATATATATATATATATATATATATATATATATATATATATATATATAATATACATATAATTTCTTCAGAGGGAATGAGTTAATTCTTCATAACTCGTTGATACAATATACACGTTATTGATTCGTAATGATGTCCACAGTGATTCTTGAACTGACGGAGTTTGTGATGTTATCAGTGTTGTTGATTCGGATGTTGACTGTACTGACGATGCTGGTAACACTGACGGTGCTGTTGGTAAAGCAAGTTTAGCTTGTTAATCACACACCATTTTTATCAGGGTTTCTACTCTTCCTTCTATCATTTTGGTTCGCTTAACTGATTTATGGTTAGGGCTAGATTAGATAATCTCTAAGACTTTAGAGATTACATAATCACCGCGGAATGTTTCTCCAATGAAGTTATGAATTAATACTTCGTCAGTTATTGTTGTTGGTACTCCTTGGTATCTATGGTGCGTATGACGTTGATGCTCGTGGGACAGATTGTGAAGTTGAGGTTTACGACGCGGTTGTGGTTGGAGGTGGTAATGGTACTGTTGGCGTTGATGATGGTGGTACTGGTTATGCAGCTGATGCTGCTGCTGGTGTTTGTAATCTCTGCACCATATTCTCCAAAGCCACTACCCGAGCGCGAAGCTCGTTGACTTCTTCTATTACACCAGGATGATTGTCGGTTCGGACGAGCGGATAAATAAAATCTAAAATTTGATGTAATATATAATCGTGACGAGATACTCTGGAAATGAGCGAGAAAATGGTGTTTCGGACAGGTTCGCCGGTAAGTGCTTCAGGTTCTTCGTCAAGAGGGCAATGTGGTGGATGGAAGGGATCACCTTCTTCTTGTCTCCAATGATTGAGGAGGCTACGAACCCATCCCTAATTCATCCAGAATAGGTGATGACTGATTGGTTGATCTATTCCGGTCACACTGCTTTCGGAGCTTGAATGGGATTCCATTTCGGAATCTGAGTGACTTGAACTGATGACGAATTCCATTTCATACGATTGGATAAAGGATTTTTTTTTTCCGATATGAAATGATTTTGGCTAACGGATGGTATTCTAATTACATATAATATATATATATATATATATATATATATATATATATATATATATATATATATATATATATATATATATATATATATATATATATATATATATAGATCAAAAGATTTCGTAGATTACGGAGGACTTTGCGGGATATGTCAGGCAAAGTTTAAAGTAACAGATACGATAAGATATGATCTAGCAGATATGCTAAGATATGAATTTTTGTCTATACACTATTCATGCAATCAATGCAGCAAGACGTGTCTTAGACTAAAAATGATAAGCAGGTAATTTCCCGAGGATGATAAGTAGTTAATTTTTGACACAAAATGATAAGCAAAACTTTTGACATGCAGACACGGTCGAAGTCCATACTCACTAATGCATCCTATCGACTTATCAGTTAGACACATTAATGCAGACCTGGTTCGCTAAGACCACCGCTCTGATACCAACTGAAAGGACCCGTTCATATACATTATAAACGATTCACAATAGTTGATTACATTGCGAGGTATTTGACCTCTATATGATACATTTTACAAACATTGCATTCGTTTTTAAAAGACAAATTTTCTTTACATCAAAAATTGACAGGCATGCATACCATTTCATAATATCCACTATCCAACTATAAATTGATTTAATAATAATCTTTGATGAACTCAATGACTCGAATGCAATGTTCTTCGAAATATACTATGAAAGACTCCAAGTAATATCTTTAAAATGAACAAATGCACAGCGGAAGATTTCTTTAACACCTGAGAATAAACATGCTTTAAAGTGTCAACCAAAAGGTTGGTGAGTTCATTAGTTTATCATAATCATTTATTTCCATCATTTTAATAGACCACAAGAATTTCATTTCCAGTTCTCATAAATATACGTCCCATGCATAGAGACAAAAATAATCATTCATATGGTGAGCACCTGGTAACCGACATTAACTAGATACATATAAGAATATCCCCTATCATTCCGGGATCCTCCTTCGGACATGATATAAATTTCGAAGTACTAAAGCATCCGGTACTTTGGATGGGGTTTGTTAGGCCCAATAGATCTATCTTTAGGATTCGCGTCAATTAGGGTGTCTGTTTCCTAATTCTTAGATTACCAGACTTTAATAAAAAGGGGCATATTCGATTTCGATAATTCAACCATAGAATGTAGTTTCAATTACTTGTGTCTATTTCATCAAACATTTATAAAAGCGCATGTATTCTCAGTCCCAAAAATATAAAGGGTAAAAAGGCAAATGAAATCACCATACTGTATTTCGTAGTAAAAATACATATAACGTCATTGAACAAGTGCAAGGTTGGCCTCGGATTCACGAATCTAAATTAATTATATATAATTATGTGTTGGTCAATATTTGTCTAACAAATTAGGTCAAGTCATAGTGTTCCACAATCCTAATGCTCGAGATTAATATGCAAAAGTCAACAAAAGTAAATTTGACTCAAAATAATTTCCAAAAATCTATACATGATTAATATATAGTTTAAATATCGTCGTTTTATATTTTTAAATATTTTTAAAAGATTTATTAGAGTAAATAATATAATTTATTTATTAATAAATAAAATTTTATATTAAATTTATATAATATAATATACTTTTATATATATTAAGTAATAAAATTTATAGGGTTCATTTAATATCATAAAGATAATATGATAGGTATTATTAAAGTAAGTTATTACACGTAGTAAAATATGTTTGTATCACATATTTATTTGATAAAATAATATCTATAATGATAGTAAGTAAAAGTTGTATTATTTTGTAATAATAATTATTATTATAAAAATATCAATATTTATAATTACTAAGATGACATTATGATAAAACGATAATTCTAATTATGATAACTTTAATATTTACGATAATTTTTAATATTATCTTTAAAATAATAATTCTATTTAAAATAATAATAATAATGATATTTTATAGTAACAATGACATTTCTATTAAAATAATAATTTTTGTTAAAATGATAGTTTTAATACTAACGATACTTTTAATAATAATAGTAATGATAAAAATAATAAGAACGATAATTTTATCTAAATCAATATCTTATAATATTTTAATTTCATCATGATACTCTTACTCATTATTTCCTAATCCTTTCGTTTAATAGCTTTTAATCGTCTTTTTATATCGTGTTCATAATAATGATAATAATAGTAATCAAAATAATTAGGTGTTACAAATATTTGTTTTAATTACACTAATATTAATAATGATAGTTACTATAACATTATTAACGATAATACTAATAATTATCTTAATGATAATATAGTAATAATAATAATAACAATGACAATAACCATTTTTAAATAATGATATATATATATATATTAATAATGATAATAATAATAATAATAATAATAATAATAATAATAATAATAATAATAATAATAATAATAATTGGATAATAATAATAATACTAGTTATAACTTTAACGATAATAACGATAGTAATAATAAAAAAAATAACAATTTTTAATGATAAATCCCTTTTTTTGATAAAGATAATAATAATGATAATAATAAGATAAAACTAGAACGACGATAAAAACGACGATAATAATAATCATTTTTAATAAAAATATCGAAAATTCAATTGATTATAACTTCTAATCCGTTCATCGAAACCATTCGATATCTAAAGGAAAAGTCCTTAATTTTTCAATAGCTTTCCAAGGACATGCATATCTTATACCTTATCTCAACCGCAAGTGTAACTAATTCAAGATTCAACCTAACCTGTCTAAGGGCAATATCAAAAGTACAAGCATGCATAATCCTAAACACTGGAGCACTAGTCAGGGATACACTATTAGTATGTAAAAGTTAAATTATGAGTACTCACGTATCAATATTGAGATTCAATATTGCAGGAAAGGTACGTAGACGCAACGGAAATGATAAACACTATATTGACCTCAAGAGCATACCCATGAACCATACTCAATCACCTCCATAGCTATAACCCATAATTTCCTTAATCCTATCCTACTCGAAAAACAATTTCGAAATCACTCGGACAGCACTCCGTCGTAATATTTTATGTATACTAATAATATCTTGAAATAATACGGAGTAAATATATATGTAAATCGATTGAGAGAGTTTAGAGAAAAATATTTTCAAGTTTCTATGAAATAATGAAACCTATTGAATTCTATTTATAATAGATTTCTGAATTATTAAAATGAATTATTAAAGTATGAATTATTAAAGTGAATTATTAAAGTATGAATTATTAAAGTAAATTATTAAAGTATGAATTATTAAAGTGAATTATTAAAGTATGAATTATTAAAGTATGAATTATTAAAGTGAATTATTAAAGTTAAAGTAAAGGAAAAAAAAGTAAAGGTAAAGTTTAAGTATAGTAAAAGTATAAAACTATGTACGTATAATACGCGTATAAATATATATAATATTAATTTAAATCGTTATATATATTTAATAAAATAAAATATAAATATCGTTATCTTTATCATACTAGTTAAGTAATGAGTTGTCAAAAGTGGTTCTAAATATTTATAAAAGTTATATACGTTTTAATAATAAAGTTCTTTTTAAACTGAAAATATTTTTGTACGTTTGAAACTAAATAGATCAATCGAGTCTTTATGAGATTCAATCTTCCACTATCCTTTGTCTAGTTCTCAATGATTGACAATTTGTTCTTATTTATAAATCACTTTACCATTTTTCGAATATTGTTAAAATGGAAAGATTTCTCAAATCAACGTGGGCCTTTCAATAGGGACTTGTAATCATAATTCAATATATCTGATAATTCAATCATTTGATCTTATCTTCTAATTCAATTGATAAACATTTTGAAACAGATACAATCATATAAAGTATTTAATCTAATATTTTGTTTACGTTTCAAGTTATAATATATATACACATATACATATATAATCATATTCGTTTAATGGTTCATGAATCGTTGGAACTTGGTCGAGGTTGAATGAATGTATGAACATAGTTTAAAATTCTTGCAATTTAACTTAACAAATATTGCTTATCGTGTCTGAAACATATAAATATTAAAGTTTAAATTTGGTTGGAAATTTCCGGGTTGTCACATCCCTTCCTACTGTACCTAATATCGTGAAATGATATTGGTATGAAATGACATAGTTTAGGAAGTTTGCTATATCAAGTAAGGTGATATTCGAAAGACTTTACTTCCTTCAAGGATGGACTAGATGCATCCTTTTCGTTTAGTGACTTTTATTTCTTTTATTTCCAAGCCAAAAGTACTTTAATCGTTTTAACTTTGCAAAACTTTGTGATAATAATTCGAAAAGCTTAGTAACATCCCCCACACTTGGCTTTTTCGCTAATACTTTTAGTTCAAAAACTTAAAAATTTTCATAAAATGTGACAATATGCCAAGTTGCATTACATATCCGAGAGAATTACCCCCTCCCCCACACTTAAGATTAAGTAATGTAGTGACCCGAACTTTTCCATGTTTATATATATTAATTGAGATTGATGTTTACATGATTAAATGTTTCCAACATGTTAAGCAATCAAACTTGTTAAGACTTGATTAATTGAAGTAGGTTTCATATAGACAATTGACCATCCAAGTTGACCGGTGATTCACGAACGTTAAAACTTGTAAAAAAACTATATGATGACATATATATGGTTATATATATAGTTAACATGATATTATGATAAGTAAACATATCATTAATTATATTAACAATGAACTACATATGTAAAAACAAGACTACTAACTTAATGATTTTGAAACGAGACATATATGTAACGTTTATCGTTGTAACGACATTTAATGTATATATATCATATTAAGAGATATTCGTACATCATAATATCATGATAATATAATAATTTAAAATCTCTTTTGTTATTATAAACATTGAGTTAACAACATTTAACAAGATCGTTAACCTAAAGGTTTCAAAACAACACTTACATGTAACGACTAACGATGACTTAACGACTCAGTTAAAATGTATATACATGTAGTGTTTTAATATGTATTTATACACTTTTGAAAGACTTCAATACACTTATCAAAATACTTCTACTTAACAAAAATGCTTACAATTACATCCTCTTTCAGTTTCATCAACAATTCTACTCGTATGCACCCGTATTCGTACTCGTACAATACACAGCTTTTAGATGTATGTACTATTGGTATATACACTCCAATGATCAGCTCTTAGCAGCCCATGTGAGTCACCTAACACATGTGGGAACCATCATTTGGCAACTAGCATGAAATATCTCATAAAATTACAAAAATATGAGTAATCATTCATGACTTATTTACATGAAAACAAAATTACATATCCTTTATATCTAATCCATACACCAACGACCAAAAACACCTACAAACACTTTCATTCTTCAATTTTCTTCATCTAATTGAACTCTCTCAAGTTCTATCTTCAAGTTCTAAGTGTTCTTCATAAATTCCAAAAGTTCTAGTTTCATAAAATCAAGAATACTTTCAAGTTTGCTAGCTCACTTCCAATCTTGTAAGGTGATCATCCAACCTCAAGAAATCTTTGTTTCTTACAGTAGGTTATCATTCTAATACAAGGTAATAATCATATTCAAACTTTGGTTCAATTTCTATAACTATAACAATCTTATTTCAAGTGATGATCTTACTTGAACTTGTTTTCGTGTCATGATTTTGCTTCAAGAACTTTGAGCCATCCAAGGATCCATTGAAGCTAGATCCATTTTTCTCTTTTCCAGTAGGTTCATCCAAAGAACTTAAGGTAGTAATGATGTTCATAACATCATTCGATTCATACATATAAAGCTATCTTATTCGAAGGTTTAAACTTGTAATCACTAGAACATAGTTTAGTTAATTCTAAACTTGTTCGCAAACAAAAGTTAATCCTTCTAACTTGACTTTTAAAATCAACTAAACACATGTTCTATATCTATATGATATGCTAACTTAATGATTTAAAACCTGGAAACACGAAAAACACCGTAAAACCGGATTTACGCCGTCGTAGTAACACCGCGGGCTGTTTTGGGTTAGTTAATTAAAAACTATGATAAACTTTGATTTAAAAGTTGTTATTCTGAGAAAATGATTTTTATTATGAACATGAAACTATATCCAAAAATTATGGTTAAACTCAAAGTGGAAGTATGTTTTCTAAAATGGTCATCTAGACGTCGTTCTTTCGACTGAAATGACTACCTTTACAAAAACGACTTGTAACTTATTTTTCCGACTAGAAACCTATACCTTTTTTGTTTATATTCATAAAATAGAGTTCAATATGAAACCATAGCATTTTGATTCACTCAAAACGGATTTAAAATGAAGAAGTTATGGGTAAAACAAGATTGGATAATTTTTCTCATTTTAGCTACGTGAAAATTGGTAACAAATCTATTCCAACCATAACTTAATCAACTTGTATTATATATTATGTAATCTTGAGATACCATAGACACGTATACAATGTTTCGACCTATCATGTCGACACATCTATATATATTTCGGAACAACCATAGACACTCTATATGTGAATGTTGGAGTTAGCTATACAGGGTTGAGGTTGATTCCAAAATATATATAGTTTGAGTTGTGATCAATACTGAGATACGTATACACTGGGTCGTGGATTGATTCAAGATAATATTTATCGATTTATTTCTGTACATCTAACTGTGGACAACTAGTTGTAGGTTACTAACGAGGACAGCTGACTTAATAAACTTAAAACATCAAAATATATTAAAAGTGTTGTAAATATATTTTGAACATACTTTGATATATATGTATATATTGTTATAGGTTCGTGAATCAACCAGTGGCCAAGTCTTACTTCCCGACGAAGTAAAAATCTGTGAAAGTGAGTTATAGTCCCACTTTTAAAATCTAATATTTTTGGGATGAGAATACATGCAGGTTTTATAAATGATTTACAAAATAGACACAAGTACGTGAAACTACATTCTATGGTTGAATTATCGAAATCGAATATGCCCCTTTTTATTAAGTCTGGTAATCTAAGAATTAGGGAACAGACACCCTAATTGACGCGAATCCTAAAGATAGATCTATCGGACTGTAGTGACCCGAACTTTTCCATGTTTATATATATTAATTGAGATTGATGTTTACATGATTAAATGTTTCCAACATGTTAAGCAATCAAACTTGTTAAGACTTGATTAATTGAAGTAGGTTTCATATAGACAATTGACCATCCAAGTTGACCGGTGATTCACGAACGTTAAAACTTGTAAAAAAACTATATGATGACATATATATGGTTATATATATAGTTAACATGATATTACTGAAATGTCCCGTTCTTATTGATTAAAAACGTTCCATATTAATTGATTTCGTTGCGAGGTTTTGACCTCTATATGAGACGTTTTTCAAAGACTGCATTCATTTTTAAACAAACCATAACCTTTATTTCATCAATAAAGGTTTAAAAAGCTTTACGTAGATTATCAAATAATGATAATCTAAAATATCCTGTTTACACACGACCATTACATAATGGTTTACAATACAAATATGTTACAACAAAATAAGTTTCTTGAATGCAGTTTTTACACAATATCATACAAGCATGGACTCCAAATCTTGTCCTTATTTAAGTATGCGACAGCGGAAGCTCTTAATAATCACCTGAGAATAAACATGCTTAAAACGTCAACAAAAATGTTGGTGAGTTATAGGTTTAACCTATATATATCAAATCGTAACAATAGACCACAAGATTTCATATTTCAATACACATCCCATACATAGAGATAAAAATCATTCATATGGTGAACAACTGGTAACCGACAATAACAAGATGCATATATAAGAATATCCCCATCATTCCGGGACACCCTTCGGATATGATATAAATTTCGAAGTACTAAAGCATCCGGTACTTTGGATGGGGTTTGTTAGGCCCAATAGATCTATCTTTAGGATTCGCGTCAATTAGGGTGTCTGTTCCCTAATTCTTAGATTACCAGACTTAATAAAAAGGGGCATATTCGATTTCGATAATTCAACCATAGAATGTAGTTTCACGTACTTGTGTCTATTTTGTAAATCATTTATAAAACCTGCATGTATTCTCATCCCAAAAATATTAGATTTTAAAAGTGGGACTATAACTCACTTTCACAGATTTTTACTTCGTCGGGAAGTAAGACTTGGCCACTGGTTGATTCACGAACCTATAACAATATATACATATATATCAAAGTATGTTCAAAATATATTTACAACACTTTTAATATATTTTGATGTTTTAAGTTTATTAAGTCAGCTGTCCTCGTTAGTAACCTACAACTAGTTGTCCACAGTTAGATGTACAGAAATAAATCGATAAATATTATCTTGAATCAATCCACGACCCAGTGTATACGTATCTCAGTATTGATCACAACTCAAACTATATATATTTTGGAATCAACCTCAACCCTGTATAGCTAACTCCAACATTCACATATAGAGTGTCTATGGTTGTTCCGAAATATATATAGATGTGTCGACATGATAGGTCGAAACATTGTATACGTGTCTATGGTATCTCAAGATTACATAATATATAATACAAGTTGATTAAGTTATGGTTGGAATAGATTTGTTACCAATTTTCACGTAGCTAAAATGAGAAAAATTATCCAATCTTGTTTTACCCATAACTTCTTCATTTTAAATCCGTTTTGAGTGAATCAAAATGCTATGGTTTCATATTGAACTCTATTTTATGAATATAAACAAAAAAGGTATAGGTTTCTAGTCGGAAAAATAAGTTACAAGTCGTTTTTGTAAAGGTAGTCATTTCAGTCGAAAGAACGACGTCTAGATGACCATTTTAGAAAACATACTTCCACTTTGAGTTTAACCATAATTTTTGGATATAGTTTCATGTTCATAATAAAAATCATTTTCTCAGAATAACAACTTTTAAATCAAAGTTTATCATAGTTTTTAATTAACTAACCCAAAACAGCCCGCGGTGTTACTACGACGGCGTAAATCCGGTTTTACGGTGTTTTTCGTGTTTCCAGGTTTTAAATCATTAAGTTAGCATATCATATAGATATAGAACATGTGTTTAGTTGATTTTAAAAGTCAAGTTAGAAGGATTAACTTTTGTTTGCGAACAAGTTTAGAATTAACTAAACTATGTTCTAGTGATTACAAGTTTAAACCTTCGAATAAGATAGCTTTATATGTATGAATCGAATGATGTTATGAACATCATTACTACCTTAAGTTCTTTGGATGAACCTACTGGAAAAGAGAAAAATGGATCTAGCTTCAATGGATCCTTGGATGGCTCAAAGTTCTTGAAGCAAAATCATGACACGAAAACAAGTTCAAGTAAGATCATCACTTGAAATAAGATTGTTATAGTTATAGAAATTGAACCAAAGTTTGAATATGATTATTACCTTGTATTAGAATGATAACCTACTGTAAGAAACAAAGATTTCTTGAGGTTGGATGATCACCTTACAAGATTGGAAGTGAGCTAGCAAACTTGAAAGTATTCTTGATTTTATGAAACTAGAACTTTTGGAATTTATGAAGAACACTTAGAACTTGAAGATAGAACTTGAGAGAGTTCAATTAGATGAAGAAAATTGAAGAATGAAAGTGTTTGTAGGTGTTTTTGGTCGTTGGTGTATGGATTAGATATAAAGGATATGTAATTTTGTTTTCATGTAAATAAGTCATGAATGATTACTCATATTTTTGTAATTTTATGAGATATTTCATGCTAGTTGCCAAATGATGGTTCCCACATGTGTTAGGTGACTCACATGGGCTGCTAAGAGCTGATCATTGGAGTGTATATACCAATAGTACATACATCTAAAAGCTGTGTATTGTACGAGTACGAATACGGGTGCATACGAGTAGAATTGTTGATGAAACTGAAAGAGGATGTAATTGTAAGCATTTTTGTTAAGTAGAAGTATTTTGATAAGTGTATTGAAGTCTTTCAAAAGTGTATAAATACATATTAAAACACTACATGTATATACATTTTAACTGAGTCGTTAAGTCATCGTTAGTCGTTACATGTAAGTGTTGTTTTGAAACCTTTAGGTTAACGATCTTGTTAAATGTTGTTAACTCAATGTTTATAATAACAAAAGAGATTTTAAATTATTATATTATCATGATATTATGATGTACGAATATCTCTTAATATGATATATATACATTAAATGTCGTTACAACGATAAACGTTACATATATGTCTCGTTTCAAAATCATTAAGTTAGTAGTCTTGTTTTTACATATGTAGTTCATTGTTAATATAATTAATGATATGTTTACTTATCATAATATCATGTTAACTATATATATAACCATATATATGTCATCATATAGTTTTTTTACAAGTTTTAACGTTCGTGAATCACCGGTCAACTTGGATGGTCAATTGTCTATATGAAACCTACTTCAATTAATCAAGTCTTAACAAGTTTGATTGCTTAACATGTTGGAAACATTTAATCATGTAAACATCAATCTCAATTAATATATATAAACATGGAAAAGTTCGGGTCACTACAAGTAAGGCCCTCATTACTTAAAATCAGAAATAATTTAAAAAATTCACGAGGGCATTAGTGTGAAAAGAGTTCAAAAAACCTTGGCATAAAGCCGGAGATCGTAAAATGTAGGTGAGCGATGACGCTGAACTTAATACCAGCATAAGAACATCGTTCATTCCTTGATCTCTATCACAAATTCCAAATTGATTGTACTTCGCTGAACTTAATGCCAACATCACTAAACCTTAAAAATAAGAAATAAACAAACACACAAAATAAAATAGATAAAAGTGGTGTATTTAACACAACCACACAAACGTCAAGCGTACAACATAAATATCCTAATTATTACACAACATTGTCTTAAAAGAAACAATTCTAAAAAAATACCAAAATGTTACCAAATATTACCAAATAGGGCACATGAGCCCTCTAATTGTCACCAAAGAAGTTACCAAAAGGCCAGCCGGAGTAGGTGCCCAAACCATCATTCCTAGGTCTTCCCTGCGGGTATTGCTCCTCAAAGCGTCTTTGTGCATCTTGCATGGCCGCTTGTTCCTCATATAACGGAGGACTCGGAATTCGGTTTGGGGTGTGGTAATAGGTCGGATGTTGGTAGGAAGTAGCATAATATTCTTGTGGGTTTTGCATATATAAACCAATATTATGGTGAAGCCAATCGCCCGTGTAATTCCCCCCACCTTTGGTCATACCTTACAGCCCTATTATGCTCGCGCTACTCTTCATGATATTGGTTGAATTGTTGCCTTTGTTGCTCATATTGGTCATCCCTGTGTTGATAACCTACCCTCATATCATGAAAACCAGAAATTACTTCCTCCAACTCTTCTTCCCTTGACCTTTGTGTCCGCCTACGCCTTCGCCTTTGAGCTTGTGGTAACTCTTCTTCAGTTTCAGGTTCTTCCATTCGAACCTCTTCCTCCGCATCATCTCTTCCAACACCGCTACCACCCGCTTCATGATCATGGGCATGTGGTGGTTCGTTTACCCTCGGGACAAATGGAATAAGCCTTTGATGATTATAATAGCTCAAAAATTCTGCATTCAGATAATAAGTCTTGTTTAAAGGCTTCATTGTTGTACTGTTTAGAATCAACCGAGATAAATCGACACCAAAATGCCTGGCAATCTGGGTGATGTAATGCCCACCAACAATCTGATTCAACCCTCTATCTCCCCTCTAATTATAAAGATAACCCGCCAAAGTAGATGGAATGTCGACACTGCTTTGGTTGTAGATCTTGTCTATAAGAAAAACATCGAGACGTGTTACCTTATTTGTGCCATGTTTTCTTGCATTAAACGTACATGTAACTAGCCGATGAAGCATTATTTTGTCTTTATCATTTATATCGGTGAACTTGCTTCGGCTAGAGGAGAATTGAGTGTCACTCATATCGTTCCAAAACGGGCGTGGATCATAAGAATCGTCATAATACTCGGATGACCGTAAATAAGCATTGAGTTGGTCATCATCTAGTTCTATATATAGGTAGAATATTCGAGAAAGCTCAATTTGACTAAGCGCCCGATCGATCCCACCTAAACGAAATCTCATGAAGTTTTGATTTGTCGGGTCCATAATGAGATCAAAACGTAAAGATGCTATGAACTCTTTGCATAATTGCGGGTATATGACATCATTGAATCCCATAATTCGTTCCCATGCCCTGATTGTTATTAACCTGCCAGTTAAAATCCGGTATTTAACCTCCAACATTCTCGACACTCTATCATATTCCCTTGCTTCTACCAATGGAGCCGGGTCAAAATACCAAGAGGCATCACATGATTTGGTCGCTACCCAATTATATGCACTTACGTAATCCGGATGGTCTCGGGCATAAGCTAACCAAACCCTTGGATCATTTTGATCAGGTGATCCTTCAGGTGAAGGTTGTCGTTCATTTGGTGGAGAATTTTGTTCATCTGAAGAATCTTGTTCTTCTTGGTACCGGTGTGAAGGTTCTTCTTGTCGTTGATTTCCCCTTGATCTAAAGTTGTACTGCACACATAAAACATACACCAAAACAAAAGAGGCGCATAGAAAATAGTATGCATTAGTGTGAGTTCATCATAAATTAAGTATATGTTCAAAAATACATATAGCACATAATCATGTTAATCATTCATGTAAACATTTTCTCAAAAGATCCAAGATCAACATAACTAGTCTAGCGTTCTAGAAACCAAATTTGAACATGAACCTCATATTATTCTCATCCCTCATACTATCACATTAGACACAAAGTAATGAAAACTTAACAAATTTCAAGTATTTATATCAATTAGGAACCAAAATATGTTAGATTTCCAAAACATGAACCATGTCATGCTCAAAATGTGATACATACTTATGAAGTACACAAATTATCTCAAAAATTCACAAACACTTAGCTAGGAACCAAATTCAACCAAATTTAAAGCCAAAATTCGGATTTAAATTTTACATAAACCCTAGAATCATGAATATACCCTAAAAACACAATGTAATATGATTTCAAGGCATACTAGGCAATTATAACAACCTAAAGCATGTTAATGTTTATAACAATTATCAATTCAAGCAAACCCACATAAATTTCTTAAACAATCCAAAAAATTAAGCATGAAATCAAATTATTGGAAAGAAAATTAAGTGGAATCATATGAACATACCCTAGGCATCTTGATTTAGGCTTTGATTTGAGAAGAATTGGTTAAAATTTGAAGAATTAAAATTAGGGTTTGGAGTGTTTTTGAGAAAGAGAGAGAAAATGGATCTGCAATTTTTGGGTAAGGAGTGAATGAAATCGAGTGTGTGGTGTTAAAGAGTAGGTAAAATCGTGGACCCCACAAAAATTTGAAGTTGATTCGAGTTTTTTGAGAGAGTGCACCAAGCGCACACTTAGGGGTGCGCGGCACGCACTAGTGCTCCGAGCTAAAAATTCTACTGACCATGTTTTTACAAAGTGCGCTGAGCGCACATCTGAGGGGTGCGCGGCACGCACGGTTGTTTTTCAGGTGTTTTTCGTATTTTGGTCAGTACAGGAAGGTTGGTAACAGATTGGTGAACGTAATGGCATTCAACAAAAATTAAAAATCACTCAAAATCATGTAATTCACACAAAAACCTATTTTTAACATTTGTGAAGGTTTTAAAAATGAGTCGCTTCACCCGACTTTTCCCCCAAACTTAGGTAGCTTTGGTGTTGAAAATGAGTTTTACCTCATCTTCAATGTTCATGGGTCCATCAACATATAGTTTGACCCTGTGTCCGTTTAACTTAAACGTATCACCCTTCGCATTCTGTAATTCCACCGTTCCATACGGAAAAACCTTGTTAACAACAAAAGGTCCCATCCATCGGGACTTGAGTTTTCCAGGAAAAAGTTTAAATCATGAGTTGAATAACAAAACGCGATCACCCTCTTTAAAATCTTTCGGATTCTTATGACGGTTATCGTGCCAAACTTTGGTCTTTTCCTTGTATATGAGCGAGTTTTCATAGGCGTTATGTCTCAACTCATCCAACTCATTTAGTTGGTTTAAACGAAGGTTTCCCGCGTCTTCAAGATCGAGATTACAAGTCTTAAGAGCCCAATGTGATTTGTGCTCTATCTCCAAAGGGAGATGACATGCCTTCCCATAGACTAGGCGGTAAGGTGTGGTTCCAATAGGAGTTTTGTAGGCAATTCTAAATGCCCACAAAGCATCATCAAGCTTCATTAACCATACCTTAGGATTGGATCCAACCGTTTTCTCAAGGATCCTTTTAAGTGCCCGATTCGTATTTTCAACTTGCCCACTTGTTTGTGGGTGATAAGATGTAGAAATTTTATGGGTTATCCCATATCGTTTTAACACCTTTTCTAATTGAGTGTTGCAAAAATAGGTACCACGATCACTTATTAAAGCCTTCGGGGTACCGAACCGGGCAAAAAGCTCTTTAAGAAAAGTTACAACAACTCGTGCATCGTTTGTGGGGAGGGCCTTTGCCTCAGCCCATTTTGATACGTAGTCAACGGCAACGAGTATGTATTGGTTGGAATGAGATTTTGGGAATGGTCCCATGAAATCAATGCCCCAAATATCGAAAACCTTACAAACTTAGATTATGTTTTGAGGCATTTTGTCTCTTTGATTAATCTTTCCTGCCCTTTGGCAAGAATCGCATGATTTACATATTTGGTGGGCATCTTTAAAGATGGTAGGCCAATAAAAACCGGCCTCATAGACTTTTCTCCCCGTGATTTGGGGTCCGAAATGTCCACCAGTGGGACCAAGATGACATTGGAGAAGAATTTGATTGCATTCTTCCCCGGAGACACATCGACGGATTATCCCATCGGGACACCGTTTAAAGAGATACGGGTTTTCCCAAAATTAGTATTTCAAGTCACTGAAAAATTTCTTTCGTTTTTGATGTGACATACCAGTTTCTAGGTATCCACCCGCTAGATAGTTGGCTATGTCTACAAACCAAGGATCATCAACTTTCTCTATTCTCATGAGGTATTCATCAGGAAAATTATCTTGAATAACGGTCTCATGGAGAACCTCAAGATTTGGGTTCTCAAGGCGAGAAAGGTGATCGGCTGCTAGGTTTTCGGCCCCCTTTTTATCTTTAATATCAATGTCGAATTCCTGCAAAAGCAAGACCCAACGTATTAATCGGGGTTTAGCATCTTGCTTAGTAAGTAAGTACTTTAAGGCCGAGTGGTACGTGTAGACAACCGTCTTTGCTAGTACCAAGTAAGATAGGAATTTGTCAAATGAAAAGACAATTGCCAGAAGTTCCTTCTCGGTGGTGGTGTAATTAAGTTGGGCTCCTTGCAATGTTTTACTAGCATAATAAATGGGCTGAAAATGTTTTTCAATTCTTTGCCCCAAGACGGCACCAATAGCAAAGTCACCCGTATCACACATAAGTTCGAATGGAAGTGACCAATTCGGTGATATGAGAATGGGTGATTGTGTGAGCTTTGCTTTAAGGAGGTTAAAGGCGTTAAGACACTCGTCCGTAAATACAAATGGAGCGTCTTTCTCAAGAAGTTTGTTCATCGGGGTTGCAATTATAGAAAAATCTTTAATGAACCGTCGATAAAAACTGGCGTGCCCCAGAAAACTTCTTACACCTTTCACATTTGACGGTGGTGGTAATTTGGCTATGACTTCCACTTTAGCTCTATCCACCTCCAATCCCGCACAAGAAATTTTATGACCTAATACAATGCCCTCTCTTACCATAAAATGGAATTTTTCCCAGTTAAGCATAAGATTATATTCTTCACACCTAATCAACATACGCTCAAGATTATTAAGACATGAGTCAAAAGAATCACCGAAGACTGAAAAGTCATCCATGAATACTTCCATAAAGTCTTCAATCATATCATGAAAAATAGCTACCATACACCTTTGAAAGGTAGCAGGAGCATTGCATAAGCCAAAGGGCATACGTCGATAGGAGAAAGTACCATAAGGGCATGTAAAGGTGGTTTTCTCTTGGTCCTCGGGTGCTATAGGGATTTGGAAATATCCCGAGAAACTGTCAAGAAAACAATAAAAGTTCTTTCCTGCTAACCTTTCCAACATTTGATCAATGTAAGGAAGGGGAAAATGGTCTTTTCGGGTAGCATCATTTAATTTTCTATAATCAATACATACCCTCCAACCCGTGACAGTCCTAGTGGAAATTAATTGGTCATTTTCGTTGGTGATAACGGTCATGCCACCCTTTTTAAGTACACATTGGACCGGACTTACCCAAGGACTATCCGAAATTGGGTAAATAAGACCCGCATCAAGGAGTTTGACAATCTCCTTTTTAACGACTTCTTGCATATTAGGGTTCAGTCGCCTTTGTCTTTGTACACATGGCTTATAGTTATCTTCTATTAATATCTTATGTGTACAATAAGAGGGACTTATACCCTTGATGTCATGAATTTTCCATGCTAGAGCCGGTTTATGGGCTTTTAACATGGAAACAAGTTTAGACTTCTCACTTATAGAGAGTTCGGATGAAATGATAACCGGGAGAGTAGAATCCTCTTGAAGGTAAGCATATTCCAAGTGACTTGGAAGTGGTTTTAGTTCCAAAAAGGGAGGTTCTTCAATCGATGTTTTACATCGGTACTCATTTTTTAAATCCAACTTTCTGTATTCTTCATCATTTGGCTCATAACCGTTAGCCATCAAGGTGGTCAACATCTCCACTTCTTCCACCATGTTCTCTTCATCACCTTATGCCAAAATGCATTCTCCTAAACCTTGCAATTCTGGAAATTCCTGCAACAACTCTGAATATGTGTCTACGGTTTGCAAATAATAACATTTATCATCAGTAGACTCGGGGTATTGCAAGGCATGGTCAACGGAAAAGGTAACCTTAATATCCTCAATGCTAAGGGTCAATTTCTGCCCATGAACATCTATCATAGCTCTAGCGGTATTGAGGAAAGGTGGACCCAATATAAGAGGCACACGTGTGTCCTCTTCCATGTCCAAAATTACAAAATCGGCCGGAAATACTAGGGTACCCACTTTTACTAACATATTCTCTAAAATTCCGCGAGGGAATTTAACAGAGCAGTCCACTAGTTGAATTTCCATTCAGGTTGGTTTTAGTACCCCGGGGTCTAGCTTAACATATAATGAATAAGGCATTAAATTTATGCTAGCCCCTAAATCCGCTAATGCTTTAATGCATTCCAAATCTCCTAGGAGACATGGTATGGTAAAACTCCCAGGATCTGCTAACTTCTTTGGTATTTTGTTCATCAAAATTGCGGAAAAATTAGCATTCATGGTGACGGATGAAAGTTCCTCCATTTTCTTCCGATTAGTAAGTAAGTCTTTTAAGAACTTAGCATACTTGAGCATACCTGAAATCACATCAATGAAAGGCATATTTATGTTAATTTGTTTAAACATATCTAGAAATTTTGACCTTTCGGCTTCGAGCCTTTCTTGTTGTTGTTTCCTTGGATATGGGAGCGGTGGTTGATATGGCTTCACTACGGGTTTCTCACATTCTTCCTTCTCAACCACTTGTTATGGCTCCTTAACCGGTTCATCATTTTTGTTTAACGGAACACTGAAATCAGAATCTTCGGGTATTCTTGGAGCTTCGTATGCTAGACCACTCCATGTGGTGATAACATTGGCGTGCTCATTTCGGGGGTTCTTATTAGTATCACCCAGTAAACTCCTTGGTTTTCTTTCACTAAGTAAACTAGCTAAACCATTCATTTGCTTCTCCAAATTCTGAATTGAGGCTTGTTGGTTTCTAAACTGATGTTCGTTTTTCTCGTTCGTTTGGTTTATGTTTGTAACAAGCTGAGTTTGTGATGCAATCAACTTTTCCAACATACTCTCCAAATTTGACTTTTTCTCTTCCTGTTGGGATTTTTGATAAAAACCCGGAGTTTGTTATTGGAACCCACTACTTGACCCTTGTTGGTAATTGAAATTTTGACCTTGAGGGTTGTAGGGGTTGTTGAAGTTTCGGTTAAATTGGGCTCTTCCTTGAAATTGATTATTATTTCTTTGGCTTATGAAAGCCACTTCTTCCTTTTAAGCCATTGTTAAACCGGCATCACAATCTTTTCCTAAATGGAGGCCACCACAGTATTCACAACCTACCTTCATACTATGAATTTCCTTGGTGATTTTGTCCATGTTTCGAGCAACACCGTCTATTTTCACACTTAGGGAACTAAGGTCATCATAAGCACCGGCACTTTGGACTTGAGCATTACGAGTAATTGGTCATTCTTGATGCCACTCATGAGAATAATCGGCTAGCTTCTCGATTATCTCATAAGCCTCTTGCTTGGTTTTGTCCATGAGTGAACCTCCGGCCGCTTGATCAATGGAAATTCGGGTTGCAACATCACAACCCTTGTAAAAGATTTGGACTTTTTGGAAGGTATCCAAACCATGGTTTGGATAACCTCTTAGCATTTTGAAAAATCGATTCCATGCTTCGTACAAGGTTTCCATCAGCTTTTGACAAAATTGGGTAATTTCTTGTTGGAGTCTCGCGGACTTAGAAGCTGGAAAAATATTTCTTAAGAAATTTTTCCAACATACCATCCCAAGTTTCTATCGTAGCCTCAGCCAATGAATCTAACCAACTTCGTGCTTCCCCGTAGAGTGTCCATGGGAAAAGTCTTAAAAATATGGCCTGATCAGTGTCTGGTTTAAGTTTGAATAGAAGATATATCTCTTGAAAAAGGCGAATATGTTCGTTTGCATCTTCATTCGGACCACCACCAAATTGACATATGTTGTTAATCATTTGGAGAATAGGTCCTTTTATTTCAAATTTTTCTTCACCTGTGGGTGGAGTAATTGCACTTCCTTGTCCGGTTCGGGTTGCCTTCATCTTGGCCGCCATTGATTGTCTTGGTACCACTTGTATTGCCTCTCCTTCCATTTCAAAATTTGGAGGATGAACTGGTTCAAATTCAGAATATCTTGGCTTGGTTGTACTTGATTCTGAATCAAAAGTTTCTTGCTTTGATGAAGATTCAAAAAGTTCAAGTACTTCTTTTGGGATCCTACCAAGCTTTCTATCAGGTTCCGTAAGCGGTGTAAGTAATGGAGAATCTGAACTTCGGGTATGTGGCATATGCAACCTAAAATCTGTCAATCACACAACTAATAAAACTATTAAATGCACCGATTCTACAAAATTAAAATCAAAGACTATTAATAATTTAAAATAATTAAGAAACTACTTAATCACAAATTAGTTAACAATTCTATTTTGACACAAAACTGTCCCCGACAGCGGTGCCAAAAACTTGATGTGCAAAACGTGGTATATGAATTGTTGTATGAAATAGTATGGAAAAATACCGATTCGAGATTGCTACACACTAACGGGCAGTGTACCCGATCATGTAATAGTATAGTAAATGGTAAAATCCGTGTATCGTTCCAAGGACAATATCTAAATTAAATTAGGACTATAAACTAAATTGTGATTAACTAAGAAAATTACAAGTACAAGATATATTTTGGTTTGCCTTTTTACGATGGGCGAATCAAGTGATGAATAAGATTAAAAAGACAATATTTTTGGTATTTTTAGTTTATTAAAACAGGAAGATAGTTTTGATATCAAATTAAAGAAATATGCTCATCTAGACATTTTACCCTTAATGTTGAATGTTATTTAGGATTAAGATCGGATTGATTGGTTATGCACGAGAACTAATTAATTGGTTCACCAAGAGTAGTCTTGCGCAAACACTCAAACGGAATTACACGACGCAAGTGATGTTCTTGTCATCTAAGACCTCCTATTTGTAATCAACTAATTCAGTTAGTTTGAAGACTTGAAGAATGATCAAGTCAATGGTGTGTTGTACATGATCCACTCCTATATCAACTAAAGGTTTAGCTTAGTTCATTCCTTTGGTCTGGTTAAATGCTCAATTCACTTCTAACAACCCGTCCTAATCCATTCGGACGAAGTCCATATCGAATATAAACGAATCACAATAGTTGGTTACATCGCGAGGCATTTGACCTCTATATGATACGTTTTATAAACATTGCATTCTTTTGAAAACATATACCATAAATGAATATTTAAAATTCAATGTTTTCGACATCTGATGATTTCTACATATAGACAATCACCGTAAATAACAGTTTACAAGAATACTTCCGTTGACAATGCAGTCAAAATAAATACACGGTGATGATTTTGTGAATGCAATGCTTCCTCGAATAAAACATGTATGACTCCATGTACATAGTTTCTCTAACATATATTCAAACAGCGGAAGACTTCTAGGAACCTGAGAATAAACATGCTTTAAAACGTCAACATAAAGTTGGTGAGATATAGGTTTAATGCTAGCAGCGTTATAAATATAGACCACAAGATTTCATATACATAAACGTTTTAATAAAAATATTCTAAGTGGTTGAGCACTCGGTAACCATACTTAACATTTAATCAACGTCGCATATTCCCTTTATTATGAAATCTCACTACACCGTACCAAGTGTAGTCACCGAAACGAAGTACTGTGCAACCGTTGAATACTGGTCGTCCAGCCCGGTTGGGGTTGTCAGGCCCGATAGATCTATCAACAGGATTCACGTTTACAATACCACATGTAAATAGTAGTTACCAAGCTACAGGAAAGTATGCCAGTGGTACAACTCAACGTAGAATATATTTTTAGTCACTTGTGTCTATAACGTAAATCATAAAATGCATGTATTCTCATCCCGAAATATTTAGAGTTTAAAAATGGGACTATATACTCACTTTTTCCTTGAAGATATTTAACACGACTTGGACTCCGATAGATATCACGAACCTAACCATATATATAATATATCAACATATTTTCTTTTCAAATAATCGTTACATATATACTTATAATACTTTTATTATCTATTAGTCCGTAGTTAGCAGTCCGATGTTAGTGGTCCACAATTAGTTGCTTAATAAGATAAAGACCCCATCGTATTCGTATTGATCAGAATTAATCTTGACCCATGGTACCGTGTTGTCAAATGATGTGTTGCGTACATAAATTACCGTGTTGTTAAATGACGTGTTGTGTACAATCATGAGGTCTTATAATTAATCTTCTCGTATTATTTACGGGTGGTCCTGAAATATGTAAAATCAAATCATGAGTAAATATATATAAAATATCATGTTAATTAGCCAAGATATGATTAGTTTGGTTTTAGTCAAAATATTTCCGTAGCTAAACTAGCTTCAGATACCCGATTTTGTTTTAGTCGTAGTTTCTTCAATACAACTCCGTTTTTGTTGATTCAACTTGCCACTTCCTTGGATCGAGCCATTATTTATGAATATGAACAGTAAATACCTTGGTTTGTATTCGAAATCACAGGTTATAGGTCAAACTTAGGTGAATCTTACGAAAGTGATCATTTCCGTCATAAAAACAACATCTAGATGATCATTTTTATAAAAATACTTACACTTTGAGTTAAACCATGAGAATTTTATATGTTAACATATTCATAATAAATATCATTTTTCCAGAATATGAACTTCCAATTCAAAGTTTAAGATGGTTTTTAATTATCCAACCCAAAACAGCCTCCGGTTGCACTCCGACGACGTAGATTCAGTTTTAAGGTGTTCTTTGTAAAATCAAGTTGTATCTTGTTAAGTTAGCATATCATTATGATATATTACAGGTCTTGAAGTATTTTAAAAGTCAAGTTAGAAGGATCTATTTAGTTTGCGAACAAGTTTGAAATCATTCAAACTATGTTCTTGTTGTTATAATTTATAACTCAAAATAAGATAGCTTTATGAATATGAATCGAATAAGATTATGAATAAGGTTACTACCTCAAGTTACTTGGATAAAGCTACTGGAAAGGAAGTATAATTCTTGATCTTCAAAGAGTTTTTGAAATGGGTTCAAAAGATTGAAAGTATAAACTTGAAATGAATGATCTTCATGAAGTCTTCTTGTTTGGTTTTTCTTATGATAATTTTAGGTTGTTTTAAGGCTTATAATTGAAGTGTTTTTACTGAATTGAAGTAGTAGAACAAAGGCTTTCAAGTGTGTGTTTTTAGGGAGTAAAATCTTAGAATAAAAATTGAAATGGAAATGATATAGATATAGATATATAAAATGTCATATGTATATAGTTATAAAGAGATTCCAAGTTGAAATTTTAGCTAGAAGTTTAATACTAGATGTTAAGAGTTGTTAAACATGTCTCCCCCATGATTAAAAAGGTTGAAAATGATGTTTTACTATTGGTATATACAAATAGTGTATACATCCAGAAGTTGTGTATAATATGGGTATAAATACAAAATTATTTTGTTTATGTGTTTAAAGATGTCTCATGAGTCATATGTAATAACAAGGATGTCATTTTCCATGATAAAAGGTTGAAAATGATGTTTTCCTATTAGTATATTCCAATAGTAAATACATCTAGAAACTGTGTATTAATACATCTTAATACAATACATATATATTTATTTTAACTTAGAAGTTATAACGTCGTTAAGCGTTATATATATATATATATATATATATATATATATATATATATATATATATATATATATATATATATATATATATATATATATTGATGTGTGAAATCTAGTATATAAATTATCTTTGGAAATATGCCTGGTTTAAAGATTACTACACACTAACGGGCAGTGTACCCGATCGTGCAATAGTATAAAAATGGTAATTCCAAGTATCGTTCCAAGGACAGTATTAACGTGAGAATTAAGTTTGCAACTAAGAAAAGTAAACTAAGTTAAACTATGAAAGTTGAAAGTACGAGATAGTTTGTTTTGCGGCTATTTAACGATTAGCCAAATCAAGATAGCTTTGAAAATAAAAGACAATATTTTTGGTTTTAAGTTTAAATAAAAGAAATGCAGACTCGACAGAAAAATAAAGATATTTGAATTCAATGGATAAAAGAATGTTCGCCTAGATATCCTATTCGCAGTGTTGGATGATTTGTTATTAAGCACTAGTTCTATTAATCAATGCACGCAATTACAGAGTCGGTTTACCTAGAGTTCTCTTTTAGCAAACACATCAAACTAGGACTTATTGGCTTAGGGTTCCCTTTCACCAAAAACTATCTTTCGTTTGTGACTTAGTAACTAGCTAATTATAAGATTAAGATTCAATTGGTTACGCGTTCGCTCCACACAATTCACCCCTATTTTGTTCAATTACGTTACCCGGTTTACCCCCTTGGTCCAGTAAGTGAAATGTCCCGTTCTTATTGATTAAAAACGTTCCATATTAATTGATTTCGTTGCGAGGTTTTGACCTCTATATGAGACGTTTTTCAAAGACTGCATTCATTTTTAAAACAAACCATAACCTTTATTTCATAAATAAAGGTTTAAAAAGCTTTACGTAGATTATCAAATAATGATAATCTAAAATATCCTGTTTACACACGACCATTACATAATGGTTTACAATACAAATATGTTACATCGAAATCATTTTCTTGAATGCAGTTTTTACACAATATCATACAAACATGGACTCCAAATCTTGTCCTTATTTTAGTATGCAACAGCGGAAGCTCTTAATATTCACCTGAGAATAAACATGCTTTAAACGTCAACAAAAATGTTGGTGAGTTATAGGTTTAACCTATATATATCAAATCGTAACAATAGACCACAAGATTTCATATTTCAATACACATCCCATACATAGAGATAAAAATCATTCATATGGTGAACACCTGGTAACCGACATTAACAAGATGCATATATAAGAATATCCCCATCATTCCGGGACACCCTTCGGATATGATATAAATTTCGAAGTACTAAAGCATCCGGTACTTTGGATGGGGTTTGTTAGGCCCAATAGATCTATCTTTAGGATTCGCGTCAATTAGGGTGTCTGTTCCCTAATTCTTAGATTACCAGACTTAATAAAAAGGGGCATATTCGATTTCGATAATTCAACCATAGAATGTAGTTTCACGTACTTGTGTCTATTTTGTAAATTATTTATAAAACCTGCATGTATTCTCATCCCAAAAATATTAGATTTTAAAAGTGGGACTATAACTCACTTTCACAGATTTTTACTTCGTCGGGAAGTAAGACTTGGCCACTGGTTGATTCACGAACCTATAACAATATATACATATATATCAAAGTATGTTCAAAATATATTTACAACACTTTTAATATATTTTGATGTTTTAAGTTTATTAAGTCAGCTGTCCTCGTTAGTAACCTACAACTAGTTGTCCACAGTTAGATGTACAGAAATAAATCGATAAATATTATCTTGAATCAATCCACGATCCAGTGTATACGTATCTCAGTATTGATCACAACTCAAACTATATATATTTTGGAATCAACCTCAACCCTGTATAGCTAACTCCAACATTCACATATAGAGTGTCTATGGTTGTTCCGAAATATATATAGATGTGTCGACATGATAGGTCGAAACATTGTATACGTGTCTATGGTATCTCAAGATTACATAATATATAATACAAGTTGATTAAGTTATGGTTGGAATAGATTTGTTACCAATTTTCACGTAGCTAAAATGAGAAAAATTATCCAATCTTGTTTTACCCATAACTTCTTCATTTTAAATCCGTTTTGAGTGAATCAAATTGCTATGGTTTCATATTGAACTCTATTTTATGAATCTAAACAAAAAAAGTATAGGTTTCTAGTCGGAAAAATAAGTTACAAGTCGTTTTTGTAAAGGTAGTCATTTCAATCGAAAGAACGACGTCTAGATGACCATTTTAGAAAACATACTTCCACTTTGAGTTTAACCATAATTTTTGGATATAGTTTCATGTTCATAATAAAAATCATTTTCTCAGAATAACAACTTTTAAATCAAAGTTTATCATAGTTTTTAATTAACTAACCCAAAACAGCCCGCGGTGTTACTACGACGGCGTAAATCCGGTTTTACGGTGTTTTTCGTGTTTCCAGGTTTTAAATCATTAAGTTAGCATATCATATAGATATAGAACATGTGTTTAGTTGATTTTAAAAGTCAAGTTAGAAGGATTAACTTTTGTTTGCGAACAAGTTTAGAATTAACTAAACTATGTTCTAGTGATTACAAGTTTAAACCTTCGAATAAGATAGCTTTATATGTATGAATCGAATGATGTTATGAACATCATTACTACCTTAAGTTCCTTGGATGAACCTACTGGAAAAGAGAAAAATGGATCTAGCTTCAATGGATCCTTGGATGGCTCAAAGTTCTTGAAGCAAAATCATGACACGAAAACAAGTTCAAGTAAGATCATCACTTGAAATAAGATTGTTATAGTTATAGAAATTGAAACAAAGTTTGAATATGATTATTACCTTGTATTAGAATGATAACCTACTGTAAGAAACAAAGATTTCTTGAGGTTGGATGATCACCTTACAAGATTGGAAGTGAGCTAGCAAACTTGAAAGTATTCTTGATTTTATGAAACTAGAACTTTTGGAATTTATGAAGAACACTTAGAACTTGAAGATAGAACTTGAGAGAGTTCAATTAGATGAAGAAAATTGAAGAATGAAAGTGTTTGTAGGTGTTTTTGGTCGTTGGTGTATGGATTAGATATAAAGGATATGTAATTTTGTTTTCATGTAAATAAGTCATGAATGATTACTCATATTTTTGTAATCTTATGAGATATTTCATGCTAGTTGCCAAATGATGGTTCCCACATGTGTTAGGTGACTCACATGGGCTGCTAAGAGCTGATCATTGGAGTGTATATACCAATAGTACATACATCTAAAAGCTGTGTATTGTACGAGTACGAATACGGGTGCATACGAGTAGAATTGTTGATGAAACTGAACGAGAATGTAATTGTAAGCATTTTTGTTAAGTAGAAGTATTTTGATAAGTGTATTGAAGTCTTTCAAAAGTGTATAAATACATATTAAAACACTACATGTATATACATTTTAACTGAGTCGTTAAGTCATCGTTAGTCATTACATGTAAGTGTTGTTTTGAAACCTTTAGGTTAACGATCTTGTTAAATGTTGTTAACCCAATGTTTATAATATCAAAAGAGATTTTAAATTATTATATTATCATGATATTATGATGTACGAATATCTCTTAATATGATATATATACATTAAATGTCGTTACAACGATAAACGTTACATATATGTCTCGTTTCAAAATCATTAAGTTAGTAGTCTTGTTTTTACATATGTAGTTCATTGTTAATATAATTAATGATATGTTTACTTATCATAATATCATGTTAACTATATATATAACCATATATATGTCATCATATAGTTTTTTTACAAGTTTTAACGTTCGTGAATCACCGGTCAACTTGGGTGGTCAATTGTCTATATGAAACATATTTCAATTAATCAAGTCTTAACAAGTTTGATTGCTTAACATGTTGGAAACATTTAATCATGTAAACATCAATCTCAATTAATATATATAAACATGGAAAAGTTCGGGTCACTACAGTACCTACCCGTTAAATAAATTTCGTCCCGAAATTTTAAGCTGTTGAAGGTGTTGACGAATCTTCTGGAAATAGATGCGGGTATTTCTTCTTCATCTGATCTTCACGCTCCCAGGTGAACTCGGGTCCTCTACGAGCATTCTATCGAACCTTAACAATTGGTATCTTGTTTTGCTTAAGTCTTTTAACCTCACGATCCATTATTTCGACGGGTTCTTCGATGAATTGGAGTTTTTTGTTGATTTGGATTTCATCTAACGGAATAGTGAGATCTTCTTTAGCAAAACATTTCTTCAAATTCGAGACGTGGAAAGTGTTATGTACAGCCGCGAGTTGTTGAGGTAACTCAAGTCGGTAAGCTACTGGTCCGACACGATCAATAATCTTGAATGGTCCAATATACCTTGGATTTAATTTCCCTCGTTTACCAAATCGAACAACGCCTTTCCAAGGTGACACTTTAAGCATGACCATCTCTCCAATTTCAAATTCTATATCTTTTCTTTTAATGTCAGCGTAGCTCTTTTGTCGACTTTGGGCGGTTTTCAACCGTTGTTGAATTTGGATGATCTTCTCGGTAGTTTCTTGTATAATCTCCGGACCCGTAATCTGTCTATCCCCCACCTCACTCCAACAAATCGGAGACCTGCACTTTCTACCATAAAGTGCTTCAAATGGCGCCATCTCAATGCTTGAATGGTAGCTATTGTTGTAGGAAAATTCTGCTAACGGTAGATGTCGATCCCAACTGTTTCCGAAATCAATAACACATGCTCGTAGCATGTCTTCAAGCGTTTGTATCGTCCTTTCACTCTGCCCATCAGTTTGTGGATGATAGGCAGTACTCATGTCTAGACGAGTTCCTAATGCTTGCTGTAATGTCTGCCAGAATCTTGAAATAAATCTGCCATCCCTATCAGAGATAATAGAGATTGGTATTCCATGTCTGGAGACGACTTCCTTCAAATACAGTCGTGCTAACTTCTCCATCTTGTCATCTTCTCTTATTGGTAGGAAGTGTGCTGATTTGGTGAGACGATCAACTATTACCCAAATAGTATCAAAACCACTTGCAGTCCTTGGCAATTTAGTGATGAAATCCATGGTAATGTTTTCCCATTTCCATTCCGGGATTTCGGGTTGTTGAAGTAGACCTGATGGTTTCTGATGCTCAGCTTTGACCTTAGAACACGTCAAACATTCTCCTACGTATTTAGCAACATCGGCTTTCATACCCGGCCACCAAAAATGTTTCTTGAGATCCTTGTACATCTTCCCCGTTCCAGGATGTATTGAGTATCTGGTTTTATGAGCTTCTCTAAGTACCATTTCTCTCATATCTCCAAATTTTGGTACCCAAATCCTTTCAGCCCTATACCGGGTTCCGTCTTCCCGAATATTAAGATGCTTCTCCGATCCTTTGGGTATTTCATCCTTTAAATTTCCCTCTTTTAAAACTCCTTGTTGCGCCTCCTTTATTTGAGTAGTAATGTTATTATGAATCATTATATTCATAGATTTTACTCGAATGGGTTCCCTATCCTTCCTGCTCAAGGCATCGGCTACCACATTTGCTTTCCCCGGGTGGTAACGAATCTCAAAATCGTAATCATTCAATAATTCAATCCACCTACGCTGCCTCATATTCAGTTGTTTCTGATTAAATATGTGTTGAAGACTTTTGTGGTCGGTATATATAATACTTTTGACCCCATATAAGTAGTGCCTCCAAGTCTTTAATGCAAAAACAACCGCGCCTAATTCCAAATCATGCGTCGTATAATTTTGTTCGTGAATCTTCAATTGTCTAGACGCATAAGCAATCACCTTCGTTCGTTGCATTAATACACAACCGAGACCTTGCTTTGATGCGTCACAATAAATCACAAAATCATCATTCCCTTCAGGCAATGACAATATAGGTGCCGTAGTTAGCTTTTTCTTCAATAACTGAAACGCTTTCTCTTGTTCATCATTCCATTCAAATTTCTTCCCTTTATGCGTTAATGCAGTCAAGGGTTTTGCTATTCTGGAAAAGTCTTGGATGAACCTTCTGTAGTAACCAGCTAGTCCTAAAAACTGGCGTATGTGTTTCGGAGTTTTCGGGGTTTCCCACTTTTCAACAGTTTCTATCTTTGCCGGATCCACCTTAATACCTTCTTTGTTCACTATGTGACCGAGGAATTGAACTTCTTCCAACCAAAATGCACACTTTGAAAACTTAGCGTACAATTCTTCCTTCCTCAATACTTCTAACACCTTTCTCAAATGTTCACCGTGTTCTTGGTCATTCTTTGAGTAAATAAGTATGTCATCAATGAAAACAATGACAAACTTGTCAAGGTATGGTCCACACACTCGGTTCATAAGGTCCATGAACACAGCTGGTGCATTAGTTAAACCAAACGGCATGACCATAAACTCGTAATGACCGTAACGTGTTCTGAAAGCAGTCTTTGGAATATCATCTTCTTTCACCCGCATTTGATGATACCCGGAACGTAAGTCAATCTTTGAATAAACAGACGAGCCTTGTAGTTGATCAAATAAGTCGTCGATTCTCGGTAGCGGGTAGCGGTTCTTGATGGTAAGTTTGTTCAACTCTCGGTAGTCGATACACAACCTGAATGTACCATCTTTCTTCTTGACAAACAAAACAGGAGCTCCCCACGGTGATGTGCTTGGTCGAATGAAACCACGCTCTAAAAGTTCTTGTAATTGGCTTTGCAGTTCTTTCATCTCGCTGGGTGCGAGTCTGTAAGGAGCACGAGCTATTGGTGCAGCTCCTGGTACAAGATCTATTTGAAATTCAACGGATCGATGTGGGGGTAATCCCGGTAATTCTTTCGGAAATACATCGGGAAATTCTTTTGCAATGGGAACATCATTGATGCTCTTTTCTTCAGTTTGTACTTTCTCGACATGTGCTAGAACAGCATAGCAACCTTTTCTTATTAGTTTTTGTGCCTTCAAATTACTAATAAGATGTAGCTTCGTGTTGCCCTTTTCTCCGTACACCATTAAGGGTTTTCCTTTTTCTCGTATAATGCGAATTGCATTTTTGTAACAAACGATCTCCGCTTTCACTTCTTTCAACCAGTCCATACCGATTATCACATCAAAACTCCCTAACTCTACTGGTATCAAATCAATCTTAAATGTTTCGCTAACCAGTTTAATTTCTCGATTCCGACATATATTATCTGCTGAAATTAATTTACCATTTGCTAATTCGAGTAAAAATTTACTATCCAAAGGCGTCAATGGACAACTTAATTTAGCACAAAAATCTCTACTCATATAGCTTCTATCCGCACCCGAATCAAATAAAACGTAAGCAGATTTATTGTCAATAAGAAACGTACCCGTAACAAGCTCCGGGTCTTCCTGTGCCTCTACCGCATTAATATTGAAAACTCTTCCACGGCCTTGTCCATTCGTGTTCTCCTGGTTCGGGCAATTTCTAATAATGTGGCCTGGTTTTCCACATTTATAACAAACTACATTGGCATAACTTGCTCCGACACTACTTGCTCCGCCATTACTCGTTCCGACACCATTTGTTCCTTTCGTTCTATTAACCCCTGGTCCGTAGACCTCACACTTCGCCGCGCTATGACCATTTCTTTTACACTTGTTGCAAAATTTGGTGCAGAACCCCGAGTGATTCTTTTCACACCTTTGGCATAGTTGCTTCTGATTGTTGTTGTTGTTGCGGTTATTATTGTTGTTGGGATGATTGTTGTAGTTGCTGTTGTTGTTGTTGTTGTTGTTGTTGGGCCGTTTGTTGTAGTTGCGATTGATGTTGCGATTGTTGGGATAATTGTTGCGATTATTGTTGTAATTGCTGTTGTTGTTGTATTGGTGATTCTTATCACCGTTTTCCTCCCACTTTCTTTTGACTTGCTTCACATTGACCTCTTCAGCAGTCTGTTCTTTAATTCTTTCTTCAATCTGGTTCACTAGTTTGTGAGCCATTCTACATGCCTGTTGTATGGAGGCGGGCTCGTGTGAACTTATATCTTCTTGGATTCTTTCCGGTAATCCTTTCACAAACGCGTCGATCTTCTCTTCCTCATCTTCGAATGCTCCCGGACACAATAGGCACAATTCTGTGAATCGTCTTTCGTATGTGGTAATATCAAATCCTTGGGTTCGTAACCCTCTAAGTTCTGTCTTGAGCTTATTGACCTCGGTTCTGGGACGGTACTTCTCGTTCATCAAGTGCTTGAATGCTGACCACGGTAGTGCGTACGCATCGTCTTGTCCCACTTGCTCTAGATAGGTATTCCACCATGTTAACGCAGAACCTGTGAAGGTATGCGTAGCGTACTTCACTTTGTCCTCTTCAGTACACTTACTTATGGCAAACACCGATTCAACCTTCTCGGTCCACCGTTTCAATCCGATCGGTCCTTCGGTTCCATCAAATTCCAAAGGTTTGCAGGCAGTGAATTCTTTGTAGGTGCATCCTACACGATTTCCTGTACTGCTAGATCCAAGGTTATTGTTGGTATGTAGCGCAGCCTGTACTACGGCTATGTTTGAAGCTAGAAAAGTACGGAATTCCTCTTCATTCATATTCACGGTGTGTCGAGTAGTCGGTGCCATTTCCTTCAAAATAGTTAAATGGAACAAGTTAATCATACAGAATATTAAGAGTAGTTAATAGTATTTCGTAGCATAATATGAACTCATTTATAAAAGCTTTTTCTTCATATTAGCGTTTTATAAGTTTAAATTCGGGTAGTACCTACCCGTTAAGTTCATACTTAGTAGCTAATATACAATTCAACTACTACAATTCTATATGAAAAACTGATTATAATAATATTTCGCGTTCAAACTTTTATACAATATTTTACAAACTTACAATACCGCTTATTTTACATAAAGCATGAAATATAGCACACAATAACTTTGATACAAGATAGTTGTGAAGACAATTCTAGCTAGTACACAAGTCGTTCAGCAAAGGCAATAAAGACACGCAATTCATACATCCAGAAACAAGTCATGCATTCTGGTTTTACTAGGACTACTTCCCATCCTTGGTCTTGTGCAACATAACCGTTATGGCCGTTGATAAGACAGCGTGTTGTAACGTCATCAAAGGGACGAGGGTTACGTAATGTCCAACAGTCCCGTAATAATCTAAAAACCTCATTTCTTACCCCAATTACCGACTCCATCACTTGTGGAAACGTTTTGTTTAATAGTTGTAGCCCGATGTTCTTGTTCTCACTTTGGTGAGAAGCGAACATTACTAATCCGTAAGCATAACATGCTTCTTTATGTTGCATGTTAGCCGCTTTTTCTAAATCACGAAGTCCAATATTCGGATATATTGAGTCAAAATAATTTCTTAACCCGTTGCGTAAAATAGCATTTGGGTTCCCCGCAATATATGCGTCAAAGTAAACACATCGTAACTTATGGGTTTCCCAATGTGATATCCCCCATCTTTCAAACGAAAGTCTCTTATAAACCAAGACATTCTTGGAACGTTCTTCGAATGTCTTACAAACTGATCTCGCCTTAAATAGTTGTGCCGAAGAATTCTGGCCGACTCTAGACAAGATTTCATCAATCATGTCTCCGGGTAGGTCTCTTAAAATATTGGGTTGTCTATCCATTTTGTGTTTTTAAACTGTAAAATAGACAAGAGTTAGATTCATAAAAAAAAATACTTATTAATACAAGCAATTTTTACATATATTATAAAGCATAAGAACACCATATTACATATATTACACCACACGAATACAACTATCTTATTCTGACTCGCTCGTTTCTTCTTCTTCGGTTTTGGTTCGTTTTGCCAAGTTTCTAGGGATATATGATGTTCCCCTAATACGAGCCGTCGTTGTCCACATTGGTTTAGAAAAACCTGGTGGTTTAGAGGTTCCCGGGTCATTGTTACAACTTAAGGACTTCGGGGGTTGACGATACATATAAAGTTCATCGGGGTTGGAATTAGATTTCTCTATTTTTATGCCCTTTCCCTTATTATTTTCTTTTGCCTTTTTAAATTCAGTTGGGGTAATTTCTATAACATCATCGGAATTCTCGTTGGAATCCGATTCATCGGAGAATTGGTAATCCTCCCAATATTTTGCTTCCTTGGCGGAAACACCATTGACCATAATTAACTTTGGTCGGTTGGTTGAGGATTTTCTTTTACTTAACCGTTTTATTATTTCCCCCACCGGTTCTATTTCTTCATCCGGTTCTGATTCTTCTTCCGGTTCCGATTCTTCTTCCGGTTCCGACTCTTCTTCCGGTTCCTCTTCGGGAACTTGTGAATCAGTCCACAAATCATTCCAATTTACATTTGACTCTTCATTATTATTAGGTGAGTCAATGGAACTTGTTCTAGAGGTAGACATCTATCACATAATATCAAACACGTTAAGAGATTAATATATCACATAATATTCATATCTTAAAAATATATAGTTTCCAACAAAAATGTTAAGCAATCATTTTTAAAGAAAACACGGTCGAAGTCCAGACTCACTAATGCATCCTAACAAACTCGGTAAGACACACTAATGCAAATTTTCTGGTTCTCTAAGACCAACGCTCGGATACCAACTGAAATGTCCCGTTCTTATTGATTAAAAACGTTCCATATTAATTGATTTCGTTGCGAGGTTTTGACCTCTATATGAGACGTTTTTCAAAGACTGCATTCATTTTTAAAACAAACCATAACCTTTATTTCATAAATAAAGGTTTAAAAAGCTTTACGTAGATTATCAAATAATGATAATCTAAAATATCCTGTTTACACACGACCATTACATAATGGTTTACAATACAAATATGTTACATCGAAATCATTTTCTTGAATGCAGTTTTTACACAATATCATACAAACATGGACTCCAAATCTTGTCCTTATTTTAGTATGCAACAGCGGAAGCTCTTAATATTCACCTGAGAATAAACATGCTTTAAACGTCAACAAAAATGTTGGTGAGTTATAGGTTTAACCTATATATATCAAATCGTAACAATAGACCACAAGATTTCATATTTCAATACACATCCCATACATAGAGATAAAAATCATTCATATGGTGAACACCTGGTAACCGACATTAACAAGATGCATATATAAGAATATCCCCATCATTCCGGGACACCCTTCGGATATGATATAAATTTCGAAGTACTAAAGCATCCGGTACTTTGGATGGGGTTTGTTAGGCCCAATAGATCTATCTTTAGGATTCGCGTCAATTAGGGTGTCTGTTCCCTAATTCTTAGATTACCAGACTTAATAAAAAGGGGCATATTCGATTTCGATAATTCAACCATAGAATGTAGTTTCACGTACTTGTGTCTATTTTGTAAATTATTTATAAAACCTGCATGTATTCTCATCCCAAAAATATTAGATTTTAAAAGTGGGACTATAACTCACTTTCACAGATTTTTACTTCGTCGGGAAGTAAGACTTGGCCACTGGTTGATTCACGAACCTATAACAATATATACATATATATCAAAGTATGTTCAAAATATATTTACAACACTTTTAATATATTTTGATGTTTTAAGTTTATTAAGTCAGCTGTCCTCGTTAGTAACCTACAACTAGTTGTCCACAGTTAGATGTACAGAAATAAATCGATAAATATTATCTTGAATCAATCCACGACCCAGTGTATACGTATCTCAGTATTGATCACAACTCAAACTATATATATTTTGGAATCAACCTCAACCCTGTATAGCTAACTCCAACATTCACATATAGAGTGTCTATGGTTGTTCCGAAATATATATAGATGTGTCGACATGATAGGTCGAAACATTGTATACGTGTCTATGGTATCTCAAGATTACATAATATATAATACAAGTTGATTAAGTTATGGTTGGAATAGATTTGTTACCAATTTTCACGTAGCTAAAATGAGAAAAATTATCCAATCTTGTTTTACCCATAACTTCTTCATTTTAAATCCGTTTTGAGTGAATCAAATTGCTATGGTTTCATATTGAACTCTATTTTATGAATCTAAACAAAAAAAGTATAGGTTTCTAGTCGGAAAAATAAGTTACAAGTCGTTTTTGTAAAGGTAGTCATTTCAATCGAAAGAACGACGTCTAGATGACCATTTTAGAAAACATACTTCCACTTTGAGTTTAACCATAATTTTTGGATATAGTTTCATGTTCATAATAAAAATCATTTTCTCAGAATAACAACTTTTAAATCAAAGTTTATCATAGTTTTTAATTAACTAACCCAAAACAGCCCGCGGTGTTACTACGACGGCGTAAATCCGGTTTTACGGTGTTTTTCGTGTTTCCAGGTTTTAAATCATTAAGTTAGCATATCATATAGATATAGAACATGTGTTTAGTTGATTTTAAAAGTCAAGTTAGAAGGATTAACTTTTGTTTGCGAACAAGTTTAGAATTAACTAAACTATGTTCTAGTGATTACAAGTTTAAACCTTCGAATAAGATAGCTTTATATGTATGAATCGAATGATGTTATGAACATCATTACTACCTTAAGTTCCTTGGATGAACCTACTGGAAAAGAGAAAAATGGATCTAGCTTCAATGGATCCTTGGATGGCTCAAAGTTCTTGAAGCAAAATCATGACACGAAAACAAGTTCAAGTAAGATCATCACTTGAAATAAGATTGTTATAGTTATAGAAATTGAAACAAAGTTTGAATATTATTATTACCTTGTATTAGAATGATAACCTACTGTAAGAAACAAAGATTTCTTGAGGTTGGATGATCACCTTACAAGATTGGAAGTGAGCTAGCAAACTTGAAAGTATTCTTGATTTTATGAAACTAGAACTTTTGGAATTTATGAAGAACACTTAGAACTTGAAGATAGAACTTGAGAGAGTTCAATTAGATGAAGAAAATTGAAGAATGAAAGTGTTTGTAGGTGTTTTTGGTCGTTGGTGTATGGATTAGATATAAAGGATATGTAATTTTGTTTTCATGTAAATAAGTCATGAATGATTACTCATATTTTTGTAATCTTATGAGATATTTCATGCTAGTTGCCAAATGATGGTTCCCACATGTGTTAGGTGACTCACATGGGCTGCTAAGAGCTGATCATTGGAGTGTATATACCAATAGTACATACATCTAAAAGCTGTGTATTGTACGAGTACGAATACGGGTGCATACGAGTAGAATTGTTGATGAAACTGAACGAGAATGTAATTGTAAGCATTTTTGTTAAGTAGAAGTATTTTGATAAGTGTATTGAAGTCTTTCAAAAGTGTATAAATACATATTAAAACACTACATGTATATACATTTTAACTGAGTCGTTAAGTCATCGTTAGTCGTTACATGTAAGTGTTGTTTTGAAACCTTTAGGTTAACGATCTTGTTAAATGTTGTTAACCCAATGTTTATAATATCAAAAGAGATTTTAAATTATTATATTATCATGATATTATGATGTACGAATATCTCTTAATATGATATATATACATTAAATGTCGTTACAACGATAAACGTTACATATATGTCTCGTTTCAAAATCATTAAGTTAGTAGTCTTGTTTTTACATATGTAGTTCATTGTTAATATAATTAATGATATGTTTACTTATCATAATATCATGTTAACTATATATATAACCATATATATGTCATCATATAGTTTTTTTACAAGTTTTAACGTTCGTGAATCACCGGTCAACTTGGGTGGTCAATTGTCTATATGAAACATATTTCAATTAATCAAGTCTTAACAAGTTTGATTGCTTAACATGTTGGAAACATTTAATCATGTAAACATCAATCTCAATTAATATATATAAACATGGAAAAGTTCGGGTCACTACAGTAAGCACCCAATCGGTTAAGACAAATCAATTGGGAATTAGATCACTAAATTGAAACAGGGTTCCCTTTGTTCAAACAAGATTCACTAATCAACCTAGTAACAATAATCAACACCCACAAGAATGGTTCTTAATCAAAACTCATATTATCATGCATCAATTAATAAAACCTCAAAGTAACATCCAAACACTTGCAAATATTCAATCTAGACAAACATTAAAGGTTTAGCCTACAATCATGGCTGAAATCAAAATAACAATCAAAAACATAGAAGAATTCATTGTTGATAACAAACGAATAAAACTAATCAAAGATTGAAATCTGAAAGATACACGAATCGAGACTTGTTCCCGGAATGATTAGTACCTTAGAATGACCTTGAAGATCTCCAAAAATCACCTAAGTTCGTCAAAAAGTGGCTGGAATTCGTCAGGATACGATTATGATTGATTAGGGTTAAATTCGGGCTTAAATACTTGCCAAAATAGCTGAACCGACAGGACTGTCGCGCCGCGACCTTATTTGTCGCGCCGCGGAGAAACACGTGAAAATTGAACCTTCTTATCCCACATTCTGATCTGGAAACTAGTGAAATGCCGCGCCGCGGAGGCCTCTGTCGCGCCGCGGTAAATAACTGAAACTGAATCCTTCGGCTATTTTCACTATTTCTTCACTTAAGTCTTTGAGAAACCATAAAACCTGATGTATACTTAATGTTTTCATCCTCGGTGCACCAGTAGTAACAAACGATTAACAAAGTGCCTTAAAAACATCATAAATCACCGCTTATCAACAATTACCTCTTCAAACTCGAACCTTCTCAATATCATCAATATAACCGCCAAATCGTATCCAAATGGACCAAAATGTAACTGATATCGCTAATGAAAATGTGTATAAAATACGCGATATCAAACCACCCCACACTAGAGTTTTGCTTGTCCTCAAGCAATTAAACTCGAAAATAATCTTCTACAATATAATAATGTCTTCAAATATGAATGTAGAACCAATGAATCAAGAAACCAAACAAGCATCTAGCGTGGGCACGATTTGGAGTAAATAACAACCATGGTTCCCACTTGCATTCCCCCTTGTAACTTCCCAAACCGCAAACAATATGTAACGGATATAGAAACCAAAAATAATCTCGATAACGTACCATAATGATGAAGCAGAGAATCTCGAATCATAAGATAAGTCTTCAATAGCATCGGGAATCAAGTGGGAACCAAGCACCAAAGATGTAACAATCGAACATGTGTGCCAAGAGAACGTACGGGCTACCCCGCAATTGGTCAAGCCAAGCCTCCCACAGTACCTAACATCGCGAGATGTCGGTAGAAAATAATGTGCTTAGGAGGATACACATTACGTCCAGATATCATCGATGGTTATGAGGTAACCGTCTAATCCGTTAAGTCAATCATAAAGATTGAAGTTCATCAGGCTTAAAAGCTGATATCTTACCTTTCCGGAGGTTATCCACTGGGAATCTGATCAATCACTGACATTTTGTGTATCATGGTGCGCTTCCCATTAAGCTAGCAAATCTCCCTCATTGAGATAAGCTTCAACTACCAGTTTCCCTGTTTGATGTTGAGGCCTGGTAGATTTCCAGTCGATTTTAGCAATGACTTTTCAAGACTTTTCGTCACCCTACAACTGGTCTGGACTACAACTTCTGAAATAAATCAGCAAGTGTGTCGTTCGGGAGACTTGACTCCCTTTAGGATGGAGTGGATTCATCCTGTATGGTCATAAAAGGTGGTCGAGCGCATACATTGTCCTTGTTAGGAGAAACAATGAAGACCGCCCTATAAAGTTTTCGATCTAGCGTATGGCCCGGCTTCGACCACACGATCCAATCACCGTTCATACGGTTGACACCCGTTTTTGTACAAGTGACCTACGTATGAACTGAATGTTCATGTAGGATTTCACATTCAAAATAATGAACGTGTTTTGAAAGTTCAAGACTTCCTCCTCTAACAGTACCTCATCGTGATATGATGGATAATGAAATGGCACGCGTAAGAGGTATACGTACCAAGTAGGACGGTCGGAAGACTTTACTTCCTTAATGAGTGGATCTGAGTCACTCGGAAGTGCCAATTTGTTTCAATTGACACCGGTTTTGAAAAATCCCGAAAACCTTCGGGTTCCATAGCTTTTGGCTATGGGTTGTGTTGTCTAAGCAAACACAAGCACGTAGCTATTGCTCCTAAAAAGGACAGCACTGGTGAAGCTCAAGGCTCCTCTTCCCACAGTATCACATCATTAAATGATGCAATAATAAAATGATATAGTTTCGGAAGTATGCTATACCAAGTAACCAAAAGTTTTTGATCTGGCACGTAATTCGGTCACAATCACGCTATGCAATCACCGCTCTCTCACGGTTTACACCCGTTTTGGTACAGGTGACCTACTATTGAGTTCTTCGAACTCGTAGGATTTCATGTTCAATGGTAATGAACATGTGGAACAACTTTGGCTTCTTTAAACATCATGAAATATAAATACCAAGCCATACTTAAACAAGGGTTTTGGCCGAATTTTTAACTACTTTTATATTTTTTTTTTCTTTTTAACTAACTAATTTTTTCATTTTTTTTTTTTATTTTCCCCTAAAATTTTCAATTTTTTATGACCAAAACCCCGTGAAACGTCAAGTCTTTTAAATATCAAAACCAAAATAATGATGATTCTATTAATAACCAACCCGAGAGATTTTACATCCCCCACCCCACACTTGAGATCAAGTAATGTCCCCATCACATGAGATCAAAAATGGATTAAAATCAAAAGGGTAAGAAAAATAAAAACTTATCGAGCTTAACCACAGATCGTGGAATGACAGTGACAGATGGCGCTGAACTGACTGCCAGCATAAGAACATCGTCCATTCCCGATTCTCACACCAATATCATCACTCAAGTAGTTTTGCTGAACTTAATGCCAGACTTGAAAAACCGTTTCACCAACAACCTAATAAAAAGAAAAGCAAGCAAACTACATAAATGGGCAAGGTGGTACCACCCGGTACCGAAACGCCTTGCCCCGAATAAGTCTCAAGTACATCATACGAAAAATAAAAATATCAAGTACAACCAAATCGAAAAGAAAATAGTCTAAAACCAATACAACAAGATCTACGGGCACGCAGGCCCTCATCACTGAAACCCGTCATACGGCCAGCTGCCGTACGGGTACTGCTGCTCATATCTGCGCTGGGCATCCTGAAATCTCTCCCTCTCATCATAAATCGGGGCCTCAACTCGAGGCCTAACCTCACTCCGATAGTAGACTGGTTGCTGAGCGATGGTACCAAAATAATTCTCTGGATCGTGGTAATAGAGGCGATCGTTGTGGCGTTGCCAGTCATTACCGTATGCAATCCACTGCTGATCATGGTTTATCTCATTTAACCTTTCCTCCTGCCTAGAATTACTCGTCTCTATTCTCTGTTGGCTCGCCCACATTCTGTTATCATGTTCCCGCTGATCACTCCGGAAATCACTAAACCCACTCGACATACCAACCTGTATATTACCCACTGATGAAACCAAACCATCCCAAATTTCTTGGGAAATTCCCCATTGCTGCTCACCCCCAGCTTGCACATTTGGAGCAACCGGCTCCGGCTCATTTACACCCTGATTAGCACCCCCAACCTCGGGTGCTTGTGGCTCAACAAACGGCACCACAACATCTCGACTCTCATTCCACATAACGAAATTTGCATTAAAATAAAACCTTAGATTAAAAGGTTTCATAATCTGCAGCTGATCAGTCAATCTGGTACACCTGCTGAAATCTATATTGAAAAACTTTGCAATTCGCGTAACATAATGGCCACCAAGAATTGGCCGTGTGGCTCGAATCTCTCGTGAATGATTTGACAAATATGTGCCAATAAGATTGCACAAATCCACATGTGCACCTCGCGTATACCTAAACAAAATCCATAGCTCGGTGGAATTTACTTTATCATTCCCATTCCGTCGGGCACAAAAAGTACTTGATAAAAGCTTTTGAAACAACCGTAAGTCTTTTCGTTGAATATCAGAGCCCTTGGATTCATTTGACACAAAAGGCACCAAACCCGATATTTCCTCCCAAAAATCACGCTCAATATAGCCTTCCTGACTACCAATAAACTCTGTCTCCTGTAAATACCGTTTCAAAAGATTATCGGTCCACCCTTCAAACAAATTCAACGCTCGCGCTAAATCGAATCGACTCATCGCCCTTCTCTCGCCCCCCAATCGAAAAGTTAAGAACCCTTTATCTTCCCCATTTCGTCTAGTACGAAAGCTAAGAGAGGAGAAAAATTCAACAATTAATTCCCTATAAAGATCCTCTCTTAGGGACATAGCGCGTTTCCATGCATCTAGTTCGAACCCACAATAAGACAACGACAATATGGAAGCAATTTCCTCTTTAACCTCATCAGATGCTCTGTCTAACTCATCCCAGCTGAAGAACCAAGTAGCTTGGATGTTTCGAACCGAAATAAATGCATAGTATTGAGGAAATTCTTCCTGAACTGTTTCCAACCACACTTCCGGGTCGGTTCGTCGTTCTTCCTCCATACGGGCCTGAGCCGTGGAGGATGATGGTGCACTCGATCTGTTTCTCTGCACAAATTAAACAAAAACAAATCCAAACACAAAACATTTAAGAGTTAGCGTTAAGCGAAATCAACATGTTCCACATACTTGCATCAATTGCCATCAAACTCGTTTCAACTTCAATTAAGCATTTAAACAATAGCAAGTATTCAAAACATATGTTTGTGTTTTATGTTATCACATTCAAACTAATTCCAAAACTCTTAAAGCTTAAAAATTCCTCATTAAACAACTCACTTTAAACTCCATATAACAAACTTCATCATATCAAATAACCAACTTCAATCCAAGTTAAACAACTCCAACATCCAAATAATCATCGCATGAATCACAATTCTTATCAAACTTAACCAATTTCAAAAACACAAATAAAACCCCGCCCAAATTACCCCACACTATCTTAAAACATACCATCATTAACCATCAACACCCTTTCAAACAAAATCCCCAAATATTTAACATAAAATTCGGATTTAATCACTACCATAATTTCAAGAATAAATATCATGCATAATCAACACAATAAATCATGAAGAAACACAATAATATCATATTCATTAACAATTAATTCATATAAAAGCATAAAAGATTCAATTAAACATAACCCCTTAAATTTTCAAACATAAACCCTAAAATTAACAAGATTAATCAAGATTAATGAAAGAAAAAGCAGAAGATTAGTTAAAATCGGACCTTGACCGGCATGTTGTAGCAATTAATTGAAGAAATTAAGAAGTGATTTGGGTTAATTGAATTTAGGGTTTGAAGCCTTAGGTGTTCTTGAGAGAATAGTGTGTGAATTTGTGGTGAAAAACTGAGGCAAACACCCTAAAAAGGGGTTAAAAAAAACGACGGGTCATGTAACTATTCGAGTTGGCCCATTTATTATAAACCAAATTCGGGGGTCAGAATCGTCGCGCCTGAAATGTCGCGCCGCGACGTTACGTACCGCGCCGCGGCATTACACAGTACCTGACACAAACTCTTTTGAAATACGTAATACCCAAAAACCAGTTATAGCTCGCGCCACGACCCAAATTGTCGCGACGCGGTAATCAACGTATTCATAAAATCAACTTTAAGCTTGTTTCTGTTACCAAAGTGTTTGCATCGTCGCGCCGCGAAGGCCTTTGCCGCGACGCGGCAATACACAGGAGACTGACACTTCTTTTTTTTTTTTTCTTCAGCATCCTTTTAAAAAAACCAATAACCAAAAACTACCACAAATCCAACTAGTAATCAATCAAAATCAATCATTTAGCAATTTGGACTCAACAAACCCGTGATCGCACCTAATTATACACACTATACAACAATGTGAACCTTATTTAATGAGTCGTTCACGCAACTCGTCCCCAACTTCAAGTGGCGTTGGGATCGGGTTCAACGCGAACCTCATCATTAATCTCTAACGGACCCTCAAAATACTTCTTCACACGATGTCCGTTAACCTTAAAGGTGATACCATTTGCATTTTTCAACTCGATCGTACCGTATGGGTACACCTTAACAACCTCAAATGGTCCCGTCCACCGGGACTTAAGTTTTCCCGGTAAAAGCTTCAATCTAGAGTTAAACAAAAGCACTCGGTCGCCTTCGTTAAACTCTTTTGGACCCTTTAACTTCCTATCATGCCATTGCTTGGTCTTTTCTTTATAAATCAATGAATTCTCGTACGCATCAAGGCGTAACTCACCAAGCTCATTCAATTGCCCCGCCCTTAGGCGTCCGGCTTCCTTCAAATCTAAATTGCACTTTTGAAGTGCCCACATAGCTTTATGCTCAATCTCCAACGGGAGATGGCACGCTTTCCCATAAACCAACCGATAAGGAGTGGTACCAAGTGGCGTTTTGAAGGCGGTTCTAAACGCCCACAAAGCTTCATCGAGCTTATTTGCCCACTCCTTCGGATTCGAACCCACAGTTTTCTCAAGAATACTTTTAAGAGCTCGATTTGTATTCTCAACTTGTCCGCTCGTTTGGGGATGGTATGAAGTAGAAACTTTATGGAGAACTCCATATCGCTTCAATACCTTCTCCATTTGGGCGTTACAAAAATGAGTACCCCTATCACTAATTAAAGCTTTAGGAGTTCCAAATCGAGAGAATAAACGCTTAAGGAACGAAATCACAACTCGTGCATCATTTGTGGGTAAAGCTTGCGCTTCAGCCCATTTAGACACGTAGTCAATGGCAACGAGTATGTAACTATAATTCTGAGATTTCGGAAATGGCCCCATAAAGTCAATTCCCCAAACGTCAAATACTTCGCAAACTTGGATGCTTTGTTGAGGCATCTCATCCCGTTTGGTGACTTTACCGGCCCTTTGGCACGAATCACAAGACTTACAAACCAGGTGGGCATCTTTGAAGATTGTCGGCCAATAAAAGCCGGCATCATAGACTTTACGCCCCGTAATTTGGGGTCCAAAATGCCCACCGGTAGGCCCACTATGGCACTCGGTCAAAATACGCATACACTCATCACCGGAAACACACCGGCGGATAACCCCATCGGGACAACAACGAAAAAGATAGGGATACTCCCAGAAATAGTACTTAAGGTCACTGAAAAATTTCTTCCTCTTTTGATGTGACCACCCTTTCTCCAAGAATCTCCCAACTAGATAATTAGCAATGTCCACGTACCACGGCTCATCAACCTTATCCACCTTCATGAGATATTCGCCGGGAAAATCATCATGAATGGTAGTCTCATCGAGAACCTCACGGGAGGGGTTCTCAAGACGTGAAAGGTGGTCGGCCGCCAAATTTTCAGCACCCTTTTTATCCCGGATCTCCACATCAAATTCTTGCAAAAGCAAGATCCATCTAAGAAGTCGTGGTTTTGCATCCGGTTTAGCAAAAAGGTACTTTAGAGCAGAATGGTCCGTAAAGACAATAGTCTTAGATAAGACTAAGTAGGACCGGAACTTATCAAACGAAAAGACCACCGCAAGGAGCTCTTTTTCAGTGGTAGTATAATTTAATTGCGCTCCTTGCAAGGTCTTGCTTGCATAGTAGATGGGTCGGAAATGCTTCTCGACCCTTTGACCCAAAACTGAGCCAACAGCGAAATCAGATGCATCGCACATAAGCTCGAACGGAAGGGACCAATTCGGAGCAATTATGATTGGCGCATTGATGAGTTTCTCCTTCAAAAGCTCGAATGCCTTTTGGCATTCGTCGGAGAATTTCCACGGGGTGTCCTTTTCAAGGAGTTTATTCATCGGGTTGGCAATCTTAGAAAAATCTTTAATGAATCGCCGGTAAAAACCGGCGTGCCCGAGAAAACTCCTAACACCCTTAACATCGGTAGGAGGTGGAAGGTTCTTAATAGCGGTCACCTTTGCGGGATCCACCTCTATACCGTTTTTAGAAATCTTGTGCCCGAGAACGATGCCCCCTTGAACCATGAAATGGCACTTCGCCCAGTTGAGCACAAGATTAGATTTTTCGCACCTGACCAACATCCGTTCTAAATTAAGAAGGCATGAATCGAAAGTGTCACCGAAGACCGAGAAGTCATCCATGAACACCTCCATGCAATCTTCTATCATGTCATGGAATATGGCCATCATGCACCTTTGAAAAGTGGCCGGAGCATTGCAAAGGCCAAAGGGCATGCGTCGATAAGAGAACGTGCCATACGGGCACGTGAAAGTAGTCTTCTCTTGGTCCTCGGGCGAGATAGGAATTTGAAAATACCCCGAGAAACCATCGAGAAAGCAATAGAAACTGTTTCCCGCCAACCTCTCTAGCATTTGATCCATGAAAGGTAGCGGGAAGTGGTCTTTACGTGTGGCGTCGTTCAACTTACGGTAGTCGATACAAACACGCCACCCCGTGACAGTCCGGGTGGAAATTAACTCATTTTTATCATTGGTGGTAACAGTCATACCACCTTTCTTAGGTACACAGTGTACCGGGCTAATCCATGGACTGTCAGAAATCGGGTAAATCAGACCTGCATCAAGGAGCTTTATTATCTCTTTCTTCACGACATCTTGCATGTGCGGGTTCAACCTCCTTTGGCGTTGCACCACGGGTTTGGAGTTATCCTCCATTAGGATTTTGTGGGTGCAATAGGAGGGACTAATACCCTTAATGTCGTGAATCTTCCATGCAATAGCCGGTTTATGGGCCTTTAGCATGGTTACAAGCTCAGTTTTCTGACCTGCTGAAAGAGAAGAAGAAATAATTACCGGAAGCTTAGATTCCTCATGCAAGTAAGCGTATTCCAAATGATCTGGAAGTGGCTTCAATTCAAGCTCGGGAGGTTCTTCAATTGAAGACTTGCTCCGGTAATTTGAATCACGTTCGAGTTCTTTGAACTCCTCTTCAGTCGGCTCATAGCCGTTTTCCATCAAGGTGGTTAAAAGATCCACCTCCTCAACCTGCACATCCTCATCAATCTCAACCAATGAGCATTCTCCTGAACCCTGTAACTCTGGGAATTCCTGCAAAAACTCAGACTGGACATTCACAGTGTTAAGAAAATAACATGTATCATCAGTGTAGCCAGGGTATTTCAAAGCATGGTCGATTGAGAATGTTGCACTCAAATCATCTATCCTAAGGGTCAGCTTTTGGCCATACACATCAATCATACACCTAGCAGTATTTAAGAATGGCCGACCCAAAATTAGTGGAATCCTTTCATCCACTTCCATATCCAAAACCACAAAATCCGCCGGAAAAACTAACGACCCGGTCTTCACTAGCATATTCTCTATGATTCCACGAGGGAATTTAATAGAGCGGTCGGCTAGCTGCACAGCCATACGCGTGGGTTTTAACTCCCCGGGGTCTAGCTTAAGATAAATAGAATAAGGCATTAAATTAATGCTAGCCCCCAAATCCGCCAAAGCCCTCATACAGTCCAAATTACCAAGTAAACAAGGAATGGTAAAACTTCCAGGATCTTCAAGCTTCTCGGGAAGCTTGTTTGCAACAACCGCTGAGCATGCGGCATTCAACCTGACTGAAGACACGTTCTTCAGCTTCTGCCTGTTAGTCAGCAAATCCTTAAGAAACCTCGCATACTTAGGCACACCTGCAATAACATCAATAAAAGGCATATTTATGTTAACTTTTTTAATCAAGTCCATGAACTTGGACTTTTCGGCCTCTAGCTTCTCCAATCGCTGTTTCCTCGGGAATGGGAGCGGTGGTTGATACTCTCTAACTACCGGTTTAGCAGCAACAGTAACCGGTTCCTTAACAACTTTTTCAGCCACCTGTTCCGGCTCCTTTTCCTTTGCCGGTTCACTTTCAACAACCGGCTCACTATCATTAACTAACGGTACCCTCAAATCATACTCGTCGGGCTTCCTCGGTGGATGATACGCTAAACCACTTCGGGTGGTGATAGCATTAACATGCCCGTTTTTCGGGTTAGTATCCGTCTTGCTCGGTAACTCCCCCGGTTTTCTCTCACTATTCTTATTAGCAAGTTGACCAATCTGTTGTTCTAGATTATGAATAGCTGCTTGTTGATTTCGAAACATTTGGTCATTCTTTTCATTATTCTGAGTAACGGTAGTGACAAGTTGAGTCTGAGATATCACTAACTTCTCGATCATAGCCTCAAGGTTGGACTTTTTCTCTTCGACCTGTGGTTTCTGAAAATAACCGGGAGCTTGCTGCTGAAAACCTCCACTAGAACCCGGTTGGAACCTCGAACCCTGATTACCTTGCGGATTATAAGGATTATTGAAATTCCTATTAAACTGAGCACGTCCCTGAAACTGATTGTTATTCTGCTGACTAATATAGTTGACCTCTTCTTTCTGATTCATAGTCAAACCCGCATCACAATCTTTGCCCAGATGCAAACCTCCACAGTATTCACAACCAACCTTCATACCATGAATATCCTTGTTCATCTTCTCCAAATTCCTACCAAACGAATCCAACTAAGCACTGAAAGACCCAAAATCATCATAAGCACCTGTACCTGTAGTCTCTGTTCTCTTAACTGAAGCTGAAGGGTAAGATTCATGATCCTGATGCCACTCATGAGAATAAGCAGCTTGCTTTTCAATGATCTCTAACGCCTCTTCTTCAGTCTTATCCATTAACGTACCACCTGCAGCTTGATCAATACTCTGACGCGTAGGAATATCACAACCTTTGTAGAAAATCTGAACCTTCTGTAAATCATTCAACCCGTGTTGCGGGCACGAGCGTAACAAAGTAGCAAAACGGTCCCAAGCATCAAACAATGTCTCACTGCTCTTTTGTCTAAATTGAGAAATATCTGCTTGAAGTCGAGCAGCTCGAGATGCAGGAAAAAACTTTGACAAAAACTTATCCTCCAAAGTCTCCCAAGATCTAATTGTACCCTCAGGTTGCTTATCTAACCATCTCTTAGCTTCTCCCTTAAGAGTCCAAGGGAAAAGTCTTGTCTTAATTGAAGTGTCGGCAACCTCATGTAGCTTAAACAATTTACAAACATCATTAAAATTACGAAGATGCTCGTTAGCATCCTCGGTATCTTTGCCATAGAATCGGCAATCAGAAGAAATCAAATTCAGGATCGGCCCTGTAATTTGAAAAGGCTGAGTAATATTCGGTTGAGTAATCGAATTGCCTTGGCCTCCTCGGGTGGCCTTTAACTTTTCAGCCATAGTCTGAGGACGGGGTGCTTCTCCTTCGGCCATTTCTTCAGTTTCTGTAGTATCAGACGAAGCGTAAGAGTCTTCTTCGTTAAAAATTTCAGGTGGTGTCTCGGGCACCACAGTCTCAGAAGTACTACCCAAATTAACGTAAGTATCACCCGATACAACTGATGAATCCACTGTTAACTTTTGCTTCTGACTTAAAGCTTTAAACAACTCTCTTTCAGGCTCGTCAAATGGTTTAACAATTGGAGAATCTGAAGAACGCGTATGTTGCATGCACTACCTGTAACTGCAAGAACACAGCTAACAAACCGATTAAACGCACCGACTCAATTAGAATTAAATTAAACTAAACAGTTAAAATTAACTAAAAACAAACTTAATTATCAAACTTAATTTTCAACACAACTGTCCCCGGCAGCGGCGCCAAAAACTTGATGTGTGAAATCTAGTATATAAATTATCTTTGGAAATATGCCTGGTTTAAAGATTACTACACACTAACGGGCAGTGTACCCGATCGTGCAATAGTATAAAAATGGTAATTCCAAGTATCGTTCCAAGGACAGTATTAACGTGAGAATTAAGTTTGCAACTAAGAAAAGTAAACTAAGTTAAACTATGAAAGTTGAAAGTACGAGATAGTTTGTTTTGCGGCTATTTAACGATTAGCCAAATCAAGATAGCTTTGAAAATAAAAGACAATATTTTTGGTTTTAAGTTTAAATAAAAGAAATGCAGACTCGACAGAAAAATAAAGATATTTGAATTCAATGGATAAAAGAATGTTCGCCTAGATATCCTATTCGCAGTGTTGGATGATTTGTTATTAAGCACTAGTTCTATTAATCAATGCACGCAATTACAGAGTTGGTTTACCTAGAGTTCTCTTTTAGCAAACACATCAAACTAGGACTTATTGGCTTAGGGTTCCCTTTCACCAAAAACTATCTTTCGTTTGTGACTTAGTAACTAGCTAATTATAAGATTAAGATTCAATTGGTTACGCGTTCGCTCCACACAATTTACCCCTATTTTGTTCAATTACGTTACCCGGTTTACCCCCTTGGTCCAGTAAGCACCCAATCGGTTAAGACAAATCAATTGGGAATTAGATCACTAAATTGAAACAGGGTTCCCTTTGTTCAAACAAGATTCACTAATCAACCTAGTAACAATAATCAACACCCACAAGAATGGTTCTTAATCAAAACTCATATTATCATGCATCAATTAATAAAACCTCAAAGTAACATCCAAACACTTGCAAATATTCAATCTAGACAAACATTAAAGGTTTAGCCTACAATCATGGCTGAAATCAAAATAACAATCAAAAACATAGAAGAATTCATTGTTGATAACAAACGAATAAAACTAATCAAAGATTGAAATCTGAAAGATACACGAATCGAGACTTGTTCCCGGAATGATTAGTACCTTAGAATGACCTTGAAGATCTCCAAAAATCACCTAAGTTCGTCAAAAAGTGGCTGGAATTCGTCAGGATACGATTATGATTGATTAGGGTTAAATTCGGGCTTAAATACTTGCCAAAATAGCTGAACCGACAGGACTGTCGCGCCGCGACCTTATTTGTCGCGCCGCGGAGAAACACGTGAAAATTGAACCTTCTTATCCCACATTCTGATCTGGAAACTAGTGAAATGCCGCGCCGCGGAGGCCTCTGTCGCGCCGCGGTAAATAACTGAAACTGAATCCTTCGGCTATTTTCACTATTTCTTCACTTAAGTCTTTGAGAAACCATAAAACCTGATGTATACTTAATGTTTTCATCCTCGGTGCACCAGTAGTAACAAACGATTAACAAAGTGCCTTAAAAACATCATAAATCACCGCTTATCAACAATTACCTCTTCAAACTCGAACCTTCTCAATATCATCAATATAACCGCCAAATCGTATCCAAATGGACCAAAATGTAACTGATATCGCTAATGAAAATGTGTATAAAATACGCGATATCATATATATATATATATATATATATATATATATATATATATATATATATATATATATCTCGTTTCGAAGTCCTTAAGTTAGTAGTCTCATTTTATGTATATAATCCATTGTTAATATATTTAATGAGATACTTAATTATCATATATTCAAGTTAGATATAATCCATATATATCCATATATATACATAAGTATATAATTAATACAAGTTATGACGTTCGTGAATCGTCGGACAAATGGATAGTCAATTATTTGTATAAAACTCATTTCAAAAGTTTTAAAACTTGTCAAAATTCATTGCTTATCATGACGAAATTATTAAATTATATAGAGAATTGGTTTAAAATAAGTTGAAATTTTCCGAGTCGTCACAGTACCTACCCGTTAAAGAAATTTCGTCCCGAAATTTGAATGGGATGGTCATGGCTGACAATAAGTATGTTTTCATGACGTATACGAGTTGGAAATTAGAGTTTTATTATCATCAAGTAGTATTGATAAAGCAATTTGATTTTTGTGAAGAGTACGAGTGAGGCTATCACCAAAGGGTGAAATGAGTAGGTATAGATTCGTCATATCTTTTGACGTAGATAGGGTTGATTTCCAAGTTCAAGAGATTTGGAGGAAAATCTTCATAATGAGATTTGATTCTTCGATAATCAAGGAAATTAGAATCCGCTTTAAATGCGATCATCTATTTTGATTGCTCTGTCGGATCTTTTACTATAAATCCACCTCCCTTCATTTCCTTACAACTCATACCTTCTATTCTTCCTCCCTTAATTCATACTTTAAAACATTTATCAGTATGCTTCATCCAGTACTGATCCTGGATATACTCTTAACTTTCATCTCTGTCATTCTTCTTTTTCATCTACCACCGGAGGATTTTATTTATTTCTACTATTACCTTGGGGTTATAGTATTGTTAATTCTCCCGTGCCTTTACGTTGCAATACGTATTGATATACACGGTTTGTAATTTATTTGTTGTTGTCGAGCTTTATATTTTCTTTTATATTTAACAGTTCCATACTTCTGTTTCCTCTTCCCGACTTCGAGTCAAGCGAATAATGGTCCGGAATTCGTAGGTATGGATTTTAAAATAAACATAGTTATTGTTCTAAGAAGGAAATAGTAATTGCACGATCTTGATTTGGTAAGTTACCAGAATGTCTGAAAAGATAGAATTATCAAGGAGATATGTTCTTAATATGTTTGGAGATTGGGCAGAATGTAAGAGTTGTGTAACATGGCACATGATGATGTTATGATCTGTGAATCATCACGTTCTATTTAGAAACTCAGCATGAATTACTGTAATATAATCACGTTGATCAAGTGTCATTATATTATACTAATTCATGCTTCAGTTTCCAACACTACTTCAAAACATTCATATTTTAAACTCGAATTTTTCAGAATTTAGAAACTAACACAGTTTCTTTTATGTTGTAACGCAGATATTGTGAAGAGATAAATGATTTTTGATGAGGATAGTTGGGAATATATCTTCAGGAATATCGGAGATATTTATAATGAAAGATACGATGATATCTTAGAATATCTAAGATCAGAGAATGACGCGGAAAATCTGTCTGTGAAGGTTTAGAATAAGGAGTAAGGTTCTTACTAACGGTTTCAACAGATACTGAATCATTTAAATCCTTTGAAGGTAGATTTCGTCCTTATGATTTGTCCACGGCCTCCTTTATACTTTGCTCAATCCGTTTTCCAGTACCAAATTTTTCGTTCGAGCTTTTCCAATCTATTATTCTTTATTGTCAAACTTCTGACCGTAATTGTTGTCTACTGTCTTTACCACTTTATCAGTTATTTCCAAAACTTCATAGCACTAATTCGTAGGCTGGAGCGTTTTTCAGAAACTTCACATTTGAAATATGTAATTCTTGGGGATAGACGTTGTATATATATATATATATATATATATATATATATATATATATATATATATATATATATATATATATAAAACTGCTGAAATAGAAACGCTGCGAGATTTCAAAATACCAATTGTTGATTCCGCCAAAGGGGTAACGAGTTGCTGGTACATCTGCTGATAATGTCGTGGAATATAAAAGGTTCCCCGGTAACAAAAGGGTAATCGTATGTATTACATGTTATAATAAGGCTACTTCGAATGGAAAATCGAGGTTGACTTGCTGAAACTGTGACAAAATTTGCTATTTTGGGAAAGGAATCGCAAAGTTATTTTTGCTAATAAATGCTAAAAGATTTAACGCGGATACGTGTTAAATTATGTCCTTAGTTTCGAGAGCTTTTCGGATGCAAGACTGCGGGTAATGTGTGGTTGGATCATCATCTCGATTGTCCATTATTTGAAGTGTCTTCAGGAATTTCGAAGGGTTTGATCATAGATTGTAATTGTTAATATACATATGATGTTTTAGGACTTTGAATGATACAAATATTTTTCTGGGTTCCAAGAATCGAATGATGTTCTAGCATAGTTTTGAAGTCAAAGTATAGTTTTGAAAGATGTAAGAGTCCTAAGAGTGATGTCTTCTGTTAAGTCTTGACTTGGATTTCGTTTTGTCGTAATCAAATTTGGATGAGAATGGTTGTTTTGATTTCTATGAAAGAATGTATATTATTGTGAAGGTAGTGAGTATAGTTGATGATTGTTGAATTAGAGTCGAAGAATATAATCATATTAATTGTGACTTTATATATCTCTCTGGTATTACCTACCCGTTAAAAAAATTTCACAAGTAATGTTTTGTACCAGAGAATTTTATTACAATCTTTATGAAAATATATGTACATATATATTTTCTTCAGATGTAATCATGAATTTAATAAGTCAATATAATATTAGACTCATTTGATTTTCGGTTTGAGCTAGAATTAGTAATCTCTAAAACGATTAGGAACCACATATTCTTCACAGAATATTAATGAAGTTATGGATCAATACTTCATTATTTATTCTTATATATATTTCCTTAGTGAATCATGCTGATACTCATTGAACTCTTGCTAACTCCGCAAGATATGAATGTTGTTTCCCAGTAAGCTTCGAGTACATTGAAGATGAAAGTGTAAAATCAAACATATTATTGAATAATACACTTGGTTTATTATAAAACAGAATTCATTCAATTGAAACAGGGATTGTAGTTAACGATGATTAAGTTGCTGACGAAGGACGTACATCATTGCATATTTGTAGTGTGAATTTAAACGAGTAGTATCTACCATTTTTCAATTCATACTTAATAGCTTAGTACGAAAAGATTTATTTTGGTTTCCGAATTCATATATATAAAATATTTATATAAATTCTTCAGAAGAATGAGTTAATACTTCATAACTCGTTGATGCAATATACGCGTTATTGATGATGTCCACGGTGATTCTTGAACTGGTGGAGCTTGTGATGTTAAAGGTGCTGACGATTCTAACGATGTTGACAACACTGACTGTGTTGGTGAGGCTAAGGGTACTGCTGATGCTGTTGGTAAAACAAGTCTAGCTTGTACCTTACGCATCATTCTTGTCGGGGTTTCTACTCTTCCTTTTATCATTTCTGTCCACTCATCTGATTTATGGTTAAGGCAAAAATTGGTAATCTCTATGTCTTTAGAGATTACATAATCAGCATAGAATGTTTCTCCGATGAAGTTATGAATCAATACTTCATCGTTTGTTGTTGTTGGTACTTCTTGGTATCTATGGTGTGTGTGACATTGATATCCGAGGTACGGATGGTGATATTGAGGCGTGTGATGCGGATGTGATTGTTGGTGGTGATAATGATCCTGTTGATGTTGATGATGGTGATAACGTTGATGCTGGTGATGCTGGTGGTGGTTAGGGTATTGAGGCTTGCGATGTTGATGTTATTGACGGTACTGGTTATGTTGCTGATGCTGCTGATGGTGTTTGTAACCTTCGTACCGTATTCTCCAAAGCCACTACCCGAGCGCGAAGCTCGTTGACTTCTTCTATTACACCGGGGTGATTGTCAATTCAGATGAGCGGATAAATAAAATCTAGAATTTGATGTAGTATATAATCGTGACGAGATACTCTGAAAATGAGAGAGAAAATGGTTTCTCGAACAGGTTCGCCGGTAAGTGCTTCAGGTTCATCGTCAAGAGGGCAATTTGGTGGATGGAAGGGATCACCTTCCTCTTGTCTCCAATGATTGAGGAGGCTACGAACCCATCCCCAATCCATCCAAAATAGATGATGACTGATTGGTTGATCCATTCTGGTCACACTGCTTTCGGAGCTTGAGTGGAATTCCATATCGGAATCCGAGGGACTTGAACTACTGACGAGTTCCATTTCGTATGATTGAATAAAGGATTTTTCGATATGAAATGATTTTCTGGCTATCGGGTGGTATTCTAATTATATAGAATATCCATATATATAGAACAAAAGATCTCGTAGATTACGGAGGGATTTACGGAATATGTCAGACAAAGTTTACAGTAACAGATACGCGTAGATATGAATTAGCAAATATGCTAAGATATGAATTTTGTCTATACACCATTCATGCAATGAATGCAGTAAGACGCATTTAGACTTAAGATGATAAGCAGGTAATTTCCTACGGATGATAAGTAGATGATTTTCGACACAAAATGATAAGCAAAATTTTGACATGCAGACACGGTCGAAGTCCAGACTCACTAATGCAACCTAACGACTTATCAGTTAGACACACTAATGCAGACCTGGTTCGCTAAGACCACTGCTCTGATACTAACTCTAACAACCCGTCCTAATCCATCCGGACGAAGTCCATATCGATTATAAACGAATCACAATAGTTGGTTACATCGCGAGACATTTGACCTCTATATGATACGTTTTATAAACATTGCATTCTTTTGAAATGATATACCATAAATGAATATTTAAAATTCAATGTTTTCGACATATGATGATTTCTACATATAGACAATCACCGTAAATAACACTTTACAAGAATACTTCCTTTGACAATGCAGTCAAAATAAATACACGGTGATGATTTTGTGAATGCAATGCTTCCTCGAATAAAACATGTATGACTCCATGCACATAGTTTCTCTAACATATATTCAAACAGCGGAAGACTTCTAGGAACCTGAGAATAAACATGCTTTAAAATGTCAACATAAAGTTGGTGAGATATAGGTTTAATGCTAGCAGCGTTATAAATATGGACCATAAGATTTCATATACATAAACGTTTTAATAAAAATATTCTAAGTGGTTGAGCACTCGGTAACCATACTTAACATTTAATCAACGTCGCATATTCCCTTTATTATGAAATCTCACTACACCGTACCAAGTGTAGTCACTAAAACGAAGTACTGTACAACCGTTGAATACTGGTCGTCCAGCCCGGTTGGAGTTGTCAGGCCCGATAGATCTATCAACAGGATTCGCGTTTACAATACCACATGTAAATAGTAGTTACCAAGCTACAGGAAAGTATGCCAGTGGTACAACTCAACGTAGAATATATTTTTAGTCACTTGTGTCTATAACGTAAATCATAAAATGCATGTATTCTCATCCCGAAATATTTAGAGTTTAAAAATGGGACTATATACTCACTTTTTCCTTGAAGATATTTAACACGACTTGGTCTCCGATAGATATCACGAACCTAACCATATATATAATATATCAACATATTTTCTTTTCAAATAATCGTTACATATATACTTATAATACTTTTATTATCTATTAGTCCGTAGTTAGCAGTCCGATGTTAGTGGTCCACAATTAGTTGCTTAATAAGATAAAGACCCCATCGTATTCGTATTGATCAGAATTAATCTTGACTCATGGTACCGTGTTGTCAAATGATGTGTTGTGTACATAAAGTACCGTGTTGTTAAATGACGTGTTGTGTACAATCATGAGGTCTTATAATTAATCTTCTCATGTTGTTTACGGGTGGTCCTGAAATATGTAAAATCAAATCATGAGTAAATATATATAAAATATCATATTAATTAGCCAAGATATGATTAGTTTGGTTTTAGTCAAAATATTTTCGTAGCTAAACTAGCTACGGATACCCGATTTTGTTTTAGTCGTAGTTTCTTCAATACAACTCCGTTTTTGTTGATTCAACTTGCCATTTCCTTGGATCGAGCCATTATTTATGAATATGAACAGTAAATACCTTGGTTTGTATTTGAAATCACAGGTTATAGGTCAAACTTAGGTGAATCTTATGAAAGTGATCATTTCCGTCATAAATACAACATCTAGATGATAATTTTTATAAAAATACTTACACTTTGAGTTAAACAATGAGAATTTTATATGTTAACATATTCATAATAAATATAATTTTTCCAGAATATGAACTTCCAATTCAAAGTTTAAAATGTTTTTTAATTATCCAACCCAAAACAGCCCCCGGTTGCACTCCGACGACGTAGATTCAGTTTTAAGGTGTTCTTTGTAAAATCAAGTTGTATCTTGTTAAGTTAGCATATCATTATGATATATTAAAGGTTTTGAAGTGTTTTAAAAGTCAAGTTAGAAGGATCTATTTAGTTTGCGAACAAGTTTGAAATTATTCAAACTATGTTCTTGTTGTTATAATTTAAAACTCAAAATAAGATAGCTTTATGAATATGAATCGAATAAGATTATGAATAAGGTTACTACCTCAAGTTACTTGGATAAAGCTACTGGAAAGGAAGTATAATTCTTGATCTTCAAAGAGTTTTTGAAATGGGTTCAAAAGATTGAAAGTATAAACTTGAAATGGATGATCTTCATGAAGTCTTCTTGTTTGGTTTTTCTTATGATAATTTTAGGTTGTTTTAAGGCTTATAATTGAAGTGTTTTTGCTGAATTGAAGTAGTAGAACAAAGGCTTTCAAGTGTGTATTTTTAGGGAGTAAAATCTTAGAATAAAAATTGAAATGGAAATGATATAGATATAGATATATAAAATGTCATATGTATATAGATATAAAGAGATTCCAAGTTGAAATTTTAGCTAGAAGTTTAATACTAGATGTTAAGAGTTGTTAAACATGTCTCCCCCATGATTAAAAAGGTTGAAAATGATGTTTTACTATTGGTATATACGAATAGTGTATACATCCAGAAGTTGTGTATAATACGGGTATAAATACAAAATTATTTTGTTTATGTGTTTAAAGATGTCTCATGAGTCATATGTAATAACAAGGATGTCATTTTCCATGATAAAAGGTTGAAAATGATGTTTTTCTATTAGTATATTCCAATAGTAAATACATCTAGAAACTGTGTATTAATACATCTTAATACAATACATATATATTTATTTTAACTTAGAAGTTATAACGTCGTTAAGCGTTATATATATATTTATATATATATATATATATATATATATATATATATATATATATATATATATATAACGTTTCGAAGTCCTTAAGTTAGTAGTCTCATTTTATGTATATAATCCATTGTTAATATATTTAATGAGATACTTAATTATCATATATTCAAGTTAGATATAATCCATATATATACATAAGTATATAATTAAATCAAGTTATGACGTTCGTGAATCGTCGGACAAATGGATAGTCAATTGTTTGTATAAAACTCATTTCAAAAGTTTTAAAACTTGTCAAAATTCATTGCTTATCATGACGAAATTATTAAATCATATAGAGAATTGGTTTAAAATAAGTTGAAATTTTCTGGGTCGTCACACACTCAACCCAAATAATTAACTAAGTGTTATAATAAGATCCCTATAAACGTCACTAGATAAGGCATATCACTAGCACATGTTAATTGATGGAACTAGGTAGTTAAAAGTGTGTATAACAGATTCTAAGGAATTGGTCATTCTCCTAGACAATTACACATACTAATTAAGCTATTCCAAAGTATCTACGAGATTCGTTCTTACATTCTTATGTAAATTAATCATTTGAACTCAACTTATCCCTTTTGGTAAAAGACGGATAAACATATGTCACTAGGTGTAAATCAATAAATTAACTTATCAAGATGATGTTTTTTAATCAAATGAACATATCAACTAGTTGAATCGGAAGGATTAAACTGAACAAGAATGGTTCTTGTATTCAAACATCACACTATCGTACATAATAACAATCAATCAATAGTAAATATTCAACATCTCAGTAATTTATCTAGATGAACATAAAATGGACTAGCCAACAATCATGCTTGAAAACTTAAACACAACAGTAACAAAGATAGAATTCATTGTAAATACAAGATTAACCTTTTAGGAGTAATCTTGGATGAAGCTCTTGAATGATCTTGGATTCTTCAATGATTTGAGTGCTTAGATGCACTTTGATAAGCCCAAGAACTGCTTTGAATCGTATGTTTTTTTTCTCTGAACAGAAAGGAAACTGGTACTCTTGAAATGAAACTGGAAATGGAATTAAATAAGCTAAACAGTTGGTGAAAAGCACTGTGCGTGGCACGCACAGTAAGGGTGCGCTGAGCGCACTCTTCACCTAACCCACTTTTTCTTTACAGCTCGACATCGCACGTTCAAATCTTCTTTTCTGGTAAAAGTACGCGGAGGGGTGTGCTGAGCGCACTATTGTGCGCGGCGCGCACTAGGCTTGGCGCACTTCGGTTTTGGCCAAGAAATCTTCTGATCAAAATTATGCAATGTGCGCTGAGCGCACACTTTGTGGTGCGCTGAGCGCACCCTTCTGTCTTTGGTTCTCTGGTCTTGGTTTCGATCTCTGAGCTGTATCATACATAATCTTCCATATTTCTTCAAGTTTACAATGATTCTAGACTATATTACAATAATATGAAATACAAACGGAATTACTATGTTTACATATGAAATAAACAACAATAGAACACGATATTACGACTAAAGATATGACTAATTTGAGTAATATCAGATAGTAACATGCAGTAGCGAGGATAAGCAGTTGCATGCAGCAAGTTCATATGGCAGTACAAGTAAACAGTACCATGCAGCAGTAGTAAGCAGTAACAAGTAAACGAGAAAGTTGTAGATTAGTCCTATTAGTGAATCCTACTCGGCCTGGTCTAGACTCACTAATGCAACCTAATTCCCTACAACCAATGCTCTGATACCAAATGTGAAGCCCCGTACAAAACCATCATGTATGAATCGTCAACAACAGGTCCATTACACGGTATAATACTACATGCTGTTTTAAAACAAGTTTTGCATTCAAAAAGGATAACATTTTACAAAAGATAACGTGACACAAAGGTCATTACAAAGCTATTATTCAAGTAACATAAGTTATGAATGCAAGATAAAAGTTCCATGATTGAGACATCTCTAAGTAATGCAGCGAGTCTGTAACAGCAAGTCTATAACACCAAGACTATAATAGCAAGTCTAACAGCGGAAGCAACAACGTCTAAGCACCTGAGAAATACATGCTTAAAAAGTCAACACGAATGTTGGTGAGCTATAGTTTGTTCGTAATCAGTAATGTAATGTAGACCACGAGATTTTAGTGCTTCAACCAGCAGTTTAAATCAGTATTTCAAATCAGTATGATAAAGTATATGCTTATCCGTAGGCACCCGGTAACTAACTTAACGTAATAATAATACCCCCTAAAAGTACACTTGGCGAGTGCGTATGTCCTCGAAGTATCAAACACCCATTAAATGCTAACACGACTAGCCCGAGTGGGGATATCAAACCCTATGGATCCATATCTAATATTCGCGTTCACCGATTCCAAAACCAATGATTAAACGTTACCGTGCTAAGGGGAATCTTTGTGTCGTTATATCACCCAGACATATATAAAGTTTAAGTACTCATGTCTAGTATGTAAAACATAAAAAGCGCATGTATTCTCAGTCCAAAAAATAGTTAAAGTAAAAAGGGAAGCTATAACTCACAGTGTATAAGCAGTAAAAGTCGGTATGAAAAGTATGCAAGTAGTAAGTCGGTCTGAAAGGTCGTCCACCTAAGTCAAAGGTCATTAAGTCAGTATGTTGTCCCCAAAAGTTTAAAAGTGCATAAATTAAGTCTAAGTGTCATCATCATCATCATCATTCATCATAGCTAAAGTAAGTTTAATAAGAATAGAGATCGAAACAATAGGCTGATTTTGGACAGCTGTTACGACCTATATACAAATCAAAAAGATGCGTAGTCAGTGGCCAAGGCTCCGTATGTGAGTCCTCTAACTGGTGACCAATTTTAAGAACCTAACTCATCTTCATTTGACCGTGGCGATGGTTTAAGTGCGAGTAGGTCAGAATTTTCAGCACAACGTTACAAAGGCGTAGTGACTTTCGGAAGGCTATAAATCCTAAACCGTATATCGGATTTAGGCGAGGCCTAAACGAAAAGTCATCTACTCGAAACGAAATATCTGAAAATAAATTTTCCAGAAGCCCAAAGAGTCTGGTCAGACCCGAAAAAAAGCAAACAAGTTCTCCGGTGGGTTTCTTGGTGCTTGACGCTCATCACGATTCTCATCCTTGATGCGTGTAAGCTTCAAGTGTACAACTCTTTGATGTTTTAGCATCACTTTGACCAAGTTTCAACCATCAACACACAACTAAGAGTAAAAACTATCAATCTACAAGTTTTGAACATCAAGGTTGCCTCTTTATTGCATAAACCCAATAAAGCTTCAACCTTTGTCCTTTTTACACAAGTTTATGCATCTTCATCATATGAGATGATGAAGACTTAATCTTTATCATCACAACAATCACAAAAAGGTTCTAAGTAAGTGAGATCTACAATAATAACTTAGATCTCAAATATTAAGAAAACTCTAAGCTAGAAAGCTTGGATCTTTACACGATTAATGAGACCATAAGCTAGAAAGCTAAGATCTAATGAAAGTAATGAGACCATAAGCTAAAAAGCTAAGATCTTTAACAAAATAATGAAACCCTAAGCTAGAAAGCTTGGATCTTTAATGTTCTTGAAGATCCTTAAAGCAAAAGACTAGATCTTCAAGTTACATGAAGATCATAAACACAAGTTTTGATCTTTATAACAAAATAAAGAAATCATAAGCTAGAAAACCTAGATCTAACAAGTAAATGAAGATTCAAAGCTAGAAAGCTTGAATCTTTCATGTTCTTGAAGGATTCAAACCCAAGTTTGAATCTACAAGATATAACAAGATCAAAAAGCTAAAAAGCTAGATCCTTTAATGATGATGATGTCGACATTGAGAAGAGAAGAAGAAGAAGAAGAAGAAAATCTAAAACTTACACTTTTTAAAGTGAGAAAGACTAGAGAGAAAATAAGAGAGTAAGTGTGTGTAATTTGTGAATGAGATCAAGTCTAAAATGGGTGAGGTTTGTGTGGTATTTATAGGGGGAAAGGGGTGCTTGGCCGTAGGTTTAGGGAGAGACAAGGGGGGACAACTTTTGCTTTTTGGTTAATGGTTGTCTAAAGTTGGTGCTTATGTTGGGATTCCATGCAACAATTGTGATTTTGGTTAACAAAAATGCTAGTATGTTCCCTCTAATAAATGGGCATTTGTCTTACATTTATATGGGTCATAAACTTTTTAAAATTGGGCTAATTAAATAGTCCATTAGCTAGAGTAGGGTGAGCTTGAGTCCAACAAGGCAGAAAGTCCAACAAGACTAACTAGTGTGCTAAAGTAAATTACTAAGCGTAATTAAGCATACAAAAACTCAAGTAATTGTTATTAGGAAATAACAATTCGTATTACGTAGTCATAATTTTCCGATTATGACCAAAGTTAAACGTGTACTAAGTACATAGCTCGTTTCAAACGTCAAGTGACACCAACAGTGATAAAAACATTCGGGGATCAAGTTAAGTGATTACACACTTAATAGCATGTTGTAAGATATTAACGAAAGTAATTAACATGAAATAAGATCCCAGAGCATCATATAGCTCAGTACGCACAATTACGGAGTTTCTTGAAAACAACAAGCACAAAAGCAAGTCAAAAAAGCCGGGTCGTTACAAAGGTCATTACAAAACCATGGTTCGAAAATAACATAAGTAGTGAATGCAAAAATAAAAGTCCATGCTTGAGACATCTCTAACAATGCAGCGGAAATCTAACACAGCGAGTCTATAACAGCGGAAGCAATTTCATCCAAGCACCTGAGAAATAACATGCTTAAAAACGTCAACACAAATGTTGGTGAGCTATAGTTTTTGTAAACAACGATATAATGTAGACCACGAGATTTCGTATTCAAAACAGTATGAAAAGTATATGCTTGTTCGTGGGCACCCATTAACTAACTTAACAAAGTAATATAAATATCACCCCCTAAAAGTACACTTGGCGAGTGCGTAAGTTTACGAAGTATTAAACACCCATTAAATGCTAGTGCGACTAGTCCGAGTGGGGATGTCAAACCCTATGGATCCATATCTAAGATTCGCGTTCACCGGTTCAAAAACCAATGACTAAACGTTACCGTGCTAAGGGGAATCTTTGTGCCGTTATATCACCCACACATATATAAAGTTTAAGTACTCATGTCTAGTATGTAAAACATAAAAAGCGCATGTATTCTCAGTCCCAAAAATAGTAAAGTAGAAATGGAGCTATAACTCACAGTGAATGTGCGGTAAAAGTCGATATGAAAAGTATGCAAGTAGTAAGTCGGTCCGAAAGGTTCTCAACCTAAGTCAAAGGTTACTAAGTCAGTAAATCGTCCCCAAAAGTTTAAAAGTAAATAGGTTAACTCTTAAGTATCATCATCGTCATCATCATTCGTAAAAGATAAAGTAAGTTTTCAACAAGAATAGAGGTCTAACCGAAAGGCTGAATTTGATCAGCTGTTACGACCTCTATACAAACTAAAAAGACATGCGGCCAGTGGACAAGGCTCCGTATGTGAGTCCTTTTACCGCTATCAAATTTTAAGATCCTAACTCGATGTTGTTTGACCGTGGCGATGGTTCAAGCGCGAGTAGGTCAGAAATTTCAGCACGTCATTACGATGGCGTAGTGATTTTCAGAAGGCTATAAATCCTAAACCGTATATCGGATATAGATGAGTCTTAAACGAAAAGTCATCTACTAAAACCTAAATATCTGGAAATCAACTTTCCAGAAGTTCTAGGAGTCTGATCAGACCCTGAAAAACATAAACAAGTGCTCCGGTGGGTTTCTTGGTGCTCGATGCTTATCACGGTTCTCATCCTTGATGCGTATAAGCCTCAAGTGTACAACTCTTTGATGTTTTAGCATCATTATGACCAAGTTTTAACCATGAACACACAACTAAAAATAAAAGATAACTTTCTACAAGTTTTGAACATCAAAGTTGTCTCTTTATTGCATAAACACAATAAAGCTTCAACCTTTGTCCTTTTGATACAAGTTTATGCATTTTCATCATATGAGATGATGAAGACTTGAATTTTATCACCATAAAAATCATAAAAAGGTTTCAAGTAAGTGAGATCTACAATAATAACTTAGATCTCAAGTGTTAAAAAACCCTAAGCTAGAAAGCTTGGATCTTTACAAGATTAATGAGACCATAAGCTAGAAAGCTAAGATCTAGTAAAAGTAATGAGATCATAAACTTAAAATGCTTAGATCTAAACAAAATAATGAAACCCTAAGCTAGAAAGCTTGGATCTTTAATGTTCTTGAAGATTCTTAAAGCAAAAAGCTAGATCTACAAGTTACATGAAGATCATAAACACAAGTTTTGATCTTTTAACAAAATAAAGTGATCTTAAGCTTCAAAACATAGATCCAACAAAGTAATGAAGATTCAAAGCTAAAAAGCTTGAGTCTTTCATGTTCTTGAAGATTTCAAATCAAATTTTGAATCTACAATATGTAATAAGATCAAAAGCTAAAAAGCTTGATCTTATGATGATGATGATGATGTCGTGATTAAGAAGAGAAGAAGAAGAAAATTTTAAGAACTTACAATTTTAGTGTGAGAAAGACTAGAGAGAAAATTAGAGAGCAAGTGTGTGTAAAATGAGAATGAAATCAAGTGTGAAATGAAGAATGAAGTGTGATATTTATAGTGGTGGTGGTGGTGGTTTGGCCGACGGCCTAGGGGGGACAAGGGGGAGACAAACTTTGCTTTTTGTATGGTGGTGGTCTAAAGGTGGTGCTTGTTGTTGGGATCCCATGTAACATGTGTAGTAATGGTTAACAAAAATGCTAGTATGTTGGCTCATCTTAATGTGTTTTTGTCCTACATCTTAATGGATCATAAATCCATTAAAGTTAGGCTAATTCAATGGTCCATTAACTAGAGTAGGGTGGGCCTAAGTCCATTAAGGTAAAAAGTCCATTAAGACTAACTAGTGTGCATTAGTAAAATTACTAAGTGTAATTAAGTAACCAATAAGCCAAGTAATTGTCATTAGAAAAATAACAATTAGTTTTAAGTAGTCATAATATTCCAATTACGACAAAAGTTAAACGTGTACAAAGTACATAGCTCGTTCTAAACATCAAGTGACACTAACGGTCATAAAAGCATTCGAGGATCAAGTTAAGTGATTAAACACTTAATGACAAGTTGTAAGGTATTAACGAAAGTAATTAACATGAATAAATATCCCATAACATAATATAGCACAGTACGCACAATTACGCAGTTTCGTGAAAGTAATAAGCACAAATATAAGTCGAAAAAGTTAGGTCGTTACATTACCCACCTGTTAAAGAAAATTTTGTCCCGAAATTTTAAGTTGAGGTAGACGGTAGAGTTGTGAAGAGGTGAGGATATTTTTGCTTTATCTGATCCTCTCGCTCCCAAGTAAACTCGGGTCCTCGTTTAGCATTCCAACAGACTCGGACAATTGGAATCTTGTTGTGTTTCAAGGTCTTGACCTCACGGTCCATAATTTCAACAGGTTCTTCCACGAAGTGGAGTTTGTCATCAATCGTAAGATCATCTAATGGTATGACAAGTTCTGGTTCAGCAAGGCACTTCTTTAGATTCGATACATGGAAAATGGGATGAACTGAGCTTAATTGAGTCAGAAGGTCCAAATGATAAGCAACGGGTCCAACACGCTCCAAGATTTCAAAAGGACCAATATATCGCGGATTTAGCTTCCCACGCTTTCCGAAACGGATTACACCTTTCCAAGGTGCGACTTACAACATTACGCGGTCACCTACTTGGAATTCGAGATCTTTACGTTTAAGGTCGGCATAGCTCTTTTGACGATCACAGGCCATCTTGAGCCTTGCTTGAATCTGGACGATCTTCTCGGTTGTTTCATGGACGAGTTCGGGTCCGGTGATGTGACGACCCGGAAATTTTCGAACAAATTTAAACTTAATCTTTATATGATTTCGACACGATAAGCAAAGTCTGTAATGTTGAATCTCAAATATTTTGAAGTGTTTTTACCCTTTGACTATTTCCAACAATTCACAAACCATTAAATAATAAATAGAGATATATAAATAACTATACATGTAAGTAATTATATATTATAAATTAAATATATTAATAAACTATCATATGATTTAGTTTATTATGAAATAATACTTAAACTTGTTACTTAAAAATTGTTTATTTAAATATAAAGAGTAGATTGAATATACATAATTTGTCAATGCTAACAAAGTATTTAATATTATACTCTGAGATTAAGTGTTTCAATATATTTAATTAATACATTTATTTACTTAATATTTAAAACATAATTAAATATATGGTAGTTAAAATATTTAGATATATATATATATATATATATATATATATATATATAAAGGAGATACATAATTATTGATTATATATATATTATTATATAGATATATAAATTTTAAATATTCAAAGTATGATATTATATATATATATTATAGGATAATATATAACTAATAAATTGTAATATTAATATTTAGTTATAAGCAAAAATACAAATGTTATACTACTTACTTTCATTATTAATATTAGTATTAGTATTAATATTAATAATAGTAAATTATTACTTAATATAATAGGGTTGATACATCTAATTTGTTATATCATTATAATTAGTAGTAAAAATTATAATTTTATGTTATTATGATTATTCATTATTGTTAATATCCTTATCATTATTATTATTATTATTATTATTATTATTATTATTATTATTATTATTATTATTATTATTATTATTATTATTTTTATTATTATTATTATTATTATTATTATTATTATTATTATAATAAAAATAATACAATTTATTAATATGATTATTAATAGGATTATTAATAATATTATTATAAACATTATTATAACTATTAGCATTATTATCCTAGATATTATTATGGTAATTATTATTAATTGTATTAATATGCTATTATTATTAAAAATATTTCAGTATTTTTATTTTTATTTTTAGAATTATTATTAATCAATTATATAAAAGAGTGTATCTTTAGAATTGGAATCAAATCTATTTTCTTGTAACTATCCAACTGTGCTTAATTTGTCCTTCCACTACCAAATTCGTACGAACCAAAAGCAATCAAAGGAACAAATCCAAAATCAGTTGACTCAGTCATATTCTACTTTTATTTATTTTATTTTATTTTATTTTCTTCCTAGCTCGATTTGTATCTGTCGACATATTGGTTATAAAGTAATCGATCAACATTAAAATTGAATAAGTCATTCGTTTCTCCAATCTCTGTATCAGTTACTACAATTTTTAAACAGAATCAAAGTGTCAATTTAATCAAATTTTTTTATCGTTAACCTCTGTTCATGGAACTTTTTATTCAATTCTCAAATGCAAATGAAATTTAAAAATCTAACAATACAGATTTGTTAGAACTCCATCATTTAAACTATCTGGAAGTTTTTAATCTCCAATTTTTAGTAACGAGTCCTAATTCTCGAGTCAAACTAATTGTTTCAAAAAGTCAAACCTATGTTCATCAATTAAATTCGAACTTTCTGTGATGAATTAAGTTAAATTAATGAGTCCAATAGTTTCAAAAGATGAATTGAAACCTATTTTGTTTTATAAGTTCTGTCTAAAAAGTTGTTAATCTCAAAATCAAATTTTTTTTCTTCTTCTATTATTAGCGACGAGCAGCAGTAGTAATGTTGTTGATATTTAATTTTTTTTTTCGTTTTCCATAGTACAAATGCCCATAATCTGATTAGTATGATTCATTTGAAATTTTAAAAATCCACTTCGTTGTGTAGAAGAACTGAGGAAATACGATTCCTGTTAGATTAAAGAAGAAGAAGTAGGACAGTCAAATATCAGGGTTAAAAGCATTTAAATGTAAGGATAATCAGAAAAACAAGAGCAGCGTGATGGTTGGGTCTTTGATGAGGGAACGAGAGGTTTCGGGTTCGATTCCAGTTGATAGCATTCTTTTTTACTTCTTAAAGAGGGTATACATTCTATTTTTATATCTATTATTTTTTTATTATAAATATTATTATTGTTATTATGATCATTATTATTGCTATTATTATTATAATTGTTATTGTTATTATTATTATTACTATCATATTTACAAGTATAGCAATCAATAACATTATTAATTACTAGTATAACTATTATTATTACCATTATTATTATTATTATTATTATTATTATTATTATTATTATTATTATTATTATTATTATTATTATTATTATTATTATTATTATTATTATTATTACTATTATTACTATGATTATTATTAATGATTGTTATTATTAGTATTATAGTAATTATTACTATTATTAATATCATAGTTATAAGTACTATAAGTATTACTAATGTTAACATTATTATTATTACTTGTTATGAATATTATGATTATTAGTATTATTATTATTATTATTATTATTATCATTAAGTACTATAAATTGTTATCATTTTCGTAAATATTAGTGACATATATTTTTTTATAAATAATAAAATTGTTAATATGGACATAAGTAATATTATTATCACGAATATTATTATTATTATGTAATTACTAAAACCAGTATCATGACTATCATTAACAATAAAAATGAATATTTTTACAAGTATTATTATTAATATCACTATTAGTGCTATGATTCTTATTATAATAATTATTATAAGAATATTACATACAAGTATGAGGATATCATATTAACAATCTTTATATAAATATTCATATATAACAAATTAGGTATTTTAAATACATATATAAAACTATATAAATAATAAACATTTTCAAATATATGTACAAATTAAATAAATAATATATAAAGACATAATATATGAAATTGTTCGATTACGATTATATGTATTAATAAATATACAAATGATATAGGTTCGTGAATCCAAGGCCAACCCTGCATTGTTCAATATCGTCATATGTATTTTTACTACAAAATACAGTATTGTGAGTTTTATTTGCTCCCCTTTTAAATGCTTTTGCAATATATATTTTTGGGACTGAGAATACATGCGCTGCTTTATAAATGTTTGACGAAATAGACACAAGTACTTAAAACTACATTCTATGGCTGGATTATTAAACTGAATATGCCCCTTTTTAGTCTGATTATCTAAGAATTAGGGAACAGACACCCTAATTGACGCGAATCCTAAAGATAGATCTATTGGGCCCAACAAGCCCCATCCAAAGTACCGGATGCTTTAGTACTTCGAATTTATCATGTCCGAAGGGAGTCCTGGAATGATGGGGATATTCTATATGCATCTTGTTAAGGTCGGTTACCAGGTGTTCACCATATGAATGATTTTTATCTCTATGCAGTTTGCGAAATGCCTGATATGAGATGTATATTTATGGAAAAATGAAATCTTGTGGTCTATTAAAATGATGAAAATGAATGATTATGATAAACTAATGAACTCACCAACCTTTTAGTTGACACTTTAAAGCATGTTTATTCTCAGGTGTTAAAGAAATCTTCCGTTGTGCATTTGCTCATTTTAGAGATATTACTTGGAGTCATTCATGACATATTTCAAAAGACGTTGCATTCGAGTCATTGAATTCATCAAGATTATTATTAAGTCAATTATAGTTGGATATATTATGAAATGGTATGCATGCTGTCAACTTTCGATGCAATGAAAGTTTTCCTTTTAAAAATGAATGCAATGTTTGTAAAATGTATCATTTAGAGGTCAAGTACCTCGCGATGTAACCAAATGTAATGTATTCGTCTAGATGGATTAGGACGGGTCGTTAACGGTGATTTTCTTTTCACCTACTTCGGCCCAACAAATAGGAGAACGACATTTACAGCCATATAAAGCTTCGAAAGGTGCGGCATTAATACTCGAGTGATAATTATTGTTGTAAGAGAATTTGGCTAGGGGAAAATGCTTTTCCCAAGCTTTTCCGAAATTAATAACATAAGCTCGTAAAATGTCCTCCAAGGTTTGAATCGGAGCTTGCTTTGTCCTTTCGGTTTGTGGGTGATACGCGGTGCTCATGTCTAGACGTGTTCCCAAGCCTTCATGTAAGGAACGCCAAAATCTAGAAGCGAAACGGGCATCTCGGTCAGAAATAATCGATAAGGGTACGCCGTGACGAGATACAATTTCCTTTATGTATAGTTGTGCAAGCTTGTCCATTGTATCGGTTTCCTGCATGGCTAGGAAATGAGCGGATTTGGTGAGACGGTCAATAATAACCCAGATGGTATCATAATCGCCTACCGTTTTTGGTAGTTTCGTGATGAAGTCCATCGTTATCCTTTTCCACTTCCATTGCAGGATCTCGGGTTGTTGAAGCAACCCAGATGGCTTCTGATGTTCGGCTTTAACCTTGGAACAAGTTAAACACTTTCCAACGTAAGTAGCAACATCCTTCTTTAAGGTTTGGCCACCAATATTGCTCCTTGAGATCGTGGTACATCTTACCGGCTCCTGGAAGAATTGAATACCATGACTTATGGGCTTCGTCTTGAATAAGACTTCGTAAATCCCCATAACTAGGCACCCAAATTCTTCTGGTGAAATACCGGAGCCCGGTCTCTTTAACCTCGAATCAAGAGACGAGAATGTTCAAGCGCTCGTGAGAAATATTTTCATCTTTGAGAGCCTCATCTTGAGATACACGGATTTGGCTATTGAGATTTGCGTGGGTGGTGATTTTCAAGGCTCGGACACGAAGAGGTACCATTCTCTCCTTTCGGCTCATGGCATCAGCTACTACATTTGCCTTTCCAGAATGGTAACGAAGTTCACAATCGTAGTCGTTCAACGTCTCGATCCACTGTCACTGTCTCATATTCAGTTGCTTCTGATCGAAAATGTGTTGGAGGCTTTTGTGGTCGGTGAAGATGGTACTTTTAGTTCCGTAAAGATAGTGTCTCCACAGTTTAAATGCAAAGACAACAGCTCCAAGTTTGAGATCGTGAGTCGTGTAGTTTCGTTCGTGAATCTTCAATTATCGATAGGCGTAAGCAATAACCTTCTTTCGTTGCATCAATACGCACCCAAAACCATGTTTCGAGGCGTCACAATATACAAAAAAATCATAATTGCCTTCGGAAAGGGATAAAATAGGTGCGGTGGTTAACTTCTACTTCAGGGTTTGGAATGCCGACTCTTGTTCAGCCACCCAAATGAATTTCTTTCCTTTGTGAGTTAATGCGGTCAAAGGACGTGCAATCAAAGAGAAACCTTCGATGAATCTACGATAATAACCAGCGAGGCCTAAAAAATGACGGATATGGGTAGGAGTAGTGGGGGTTTCCCACTTGCTAATGGCTTCGATCTTTGGGGGATCAACTTTGATACCCTGATCGCTCACAATATGACCAAGAAATTGAACTTCCTTCAACCAAAATTCACACTTGAAGTTGCTCTTGTCTCAAGAGCTCAAGCACGAGTTTAAGATGTTGCTCATGTTCCTCTTCTCTTTTAGAATAGATTAGGATATCATCTATGAAGACGATAACGAATTTGTCTAGGTACGGCTTGCATACGCGATTCATGAGATCCATGAACACAGCAGGTGCATTAGTTAAATCGAATGGCATCACGAGAAACTCATAATGACCATAACGAGTTCGAAACACAGTCTTAGGGTCATCGCTCTCCTTCACCCTTAACTGGTGATAACCCGATCATAAATCGGTCTTGGAGTAAACGCTTGATCCTTGCAGTTGCTCGAATAGATCGTCAATCCTGAGAAGGGGATACCGGTTCTTGATTGTCAACTTGTTCAGTTCACGATAATCGATACACATGAGGAAAGATCCATCCTTCTTCTTCACGAACAAAATATGTGCGCCCCAAGGCGATGAACTCGGTCGAATAAATCCACGGTCTAGCAATTCCTGTAGTTGACTCTGCAACTCTTGTAGTTTGGAAGGCGCAAGTCAATAAGGTGCGCGAGCTACAAGTACAGCTCTCGATAATAGATCAATCTGAAACTCCACTGATCGCGACGGGGGTAAACCCGGCAATTCTTCTGGAAAGACTTCGGGAAATTAGTTCACAATCGGTACATCCTTCACGCGTTTCTCCTCGGTTTCCAACTTCTTCACATGCGCCAAAATAGCAAAACGCCCTTTTCTCGTGACCTTTTATGCCTTCATACAACTAATAAGGTTCAGCTTTAGGCTACATCTCTCTCCGTAAACAATTAATGGCTCACCAGTCTCGTGAGGTATACGAAGAATCTTCTCTCCACAGATAACTTCTGCTTTTACCTTGGACAACCAGTCCATACTGACTATCACATCAAAGCTCCCCAACTTAATGGGTATCAAATCAATCTCAAAATCCACACCAGCTAAGTTTATTATACCTCATCGGCCAATTTGGTCAACTTTCTCCAGTTTCCCATTGGCTACCTCGACAAGTATACTCTCATCCAAAGGAACTAATGACCAATCTATCTTAGAGCAAAAGTGTCTACATACATAACTCCTATCAGTACCAGTATCAAACAAGACAGAAGCTAATAGTGAATGTACCTGTAACCAAGTCAGGATCCTCGCGGGCATCTCTGGTGTTCAAGTTGAAGACTCTTCCACGTGCTGACCCGCCATCCTTCTTCTTGTTAGGACATTCATTCTTAAGGTGACCCTGCTGGCAGTATTCAAAACACTTCCTTGGCCCATTCGGATTTGTCCTCACAGCTGGAGTGTTGACCTTACAATCTCTGCCGATGTGTCCAGTCCTTTTACACTTCTCACACACTACGTTGCAGTACCCAGTATGATGCTTATAGTATCTCTTACACTGAGGAAGGCTACCTTTGTAGTTAGAGTTAGGGTTAGGGTTCCTCCAGTCATTGTTTTCCTTAAAATTCTCATGCCTCTTAGCTGGGTTCTGATCAAAACCTTTACCCTTGTTTCCGTCCCACTTACGTTTCCCATTACTAGCTCCTGATTCAGATTTCATCTTCTCTGGCTCTTGACGGATGACTTGATCCATCAAGGTGTGCGCCATGCGCATAGCTTCCGAGACAGTTCCTGGTTTTGAAGAAGTGACATTCCCCTGGATGTCTTTGGGAAGTCCCCACAGATACCTCTCCATCCGTTTGTACTCAGGAGTAACCATTGTGGGGCACATCAAGGCTAACTTCAAGTATCTCGATTATAGCCATCAAGGTTAGTTCCTACAACCTTCAGTTCCCAAAATTCCGCTTCCATCTTCTGAATTTCGGTTCTGGGGCAGTATTCCTCTATCATAGCCCTCTTAAACTCTTCCCATGGTGTTGCATAAACTTCATCAATTCCCTGAGACTGGGCGAGCATGTTTCACCATGTCAAAGCGCCATCCGACAGCGTGCAGGATGCGTACTTAATCCTGTTCGTGTCAGAGCAGTTGCTAACACGAAACACCGATTCCAACTTCTCAAACCATCTTGTTAGCCCAACTGGCCTTTCCGTTCCACTGAAATTGTGGGGCTTGCAGCTCTGAAATTCTTTGTAAGTGCACCCATTCTGAACATTCTGGTTAGCTGGCGGAGCTTGTGGGTTGGCATTCGCCATAGCTGCGGCTACTCGAGCAGTCACCATTTCCTCGATTTGTGCTGCGGTGGGCATTTCTCTCGGACCTCTTCCGTTTGCCATTGATCTCCCAATTAAAATTTTGACCCAAGTCAAAATCCGTTACCCAATAAGTAATAATGCTATAGTAATATAGCAATCAATTACTTATTCCATGTCAGTAAGACATATAGCAAGCACGTAATCAGGCATAGTAACTACAACAGCCTAGATCATCTATAGTAGTACATAGCATGTCAATTTCCTGTATGTACAGTCGTGCAAGCTTCTCCATTGTATCGGTTTCCTGCATGGCTAGGAAATGAGTAGATTTGGTGAGACGGTCAATAATAACCCAGATGGTATCATAACCGCCTACCGTTTTTGGTAGTTTCGTGATGAAGTCCATCGTTATCCTTTCCCACTTCCATTGCAGGATCTCGGGTTGTTGAAGCAACCCAGATGGCTTCTGATGTTCGGCTTTAACCTTGGAACAAGTTAAACACTTTCCAACGTAAGTAGCAACATCCTTCTTTAAGGTTTGGCCACCAATATTGCTCCTTGAGATCGTGGTACATCTTACCGGCTCCTGAATAAATTGAATTCCTTGACTTATGGGCTTCGTCTAGAATAAGACTTCGTAAATCCCCATAACTAGGCACCCAAATTCTTCCGGCGAAATATCGGAGCCCGGTCTCTTTAACCTCGAATCGAGAGACGAGAATGTTCAAGCGCTCGTGAGAAATATTTTCATCTTTGAGAGCCTCATCTTGAGAATGTGGCACCCCGTACAAAATCAATATGTACGGATCATCAACAATAGGATCATTACACGGTTACAACACTATATGCTGTTTAAAAACAAGTTTTGCATTCATAAAAAGGGTAACGTCTTTACCAACGTCAAATGTTTTACAAAGGATAACATGCTTCTACGAATAGAAAGCATTAACAACAGTACTTGACACTAAGGTCATTACAAAACCATGGTTCGAAAATAACATAAGTAGTGAATGCAAAAATAAAAGTCCATGCTTGAGACATCTCTAACAATGCAGCGGAAATCTAATACAGCGAGTCTATAACAGCGGAAGCAATTTCATCTAAGCACCTGAGAAATAACATGCTTAAAAACGTCAACACGAATGTTGGTGAGCTATAGTTTTTGTAAACAACGATATAATGTAGACCATGAGATTTCGTATTTAAAACAGTATGAAAAGTATATGCTTGTCCGTGGGCACCCGGTAACTAACTTAACAAAGTAATATAAATATCACCCCCTAAAAGTACACTTGGCGAGTGCGTAAGTTTACGAAGTATTAAACACCCATTAAATGCTAGCGCGACTAGCCCGAGTGGGAATGTCAAACCCTATGGATCCATATCTAAGATTCGCGTTCACCGGTTCAAAAACCAATGACTAAACATTACCGTGCTAAGGGGAATCTTTGTGCCGTTATATCACCCACACATATATAAAGTTTAAGTACTCGTGTCTAGTATGTAAAACATAAAAAGTGCATGTATTCTCAGTCCCAAAAATAGTAAAGTAGAAAGGGAGCTATAACTCACAGTGAATGTGCGGTAAAAGTCGATATGAAAAGTATGCAAGTAGTAAGTCGGTCCGAAAGGTCCTCAACCTAAGTCAAAGGTTAATAAGTCAGTAAATCGTGCCCAAAAGTTTAAAAGTAAATAGGTTAAGTCTTAGGTATCATCATCTTCATCATCATTCATAAAAGATAAAGTAAGTTTTCAACAAGAATAGAGGTCTAAACGAAAGGCTGAATTCGATCAGCTGTTACGACCTCTATGCAAACTGAAAAGACGTGTGGCTAGTGGCCAAGGCTCCGTATGTGAGTCCTTTTACCTCTCTCAAATTTTCAGATCCTAACTCGATGTCGTTTGACCGTGGCGATGGTTCAAGCGCGAGTATGTCAGAAATTTCAGCACGTCGTTACGAAGGCGTAGTATTTTCGAAAGGCTATAAATCCTAAACCGTATATTGGATTTAGGCGAGTCTTAAACGAAAAGTCATCTACTCAAACTAAACTATCTGGAAATCAACTTTCCAGATGTCTCGGGAGTCTGATCAGACCCTGAAAAACAGAAACAAGTGCTCCGGTGGGTTTCTTGGTGCTTGATGCTTATCACGGTTCTCATCCTTGATGCGTATAAGCCTCAAGTGTACAATTCTTTGATGTTTTAGCATCATTATGACCAAGTTTTAACCATCAACATACAACTAAAAGTAAAAGCTAACTTTTTACAAGTTTTGAACATCAAAGTTGTCTCTTTATTGCATAAACACAATAAAGCTTCAACCTTTGTCCTTTTGATACAAGTTTATACATCTTCATCATATGAGATGATGAAGACTTGATTTTTATCACCATAAAAATCATAAAAAGGTTCCAAGTAAGTGAGATCGACAATAATAACTTAGATCTCAAGTGTTAAGAAACTCTAAGCTAGAAAGCTTGGATCTTTACAAGATTAATGAGACCATAAGCTAGAAAGCTAAGATCTAGTAAAAGTAATGAGATCATAAACTTAAAAAGCTTAGATCTAAACAAAATAATGAAACCCTAAGCTAGAAAGCTTGGATCTTTAATGTTCTTGAAGATCTTTAAAGCAAAAAGCTAGATCTACGAGTTACATGAAGATCATAAACACAAGTTTTGATCTTTTAACAAAATAAAGTGATCTTAAGCTTCAAAACTTAGATCCAACAAAGTAATGAAGATTCAAAGCTAAAAAGCTTGAGTCTTTCATGTTCTTGAAGATTTCAAATCAAATTTTGAATCTACAAGATGTAACAAGATCAAAAGCTAAAAAGCTTGATCTTATGATGATGATGATGTCGTGATTAAGAAGAGAAGAAGAAGAAGAAGAAGAAGAAGAAGAAGAAGAAGAAGAAGAAGAAGAAGAAGAAGAAGAACTTACAATTTTAGTGTGAGAAAGACTAGAAAGAAAATTAGAGAGAAAGTGTGTGTAAAATGAGAATGAAATCAAGTGTGAAATGAAGAATCAAGTGTGATATTTATAGTGGTGGTGGTGGTGGTTTGGCTGACGGCCTAGGGCAGACAAGGGGGAGACAAAATTTGCTTTTTACATGGTGGTGGTCTAAATGTGGTGCTTGTTGTTGGGATCCCATGCAACATGTGTAGTAATGGTTAACAAAAATGCTAGTATGTTGGCTCATCTTAATGGGTTTTTGTCCTACATCTTAATGGATCATAAGTCCATTAAAGTTGGGCTAATTCAATGGTCCATTAACTAGAGTAGGGTGGGCCTAAGTCCATTAAGGTAAAAAGTCCATTAAGACTAACTAGTGTGCATTAGTAAAATTACTAAGCGTAATTAAGCAACCAATAAGCCAAGTAATTGTCATTAGAAAAATAACAATTAGTTTTAAGTAGTCATAATATTCCAATTATGACAAAAGTTAAACGTGTACCAAGTACATAGCTCGTTCTAAACGTCAAGTGACACTAACGGTCAATAAAGCATTCGAGGATCAAGTTAAGTGATTAAACACTTAATGACACGTTGTAAGGTATTAACGAAAGTAATTAACATGAATAAATATCCCAGAACATAATATAGCATAGTACGCACAAATACGCAGTTTCGTGAAAGTTATAAGCACAAATATAAGTCAAAAAAGTCAGGTCGTTACATTATAGTCATTTAAGAACAATTGGTTGTTTATGCTATGCAACATTGACTAACCCACAAAAGGATAAGTTTGAAGCTAGAGGCATCAAGTGTATTTTGCTAGGTTATTCACCTGGGCAGAAGAGTTAGAAGCTCTACAATTTAAACACAACAGAAGTGTTTTGCAGTAGAGATGTTCTCTTTAAGGAAGATGTATTTCCTTATAGAGATGGTACCAATGATACTTCCAATGAAAGTCATGATATGTCAACACCAACAATGCCTACCTATGGTAGTGACAATGAATATGAGATTTCCAATGAAACTTTGCAAGAAGATATTCATTCTGTTCAAAATAACCCAATTCAACCTGAAAGTGCACCAGAGATTCAACCAATTCCATCTGTTCCAGTAGTGAATAATGATGGAGTTAGAAGATCCACAAGAGTGTCAAAACCTAATGTTTGGTTAAAAGATTTTATCCAACCTGAGAATGTGGTTAATAATGTCATTTCTGCATCAAATTATACACTTTTCAAAAATGCAGAGTTTGATATGTACCCTATAGATTATGTTGCTTCTTTCTTCAATGTTTTGACATCCAAAGAGCCTTTTAGTTATAAAGAAGCATATGCAGATCCAGGCTGTACTGAAGCTATGAATAAATAAATACAAGCTCTTGAAGATAATGAAACATGGGAGTTAACTGAATTACCCGCTACCCATAAGGCTATCAATTCTAAATGAGTTTATAAAACCAAGTACAATCCTGATGGGTCTGTTGAAAGATTGAAAGCAAGGTTGGTGGTAAAGGGTTACAATCAAAAGGAAGGGATAGGTTACAAACACACATTCTCTCCAGTGGCAAAAACTGCAACTGTTAGAGTTATCATAGCAATAGCTTCTGCTAAACAATGGCCATTACATCGAATGGATGTTAACAATGCATTTCTTTATAGTTTTGTGGAAGAGGAGATTTATATGGTGCCTCCTGAAGGATATACCAAAGCTCTTCCAAACCAAGTCTGCAAATTGAGGAAATCATTATATGGTCTTAAACAAGCATCAAGACAATGGAATCAAGAATTAACTAAATTTTTGGTATCTTTGGGGTTCATACAGTCTAAACATGATTACTCCTTATTTGTTAAGTCCAAAGATGATAAGTTTACTGCTGTTTTAGTATATGTTGAAGATATACTAGTAACAGACAATGAAGAAATAAAATGGGTCAAGGACAATTTGGATGATAAATTCACCATAAAAGATTTAGGCTTAGTAGGGGTGTGTATGGTACGGGAAGAACTGAAGACCGTACCAGATCGGACCGATTTTGAACCAAACTGAGCTTTTTCGTTCCGGTCCTTGGTCCATAATTTTACGGATTTTCGGTCCTCGGTCCGGACCGAACCGGACCAAAACTGAAAAAAACACTAAAAATACCCGAAGCGTACCGTACCGAACCGAACCGATAATATTTAGTTCGGTCCTCAGTCCATGTTTTTACTTTAAATTGGGATTCGGGATGGAACCAAACCGAACAAGATTGGTCCGAAACCGTACCACGCACACCCCTAGGGCTTGGCAATTTATTTTCTTGGTATAGAATTATATACAACCTCTACTGGAACTTATCTTCATCAAAGGAAGTATGTTATGGATTTGTTGACTGATGCAGGGCTGAGTGCTTGTAAACCTACTTCAACACCACTACCTTAATTTCTTAAACTCTCAACTGATAAAGGAAATGAGTTATTAATGATACGCATACCCGATTGACTCGTGTTGCGCATCACACTTGCACCATGTGCATATCCTCCACGCTATAGCACTTCTAGCGCAAGTAAATGTGTGCTAGAGGACGCCATCTTGATGATGGCGCGCTGCATAAGGGTGACGTGTCCTGTACTTGATACGATCTCTGTACAAGGGCCGACAGCCAGCGAAAAAGGTGATAGTAATGTTCCCTGGTCCCCTCCACGAAATAACCAGGTAGTGCAGACAAGAAAGCAACATGGAACACGTGGCTCCAATGAACGGACAACACTATAGCTATAAATAACGGACTCGAATCACAAGGCAAGGGGTTGGTTCTTTAGGAAATTACACACATTATATTTTGAGTATATACGTACGAACCAGTCGCGCAGCTCATACAGCGCCCTCCTCGCCCATGCTACCGGACTCACAGCATTGCACTAGACACTCTAGATATACAGGTAACGTTCCTTGAACATATATCCTATCGTCAACGCGAGCCATCAATGTCCGGACTACCCGTCGATGGTGGGTCTACCTTTAACCACCCCTGTTGAGATCATCATCTTGCAAGGGGTTATTCACGGTACTCCGGACCAGAGAGCTAAAATCAATTGACCCTTAAATCCCCTCTCAATGATGTCAAGCACGGACCGAACCTGACCCGATTATTCTATGCTTGATCATTTGGCGCCATCTGTGGGACATACAAGTTAAAAGGTTTCGATTTGATCTTTTCTCTATATGTCCACTACTCATTTATTTTTTCTATACATGCACCTGTCGCGAAAAAATAAGTGCATTCAATGGCCAACTGCCGACCACAGCTAGGAACAAAGCGCAAAGCCAGGCTGATGGAAGCTCGAGGATGACGGAGATATCATTCCCCACCATTCAGACATTCAACACTTCCTGCGCACCCATCGTAGTGCAGGGATATCTGCCCGAGTCAGGTCATGGCGTTTAGCACCTTCACATGGACAACGACAGTAGCGTTGACATCATGTAGGAGCATTGCTTCCGAAAGCTACCCACAACGGTGAAGAGAACCATCAAGCCCCCGACTACAGCCTTATCCGGATTTTTGGGAGAATCAGCGTGGCCTATCGGAATCTTGGATTTGAAGCTGGAGCTGAGAGACAGCAGGGATAAATCAAAGAAGCGCACCGAGATCATAGAATTCTGTGTTGTGCGCTCGTACTCTAGATACAATGCTATACTAGGAAGGAATTCCATTCAGAAATTTGGCATTATACCATCCACCATTCATGGGATGGTTCGATTCTTGACGGATCAAGGAGTTGCCACCCTCGAGTCAACGCCGCTGTATGCCTTGTGCGCATCTGTTACTGACAAGGGGAGCGCTACTCCCGAAGAAAAGGGTGCAAATGAATGGTGGGTTATAGTTAATCCTGAGTATCCGGAGCAGAAAGTAAAGATAGAGGAGCCTCACACACGAGACTAAGGAAAAATTGAGGAACATCCTCATCACCAATTTCGACGTGTTTTGTTGGCGCGATGCTGACATGACTGGAGTGCCACAAGAGATAGCGCAGCATCACCTCCCAGCATCAATTTGACCCCAATCAAGCAAAAGAAGCGGCCCATGGCCCCGAAAAGAAGTGAGTGGTTGCGAAGAGAAGTGGATAAGTTGGTTAAAGCCAACATATTGCGCAAAGTAAACTACTAGACATGGGTAGCCAACCCTGTGCTAGTGGCCAAGTATGATGGAACGTGGCGGCTCTATATTGATTTTAAAGACATTAACAAAGCTTACCCCAAAGATAACTATCCTTTGCCAGAGATAGACTGGAAAGTGGAGTCGCTCGCTGGTTTTAGGTTCAAGTGCTTCCTAGATGCCTACAAAGGATATCACCAAATACAAATGGCGAAAGAATATGAAGAGAAAACCGCATTCCACACAGACCAAGGGATATACTGTTACACCAAGATGCCCTTCGGACTAAAGAACGCGGGCGCTACTTACCAACGCACCATTGATACAGCATTCGCTAAACAAATAGGGCGCAACCTTGAGGCATACATTGACGACCTCATCATTAAAAGCAATACCTAGGAATAGTTATTAGCCGATATACTCGAAACGTTTAACATGCTCCAGAGCGTCAACATGAAACTCAAGCCGGCCAAGTGCAGCTTCGGAGAAGGGGAAGGGAATTTTTTGGGACACATTGTGACTCCGCGTGGAATCAAGGCCAATCCAAAGAAGATAGAAGCAATTGAAAAGATGCCTCCCCCAAAAACAAAAAAGCAAGTTCAGAACCTCAATGGGAAATTAGTTGCATTGACGCGATTCCTGTCCAAGGCCGCTGAAAGATCGCTCCCGTTCTTTCACACCCTGAAGGACTGCGCTAAAAAGTCAGATTTTAAATGGACAGACGAGGCAGAAAAGGTATTCCAGGAGATGAAGGTGCTCCTCAAAGACCTCCCGACGCTGACAGCGCCAATTGCAGGTGAAACCCTGATACTTTACCTCGCGGTGTCTAGGGAAGCTGTTAGCTCCGTCTTAGTTGTCGAACGAGGAGACGCCCAAATGCCAATATACTTCGTCAGCAAAGCGCTATCAGGAAGCGAGCTGAATTATCTCTCCATAGAAAAACTTGTATACACGCTCGTCATTACTACCCAACGTCTGCGCAGATACTTTCAAGCACACCCGATAACAGTGCTCACTGATCAACCTATTCGACGGCTGCTCTATAAACCCGAGATATTAGGTAGGTTAACCAAATGGGCAATAGAGTTAGGCGAGCATGAAATCTCATACTACGCTAGAAGCGCTATCAAGGGGCAGGTGATGGCCGATTATTTGGCCGAAACGGCCGCTGATATGCCGGTAATAGACGACCCTGAACAGCTTCCCGCACCCCTGCTCGAATTGTGGGAGCTCTATACCGACGGTGCGACAAGCTCTGAGAGCACTGGCGCAGGATTAATCCTCACAGGTCCACATCAGGAAGAGCATACATACGCGCTACGGTTTAACTTTAAGGTAATAAACAACGAGGCAGAATATGAGGCACTGTTAGCAGTAATGCGTATAGTTAATGAGCTAGGAATAAAGAAACTGCAAGCTTATGTGGATTCACAGCTAGTCGCCAATCAGATAAACGACACCTTTGACGCCAACGACAAATCCATGCAATCATACCTGGCTCTGGTCCACTCTCTAGCCGATACGTTCGTCGACTTCAGGATCAGCCAAATCCCCAGGAGCCAGAACAAGCAAGTAGATGTACTCAGTAAACTGGCAGCCCTCACCTTCAATCACCTGGAAAAGAAAATATTAGTAGAGCAAGTCTTCACGAAGTCCACAGAGCCAGAAACCACGATTGCATCTGTTGAAGAAGAAGAAGAGACTTGGATGACAGATATCATAGAGTTCTTATGCACTGGATCATTGCCTGAAGGAGAGAAAGAAGCAATGAAGATCAGGGTAAAAGTGCCAAACTACGAGTTGCGAGGAGAAATTTTATATTGAAAGTCTTATTTAGGCTCATCCCTGCGCTGTGTGGGACCTAAAAAAGCTGCTATGATTATTGGCGAGGTTCACAAGGGATCCTGCGGGTTACATTCTGGGTGGAGGACAGTCACCGAGAGGATTAAGCGACTAGGGTATTATTGGCCCAGAATGTACGCTGACACAGCTGAAAGGATAAGAGTCTGCCAGGAGTGCCAGTTACAAGCGCCCATTAGCATAGCACCTTAACACCCTATGATACCTATCGTATCGCCATGGCCATTCTGCAAATGGGCTATCGACATAGTGGGACCTTTCCCAAAGGGCGCGGGAAACGCTGAGTACCTGGTGGTAGCTATAGACTTCTTCACCAAATGGGTGGAAGCCAAGCCATTGCGCACTATTACCAGTAAGCAAGTTAGAGATTTTTTCTGGGAAAGCATATTGTGCAGATTCGGCGTACCTAATGAGATTGTTAGCGATAATGGTACGCAATTTGAAGGTAACCCATTCCGCAGCTAGTGTTAAGATTTGAATATCAAACAACGCTTCACCTCCGTTGCGCACCCTCAGGCCAACGGTCAATGTGAGGTTACAAACAGAGACATTGTGCACGCCATCAAAGAAAGGTTGGGGATGAAGCGCAACGGATGGGTGGATGAGTTACCAAAAGTCCTATGGGCACACAGAACAACGCACAAGAATAGCTCATGAGAGACACCGTTTAGTCTGGTATACAGCTCAGAGGCAGTAATACCAGCGAAGATAACAGTTCCGACAGAAAGAATTTTTTCATACAGCGAAGGCGAGAACGACGAAAGATTGCGCACTAACCTAAACTACACGGAGGAACGCAGGGAAATGGCAGCAATTCAAGAAGCCGCCAACAAGCAGCGCATTGCAAAATATTATGACAAGCACGTAAGGGCAAGAACTTACAAGGTAGGAGACCTTGTGTGGTGCGACAACCAAGCAAGCAGGGCTCAAAACACTGGAAAGTTAGGGCCAAACTGGAAAGGACCTTACAGGGTCGTGGGGGTCAGTAACACCAGAACTTACAAACTGGCAGAGCTTAAGGGAAATCCAATCAAGCGGACCTGGCATGCTACCGCGCTTAAAAAATGCTACATGTAATATAGAAAATAGGAGACTTGATCAATCACCTACTTTGTCTAGACTTACATGTAATTACTAAACAACGTGCCTTTGTAGGTCGACCGTGTATTGCACTATTGCAAACTCATTTTTTGATTATATTAAAGCATTAAGTCATTTTCGGTTACGATTTCATGTGCCTCTCAGAGCTGAATAGCTTTATGATTTGAACTGCACGCGCACAGTAAAATACTAGAGCATTCCTGCCTACTTAATGGATGACTTTCCCTAGCTCCCGCGCGGCAGAAGTCTATTTGGTGACAGAGTAGACCTATTACCGGAGAGCGACGGTCATTGGTTTGACCTAGTTCCACCCGAGCAGACCTATGGATCTGCAAGTCATGACTATAAACAAAAAAAGCGTTGGTCGCGCTTGACCACATTCCTAAACTAACGTTTGGAAGACTCTTCGACGCGATTACGAGCGCGGGACCCAAGTGTGTGTTGAGTGCACATCAGCGCACATGAAGGTTAGTGACGACACGCCAAGAGTATAAAACAACAATAATTACCAGTAATGAAACAAGAATACGAAAAGTAAGTGCATCACAAGCTTACATCGCGGTAATACGTTTTCCATTTATTGCGAAAAATACACTTAATACAAAATGTTACACGCGTCGTGACGCATTATGACATTACAAAGCAAAATTACAACTTAGAATCTATCAACTCTCGCGCTGACACTCGCGGGTTGCGTAACAACTCCTCAAGTCGGGGAATAGGGATGTGATGTAGCACTCTGCAGGCCTCATAAGCGACTTTTCGCGCTCCAAGAATGAGGCAGTCTCGAATAGCTTTGGGAAGAATGGTGGGCACCTGAATATGTTCCTTTACGATATCCCAGAAGTGAAGACGCTCGAAATCCTGTATATCTTTTAAAGCTCTCTCATAGCGATCATTTACGGCAGCGCTGTTTAAAGCATGATCCACTATACGAGGAAGGCCTGCCTTTAACACCTCAAACTCGTGAGCAGCCGACCTCACTCACTGCTCCAACTCGGCGCATTGTGTGCGTAGCACACGGATAGTTTCCTCAGGATCCATATTCTGAAGGTTAGCGCGATCCAGCTGTGCCTGAATATTTTTGTTCGCCTGCTGCGCCTTATCAAGCTTGCTGCAAAGGCGCATTATGGTATCCCTCATCACGGAGAATTCATTATCGGAAGACTCGTTGCTCGGCCTAGGGCTCTGGACGTTCTTACCCTTACAAGAACCCGCCGAGTTTGGGTGCTGCCTTTCAACAGAAGAGTCACTGTCGATCTGAATGGGAGATGGATGAGGTCTATCCGTGCTCCCTCTCGCATTACTACCGTGCCCATCATCTATATCGGAATAATAACAATTAAGTAATGCTGAAGTACAAACAAAATAAGTAACAAAGGAGGTGCGCAGTATACCAGCACTAGCGTGCTTTGAAGGGGAAGAAGCAGCAGATCTTTTGCGCTTCTTCAGAGCAGGCGCGCCACGATGTGTCGGAACGAGTTTCCCGCGAGGACATTGTTTGGGCAAGTCAGCATACTGCACCACGACCTTCTTCTTTTTCTTCTTGCGCGAAGGGCCAGAAACAGAAGCTGCGGTGACGGGGCGCTTAGTAGAAAAGCCTTTCTCTAAAGGCATGCGATCCACCACTACTGAAGTAGAAGAAGAGAACTCGAGGTACTCGGAGAAAGAAATTGCTGTCAACAAATGGTAAGAGCGTTAAGGAAGGTTAAGAATAAAAGAAGGTAAAAGGCTCTACATACCTTGCAGATGACGACTGAAGTGAGGATAGTAGTTGGGATCTGGCTAATGTTTGGATATCCCACCAGCATACAACACGCTGTTGCTATACTGCGCGTAAGGGAAGCGCGTGACCTACGCATTTATTTAAGCTGCCATTGAAACCATATTGCCAAGCGCTCACATTTGAGAACTCTAACGGAATGAAGGTGTCATCCACGAAGAAGTAATGCTCTTTCCAATCGCGCGGATTCTCCTCTAATGGCTCGCCGGTAAAGCGAACATTATCGCGAAAAGAAAACCAACCCGAATCGAGCCGTTCAGAAGAAAATATGTTCTTAAACAAATTCACCGTAGGAATAAAGTCGTGCGCCCTGCACCACATCTGAAAAATAACAAGGCGACAGGCGCTGTCAGGATCCAACTGACCTATGCCAATGTTAGAATGAGAAAGTACGCACAAGATGAAATTCGTAGGCGGAATGCGCATATTTCCACGCTCGAACACTACACTATAAACGGCTACTTTCCCGCTAGGTGCACGGTTGGCCCGGTCTAAACGTCCAGGAACGACGGGCAAAAGGGATCTCATGGGAGGATAGCGCTTTGAGATATGCGCTACGTATTCGGCAGAGATGGATGAAGGGATGGATCCAACGTTGGAAAAGTCAGCGCGATAGGCCATGTCGGAAAGAGAGGAGAGAAAAGTAAAAAATGAATGAAGAAAGTTCTATTTATAGAAGGGGAAGAGACTGCCATAATGAATCTTGACCGTACACGTGTCAGAAGATAACTCAAGGAGAGAATTTAATGTAATGTGACAGGTGACGTGACAGCTGTCACGTCACACCTGTCATGGAATTAATATCAGTTGAGTTCGACACCATGCGCAATACTTGCGCATAGTATCGAACTAGGGGGACTTAATGATACGCATACCCGATTGACTCGTGTTGCGCATCACACTTGCACCATGTACATATCCTCCACGCTATAGCACTTCTGGCGCAAGTAAATGTGCGCTAGAGGGTGCCATCTTGATGATGGTGCGCTGCATAAGGGTGACATGTCCTGTACTTGCCACGATCTCTGTACAAGGGCCGACAGCCAGCGAAAAAGGTGATAGTACTGTTCCCTGGTCCCCTCCATTAAATAACCAGGTAGTGCAGACAAGAAAGCAACATGGAACACGTGGCTCTAATGAACGGATAGCACTGTAGCTATAAATAACGGACTCGAATCACAAGTGTGACAACCCGGAAATTTCTGACCAAATTTAAACTTTATCTTTATATTATTTCGACACGATAAGCAAAGTTTGTTAAGTTGAATCTCAAGGATGTTAAACCATGTTCATACATTCATTTAACCTCGACCAAATTCCAATGATTCACGAACCGTTATATGAACGGATATGACTATATGTATATGTGTATATATTATAACTTGAAAATATTAACAAAGTATTAAACGTATAATACTTTACATGAACGTATTTGTTTCAATATGTTTATCGGTGGAATTAGAAGATAATATCAAATGATTGATTTATCAAATACATTGTATATTATGAGTCTTTGTTGTGAGGTCCACGTTGATTTGAGAAATCTTTCCATTTTAACAATATTCGAAAAATGGTAAAGTGATTTACAAGTAAGAACAAATTGTCAAGTTTCGAGAGTTAGACAAAGGTTAGTGAAAGATTTAATTTCATAATACACTATTGATCTATTTTCAAATGTACTAAAACGCTTTTTGATATAATAGAACTTGATTATTTAAAATGTCTTTGATTAAATAAACGTAAGTTGAAATATTGGTTCTTAAATATATAGATAACTTGCAACTTGTATTTAAAACGTGTTCATTAAAAATATATGTTTTCAATTTGGTTAAGTACACGATTAACACTCGCTTAGTAATGCGATTGATATTTAAAACGTTAATACATAAATGAAATGTATCTATTTAAGTTTTAAAATGAAAACGTTACGTGTTATAATATTTTTCTAAACGAAATAAAAATGAACTTTGAAATATAAATAGTTTTGAAAAACTAAATGTTATATTATTAATTAAATATTTTAAGTACAAATTTATATTTCTAAATAAGAAAATATATATATCTCGCACAATAGTAAGATATAATATTTATTTAGTTATAAAACGTGTTGATTTAAAATAGTACTTTTATATATATAACTAGACGATGATTTATAGAAGCAAATGACCATAACATTCATATATATAAGTTACATTTATTATAAGATAAACTATCGAGGTATGAGTCTAATTTTTTGATAATGGTAAACATCGCGTGTGACGACCCGGAAATTTCCGATCAAATTTAAACTTAATCTGTAAATAATTCTGACACGATAAGTAAATTTTATTAAACCGAGTCTCAAAATGTTTGAACTATTATCCATGAATGCATTTGACCTTGACTATTCCCGGAGATTCACGAACAAATTGTTTTGTAAGTAAATATGTAATTCAATATATATATATATATATATATATATATATATATATATATATATATATATACATGAAAATGTAAAATAATAAAACAGTATCATTAAGTTGTTATTAAAAGAGAATCTATATATAAATATATATGATTTCTAATATATTGTAATCTTAGAAATAATAAATAATCAATAAAAATTATTATAGGATATACTACATGAATAATAAATATTACATAAGTAATAATACATATATGTAATACAAGTATAACTATAGTTGTTATAATAATATTGTCATTACTTTCAATATTAATGTCAATACTAGTATTATTAATATTATTTCAAATATATATAACCTGTAATGTGAATTTGATAAATCGTTATAATATTGTTATTACTAATATTATTATTATTATTAGTATTATTATAATTAGTATTATTATAATTAGTATTAGTAATATTATCATAAATGATATTATTATTATTGATTTTATAGTTATTATTATCATTATTAACTTAATTACTAAAAATTATCATTTTTAGTTATTATTATCAATATTAATATTAAAATCAGCATTATTATAATTAATAATAAAAATTATGATTTTAAGATTATCATTTCTATTATTATTATATTTACCATTAACATTAAAATCATTATTAATATTATAAACACTATTATAAAGATAAAATAAATTATTATTATGATCATAATTAAGAGTATTAGCAATAATTATTTTATTATCAATGTTGTTAATAAATATTATTAATAATAATATTATTATTATTATTATTATTATTATTTTCATTAATATAATTACAATTATTAATTATAATTATTAATATTAATTAAATTATTAAGATCATACGTATACAGCCCCAAATTTATTGAATATCTCAATCAAAACTACAGCTATTTTTTTGTTTCTGTCCTTAATCATGTTTAACGTCGATCTCATATTACAGTTACAAACAAAATACGTTAGCAATCAACATCCACTTTTAATTCTTTTATTTTTATATTTCTGTCTGCTTTGAAATATTCTGGCATCGACATCCCATTATAAAACAAGTGTTTAAGCTCGACAATAGGAGAGAAATCATTCAATCATTCATACACATTATCATTTAAAATTATTACGGCTTGCACCTGAGTGAATTTAATAAGAAAACCTGGAAACAAACTCATCAACTCTATTCTTGATAACTTTTTAGCAATAGCTCGGTTTTAAATCAATTTTCAAAATGTGTAAATGCAGTTATGATTGGAATCTTTATTTCAAACTATCTGTAAAGTCTTAAGTTCCAATTTTTCCTATCGATCTCTTATTCTTGAGTCAAAGTTAAAATTTCAAAAAGTCAAACTTTTGTTCATCATCAAATTCGATTTCAAATCGATGTTTCTGATTCAATTGAGGTTACAGAAAGATTCTAGGAGTAATTTCACATCTTTTTCATGTTATAATCGAAGTCTACAACATTTTAAAAATCCAAGTTTGATTTCAAGTTATTACGCGTTATTATTCAAGCTGTACAGCTTTTTTTTTTTAAATTTTTTTTACTTTGTTGTGTTTTAATTAATCTATTTTCTTATTAAACGTTTCTGTATGAAGTTCAAAATTCTAGAAATTTAATAATTACTTAGTTGTTAAGTTAGTTCGTTCCCTGGTCGACTTTGTATTAAGAAGGAGAAGAACATGAAACAGAAAATGGTTAAAGAAATTTAAAAGGGTAATAAATCAGAAAAACTAAATTGCTGCAATGGTTAATGGTGTTTTGGGTTTGGCTAGAGGTCACGGGTTCGAGCCCTGTAGTGGCTTGTTTTCTTTTTGGAACTCGTTTTATAAGAGGTAGTTTTCATATTTATTATTATTATTATTATTATTATTATTATTATTATTATTATTATTATTATTATCATTTTGATTATCATTTATATTATTATTATTATTAATGTTATTACTATGACTATTATTGTTATTGATATTATTGTTATTATTAGTATTATAACACTTATTATTACTATCATAGTTAAAAGTATTAAAACCATTATTATTATTAACATTACAAACGTATTTATTATTATAAATTTTGTCATGCAAGTATTAGTTATCATTATTATTATTATTATTATGATTATAGTTATAAATAAGAATATTGTTATTATTATTAGTAACATAAGTAGTATTATAAATATTATCATTATTATTATTAATATAATCATTAGTATTATTATTATTATTAAACTTATTATCATTATTATCATTCTTATAAAATTATTATTTTGTTATCACAAAAACTATCTATATTATCATAAATAGATACCTTTATATAAAGATACATTACGCTATAATTTTATTACTAAAAAGATATTAGTTAAGCTATATCAATTAATATATAAATATATACTAAACCTTAAAATACAGTTTTTATTATAAATGATATGTAATAGTTATATAAAACATATAAACTAAATTTATCTAAATAACATATAGTATAAAAAGTATATTATTAATAATATATATATATATATATATATATAATTGATCGATCGATTACGATTACGTGTATTATTATATATACAAATAATATAGGTTCGTGAATCCGAGGCCAACCTTGCATTGTTCAGTTTCGTCGTATGAATATTTTTACTACAAAATATTGTAGAGTGAGTTTCATTTGCTCCATTTTTAAATGCTTTTGCAATATATATTTTTTGGGACTGAGAATACATGCGCTGCTTTTATAAATGCTTTACGAAATAGACACAAGTGATCGAAACTACATTCTATGGTTGGATTATCAAACCGTATATGCCCCTTTTTAGCTTGGTAGCCTAAGAATTGGCGTTTATTATAATTGCCACCAATTGACGCGAATCCTAAAGATAGATTTATGGGCACTAACAAGCCCCAGTCAGAGAATTTGAACTGCTTTAGTACTTCGATTTATCATGTCCGATGTAAGTTCCAGAATGATGGTGATATTCTATATGCATCCTGTTAAGGCCGGTTACCAAGTGTTTACCATATTAATGAATTTTAATTCGCGAGTTACGCGTGTCAATATATGAAATCTTGTGGTCTATTAAAATGATAAAATGAATGATTATGATAAATTAATGAACTCACCAACCTTTTGGTTGACACTTGAAAGTATGTTTATTCTCAGGTATGAAAAAAATCTTCCGCTGTGCATTTGCTCATTTTAGAGATATTACTTGGAGTCATTCATGAAATATTTCAAAAGACGTTGCATTCGAGTCGTTGAGTTCATCAAGATTATTACTAAGTCAATTATAGTTGGATATATTATGAAATGGTATGCATGCCGTCAACTTTCGATGTAATGAAATTTTGTCTTTTTAAAAACGAATGCAATGTTTGTAAAATGTATCATATAGAGGTCAAGTACCTCGCGACGTAACCAAATGTAATGTATTCGTCCAGATAGATTAGGACAGGTTGTTAGATCGCGAAACTCAAAGTGTTAGTTTTCTCAGTGTACGAAACGTCGTTCGAAAAATCGAAATCGAGGCATTACTCGAGTGACAACGTACAACTTTTTAGAACTAAGTTTACAAGTTAACAATGTATATAAGTATAATATAATATTTATATAATTATATAGATTAAATATAATATAAATATAATAATAATATAAAAGTGTCGGCAGCTTTTAACTCCTGTATATGAGCTGGAGGATAGGGCCATGCGATCGCATTGCCAACCCCCTTTGAAGCCATGCGATCGCATGGCTAGGTGGAGTGTGTCCAAGTCTTTAAAAGCTCGCTCGTTCTCATTTCTGATTCATTTCATCCAACACTCACACACATACACTTATATTATTATTATTATTATTATTATTATTATTATTATTATTATTATTATTATTATTATTATTATTATTATTATTAAGATTAAGATTAATATTATTATTAATCTTATGGTTAGGAGTATTATTATTATTAGTATTATACATAAAATACTACGACGAGGTTATATCCAAATAATTTCAAAACGGGTTTTTCAAGAGGGATAGAGCTAAGGAAATTATAGGTTATAGCTATGGAGGTTATAAGTATGATTCAAGGGTATGCTAGTGAGGTTAACCTAGTGTTTATCGTCTCCGTTGCGTCTACGTACTTTCCTTCAATATTGAATCTCAATATTGATACGTGAGCACTCATAACTTATCCTTTATATATTAATAGTGTATCCTTGACTAGTGCTCGAGTATATAGGATTATGCATGTTTGTACTTTTGATATTGTCATTAGATAGGTTATGTTGAATCCTGAATTAGATACATATGCTACTGAGATAAGGTATATGATATGCATGTCATTGGAAAGCTAGCGAAAAATTGAGAACTTTTCATTTAGATATCGAATGATTTCGATGAACGGATTAGAAGTTATAGTCAATTAGATTATCTATGATTTTAAGTATTGTTGTTAAAATGATTATTATTATTATTACTATCGTCGTTATTATCGTCGTAATAATCTAATTATTATTATTATTATTATTATTATTATTATTATTATTATTATTATTATTATTATTATTATTATTATTATTATCATTAACGTTATTAATAAAAGGTATTATCAATAAAAATTATTATTTTTATTATTATTACTATCGTTATTATCGTTCGTATTATAATTATTATTTATCATTAAAATAGTTATTAATATTATCATTAATATTATCATAATATTTATTATTATTAGTATTGTTATAATTAAAACTGATATTAATAAAATCTAATTATTATGATTACTATTATCAACGCGATATAAAAGACGATTAAAAGCTATTAACAAATTGATTAGGAATTAATGAGTAAAAGTATCATGATGAGATAAAAATATTTTAATTTATTGATTTAGGTAAAAAAATATCATTATCATTATTATTATTATTAAAAGTATTATTAATATTAAAACTATCATTTTTACTAAAATTATTATTTTTAATAGAAATATCATTGTTATTATAAAATATCATTATTATTATCATTAATAAAATTATCATTTTATCATAATTAATATCATTTTTATGTAAACATAAATATTGTTATTTTTGCTAGTAGATTAATAATAATTATTATTACAAAATAATAAAACTTTTACTTATTATTGTTATTATTGATATTATTTTACAAAGACATTTTACTACATGTAATATAATTACATTAATAAATACCTATCATTATATTTTTATGATATTGAATGAATTTTATAAATTTTATTACTTAAGATATATAAAAGTATAATTTTATTATATAAAATTTTATCTATTAATAAATGAATTATATTATTTACTCTAATAAAATTTGTTAAAAATATTTAAATATATAAAACGACTATATTTAGATTATATAATAATCATGTATAAATTTTGGAAGTTATTTTGGTCAAAATGACTTTTGTTGACTTTTGCATATTAGTCTCGAGCATTAGGATTGCGATACACTATGACCTGACCTAAATTGTTAGACAGTTTTTGACCAACATATAAATATATATAATTAATATAGGTTCGTAAATCCGAGGCTAACCTTGCACTTGTTCAGTGCCATCATATGCATAATTGCTACGAAATACAGTATTGTGAGTTTCATTACTCCCTTTTTATATATATTTTTGGGACTAAGAATACATGCGCTGTTTTTATGAATATTTTACGAAATAGACACAAGTGATCAAAATTATATTTTATGGTTGAATTATCGAAATCGAATATCACCCCTTTTAGCTTGGTAACCTAAGAATTAGGCAGACAAGAGGTTATGTTCCTAATTGACGTGAATCCTAAAGATAGATCTATTTGGCCTAACAACCCCCATTCAGGTTATGGATAGCTTTAGTACTTCGAGATTATTATTATACAGATGAGAGGTTCTATTTGGGGATATTCTATGCATTAAAGTTAATGTCGGTTACCAGGTGTTCAATCCATATGAATGATTTTATCTTTATGCAGGCGAGAGGTTCTGCTTATAAATATGAAAATCTTGTGGTCTATTAAAATTATGAAAATGATCAATTATGATAAACTAATGAACTCACCAACCTTTTGGTTGACACTTTAAAGCATGTTTATTCTCAGGATTGAAAGAAATCTTCCGTTGTGCATTTGCTCAATTTAAAGATATTACTTGGAGTCATTCATGGCATATTTCAAAATGTAGCGACCCCGACAAATCGTCAAGTGACGGCGTCGGCTACGTGGGTCCCATTACCTGATTATAAGTCTTTTAGATAACTTTTGACCAAAATATGTCGCCTTCATTTCAAAATAAAGATTGTTTCAAAGTTTACAAGAATTGTTCAACCAATAGTTAAGTTACAACGTTATAATACGAATGAAATCTAGGCGACACGGTTTAAAGTAAAGTCAAAAGACGCTCCATGAAATGCACGTATACTCGACATCCAATGCAAGTATCAAATAATGAGCGGAAGCATGTTTCACATATCGTGTAAGACCTGAGAAAAACATAGAAATCTGTCAACAAAAAAACGTTGGTGAAATCATAGGTTTAAGTAAGTAAGTGAGTAAAAGTAAGTAAGTCGAACCACAAGGTTTGCAAAGTTGAAATAATAGTAATACATTCTAAAAGTTAATATTCACGAGCACCCAATTATCAAAGCTTAACATTCCATCCATTGTATACCCCATCCATAGTGCTAGAACAAACACTGATTCTCGAAAATATATTTCATCCGTAGACGGTAGCGAACCGTCAGAGATGAGGGTTGTCAACCCATATGGCCATATAACATAAGTTCTCGCTTACACCCGTCAAGTGTAACTAATGATAATCGAATTGAGGATTTTTGTTCTAAACTCGTATGTAGAATGTTTGTTTTCCCGTTCTTGTGTTCACTTAGTTCAAAAGAATCGTTTATGTTTTCTCATCCCAAATATAAGTTCAAAAAGAGTAAAACTGGGACTATGATCTCACCTTGAGTGCGAGAGTTATAAAAGTACTTCAATAAGTAAACGCGTGCAAAGACAAGGCTAGTCTTGACCTAAACATATAGGTTATATCAATAACGGTAAACACAAACGGTCAAACATGTTCAATTAGTCCTATGGCTCGTTACGACTCGATTATGTAGCATGTGAATCAATTAGTCAAGTTTCATGCACGATACAAGTAATTAAGCATGTTAGAACGATCGTATAATTGTTTGGTTAAGTTTGACTAAAAGTCAAACTTGGTCAAAGTCAAGGTCAACGGGGTCGGGTCGGGTATCCGACAATTTTCCCATGATGAGAAATCATTTATGAGCAGAATGGCCAAGTTTCATGTTAATCGGAGTTACGGTTAAGCGGGAAACATTTTGTGAAAGGAAAAATAAAAACAAAAATGAGCTGGGCATATGCGCGGCGCGCTATGGGTTGCGCGGCGCGCACCCTAGTGTAAATCCGGGTCAGAACTCAACTAAATGGGGCAAATATCTGGGATTTCTGTTTTGCGCGGCGCGCTGAGGTTGCACGGCGCGCATACCTGGAATTTTTGCTGTTTGCAGAAAAATAGACCAAGTCACGAACCAAAACTCAAATTAACATATTTTATGAACCGAAAACATCCAAAATGCATACTATATATCGTTGGAAAGGTAATTTGACAAGGAAAACAACTAAACACGTTTCATCAAACAAAAACATCAATTTCAATAACTAATTTTCCGTCAAGTGATCATTAAGAATCCATTTTCAAAGTTTCAAGTTCATCAAATGCATTTTAAGTTTCGGGAATCCAATTCACACATGTGATATGCCGTTTTGAAGGTAATGAAGCATACATTACTACTAAACACTAACAATTAACATTTCATGGCATTCAAGCATCCAAAAATTCATGTCAAGAACTATCAAACCCTAGTCAAACATCTCAAAATCAATAATCATGTTTTTGAAGTTTTCTTAATCAACCTACACATCAAATTGAAGCTAATGATGCTAGTAACACATTTAATACATGAACTTTAACAATTAAACAACTTTTAATCATCCAAAATCAAAGATTTAGCAAGCAATTTTCATAATGAACTAGTTACACCAAAAACAACAAATCGAGCATACAAATTACATACACGACATCACAATGAGCCATAGACACTAATTAACTACTTTATAAGTCAAGAACACGAATTTAAAGAAATCTAGTGATTTTAGAAAGTTACCCAAATGAGATGAAATTGGTATGGAATCGAAGAGGAAGTTGCAAGGATTCCAAATATGTAATTTGTTTGGATTGAAGCTTGACCGATTTGATTTAGATGATGAATCTTCAAAATGGAGAATTGAGAGAAATTATGGAAGTAGTGAAAGAAAAGGAAAAATGAAAATGAAAAAGATGGGAGGTGGGGTTGACTAGTCAAAAGCTAGTCACCTCTTTGTCTTTTTGGCAAAACTAGTCCCTCTAGTTTGTAGTCGGGTGCAGAAAATAACCGAACGAATTATTTTAAGTTACACGGGAGTACGGGAGATATTAAAATCCGATAACGAAAATATTTAAAATGTTACATAACAAAGGATACGAATTTAGATACGAAGGGTATTATTTAAAAAGAAAAAGACGGGCGTTAAAATAATTTAACGGAAAAATGCGGGATGTTACATTATCCACACCTCAAAAGAAATTTCGTCCCGAAATTTAGTTGAAAGTAGTAGTCGATATCTCCTACTCGAGACTTTACGTTGTCAATGCTATGAATAAGTGAAAGTACGTCCTTGAGTGTTCTCATGGATTTGGATAGTCAGGGTTTTACGTTGTATTAAGGTTTGGTTTTACGATCCTCAGTTTCAACTGGTTTTCCCCTATGAAGAGAAGTTTGTCATCAATAGTTGATGTATCTAGCAGGATTGCACGTTCCTATTCCGCAGGACACGTTTCTAAGTTTGTTACACGAAAAGTAGGGTAAACGGAAACTTAATTGCATCGGAAGTTCTAAACGGTAGGAAGCGGTTCCAATACGCCCCAAGGTTTCAAAAGGTTCAATATTGCAGATATAGCCTTTCTCGATTTCCTAAAATGGATTTCACCTTTCCAAGGTGTGGTTTCTCAATATTACGCGATTACACACTGGGATTTGTGAGGTTTTCATCTAAGTTTGGTATAACTCTTCTGGCGACCATGGGTTGTCTCTAGCCCTCCTCGGACTTGAACGATCTCAATTGTTGTTTCTTGATGGAGTTCAGATTCGGCGATTTGCTTGCCGCATGCTTTGGTTAAATGAACAGGGGTATGACATTAGCGGTCATATAGGGTTTCGGAAGTGCTGCGTTAATATACGAGTGATAGCTGTCGTCGTAAAGGGAACTACTAAAGGTGACAATACCAGTCTGTAACATGTCTTTCCAAGATTGAATCGTACGTTTGCCCGGTTCGTCGGTTGTGGGAGATACGCGGTACGTATGTCCAAGTGGGTTTCCAAGGTTTCTTGCAAAACTAGAAGCGATACGAGTATTTTGATCCGAGGTAATTGGAAATGGTACACCGTGTTAGAATAGGATCTCTTAAGATATGTTTGAACAAGTCAGTTAGGGTTCGAAAAAAAAATGTTCGTTAGGACTATTCACCCTCGTGGCGAATACTAAGGTAATATGAGGAATTTCTCTATCCATGGAGAAATGTTACAAGGAGTTCCCTTAAACGGAAGTGCGAGCGATAAAGATAGGAGTGAAACGAGGACTTAGAATAGGATGAGCTTACATCTCGAGGTTGCCATAACGTGCCTCTAGTTGTCAAAAAAAAATGAAGTCTGAAAGAGAAACGAGATAGTACACGTAATTGTATAGTTCGGGGTTGAATAATGGTTGGACGATTATCAGCAACGCAAGGGCGTTAAGTCAAAGAAGAGTGAAGTATCATTGGATTGTGTGTTATCTTAAATTCCAGTAATATCAGACGGTAACGGTGAAATAACATAGGTATGTAGTGTGGTACGTGATGACGAGAAAGTTGATCGGATCCAAAATTTAGTATTCGAATTCTTCGCGCAAAATAACGAATTTTAGTTACGTTGATTTTGAGTCGAGAGAGTATGCCTTTCGGCGTTCAAGTAGAAATATTTCCATGTTTGAGTTCCATCTAGTGCTATACGAATTTAGCTAGGAAGGTTGGTGTGAAGAATCACGTTCAAGGCTCAGACATGAAGAGGTTTAAAGTTGTGTAACACGAGAAAAGTCAAAAATGAATCTTCGGTAACAACCGGTGAGATCTAAGATTTTTACGAATACAAGTCTGAGTTGGGAGAGTTTCCTGATTACATGTGGCTTGATTTCGAGATTGATTGTAACGACCTGACCATAAACATCATGGTCTAGAAAATTGGACTTCGTTCAACAGAAATTCTCACTCAGAGACTTTGGTATAGAGTTGCTCTTTTCTCAAAAGTTCGAGCGGGAGATGGTGATGTTGTTCGTTTTCCTTCTTTACTTGGATAGGTCAAGATATCATCTATAAATACGATAACGAATTAGTCTATATGAATTTGCATACGCGGTTCGAGAGGTTTGTGGATACGGGCGTGCCTTGGATAAATTGAATGGTACCAAGAGAGATTTACAACTAACGTTGTGAGTTCGAAAGATGGCTTAGGAGACATCGTCTCCCTTAACCCCCAATTAGTGATAACCGGAACGGAGGTCGATTTGGAATACACACGAGTTTCACGCAAATAATCATGAGGTCATGGATACGAGGAAGTGGGTATCGGTTTCCAACCGAAAATTATTTAGTTCACAAAAATCCATACATAATTGTAGGAAAGAAAGAGAAAAAAAAAAATTTTCTCCTTAACGAATAGGTTTTGAGCTCCTTAGTTCTATAGGTGTCAAGTCATAATTCTTAACGTATATCCTCTGATAAAATTTATAGGCACACAATATATTCCGTTGGTCACTTAAATTGCCTAAGTAGTGTCTAGGGAAAAAGTGGAGTGCAAAGAGCACGAGTCAAAGACTTGGTTATAAAACGTCTAGCGGTAATGGAATCGAATAAGTATGAAGTATACGGTTTGTTGTGAAGAAACGTACCCGTTACTAGTCCATCGTCGTTCCGGGCATCCTAGGTGTCGATGTTGAAGGTTCAACGGCGTGCGTTGGGGTTGATTTTCTTATTTGGGCACACATTCCTAAAATGACCCAGTTGGCCACATTCGAAGCAAGCACCCGTTCTGTGTGCGTTGGGCATATTTCGAGTGACGGGTCCTTGGCGCCGGTGGCGAAACCTGCCACATCCTTCAAAGTGATGCTTGTGGCATTCGTTACAAAAAGGTAGTTTTCCGGTATAGCCTTTCTTGTCGTTGGAGGCGAAAGGCTTCTTGGAGAGGTTGTTGTGGTTGTGGTTGCTTGATTGAGAGGCTTCCCATGTTCTTTTATTGCCGCTCGATTGGTTCTCGACCATTGGTGCCGGCGTTTCCATTTCATTCGCCGTGTCTAAGGCTTGGCGGGCCATTGTTAAAGCCTCTTGTAGGTTAGTGGGTTGAGGTGTCATTACCCTGTGTTGAATGCTCTTAGGGAGGCCATCCATGTAAAGTTCGACTCTTAGGGATTCGGGAGTCATGATATTTGGACACATTGTGACTAGTTCGGTAAACCGTTGATTATAAGCTTCGAGGTCGTTCCCGACCGTTTTTAAATTCCTTAGACCCTGCTCGAGCCTTCGAGTCTCGTCACGCGGGAAGTATTCGGTGATCATTCTTTCTCTTAATTCGGTCCAAGAGAGTGTGTGGGCTTCATCGCTTCCCACCAATTGTACATACGTGTTCCACCACGAGAGAGCAATGCCGGTGAAAGTGAGGGTGGAAAACTTGACCTCATCTTGGTCTCGACAACCGCTTGTGTTAAAAACGGTCTCCATTTGTTCAAACCATCGGGTGAGAGTAACCGATCCTCCGGTTCCATCGAAAGTGGAAGGATTGTACTTCATGAAGTTCTTGTAGGAGCAACCTTCGTTTGAATTACCGGTTCCATGATTGTTGTTGTTAGAAAAGTGATCGGCCACGGCCGTACCCACGGCGGTGGTTATCATTCGTTGAAGAGCTTGTTCTAGGGTTTCGAGAGGAGTATTGTGTTGACCTTGGTGAGCCATTGTTCCTTCATGACACAAGAATATCGTTGGTTAGTATTTTCAACAATACTAACCGGAGTATGGAATAAGGATAGAGAGGAAATTTTTCCTTGACTCGCCTTAAATTCTTTACGTCATAATGTCGGAACGTCCATGTGAATCACCGTAATATAATCCCGGAAATTATATTACCCTGATTTACATGTGCATTTAACATTACTTTATAAAGTCAAGGTGGCGCGTCAACAAAATTTATCAACGTAAGATCAAGATCGAATACGAGTTAGATATGATAGAAGAGTTCGAGTATAAATGCACAAATAGTCAAATAATTCCTACTTCAGTCTATATGCCGGTTGTAGTCTAGATTCACCTATGTACCCTATGACTCGGGGTGGACACAAATGAACTCTAAATCCCTACAACCAAGGCTCTGATACCACTTGTAGCGACCCTGACAAATCGTCAAGTGACGGCGTCAGCTACGTGGGCCCATAACCCACAGGTCCCAGGATCGAAACCTGGCTCTGATACCATCTGTAACGACCCCAGATAAAACGTTCCCCGTAGCATGATATTGTCCGCTTTGCAGAGATAGGGACGTACCCTTGTCTCCCCCGTAGGTTGCTCACGGATTTTTCTTGGCGACCACACATGAAGAACACTTTCCCAGGAGGTCACCCATCCTGGTAGTGCTCTCGCCTGAGCACGCTTAACTGCAGAGTTCTTATGGGATCTGCTGTGCTTGTGGTCCCAAAACGCGTCATGCTAGGAAAGGTCTCCACACCCTTATAAGGCATGCTTCGTTCCCCTCTCCAACCGATGTGGGACGGATGTAACACGGATGTTACACAAAAGACGTTGCATTCAAGTCATTGAGTTTAGTAAAGATTATGATTAAGTAAATGACAGATTAGATCATTTATAGTTGGATATTATGAAATGGTATGTATGCCTGTCAACTTTTAATGTAATGAAAGTTTATCTTTTAAAACGAATGCAATGTTTGTAAAATGTATTATATAGAGGTTAAATACCTCGCAATGTAATCATATGTTATTATATTCGTTCTTAGTGTGTCTAACTGATAGTTGTTAGGATGCATTAGTGAGTCTGGACTTCGACCGTGTCTGCATGTCAAAAGATTTGCTTATCATTTCTTATCGAAAATTACTTGCTTATCATTCTTAAGTCTAGACACATCTTACTGCATTGATTGCATGAATAGTGTATAGACAAAATTCATATCTTAGTGTATCTACTAATTCATATCTTAGCGTATCTATTACTGTAAACTTTGTCTGACATATTCCGTAAATTCCTCCGTAATCTACGAAATCTTTTATTCTATATATATAGATATTCCATGTAAGTAGAATACCATCCGATAGCCAGGAATCATTTCATATCAAAAAATCTTTTATTCAATCGTACGAAATGGAACTCTCCACTAGTTCAAGTCCCTCGAATTCCGATATGGAGTTTCACTCAAGCTCCGAAAGCAGTGTGACCGGAATGGACCAACCAATCAGCCATCATCTATTCTGGATGAATTGGGGATGGGTTCATAGTCTACTTAATCATTGGAGACAAGAAGAAGGCGATCCCTTCCATCCACCACATTGCCCTCTTGGCGATGAACCTGAAGTACTTACCGGCGAACCTGTCCGAGACACCATTTTCTCTCTCATTTCCAGAGTGTCTCGTCATGACTACATATTATCTCAAATTCTAGATCTTATTCATCCACTCGTCTGAACCGCCAATCATCCCTGTGTAATAGAAGAAGTCAACGAGCTTCGCGCTCAAGTAGTGGCTTTGGAGAATATGGTGCAAAGGTTACAAGCACCAGCAACAACACCGGCATCAACAGTACCACCATCATCAACGTCAACAGAACCATTACCACCATCAACAACATCCACATTCCATGCTTCGACATCATAAACTATCCCACGAACATCGACGACATATGCCTTGTAGATACTAAGGAATACCAACAACAACAAACGATGAGGTATTGATTCATAACTTCATTGAAGAAAGATTTTGCGGCGATTATGTAATCTCCAAAATCTTAGAGATTATTCTGATTCTGATTACAAATCAGATGAGTGAACAGAGACAGTAGAGTAGAAAACCTGACCAGAATGGTGTACGATTTGCAAGCTAGACTAGTTTTACCAACATCATCAACAGTATCGTCAACATCACCAGCACCGTCAGTACCAACATCATCTATAATATCACAAGCTTCGCCAGTTCAAGAATCACCGTGGACATTATTACAAATCAACAACGAAGTATATTGTATCAATGAGTTATGAATTATTAACTCATTCCCTCTGAAGAAATTATATGTATATTTTATTTATATAAATATGAATTTTGAGATCAAAATAAATCTTTTCTTACTAAGCTATTATGTATGAACTAAATAAGGGTAGATATTACTCGGTTAAATTCATATTACTAATATGCTATGATGTACATCCTTCCTTAACAACTTAACCATCGTTAACTACGATCTCTGTTTCAATTCAATGAATTCCATTTCATAATAAATCAAGTGTATTATTCAAATATAGGTTTGATTTTACACTTTCATCATCGATGTACTCGAAACTTTTCAGATAACATCATTCGTACTCTGCGAAGTTCACAAGAATTCCACGAACACCAACATTATGCATTAACAAATAACGAAGTATTGATTCATAATTTCAATTTCATTGAAGAAATACTTCATAAAAGTTATGTAATTTCTAAAGTTTTAGGGATTATTCAATTCTAATTTCAACCGTAAATCAAATGAGTTTAATTTAATATTAACTCATTAAATTTATGTTACATCTGAAGAAAATATACACCTATATATTTTCATAAAGACTGTAATAAAATTTTTGTACAAAATATTAACTGTGAAATTTTTTTTAATGGGTAGGTAATACCCGAGAGATATATATAAATTCACAATTAATATGTTACATTCTTCGAATCTGATTCAGCAATCACCAACTATACTCACTACTTTCACAACAATATACATTTTTTTATAAAAATCAAAACAACCATTCTCATCAAAAATTGATTACATATTCTGATTTTGACGAATCAAAATCCAAGTCAAGATTTAACAGAAGACATCACTCTTAGATTCTTACATCTTGCAAAGCTATACTTTGACTTCAAAACTGTGCTAAAACTTCATTTCTATTCATAGAACCCAGAAAATATTTGTATCATTCAAAATCTTATAACATTATATGTATACTAACGATTACAATCTGTGTTTAAACCCTTCAAAATTCCTGAAGACAATTCAAATAATGAACAATCGAGATGATGATCCAACCACATGTTACCCACAGTTATGTACCTAAAAAACTCTTGAAACCAACGTAAAAGTTTAAACACGTATCCGCGTTAGATTCTTTGGCATTTATTAGCAAAAATAACTTTGCGATTCCTTTTCAAAGTAGCCAGTTTTGTCACAGCTCCAGCAAGTCAACTTCGAATTTTCAGTTGAAACATCTTATTATAACCTCGATATATACGTTGCCCTTTCGCCATCATTATCGAGGAACCGTTTATGTTCCACATATTAGCAATAAACTTACCAACAACTCCACTGATCTTTGATTTTCCCGAAAAGTCATTATATTTATCAGAACCCCATCATTTATTCATCTGCATCTTGTAACGAGAATTATCATACGAATCATCGGGAATTAGCAATCAGTATCTCGCAGCATGTCTACGCCAACAGTTATATGTGTACATATAACGGACTTACATACTTCGAATGTGAAGTTTCTGAAAAACACCCCGAACTGCAGAATAGTTCTGCAAATGCTGATGAAGCAGCAAAAACTATAAACAACCTTAACAGTAAAAAGTTTGGTGATAAAGAATAGTGTGTTGGCAAAGCTCGGAAAGAGAGAAAGTTTGGAACTGGAAAACGGATTGAGCAAAGTATGAAGGAGGCTGTGGACAAATCACAAAGACTAAACCTGCCTTCAAAGAATCCAAATGATTCAGTATCTGCTGAAGTCATTAACAAATACCTTACTCCTTACTCTAAAACCCTTGCGGACAATATTCTTCATCAACCTCTGATCTTAGATATTCTAAGATATCATCGTATCTTTCATTATCAATATCTTCAATGTTTCTGAAGATATCTTCATAACTATTGTTATCCGAAATCATTTACCTCTTCGCGCTATCTACGTTATATCATAAAAGAAACTATTTTAGTTTCTAAATTCTGAAACCTTCGAGTTTAAAGTATGAATGTTTTTGAAGTAGTGTTGGGAACTGAAGCATGAGTTAGTATAATATAATGACACTTGATCAACGTGATTATATTAGAGTAAGTCATGCTGAGTTTCTAATGGAACGTGATGATTCACAGACCAAAACGTCACCATGTGCCATGTACACAACTCTTACATTCTACCTAACCTCTAAACATATCAAGAAATAATAATCTTGATGATTCGGTCTTTTCCGGGGTATTCTGGTAATTTGACAAATTAAGATCGTGCCATTACAATTTTCTTCTTAGAACATTAATTATGTTCATTTTGAAATTCATATCTGCGAATTCTGGACCATTACAAGCGGTGCTTAATCGCAAGAAGATAAAACAAAAGAATGAAGCTCTGAAATAGAAATTAGAGTATAAATCACAGCAAATAGGAGCGAGCATTAACTGTGGATGACAATGATTATAGAAGACAGAAGCAGGGACTTCGAAATATAAAAAAGGATATAAAATCTAACAACAACCCAGAAATTACAAACTGTATATATCGATGCATATAGCAATATAAAGACACGTGAGAACTAAAAACACTATAAAACCAAGAGTATAGTAGAAGTAAATAGATTCTTCCGGTGGTAGATGAAAGAGAAGAATGACAGATAAGAAAGTTAGGAATATATCAAGAAGTAGAACCGGATGGAGCATATTGATGAATGATTCAAAGTATGAATTAAAGAAGAAAGGATAGGAGGTGTGAATTGTAAGGAAACGAAGGGGGTGAATTTATAGTAAAATATCCGATAGAGCAATCAAAACAGATGATCGCAGTTAAAGCGAATTCTAATTTCCTTGATTACCGAAGAATCAAATATCATTACGAAGATTTTCTCCAAATCTCTTGAACTTAGAAATCAATTCTATCTAAGTCAAAGGATATGACGAATCTACACCTACTCATTTCACTCTTTTACGATAGCTTCACTCATACGCTTCGAGAAATCAAATTATTTTATTTGTATTTCTTAATCATGATAAAATTCTATGTATCAGCTTATATTTTTCATAATAACATTCTTACTGTTAGTCATGATGACCTCGATCAAATTTCGGGGACGAAATTTCTTTAACGGATAGGTACTGTGACAACCCAGAAATTTCCGACCAAATTTAAACTTTATCTTTATATTATTCCGACACGATAAGCAAAGTATGTTAAGTTGAATCTCAAGGATGTTAAACCATGTTCATACATTCATTTAACCTCGACCGAATTCCAATGATTCACGAACCATTATATGAACGGATATGACTATATATGTATATGTGTATATATTATAACTTGAAAATATTAACAAAGTATTAAACGTATAATACTTTACATGAACGTATTTGTTTCAATATGTTTATCGGTGGAATTAGAAGATAATATCAAATGATTGATTTATCAAATACATTGTATGATTATGAGTCTTTGTTGTGAGGTCCACGTTGATTTAAGAAATCTTTCCATTTTAACAATATTCGGAAAATGGTAAAGTGATTTACAAGTAAGAACAAATTGTCAAGTTTCGAGAGTTAGACAAAGGTTAGTGAAAGATTTAATTTCATAATACACGATTGATCTATTTTCAAATGTACTAAAACGCTTTTCGATATAATAGAACTTGATTATTTAAAATGTCTTTGATTAAATAAACGTAAGTTGAAATATTGGTTGTTAAATATATAGATAACTTGCAACTTGTATTTAAAATGTGTTCATTAAAAATATATGTTTTCAAATTAGTTAAGTACGCGATAGTAACACTCGCTTAGTGATGTGATTGATATTTAAAACGTTAATACATAAATGAAATGTATCTATTTAAGTTTTAAAATGAAAACGTTACGTGTTATAATATTTTTCTAAATGAAATAAAAATGAACTTTGAAATATAAATAGTTTTGAAAAACTAAATGTTATATTATTAAGTAAATATTTTAAGTACAAATTTATATTTCTAAATAAGAAAATATATATATCTCGCACAATAGTAAGATATAATATTTATTTAGTTATAAAACGTGTTGATTTAAAATAATACTTATATATATATATATATATATATATATATATATATATATATATATATATATATATATATATATATATATATATATATATATATATATATATATATATATATATATATATATATATATATATATATATAACTAGACTATGATTTATAGAAGCAAATGACCATAACACTCATATATATAAGTTACATTTATTATAAGATAAACTATCGAGGTATGAGTCTAATTTTTTGATAATGGTACACATCGCGAAACTCAAAGTGTTAGTTTTCTCAGCGTACGAAACGTCATTCGAAAAACTGAAACCGAGGCATTACTTGAGTGACAACGTACAACTCTTTAGAACTAAGTTTACAAGTTAACAATGTATATAAGTATAATATAATATTTATATAATTATATAGATTAAATATAATTATAATATAAATATGATAATAATATAAAAGTGTCGGCAGCTTTTAGATCGTGTATATGAGCTGGAGGATAGGGCCATGCGATCGCATGTGTAACGACCCCAGATAAAACGTTCCCCGTAGCATGATATTGTCCGCTTTGCAGAGATAGGGACGTACCCTTGTCTCCCCCGTAGGTTGCTCACGGATTTTTCTTGGCGACCACACACGAAGAACACTTTCCCAGGAGGTCACCCATCCTGGTAGTGCTCTCGCCTGAGCACGCTTAACTGCAGAGTTCTTATGGGATCTGCTGCGCTTGTGGTCCCAAAACGCGTCATGCTAGGAAAGGTCTCCACACCCTTATAAGGCATGCTTCGTTCCCCTCTCCAACCGATGTGGGACGGATGTAACACGGATGTTACAATCCTCCCCCCTAATGGGACACAGCGTCCTCGCTGTGCACGTTTGGTCCGGGGCCTGGCTCTGATACCACTTGTAGCGACCCCGACAAATCGTCAAGTGACGGCGTCGGCTACGTGGGTCCCATTACCTGATTATAAGTCTTTTAGATAACTTTTGACCAAAATATGTCGCCTTCATTTCAAAATAAAGATTGTTTCAAAGTTTACAAGAATTGTTCAACCAATAGTTAAGTTACAACGTTATAATACGAATGAAATCTAGGCGACACGGTTTAAAGTAAAGTCAAAAGACGCTCCATGAAATGCATGTATACTCGACATCCAATGCAAGTATCAAATAATGAGCGGAAGCATGTTTCACATATCGTGTAAGACCTGAGAAAAACATAGAAATCTGTCAACAAAAAAACGTTGGTGAAATCATAGGTTTAAGTAAGTAAGTGAGTAAAAGTAAGTAAGTCGAACCACAAGGTTTGCAAAGTTGAAATAATAGTAATACATTCTAAAAGTTAATATTCACGAGCACCCAATTATCAAAGCTTAACATTCCATCCATTGTATACCCCATCCATAGTGCTAGAACAAACACTGATTCTCGAAAATATATTTCATCCGTAGATGGTAGCGAACCGTCAGAGATGAGGGTTGTCAACCCATATGGCCATATAACATAAGTTCTCGCTTACACCCGTCAAGTGTAACTAATGATAATCGAATTGAGGATTTTTGTTCTAAACTCGTATGTAGAATGTTTGTTTTCCCGTTCTTGTGTTCACTTAGTTCAAAAGAATCGTTTATGTTTTCTCATCCCAAATATAAGTTCAAAAAGAGTAAAAGTGGGACTATGATCTCACCTTGAGTGCGAGAGTTATAAAAGTACTTCAACAAGTAAACGCGTGCAAAGACAAGGCTAGTCTTGACCTAAACATATAGGTTATATCAATAACGGTAAACACAAACGGTCAAAGATGTTCAATTAGTCCTATGGCTCGTTACGACTCGATTATGTAGCATGTGAATCAATTAGTCAAGTTTCATGCACGATACAAGTAATTAAGCATGTTAGAACGATCGTATAATTGTTTGGTTAAGTTTGACTAAAAGTCAAACTTGGTCAAAGTCAAGGTCAACGGGGTCGGGTCGGGTATCCGACAATTTTCCCATGATGAGAAATCATTTATGAGCAGAATGGCCAAGTTTCATGTTAATCGGAGTTACGGTTAAGCGGGAAACATTTTGTGAAAGGAAAAATAAAAACAAAAATGAGCTGGGCATATGTGCGGCGCGCTATGGGTTGCGCGGCGCGCACCCTAGTGTAAATCCGGTTCAGAACTCAACTAAAGGGGGCAAATATCTGGGATTTCTGTTTTGCGCGGCGCGCTGAGGTTGCACGGCGCGCATACCTGGAATTTTTGCTGTTTGCAGAAAAATAGACCAAGTCACGAACCAAAACTCAAATTAACATATTTTATGAACCGAAAACATCCAAAATGCATACTATATATCATTGGAAAGGTAATTTGACAAGGAAAACAACTAAACACGTTTCATCAAACAAAAACATCAATTTCAATAACCGATTTTCCGTCAAGTGATCATTAAGAATCCATTTTCAAAGTTTCAAGTTCATCAAATGCATTTTAAGTTTCGGGAATCCAATTCACACATGTGATATGCCGTTTTGAAGGTAATGAAGCATACATTACTACTAAACACTAACAATTAACATTTCATGGCATTCAAGCATCCAAAAATTCATGTCAAGAACTATCAAACCCTAGTCAAACATCTCAAAATCAATAATCATGTTTTTGAAGTTTTCTTAATCAACCTACACATCAAATTGAAGCTAATGACGCTAGTAACACATTTAATACATGAACTTTAACAATTAAACAACTTTTAATCATCCAAAATCAAAGATTTAGCAAGCAATTTTCATAATGAACTAGTTACACCAAAAACAACAAATCGAGCATACAAATTACATACACGACATCACAATGAGCCATAGACACTAATTAACTACTTTATAAGTCAAGAACACGAATTTAAAGAAATCTAGTGATTTTAGAAAGTTACCCAAATGAGATGAAATTGGTATGGAATCGAAGAGGAAGTTGCAAGGATTCCAAATATGTAATTTGTTTGGATTAAAGCTTGACCGATTTGATTTAGATGATGAATCTTCAAAATGGAGAATTGAGAGAAATTATGGAAGTAGTGAAAGAAAAGGAAAAATGAAAATGAAAAAGATGGGAGGTGGGGTTGACTAGTCAAAAGCTAGTCACCTCTTTGTCTTTTTGGCAAAACTAGTCCCTCTAGTTTGTAGTCGGGTGCGGAAAATAACCGAACGAATTATTTTAAGTTACACGGGAGTACGGGAGATATTAAAATCCGATAACGAAAATATTTAAAATGTTACATAACAAAGGATACGAATTTAGATACGAAGGGTATTATTTAAAAAGAAAAAGACGGGCGTTAAAATAATTTAACGGAAAAATGCGGGATGTTACAGCATGGCCAACCCCCTTTGAACCCATGCGATCGCATGGCTAGGTGGGGAGTGTCCAAGTCTTTAAAAGCTCGCTCGTTCTCATTTCTGATTCATTTCATCCAACACTCGCACACATACACTTATATATTATTATTATTATTATTATTATTATTATTATTATTATTATTATTATTATTATTATTATTATTATTATTATTATTATTATTATTATTAAGATTAATATTATTGTTAATCTTATGGTTAGGAGTATTATTATTAGTAGTATTATACAGAAAATACTAGGACGAGGTTATGTCCAAATCATTTCAAAACGGGTTTTTCAAGAGGGATATAGCTAAGGAAATTATGGGTTATGGCTATGGAGGTTATGAGTATGATTCAAGGTCAACCTAGTGTTTATCGTCTCCGTTGCGTCTACGTACTTTCCTGCAATATTGAATCTCAATATTGATACGTGAGCACTCATAACTTATCCTTTATATATTAATAGTGTATCCTTGACTAGTGCTCGAGTATATAGGATTATGCATGTTTGTACGTTTGATATTGTCATTAGATAATTTATGTTGAATCCTTAATTAGATACATATGCTACTAAGATAAGGTATATGATATGCATGTCGTTGAAAAGCTAGCAAAAAATTAAGAACTTTTCATTTAGATATCGAATGATTTCGATGAACGGATTAGAAGTTATAGTCAATTAGATTATCTATGATTTTATGTATTATTGTTAAAATGATTATTATTATTACTATCGTCGTTATTATCGTCGTTATAATCTAATTATTATTATTATTATTATTATTATTATTATTATTATTATTATTATTATTATTATTATTATTATTATTATTATTATTATTATCATTAACGTTATTAATAAAAGGTATTATCAATAAAAATTATTATTTTTATTATTATTACTATCGTTATTATCGTTCAGATTATAATTATTATTTATCATTAAAATAGTTATTAATATTATCATAATATTTATTATTATTAGTATTGTTATAATTAAAACTGATATTAATAATATCTAATTATTATGATTACTATTATCAACGCGATATAAAAGACGATTAAAAGCTATTAACAAATTGATTAGGAATTAATGAGTAAAAGTAACATGATGAGATAAAAATATTTTAAGTTATTGATTTAGGTAAAAATTTCATTATCATTATTATTATTATTATTATTATTATTATTATTATTATTAAAAGTATTATTAATATTAAAACTATCATTTTTACTAAAATTATTATTTTTAATAGAAATATCATTGTTATTATAAAATATCATTATTATTATTATCATTAATAAAATTATCATTTTATCATAATTAATATCATTTTTATGTAAACATAAATATTGTTATTTTTGCTAGTAGATTAATAATAATTATTATTACAAAATAATACAACTTTTGTTTATTATTGTTATTATCGATATTATTTTACAAAGACATTTTACTACATGTAATATAATTACATTAATAAATACCTATAATTATATTTTTATGATATTAAATGAATTTTATAAATTTTATTACTTAAGATATATAAAAGTATAATTTTATTATATAAATTTTAATATAAAATTTTATCTATTAATAAATGAATTATATTATTTACTCTAATAAAATTTGTTAAAAATATTTAAATATATAAAACGACTATATTTAGATTATATAATAATCATGTATAAATTTTGGAAGTTATTTTGGTCAAAATGACTTTTGTTGACTTTCGCATATTAGTCTTGAGCATTAGGATTGCGATACACTATGACCTGACCTAAATTGTTAGACAGTTTTTGACCAACATATAAATATATATAATTAATATAGGTTCGTGAATTCGAGGCCAACCTTGCACTTGTTCAGTGTCATCATATGCATAATTGCTACGAAATACAGTATTGTGAGTTTCATTACTCCCTTTTTATATATATTGTTGGGACTGAGAATACATGCGCTGTTTTTATGAATGTTTTACGAAATAGACACAAGTGATCAAAATTACATTTTATGGTTGAATTATCGAAATCGAATATCACCCCCTTTAGCTTGATAACCTAAGAATTAGGCAGACGAGAGGTTCTGTTCCTAATTGACGCGAATTCTAAAGATAGATCTATTGGGCCTAACAACCCCCATTCAGGTTATGGATGGCTTTAGTACTTCGAGATTATTATTATACAGACGAGAGGTTCTGTTTGGGGATATTCTATGCATTAAAGTTAATGTCGGTTATCAGGTGTTCAATCCATATGAATGATTTTATCTTTATGCAGACGAGAGGTTCTGCTTATAAATATGAAAATCTTGTGGTCTATTAAAATTATGGAAATGATCGATTATGATAAACTAATGAACTCGCCAACCTTTTGGTTGACACTTTAAAGCATGTTTATTCTCAGGATTGGAAGAAATCTTCCGCTGTACATTTGCTCAATTTAAAGATATTACTTGGAGTCATTCATGACATATTTCAAAAGATGTTGCATTCAAGTCATTGAGTTCAGTAAAGATTATGATTAAGTAAATGACAGATTAGATCATTTATAGTTGGATATTATGAAATGGTATGCATGCCTGTCAACTTTCGATGTAATTAAAGTTTATCTTTAAAACGAATGCAATGTTTGTAAAATGTATCATATAGAGGTCAAATACCTCGCAATGTAATCATATGTTCTTGTATTCGTTCTTATGGATTAGGACGGGTCTTTACAACAAGGCAAGGGATTGGTTCTTTAGGAAATTACACACATACTATTTTGAGTATATACGTACGAACCAGTTGCGCTGCTCATACAGCGCCCTCCTCGCGCGCGCTACCGGACTCACAGCATTGCACTAGACACTCTAGATATACAGGTAACGTTCCTTGAACATAAATCCTATCGTCAACGCGAGCCATCAATGTCCGGACTACCCGCCAATGGTGGGTCTACGTTTAACCACCCCTGTTGAGATCATCATCTTGCAAGGGGTTATTCACGGTACTCCAGACCGGAGAGTTAAACTCAATTGACCCTTAAATCCCCTCTCAGTAATGTCAAGCACGGACCGAACCCGACCCGATTATTCTATACTTGATCAGTTATCTTCTCTAGATGTTTATAGAAGATTAGTAGGAAGACTTTTGTATCTGTCAATGACACATCCAGATATATCATATGCAGTCCAACGTCTAAGTCAGTTCATTTCAAATTCTAAAGATAAACATATGCAGGCTGCAGTACACTTGTTAAGATACTTAAAGGGTTCCATTTCCAAGGGGTTGTTCTACCCTGTTCAACCTAATCTAAAAATTGAAGGTTTTTCAGATGCTGATTGGGCTTCTTGTTTAATGACTAGAAGATCTCTCACAGGCTATTGTATCTTTTTAGGTCACTCATTTGTTTCTTGTAAAACAAAGAAACAAGTGACGATTTCCAGATCTTCTACAGAAGCAGAGTATAGGAGCATGGCTTCTGCCACATGTGAATTGATTTGGTTGACATACATGCTCAAGGATCTGGGAATTCATGTTCAAGTTCAAATTACTTTGTTTTGTGATAACAAGGCTGCTCAACAGATTGCAGCTAATCCATGCTTCCATGAACGTACAAAACACTTGGATATTGACTGACATTTCACTAGAGACAAAGTGCAAGATGGTTTCTTACAAACAGCATACATCCATACACATTTGCAGCTTGCAGATGTAATGACAAAGGCTTTAGGACCAAAACAACATTCTTTTCTGGTCAACAAGCTTGGTTTTGATGATCTTCCACCTTGAGGGGAGGATATTGAACATATTATGATAGTACAAGGTGGTTAAATGTAATTTTATTACACCCGGGTCAAGGTTTATGATGTAAATGTAAATTATTAATAGTTAGGGGACTAGTTCTGTAAAATTAACCGGGTTGTTAGGTTAGTTAAATAGCTGTTAGCATTCTGTTAAAAGAATAACAGTAGTTTTGATCTAGATGAACACTATGTGAAATCCTTGTAATAGTTTAGTGATTCAATCAATTAATCATTTCTATTTCAATTGTATTCCGTTTCTACAGCTTGGAGCATTTTATAAGAGCTTATAAAATTGAACTACCTTCCCTCAGATTTATGATATGTGTCACTTATTAATTCTCTTCTTATGATTTGTTGGTCTAATCAAGTGTCAATATTTTATAGGGTATAATGATGATTTGGAGAGTTAACTAAAAAGATAAATCACTATATTTAAAACTAGAAAAGTGTCTCGCGTGATGCCGCGGTGCCTTGCGGGTTACATAATCATAGTTAACGAAGAGTTATGTATTTACGGAAATAAAAACGCTTTGCTACGGGTGTTTTTGGATACACGTCTTTAGTACCTAGTATACCTAACGGCATATGCATTTTTGACGTCAGGAAGATTGTGTAAAAAATGGAAACATCACCATCGATATGATGTAGGTAGTTTGGGTTGTTTATTATAAGTGTATGTAAATGTATTGAAGATAGCCCGAGGTGTTTAGTGTTTTTTTGAAAAGTGTCCATTTGGCGTATAGTTAGTCCCGTTGGGTTCGTTAGTTTGGTCTCGGAAAAATTTAACTCACACCGAGTGAGAAGATAGGGTCCGTTATAAATTCGGGTGGAATTAGTTTCTTTTATTTTAATAACATTATATATTTACACTTTCTACCTTGGAAAAGTGTAAACTTGAGGGACCGTTGTGTAAATTGAGCCGAAGTTGAGGGGTCGATTGTAGTGTGAATTCAAACTCAAAATGACAACCCAAAACAACTGAAACGACAAAAATTCGGGTGTGTTTTAGTATATAGGTATAATAAACGACAAAAATTCGGGTGTGTTTTAGTATATAGGTATAATATAATATAATATAATGACCTAAATTAATAGTTATAAGTTTATTTAGGAATATAGTTGAAAAACTAAATGCATAATGTATTAAATATTAAATATATAATTAAGTAATGATGTTTCATCCCTCACATTGTCTCAAATGTTTCTGATTCAAAATAATACTAAAAAGTTATTAAATTTCCAATTCTACCTTTTTTTATATACATAAGTCAACAAATTTTTTAATACTATTTCATATTTTTCTTACTTTATTTTAAAAAATTAATTTAATTAATTTTAATTTATAACGGCTTGTTAAATGAATAGTAAAGTGGATATTCCACTAAACTATCATAAATTGGAACAAATTTACTAAGTGAGCATTTAATTCGAGACATATAGAGTATTAAAAAGGAAAATGATAAAGTTAAATTAAAGTGAAAGTGTGATTATTATATTTGTTACTCGTACTTTAATTTGCATATAATCTGGGTTTCACGTTAAAGAGGTTTCTTCATCACTTGGATTATGAAATTAGTATTGGGGAAAACAAAACTTGTTTACTGTTTAATTAATCTTATACCTTCTCGATATAAGACAATGTCTATAATTGATCATGTGGTATGTTAACAAATGAAAATGGGTTAATGATACCAAAGGGTCATTGGCCTAGCGGTATCGAGGTGACCCTTTCAATCTATAGGTTGAGGTTTCGAGTCCCGGGGTAGACATGTATGTATTCGTGTATGGGTGTGTTTGTCTTTGAAAAAAAAAAAAAAAAAAAAAAAAAAAAGGTTAATGATAGAGCTGAAGATTGCAATGAGGTAGACTAGTCAAAGTGTTAAAACAAAATCAACTATTAGGTCAATGCGGAAGTTATTTCAAGATGACCAACAAGAAAGACTGAATTGCCACTGTTGACAACTTTATTACCTGTGTTTAATCATCTAACTATCCGTTACTAACTAACCTCTTTACAAGATCATGACAACTTTCTTGATCAAGGACAAGGTTCAATTAGCAAGGTTTCCAAATGGTGACGAATCTAGGAATGATGGTCATTAGTGTAACTGGTTAAACACAAAAAAAAAAAAAAAATCTACATTATGGCCTATTTCAATGGTGTCACTATGTCACTCAAAAAAATTTACATTGTCACTAATGTCTCTAGTTAAAAATCCAAGTAAAATTCCACGCATCGCGTATTTCACTGATATCTCATGCTACCACTCACTCCAATGTAGGTCCGCCTCTGTTTCCAAAGTGGGTATATTCGGAACCATATTGTTTGAGAAAACGGCTCCGGTTATGAAGGTATATTAGAGTCTAACTCGTTGTACTCGTGGCTCCTTTGAAAGATTTGGCCAAAAATTATTTTCGCTTAACTTGGTTGGAAATCAAGGGTATCCCGATTGCTGATGTTTCGGCCGAGAGTGCTTTGTCAATTGCGAGTCTTTTCGACGAAGTGTTGAAAATCGCGAATGTTTCAAATACTTTGGGCAACGTTGGGTCGTTTTATGCTTTTGTCAAAACTGGAATCCCGAAACATGTGCATGATTTGGTTGAGGCGGATCTTAAAGATGTTTTGTTTTCAATTTGCAACATGTGGGTTAACGAGATTGGTGCCGCGTCGAAGTTTGAGTTGGTCGAGTTTCCTGCCGATTTGCTTGATATTACAAATCTTATAGTAGTCCTTGCGGGACACCATGTTTATGGAAAACAAACCGAGATCGTGTCCACACGCTTTGATCGTTAATGGTGTTACCGGGTCACAAGGGGTTGAAGTTAATTGGAAACGATGATGCAGGAAAGTGGGTGTGTCGAAAAAATAAACGTCGAACAATCGTTTAGTACTCCCTTCCCGATCTCTCGGAAAATGTCTTCTAGGAGCTCTAGGTATAGAAACAACTTCATTTTCGGCTTCATCTTCTTCTAAAAAATCGATAACATCGAGTGTTTGAAGTGGATCATATGCATTTGCAATAGCTAACGCCTCTTCATAATTTTCATCATCTCGATTCATTCTGAAATATATATATATATATATATATATATATATATATATATATATATATATATATATATATATATATATATATATATATATATTTATATTTATATTTAAAGAGTTTGAGTAGTAGTTTGAGGTATAAAATGTATGAAATGAGTAGTAGTGTATATAAAGGAAATATATTGTAAAAAAAAAAAGCAGTCGTTACACTTTTCAACGCTCAAATGCCCACTCACCAACTTGTTCCAATATATCAAAGGGTAGCATTTCATACCACGGTCATTCAACGGCGCAGGTAACGGCGGGGGCTAGCAACGACGCCGTCAACGGCGGTGCCCAACGGCGGCCCGTTGCTAGCAGTTTGAATTGAATTGTGTGAATAGAAAATGGGATATTGATATGTATATATATAGAGTTTAATACTAAATAAATTAAATATATATATATATATATATATATATATATATATATATATATATATATATATATATATATATATATATATATATAGCCGTTGATAGCGGTTGAGGTTTTTAAATTTTTTTTTATTTTTAAAACCGTCATTTTATCCTGTCCTCAAACATGTTTGAAAAGAAAATGGAAACGGACGAAGAGCTGGACCATGGACCGTGCGGATGGCTCCACGGACCGCTGTCATTGACGCCCAACTGGCAACGGTCTGAGCCTTCAGAAAACGTTGGGAGCACTCTGAGGAAAAAAACACAATTACCGAAATAACGAATACTTTAGTGCCCAAATTGAAAGGAAAAAGGAAATTTATTTTCCATTTCTCGTTTTCCTCAGAATAATAATTAATCCGAATGGGGTATAGAAATGTGGGAATCTAATTTGAATAGTATATACAGCATTCTGTCTCTCTATCTCTCTCATGAACTTTCAAGATTTTGGGTAATAAAACACTGTAGCCCCTTCACAATTACCCCCTGCATTTCCATTTTTGCCCTAAAATACTTCGATCAGGTAATCCTCAGCTCCTTAACGTTTATTTATCTATATTACTATGACGATTCACCGGTTGTATTAACTCACGATCCATCCTCATTGTCGTTTTACGATTGAATCCTTTGTATATTGTGCATTTTTGTATTACAATCATTTGTAGTTTTATCTACAGCTTCTGAAGCTGGAAAAAGTACATATTATATTATATATGTAAATTTGTAGCGTAAAGTTGCATGTTTATGGAATAAATTTTTATATATAATATGTTTATTTATTTATTTGTGTTGTCAGAGAGATTTGCTATTTGGCTTATTTAGTTTAGCTGGATTTGTTAATTACCTTTGTTTTTTTTTTAATTAACACCAATTGTTTGATGAAAGTCCTCAATGAGAGCATTACTAGGCAGTAGTACCTATGCACTACACAAATGAATTATGAATCTATGGTTGCTAACACTAATTGTTCGTAATAACAAACCTTGTGTTGTAGCTCATGTGTTAGTGGCCTGCCTCTCTTAGCGAGAGGTCAGGAGTTCGACTCACGTGGGGTGCAGCATTGCACACAAGATTGACCCTTAACCCTTGAATTCCACCCAAGGCTGCCTTCCGCACATCGCGTTGCGTGGGGCAGTGGGAGAGGGGAGGTTTTACTGTCCATGCCCTCGGATTGGGCCGGGTTTCCTACAGGGCAGCAGTTGGAGGCGGGTTATAGAACTGCCGGAGATGAACGCGTGGGTGGTTAAGTCCACCGGGTAATCCCGAACTGCTGTTAAAAAAAAAAAAATTGTTCGTAATAACAAAGTATGGTGATTTAGGATGCTAGTTTTATAGATTAAAAATGTTTACAGGTAATGGGAAAAGGCACTAGATAAGTTGATCATGTGGCATACGCATAACAACAAACATGTATATTTAGTGGAATGATGTATGGTTGATGAGTAATACGCGCAGAGGAATTTTAACCGTAAAATGTTGTTACTTTAGCTATCGAATGGGCTTTGTTTAATTAGAAGTAGGGTTATATGGATAAATTTCGCCTGTTATAGCTAAAACAAAGTATGAACAAGGAAAAAGTACAACAGCTAATGCATACTCTGATACTCTTATGTATGGGAATTGAATACATGCTCGTATGTATGGGAATTGAATACATACTCCTATGTAGAGTACATCAAAACATGATATATCAACTCAACTATCAATTCAATTCAATAGAAATGGCATTGAATCTTAATAAAACCCTGCTAACCCTTTACCAACTACATGTACTAACAGGTTTTATTGGCCATGACCAACCTTAAGTATTTAATAGGTGTAGTTGGCCATTACTGAAGCCTTTTTTGGTGATGGGTTATACAAGTGCCTTCAATATTCTATCTACTAATTTATGATATACTTGGGCGTGGGCCACTTCATGCAATGCAATATGATGTCTGGAAGTGTATATCCAGTGTAGCTCATGACCATCCAAACTAAGTATTGAGGGACCATTTAATAGACAATAGTACATACATACTCCCATTAAAATTTCTTGAAGACCTGTGACTGTGATCAAGTCATTAATGATTATACATCTGTCGAAAACTGGGGTACAATGTAATAGCACTACACCCTACATTCACATTACATACTGTTTTTTCTTTGTATTGCTACGCATCTTTTATATTTGCTTGCATTATGCATGCTTAATTCTTTATATATGTATATGTATATACTGTACGTTATAGAACAACAAACCTACATAACCTATTTTGTGCAACCTTACACATATATGTACATTGTCTCCAACGAGGCTTGAAAGTACTACCTCTTGGTTGATGGGTTCTTCAGATTACCGCTAGTCCAAAAGCAATTTGGTCCAGATGCTTAGTTAGGGCGAGTGGGTGACAACTGGATTGTTCCATTGTCAGTCTGTACTCTACTTATAACAGGGTTCAGTCTTCCTTCTTTAATGTTTACTGAATTCCATATGATATTGAATCTGGTGGTTGGAATTTGGACCCGTTTTTAGGTAATGGATCGATTTGGAGTTATGTTAGATCTCTAACCGGCCGTGTAGGTAAGATAAAAAAAATGTAGCTCAAAGTTATACGGGTCAAATGAGTCAATTGGCAAGAAATGCTTACAGACATTTACATTGCTCTTTAAATATATCAGACCAGATTATTATGTTAATAGTATAGCTCAACTCAACTCAAAGTATTGACACTTCAAGTCAACCCAACAGGGCCTTTACCTGCTACCCACCTACCCATTTGCCACCTCGGGTACATATATTATGGTGACTTTAGTTGTTTTCTTCCTTTTATATTATGTAATGTGATGTGATGATTTGATATTCATAACAAGTATTTTGCAATGTGATTTTGATTTAGAGTGGAAGGCTCTAATAATTTGCATCTTGCCTGTGTTTGCCTTCGGCTAAAGTTTAAAAAAAAAAAACGCTCAGCAATCAGGACATAAACAATGATGGCTAAAATTTCACCCCATCTGAATATATATGCCTAGCTACATTATATTAACATCCATACGACTTATTATTGATTTAGTGTAGCTGTGATGCTTTTTTGTTTTTTTATTTTCTGTGTTGCTGAATGCAGGGCTTATTTCCGCATTACAATAATTACTCTTTAGGTGCATCTCCAAGCCCTATATTTATCTTCTGAGTCATATTATGTTTGACCATGAATCTATGTGTTTAATATTTGTACAGTTCGCATACAATGATATTTCCAACTCGTACTAAGCTTCTTTATCAACTCTTTTTTCGCAGGAACAAATTATGATAGGAACAAACTCGTTTTATAGTCGATAAGTTCCTTTTCCATTTTTTTGTACCAGAGTATCTTAGGGTTCTTATGTAATTTGACCTGCTACTTTTATTGACGCTCAGAATTTCTTCACCGGGCTTTCTTAATTTCTTGTAAGCGGTACTTTAGGACGTTTTTGAAATCTGCAGGACAATATGGAAGTTAACATTGTTGGACAGGAAACACGCGTTTTAACGCCATTGAGATTCTTAAGGGGATTGTGTTGTTTATTGTTGTTGCTTTCAACGGCATTCGTGATTTTAGTCTACTGTGGTTTTCTTACAGCTGTTATCGTAAGACTTATTAGTATTCATTACAGCAGAAAAGCAACAGCCTTTTTCTTTGGTAGTTGGCTAGCTTTGTGGCCTTTTTTATTCGAAAAAATTAACAAAACGAAGGTAGTTTTTTCTGGTGAAAATGTTCCTGCAAAAGAAAGAGTGCTGATCATTGCAAACCATAGAACCGAGGTTGACTGGATGTACTTGTGGGACCTAGCCTTGCGGAAAGAACGTTTAGGGTACATTAAATACGTTCTTAAGAGCAGTTTGATGAAGCTGCCGGTATTTGGTTGGGCGTTTCATATTTTGGAGTTTATTTCAGTTGAAAGAAGGTGGGACCTAGATGAGTCACCTATGCGCATGATGCTTTCGAGTTTCAAGAATCAACAGGATCCTCTCTGGCTTGCTGTTTTTCCCGAGGGCACCGACTTCACGTAATGGTTATATTATGTTTTTTATTTCGGTTCTAGGTTATCGGATGATCGTAAAAGTATGCAATAAGTATACACACACACACACACACACTTAAAAACGATCCCAAACACTCCCCAAATGGATCGAAACGATCCCAACACAGCAACATGTCATTTGTTGTGCCAATTTCTGATTCTTGCTTCTTTTTATCAAGCATGAATGTATTAATATATATTTTTTCTGGTGCAGTGAACAGAAATGCATTCGTAGCCAGAAATATGCTGTTGAACACGGTCTGCCCGTCTTGCATCATGTCCTGCTCCCCAAAACAAAGGGTTTTGTTGCCTCCTTAGAGGAACTAAGGGGCTGCTTAGATGCAGGTTCTCATTATCCTATTATCTATGTATTATCTACAGTGTTGTAAACGGTGGCCGTCTCGGTCGACTAGTCTGTTTCGTGACTAGCCTTCGGTTTCGACCAAAAACGTCTAAATAGTCGGTCATCGCTAAAAAGAAGTCAAAGTCGGTCTGAGTCGGCCAAAGTCAAGGTTGGTCAAAGTTAGATCAAAATTCTAACATTTTTTTAACTCAGATTTTGTGCCCTATACAGATGTTGATACATATGTCGAAATATTTATGTTTAATATATATATGTTAAATATATATATTACTAAAAGTCAATGTTAGTCAACTTCTGACTCGACCCCGCCTCGACCAACTAGTCGTTTTAAATTCCGAACTGACTCGTCTGCGTCAGGCGGCTTTCCAATCTTGATTATCTATTATATACTGTCCGCTCTTAATTATATTGGTAAACATTATGCGATTGGTTGGTCATTAGCAAAGTTCTAATTTTCTTGTTACAAGTAAGACTTAACTGTGTTTTTTTTACTTCAAATGCGCTTCTAAATATACATTATTCATTGTTTATGATATGTTGCAGTATATGATATCACCATCGGCTACAAAAACCGGTGCCCAACATTCTTGGATAATGCCTTTGGTGTGGCCCCATCAGAAGTTCATATCCATGTTCAACGTATTGCTGTTAACGACATTCCAGAATCAGAGAAAATGATTGGTTCTTGGTTAATTGACAGATTCTCCAAAAAGGACAAATTGCTCTCCGATTTTAACTCGTGCGGCTGTTTTCCTCACCAAGAAATAGAAGGAGACCTTCCTACTGTATCGTGCATACTTAACGCTTTTTGGGTGATCATATTGACCGCAATATGCATATCATTAACGGTTTTTTCATCGTGGATCAAACTTTATGTATCGTTGGTGTGTGCATATTTAGTATCAGCTACCTATTTTAATATCCGCCCATCACCTATTTTCACCATGTAAAACCTTTACTTTTGTGTATTCAACAGACAAATTGTTTGAAGTTGAACTAATTCGATAATAATATGGGAAACTCATTCTTGATGAACACAGTCTGTCTATATTTCCACTGGTGACATCACTACTGATAAGATAAATATAACTATTGGCCTGATTCATAATTAATGAAAATTTATCTACTTAAATGACAGGCTATATGATAAAACATTATACGATGTTTTCTCATATAATATATTCACAATTTGGATTAATAGATTATTATAGTTTTGTTAAAATAAGATAGGAAATTAAAGATGACAAGATATAGCATATAATTTTGAGCTAACCCGTGACAAATAAGGTCAAACTTTGCCAGCAAACACCCAATAGACTCACGAGATCATATGAAAACCACTACTATAATACCATTTATAATACCATTTCTAACCGTGTCTCATATAATAGCTATAATAGCTGGTCGGTATACTTTTTGACCAAAAAGTGGAATTTGCTTATGACATGACAATATCAATTTGTGACTTTTTTTTAACTATCGTGTCAGTTTTTTGTGTCAAATATCTGTATGGTGATGTGGTAAAATCTGATTGAAAAATAGGTGAGAAACAATAAATTAATAATAAAAAATTATATTTATTAAATCATTAAAATTCATTGATTATTTATTGACAAACTCATGCCTCATTTTAAATTAACGGATTGGGAAGTGACTAGCTAATGCCTTGTTAACCTAGTCACTTTCTGTCACTTTGTGTACATCTCATCTCACGGGTAAAAGTGACCCACCGATATATATGGTCTAATATGCTTATTATAGTTATAATTACAACCTTATTCCCGAAAGGTATGTTACCTACAACTCAAAGATTATACAATGAAAAAAATATTTTTGTTTTATTTCAGTGAACCGGCAAATGGATACATAACGACAGTTAATTTAGTTATATAATCTTTCAAAATTTGGTAGGACCAATTTGTATCTACACCACATATTCTTAAATGTAGACACGGATTACAATTTTCTTTCTCTATATAAACCCAACCATACTTGCTCAAAAACCACACCAAAACACAAAAGATTATAGTCAAGCATTTAAAAACCGCAAAAAAACAAAACTCAATGGAGTCGTACACAAAGCTAGCCATTGTAGCCATTGTTCTAATTGCTGCCCTTGTGACTGAACCCTTGGCTGTAAATGGTTTGCCAATATGTGGTGTAACCACTGATGATCTACAGACATGTCAGCCAGCAGTTGCAAAAGATGTGGACCCTCTCCCACAACCGACTGCAGATTGTTGCACTGCCCTACGCAATGCTGACATGTCGTGTTTCTGCAAATTAAAGGACAAGTACCCAGGAGTGTTGGCTTACTATAAAATCGACCCAAAACGTGCCATGGATCTACCAAGAAGATGCAACATAACACAAGCACCAAACTTCCATTGCTAGATCAAGTTTATGGTCATTTTATCGTCGATTTGTTGATTGTTGATTACGTTGGTGTTTGTTTTCTTGTTTAGTGTTGCACTAAAACATGGTTGTGTTATGGTGGCGAAACATTTTGTGATATTGTTTGGTTGACGTTGAATATTAAAAGTTTATGTTGTGTGAGACTGAGTATTATTGTCGTACTGTGAAACGATCCCTTTGAATTGTTTGTAGATCACATATATGTTGTTGTCGCACAATATTAGACGTCACTTGATAATTATTTATAAAAATAATATACAATTTCAGCTCTCCAATAATACGTCTTAATAAAATTATTTCTTATTTTTGATTTCGAATATGGAACCAATAACGAGATACATAATATTTCAATAAGAGGTGTTAGGCACAAGTGGCACATTTATAGTGATTAGAAAGGGTCATATAAATACTTTAGTTTTTGATATACCGACTTTTTTTCTAAATACTTAAGTTTAGTTTTTGATATACCGACTTTTTTTTTTATTTTTTCCCTAAATACTTAAGTTTAGTTTTTGGATTTTTTTTCTATGCAGTTGTTGTTTGTATAATACAACTGTTAATGCAAAAATATGAGTAGATATATCAAATAATTAAGTGAAAATATCATCTCCTAATTAAAAAAGGAGTTTTAAAATGGTCATTAGATAAAACTGATAAACCCCCATACATTCGAATTGAATAAACAATATTTGTCTTTTTCGGTAACATGAACATTAAAAACCTTATCTATTACCCAGTGGCAGAACTTGAACTTGGTCACAGATGGGGCGGGTGTAAAAATTTATTAAATTTTTCATTAATAGGTGGGGCGAACACTAAAAAAACCTTATTTTTTGATAAAATTTTTGTTTTAGTGTAATTTTTTTTTAAAAAAAAACCAGCTAGGGCGGGTGCCCCGCCCTGCCCCTTATATATTCCGCCCCTGTATTTACCTTTTTAACTTTGATTGTTTGAATCAGATTATATAAGCGTAATAAAGTACAAGTAATAGGTTAGCAACAATTTACGAACTTTATCAAACCCTAGTGAAATTTGGAGAATGTTGGTTGTTGTGACAAACTTTATCAAACAATCATTTTTTTTTTTTACATTTAGGCCAAGTTACTAGAAAATGCTCTTGGTCTTCTTCTTGGGCTTTATATTGTAACTTGAAACTGGGCTTATTTGTCTACTTCAGTGAAGCCTTTTAGGGTTCCAGCTTCTTCATAAAACCAACTACTCGCACACTTTTGTAAAGACTTGGTATCAGCGATCATTATTTTCTGATTTGGATATATTTATTTATTTATTTATTTTTGTTTAATTGAAGATAAGGAAGAATTCATTAGACTCCACTTGGAAAACGGGTAGGTTATTCGAGACGGTCGGTCGGCCCTTCATTATAATTACATCTATGTCGATTAATTGTTTTAATTAGACAATAATAATGGTTTGTGTGCCTTCATAATCCCAGATAAGCTAAAAGCAATAGAGTGCTTATTCTGATTCATGGGAGGCCAATAACAAATTAAAAATGGAAGTTTTCGCTGAGAAACACTTATTCGTTACCCGATCTATTGTGTTTCCTAGTAACTTCTCCATACATTTCTTGTATACTATTCACAACCATCAAATTTTATTTTTATATTTGCCGGTCAATTGAAAAGTGACAAATCTTTTATCTAAATCTTTGCTTTCAAGATAAATAAACCGTTGCTGGTATAAATCGCTGTTAACAGGTTATTTTGTAGTTAAGGAATTATAGTTTTAGCTGTCTAACAGTGATCTTAAAAGCATACAAAGCAATTCATTTGATCATTTATAGCAAGGGGCTTGACAGATAGATGTATGATTACAATTGGTTCTGCTCTTTTATGTTGTTAAGTAGGAGTATATAATATTGATATAGATTGAATCAATTTATGCTTAACTAGCTAAGCAAGTAAGCATAAGTGCACCAGTTTGGATCTAATGTGTCTCATAGCATAGACTGATGTAGTGGTGTACAGTAACATTTAAGAAAGATAGGTTTATGTAAGTTTCTACAAAAATAGAATTCATGTAACTTTTAACAAATATAGAGTTATTAAACTTTCAAACTTATAAATAGGGTGTAATCAAATTTAGCTATAAGCTCGAGTTGTTTTTAATTCGATTATATCTGAAATTTAAATGAGTGCGAACTTATTGAACTTGAACAATATTTATTATTCATTTGATTTGTAAAATGTAAAATAACATAATATAAAAATAAAATTATAATAATATGTCCACTCGGAAGCAATCTTTTTATCCGCCGAATAAAGAGAGGGATGACTTTCTCTACTTTTTTGGGTGGAGAAATGACTTGTTTTTATTCTCGGATAAGGGAAGGATTGTCTACATCTCACCTCCCCCATACACCACTCAAGTGGTATTGGGTACTGTTGTTGTTGTTGTTGTTGTTGTTGTTGTAATGTACGATTATATCTAACATCTAACAACAATTATAATTCTTCACAGCCGACCGACATACCAGCCGTACTTTAATCATCAAAGTGTTTAATAGTAGCCAACTTATTAAAGATTTATACATTCTAGTAGCTATTCAAATTTGGACACGAATTTGAATAGTTACCGACTTTGTCACAAACAAATAAACGTACTTCTTGACGAGTTCTTGCCGTACCTCATTCATTTTGTTCTTAAGAACACTTTCTATCGTAACTAAACTATTCATCCTCTTAACCTTTCACATCAGCGCCACATCAACACCAATATCCTATAACTAACTCATAAGGTCACTCCCTACAGTGACTAACACTATTCATCCTCTTAACTGCCACGTCAGCATCCAAATTCTATAACTAACCTATAAAATTCTATAACTAAACACTGCCTATAATGACTAAAATATTTTCCTCTTAACTGCCACATCATAAAATCCTATAACTAAACACTTATTAATAAATACGAAGTGTTGTTTTGTACAATCTAGATTAATTATAGATAAATACTTGTACAATATAGAACAATACTTGTACAATATCCATATAAATGAAGTTGTACATCATGAATTAAAACATGTACATATAGTGTTTCGGGTATTTGTTGCAAAAAGTAATATGTTGGACCCACAAATGCTAAGAGGATGAGAAGAGGAGTCGCCAAATTCATGGTGAATAACCTATAATGAATACCTATAATGAGTTCATGCCTATAATACCATGCATATACTAATGTCACATAAGCTATGGTGACGGGTAATGAATGATAATGAACCCCATAGGGAGTAGTCTAATTAAACACTCTCTATAATGGCTAAAACAATACTCCTCTTAATATACAACGTACAAGCAATAAAGCATCAAGTCCAACAATAAAAAGTCACTGGACCCACAATTCCTATAACTAAATTTAAAACTTCCGTTAAATTGATGGTGGATGCGGGTAACTAAAGCGAGTAACTAGCTCGTGCATTTGGTTAGTTACGGGTAGTGACGAGTAATGAACGAGTAATGAGCGGGTAATGAACTATAGGGAGTGGTCTAACTATTCTAAAAAGCATTTTTATGCCGGCTGAATTACACAAGAATAAAAGCCCCTTATTTTTAATCCACATTGTCTTCATCACCCTTTCACCATTTCTTTATCATCAGTTCATCACAAATCTATTACCAAATCATTTCCTAAATCATCATCAACATGGAACCAAAGTTTCTTATCAACCACACCAAATTCTCTGCTTTTAACCCTTTTGAATTATATGACAATGTTCATGATGATCACCAACACTTTCCACAACCTGAAATCGACAATTTTACACCAGATTTACCTTCGTTACAAGACGTAAACCACAATCAGATCCAACTTCAAGAATTCGAAAACCATGATCCCATCAACTGCAGTTCACTTTCAAAGTCAAAGTCAAAGTCAACATTTGCACCTCCAGGGTCACTAGAGCTCATAAGTAATTACCAAAGCAAATTCAAACGTTTACGAGATGATTCTGTCGATGATACTAAATTCAAAAGTCATGAAAGTCTATCCACAGTTGAAATAATTAAACTTGCAGCTGAAAAGTTTATAAAGTTTTCTACACAACGAGTTGATGGTTATACCATGTTTACACATCCGTACGGGTCCTCTGCTTTCACAAGCTTATCGGTAGATGAAACTAGGGACGTTGAGCTAGTTTTCCAGCTTTTGACTGCTGCTGAGAAAGTTGGCCGAAAACATTTCGAGCTCGCTACTAAGTACTTGTTGCAATGTGGCTTGGTTGCTTCCGATGAAAGTTCTCCAATCGAACGCTTGGTTTATTATTTAAGTGAAGCATTACATAAAAGAATTAGCAACGAAACCGGAATACATGTTCCTACGAAACGAGAAAAAACGGTGAGCATATTTAAATTTTCAACTACTCCTTGCATCTTATTAAAAGCATCTCGAAATTGTAGTTGATGAGATTTTTTAAAACTCAGCTCCGTGCTAAGTTAAAGTGAACGCTTTTACTGTGACTGAGCACGGTTGCAATTACTTGTTAAGTACTCGGTTTTTGGAGAGCTCGGAGCCAAGTAATTTAAACTCGGTTAAAACTTGGTCAAACTCAGCCAAAACTCGAAATTACTCGGAATAATCGGACAAAAGTCAGTCAAAACTTGGTCAACATCCGTGGATTACTCCCTGAGTTGCCGAGTACTGCCTGAAATGTGCAGACCTAGTACTCCCTAGTAGCGAGATTTGCAACCTTGACTATGAGAGTATTTATGAAATAAATAAGTCATATGTAAAGTTAAAACAAAAATGATTACACATAACTAAGATAGTTAAAATCAATACTAGTTGAAGTTAATCTTCATTAGGTTGATTTATTTGTACTACGCACCATTATTCATCGTTGTAATGAAAATTATTATTGGTTTATGGAATTAAATACGCTCCACGGACGGAGCAAAAAACTGACTCACTTTTTTCGTAGTGTTGTTAACGTTGTTGAAAGCTCATTACTTAAGTATAAATATTGAGTTATATATACTTGAAAGCAGGGTTTAAAGAATGAAACTCCTGTGGCAATGGGATCAAATCCAACATTCCTGGCATGTCATCAAGCTCTTCCTTTCAATCAAATATTGCAATTTTCCGGAATACAAGCAATCCTAGATCAAGTTGGTACATCAAGCAAGGTTCATTTGATAGATATTCATATTCGAAGCGGTGTACAATGGACGGCCATGATACAAGCAGTATCAGAACAAAAATCCCAGATCGAAATATTGAAACTAACAGCATTTGCCACGTCCTCAGATGTTCAAAACGTTGGTGAAACCGGAAAAAGACTAGAGAGTTTTGCTACAAGTTTGAGTTTACCATTTGAGTTTAGAATCCTCTTGTTATCTGACATCACTGAGGTCGAAGAACAACAATTTGATGTTCAAGAGGGTGAAACCGTTGCAGTCTATTGTCAAAAAATACTAAGCACGTTGATTTCGAGGCCTCGTAGTTTAGAGAATCTGATGAGAGTGATTAGTACGATCAATCCGTCGATTATTGTAGTGGCGGAGGTGGAAGCTAACCATATTTCAACATCTTTTGTAAACAGGTTTACTGAGACATTATTCTCTTATGGTGCAATTTTTGATAGCTTAGAAGCATGTATGAGTCGAAATAACGCTCATAGAGCCATAGTGGAAGGTGTTCATCTTGCTGATTGTATTCAAAACATCGTGGCTACTGAAGGGGACGAGCGAATAAGTAGGGGTGTAAATTTGAATACGTGGAGATCGTTTTTTGTGAGGTTTGGAATGGAGGAAATTGAGTTTAGTGATTCGTGTATGTATCAAGCGAACCTCGTGTTGAAACAGTTTTCATGTGCAAGTTCTTGCACACTTGAGAATAACGGCAAGTGTTTAATCGTCGGGTGGAAAGGAACCCCATTGCATTCTCTTTCGACGTGGAGGTTCATTCGTGAATAAAGCTCGATCGTGGAATTGGATAACCAGTTTCTCGTGTTAACTACTTTTGTAGGATTTATGATTCATATTCATAATATGTATTATATATAAGTATCAATAAATATTTGTTTATTTAAACTTATATATAAACATATAGTACTATATATCAGTATGTTAGTAATGACATAACTATAAAAAATATCATACGGCTATTGGCCTAACGATATCGAGGTACCCCTCTAATCAAAAATATTGTTACCTAAGTATAAAGAAATAATATTGGACAAACTTATAGGTATTAACCACATATCATGAATTATAATTGGGTCATTGGTCTAACGGTGTCGATGTAGCTCTTAATAGATTGAGGGTTCAAGTCGAAAGATGGACATGTATATGTATGGGTGTGTGGGTTTGACCATAATCACTATATACATTAAAAGAGAGTCTCGATTAGCTAATAAATGTTTTCAAAACTCCCTTTATTACCATTAGATTAAAAAATTACATTACAATACCCCTTGATCCAACGGTCCTTAATCATTCACTAACAAATTAGCTAATAAATCAATTTTACATATAATCCATCCCTAAAATACCCTTCTAATAAAAAAAAACACGGGATAACCTAATCGTATTCCTCTCACGTTCGGGATAACCTAATCCCTTTCATTCCACTCCCATCTCATCATTCCACAATCCACAGTATCAGATCAATTCAAACGATTTCAGATTATATCAATAATAAATATATGAAATTGATTTATTCAATTTAATTCAAATACTTCATCGATTGATTCAATATGTCAAAAGATAGTTATATGAATCAGATTCTATCAGATGCTTATTATAGAATTCATTCAGATACTTCATCGATTGATTCTATGAATCAAAATATGTAAGTAATCTTCTGCTATCTTAAATCTTCTGCTATCGTGATTAAGGGGTATTGAAACATTTATTAACTTTTCTCCTAATATATATAAATGTATATTTTTCTGTCCATTAATGGTTGCTTACATTTGTATGGTCATTTAACTTATCCGTTTGCAGGACCCAATTGAAATACAGAAAAGTTTCGCTCGACGCATCTTGTCTATAGTTGTACGTCCTGGGTCATCTTTACCGTTTTGTTAACTGCTTATTCCAGCAACTTTTTAGTGTTTGTGACCGTGCAATCATGCAGGATTACAATGGTGATGGGAAATTGTCTTTTTCTGAGTTCTCAGAACTGGTAGATGCGTTTGGCAATCGAATTGCTGCTCAAAACGTTTAAATTTTGAACTATATGATCTTTGTGCATTTGGGTATCATTCTTAAAATGACCTGATTCCACTATATTGTTAAGTTGTTTGACTTTACATTATCAATTGGCTCTTTTTTTTACTTCACTTCTTAATATATTATTTTCACATTTTTTGTTAGAAAGAGGAACTCTTTAAATCTGCTGATGAAAATGGAGACGGTATTGTTAGCATGAATGAGCTGGCTTTACTTCTTGCCATGCAACAAGAAAAGTATGCCTACGTGATACCGTGCTGTCTTGCATTTAGAAATTGAAAAAAAATTAAAAAAAAACTCAAAAGATATGTCATAAGTTCTGGAGTATATTTGATATTAGTTGATACTAATACAAATTGTATTATCATTCCTTTGTTGCAGGGAGCCAATTATTAATTGTTGCCCAGTTTGCGGGGAGCTTCTCAAAATTTCTGATAAGTTGAATTCAATGATTCACATGTCACATGTCACTCTGTTTTGATGAAGGAAATCAAGTTATGACTGGAGGCTTCTTAACTGAAAATCAAGCTTCTTATAGGTAAAATATTATTTTCACAATTGATTATATCTTAATTTTATTTTATTTATCTACATTTTTGTTTCTACGATAGTTAATTATGGTACATGATCTAAAATCAATGTTTTGTACTTTATTTTAAGGTGGATGTTTAAGCTATCTGAATGGGCTCATGTTTCTACCTATGATGTAGGCTTGAACTCTGGCTCAAGTGCTTCATATATTGTGTTATCTTCATAATGTTGTGTCTTCAGATTTAGTTGAAAGTTTTATTATTCTATTGTTGTTGAGGTGATGACATCTAAGCAGCTGCATTTTTGGTATTTAGGTCTATGATCGACAAAAAAAGAAAAAGGCTTGTAGAGGAGATAATTGATGGAAAGATTATTTTATCAATGAGAGCGATTTATCAATCTAAAGTAGGGCTTGGCATTATGGACGAAGGTATGTTTTTTTTGCTACTCTGTATATTTTACAAGGTCCGTAATGTATCTGAACTTTCATGGCTTTGGTAATTTGATGTGTGCAGGAGCAAAAGAAATATTGCAGAGCTTATCTGAAAAGCAGGGAAAGAAAATGAATTCAGTTGAATCTGTTAAGGACATACTAGCATTCCTTGAATTCTTTAAGGCAAGATGAATTCTTTTTATTGAAATGATGAATCTTCTGTATATTTGGAAGCGATGTTCATAGTTAAATTGTCTTTATCCATTTTCATCCGTTTAATTTTTATGATATCCTTCTAATTCATTCATCTATATTCAACTGTTTTCCAATTTCACAAAGCTATAGTTTTTAGTCCTGTTAATCTGTGATACTTAACCTTGATGGGCATAGTTATTGCCTTGTTTAGTTGCTTTCTTATTGACAGTAGATTAATAAGTTGTTGTTTTTTTGTTTCTAATTGAATTGACTTGTTTAATTTATAGGATCAAATCAATTTGGCTGAAGTCAAGTACCCTATGGATTATTTTTAAAAGTAAGTTACCTATCAAGTTAATTCATATTTTGTTTATAGGAATTGGGATTGGATGAGTTATACTTGAGTATCTGTGGTTCATTTAAATTGCGATGACTTCCGGCCACAACATGCTCACAACAAATGAAGATTGGCTTCATTTGATTGCCCTCATTCTTGGTATATTTATGTAACGGTTGATCAATATAGATATAGAAGAAGATTCATTAACATATAAATGATAATCATGTTTTAAAAATAGATTGAAGATGTTGGAGAAGTTCTGATGCTTTCAAACTTAGGAGAGCTTCCACAATGGGCTGTTGTAGGTGATACACACCCCTTTAGTTGTGCTTTCGACAAATCGATCTTCATTACAAGGTAAATTTATATTATAATCGATCAATCAGTCAGGAATGTAATTGGTATGTATAGTTAAATAATTTAAGATTTTAGAAATCGATCAATAGTATCGAATTCGCGAGTCTTTAACTAATATCCTTTGAATATTTTTGGTACAACTCTAACTATATGTAACGACCAGGATTTTTCCGACTACTTGATTATACTATTTATATGATTTAATAATTCTGACTTGATAAGCAATTAATTTTAATAATTCTTGAACCTCCGGAAAGAGTTTTACACAAGCTTTTGGTCACCCTTTTATTCCGACGATTCACGAACGTCATAACTTGATTTAATTGTTTAATTGTTTAATTATTGTGTATATATATGGATTTATATATATTTAACTTGAAAATATGATAATTAAATATCTCATTAAGTATATTAATAAAGTATTATATATATATTTTCATACTACTAATTTAAAGAGTTTTTGAACAATATATATGTTACTATTTAAACGACGTAATTAACTTATGTTAAAATGTATTTACATATAATGTATTACGAGTGTAAATACATCCTTACAAGTATTAAATATACTTTATAATATACCAATAGATATAAAGGATAGCTATACTCGTATTTCCGTTCAATTTCCTCAAGAATTCTACTCGCATTCATACGGTATTTTTACCCGTATTATACACAGCTTCTAGAAGTATTTACTATTGGTATATACCAATAGAAATCTGCAATTATTTGTGTAAGATGTCATCCATGACCTAATCAATTTAATATGTCATCCATGACTTAATACATTTTAACTTATACTAGATATTTTCACTAAAAACCAAATTTTCAAGCCTATAAATAAGCACCATTTCTAACTCATTTTTACACATTCATTTTTCAAATTTTACTTCTAATTTTCACACACACTTGCAAGAACTCTCTCAAGTTTTGTTCTGTAGCGACCCGACCAATTCGTCATTGACGGCGCCGTCTACTTAGGTCCCGTTACGTGGTCATAAGTCTTTAAAATGACATTTGACCAAAAAAATATGTCGCATCCATTTCAAATGTAAAAGTGTTTCAAGTTTACAAAGGTAGTTCCACGACTAGCTACATTACAATGTTTAACGTACAATTGAAACCTATGCGACACAATTTTGAAAGTAATCCAAAAGATGCTCCATGTATGCATATATACTCGACATCCAAGCAAGTATCAAAAAGAGTGCAGAAGCATGTATCACATAGCGTTTAAGGACCTGAGAAAACATATAGAAAACTGTCAACGAAAAACGTTGGTGAAATCATAGGTGTATTAGTAACGTTGTTTTTGAACCACAAGATTTAATATAGTTGATTATCCAAATCGTTTGTATTCCAAAAGTATGTTCGCGAGCACCCAATTATCAAGACTTAACTGTTTTGTACCCTGTTACGTAGTGTTAGAACATACACTATACTCGAAAATATATTTCATCCGCTAACGGTAGCGAACTGTCCGAATAAGGCTCGTCAAGCCCATGTGATCACATAATATAAGTTCTCGTTTACAGCCTGCAAGTGTAACTAATGATAATTGAATTGAGGCTTTTTGTTCAAACTAGCACGTGGAATGTTTGTTTTCGTACTTGTGTTCAAAGCATAAAAGTATGGTACGTATATGTTTCTCATCCCATAGTTTAAAGTAGAAGTTGTTGAAAACGTGGGACTATGATCTCACCTTGAGTGCACGAGTAAAAAGTACTTCGCAAGTATACGTGTGCAAAGAACAATGCTAGTCTTGACCTAAACAAATAGGTCGTATCAATAACGGTAATCACGATTGGTCAAAGATGTTCGATTAGTCCTATGGCTTGTTACGACTCGATTATATAGCATGTGAATCAATTTGTCAAGTTTCATGCACGTTACAAGTAGTTAAGCATGTTAAAACAATCGTATAAATGTTTGGTTAAGTTTGACTAAAAGTCAAACTTGGTCAAAGTCAAAGTCAACGTGTCGGGTCGGGAATCCGACAATTTTCCCTTGATGAGGAATCATATATGAGCACATTAGTCAAATTTCATGTTAATCGGAGTTACGGTTAAGCGGAAAAGTTTTTATGAAGAACAAAACACAAATAAAAAGTAACTTGGCAGATGCGCGGCGCGCGAAGGGTTGCGCGGTGCGCACTTCAACGTGGAACCAGGTCAAAAATCAACTAAAAGGGGCAATCATCTGGATTTTCTGATTTGCGTGGAGCGCTGAGGTGTGCGCGGCGCGCATACCCAAATTAACATAATTCATGAACCGAAAACATTCAAAACGCATACCATATATCGTTGGAAAAGTAATTTGACGAGGAACACAACTAAACACATTTCATCAATCAAATTATCATTTGCAATAAACAAAACCAAGTGGAAAACTCATTAAATATCCACCATTAATGCTTTCAAGTCCATAAATGCATATTTATGATTCGAGAATTAAATGCATACATATCATAAGCCGTTTTGTAGGTAATTATGCATACAATATTATTATGCACTCACAATTTACATTCCAAAGAATTCAATGTATTTAAATTCCATTTTACTTCTATCAAACCCTAACTCAAGAACCACAAAATCAATAATCATATTAGTGAATTTTTCTTAATCAACCTACACATCAAATTGAAGCTAATGATGCTAGGAACACATTTAATACTTGCACTTTATCATAACAACAACATTAAATCATCCAAAACTCAAAATCAAACACAGACTTTTCAAGTTCATGCTAGTTACATTTAAACAACGAGATCAAGCATATAAATCATATATTCATGTTAGACTTGAGCCATAGACACTAATTAACAACTTTATAAGTTAAAAACATCAAGAACACAAAATCTAGTGATTTTAGAAAGTTACCCAAATGAGATGTAATCATTATGGATTCGAAGAGGAAGATGCAAGGATTCCGAATATGTAATTTGTTTAGATTGATGCTTGCTCGATTTGATTTAGATGATGACTCTTTGTATTGGAGATTTAGAGAAAATGGTGAAAGTTTGAAAAGAAAAGGGAAATGAAAATGGATAAATGAATGGATGAGGAAGAATGTTGACTCTTGACCTAGTCACCTCTTTGCTCTTTTGACAATCTTAGTCCCTCAACTTTGGAAACGGGTGCGTGAATTATCTAAACGAGATAATTTTAAAACGCGTGCCAACGGGAGATGTTATAAATATATAACGGACTTTAAATAGTTAGACGGAAATTTAACAGAAAAAGGCGGGATGTTACATTATCTACTCCTTAAAAGAAATTTCGTCCCGAAATTTAAGTAGGCGTAGTAGTCGTTGTTTCTTCTTCGAGATCTTGCGTTTCCGGATCCGCGAATAAGTGAGGGTATGATGTGCGTAGAGGTGTATACGAAATAGTTATATTTTTACTACAAAATACTATTAAATACGATACAATTTTACACAAGTTATTTATTTATTTATAGAATGGATATACCTAAACCTTGCTACAACACTTATAGGCAGTGTACCTAATTGTACAGTAGTGTAGTTTTTAGTAAGTCCGGTACGTCCAATTGTAAATATTTATATTAAATTAACAAACTATCATTTAATTAAACAAATATAAAGCTCATTAATAGCCCATAGTCTAATTTCCACAAGTGTCATTTTTTTGTCCAAACCCTAATTATGGTACAAAGCCCAATTACCCAATTTTAATATTTAGCCCAACATCACGATTACTTCGGCATTAAATAAGCATAATAATAACTTAGCTACGAGACATTAATTTAAAAAGGTTGAACATAACTTACAATGATTAATAATAGCGTAGCGTTACACGGACAGAATTTCGACTTACACCCTTACAATATTCGCTAACATACCCTTATTATTATTAAATTAAAATTAAAATTAAAATTATAATATATATATATATATATATATATGTATATATATATATATATATATATATATATATATATATATATATATATATATATATATATATATATATATATATATATATATATATATTACAGAGAGATAGAGAGGATAGATGGATGTCATAAAACTCGCAGAAAACTGGCGAATTTATAGGATGTGGCCTGCTATAGTAACTCATGCGGTCGCATGAGATTTTAGTGTAAATCTCATGCACTCGCATGGGCTCATGCACTCGCATGAGTTTTATGCCTATTTCCCATGCGATTGCATGGCCGTCAGATCCAGCTCACATATTTTTTGTTTGCTAGTTTGTCGACGTTATTTAATATAATATATAATATATAAATAATTTATATAATTATTTAAATATTATATTATATTCTTGTGCATAGTTGACTTGTGATTTTAGCTCCGTTGCGTCGCGCGTTGATAGTTGGCTCAGGTCCCGGTTCCGGATTTTCGAACGTCCTTTCGTATGATTTAATATCTTGTACTTTGCGTTTTGCGTCTTGTACTTTTGTAACTTTTGAGACGTTTCTTATCAATAATTTGAACCACTTGGATTGTACTTTGTACTTTTGAGCTTTTTGGTCGTTTGCTTCTTCAAATCGTCGTTTTCATCTTTTGTCTTCGCACTTATTTATTTAAACGATTATTACATAAAAATAGAACAATAGTAACTAAAAGCTTTACATATTGGAAGGATATTGTGCCTAAATATATGTTCATTTGGAGCACTATCAAATATCCCCACACTTGAACGTTGCTTGTCCTCAAGCAATACAGAACTTGAAATAAAATCACACTTCACTCGAATCACTTTTTTTATTCTCACACTTTATACATCAGTGATTTTGATACGGCGGTATAAACAATGATAGTAACGATGTGGTTTACAGTCCCACATGACTATGAAAATTTAGATCCTTAAGGAAATTGGATCTTTATGAAAACATTTGATCTTTTGAAAATTCATTCTAGATTTTACCCTAGATAAGTTTTCCAGAATAACCCTTCACCGGTGTGTGCAAATTGTTTTTGTGGGTTTGATGAGTTTCAGATTTGAAAATTTTAGCTCAAAACTTATGGTTTTGTGTCACCCACTTGCTAACCTTGTATTGGGAAAGCAACACGTCCAGTATACTTGCTCCGTATATTACCTTTCAGTAAACTACAGTCCGGTTATAAAGGAAAGCGTTGAACAAGCAACTGTTAAGGCAATGTCCCGTGACATGGTTTTGTTCATGGTCTAAAACGTGTCGGATGCAATTACTATCCTTTATAGGAGCAATAGTAAAGATCACCCAATAATTTTTCGGTCTGGCACACGGTCCTGTCTTCGACCATGCTATGCAACCACCGTTCTTACGGTTGACACCCGATTTGGTTCAGGTGACCTAATGAATTCCGGTGAATTCTTAGGATTTTACGTTCAATGGTAATGAACGCATTGAAAATAGGTTTTCAGAAAACAAATCGGTTATAATTTTGATTAAAATATTTTCTCGTTCAAGCTCGAGTTTAGATATCATCGAATTCCATGAGTTTGTAATTCTTAAACTTTAAGGTCAATCTCAAGGATTGAGTAATATCAGGCTTAAATGCTGATTTTTAATCTTTAAGGAGATTATCCTTTCTGGGGGTCTGATTCATTAGTCTTATCAAGCTAATTTGCACGGTGCCCTCCCCATTTTACGAGACAGATCCTCTCATGGTTAGGATAAGTCTGACCACTTGGCGACCCTGTTTGATGCTGAGGTCCGTGGATTTCCTGCTGATTTTAGTGATGACTTTTCTAGATTTTTCGTCAACCTACAGCTGGTCTGGACGTCAACTTCCTGACCTAAATCAAGAAGCGCGTGTCTTTTTCTGAAGATTTTACTTCATTTTAATGATGGAATTGATTCATCGTGTAGATCCATCTTTTCTTTCAAATGTATTACAGTAAATCGGGTAAAACTGATTAGTTTAGTCCAAAGCAAAAGTACCTGCAATAATATGTACCAAATATGTGATATGTGTTTTAAAGAAATTGGTAAATTCTTCCCACACTTAGCTTTTATTTATTCTTTTCTTTGCCTTTTTATTCTCTTCTATTCCATTTTAAATGAATTCAAGCGTTTTGGGTTGTTTCTCCATTTATGTTCTCTCCGAGGTAACAATAATTTCGGTATTAACACCTAGTTTTATCGTTCATAAATATGTATAAACATGATTTTGAATTCATTTAGTTGAAAATTTTTTAAATTTTCACAAAATTTGGCAATTAAACTAAGTGTAAACCCGAGAGAATTTATAACCCTTCCCCACACTTGAGATCATGCAATGCCCTCATTTGCAATAAATCAGTAAAAATTTAAATTCATGAGGGTAATTAGTGTAGAAAAATGATTAAAAATACCGAGTTTGCAAACATATTGTTTTATATCACATTTGATATTTTACGTCTTGTCGTTAAAATTAGTAGCTTTTGCTAAACTTTAATGCCAGTCTTTGAAAATGCGTTGTTTTACCCTGTTTTGTACATAAGATAAACTATAAACATATAATATATATATATATATATATATATATATATATATATATATATATATATATATATATATATATATATATAAAACATATATTTATAAAACATTTATTTATTAAAACAATTTAAGTGAATAATTTTTTAAAATTTTGTTTCCTTTTACTTTAGGTAGTTTCGGTATGTTTACCTAGTCCGTCCCTCGAAAAAATTTAAAATTTGTCGTTTTTAAAGCGATTGTTTTAAAAGCAAAGGTTTTCGGGTTTTTTTTTTAATTTTTTGTATACTTTAGATCAATAAAATTAAAAATAATGATAACAAAATTTTTCGCCCCGCCCTCGGGTAAAGCAATTTCGGTTCCATGACCTAGTCTTTAACTTACGATGAATTTTAGAAATCATTTTTTTTAAACTTAATGAAATAAAGTAAATTTTGTTTTTAAATTCACACAAAACTTAAATTGAAAAAGCGTATTAATTTCATACAAAACCTACAAAACAAAAATTCAGAATGGGGGGAGAAAACTAGTTCTTTAGTGTCTGCTAGTGGAAAAGACCAATCGGATTCCATTCTCAGAACTACACAAGAACAGAACAACTAACCCTAGACAGCATTATTTCTTAGAACATTTGAATCTTCCCACACTTAGGTAGCTGTGGTGTCGAAATTGTGTTAAACTTCATCGTCAATTTCTCTTGGACCATAATCAACTTGCATATCTGTGACTTTTGCTTTAAGCCATTGGTCGGATTCATGTGTAATATCCACAAATTCAATTAGTTTCTCCTTTTCTTTAGACAAAAGATTGGATACTAACCGGTTACATAACTTAAAGTTTCCCTTGGTTCTAGCATCGCGAATCCGTTTAATAAGTTTCTTCATTGAACTGTTAATAACGGGATCATTTAATTTCGTACCAACAATGGGGTTCTTTGTTATCATGTCATTATTAGTTGTTACTTCATTTTTCCCACACTTAGGCGTTTTATTATTGTTAAGCACTATCGTTGGAGTTGGTAAAACAATATGGTTTTTACCAATCGTTTTTGGTTCAACGGTTTTGGATGGTGGAGATTTAGACTTTCGACTCACAAAGGTGATCGATTTTTCATCATTACTAAGTGTCATTCTACCTTTTCTTACATCAAATAACGCCCCGGTGGACGCTAAGAATGGTCGACCTAAAATTAGAGGAATGTTTGGGTCCTCTTCTATGTCAATGACAATAAATTCGACTAAAAAGGTTAAATTACCCACTTGAACGGGTAGGTTATCAGCAATTCCAACTGGGTGCCTAATGGTTTGATCAAAGAGTCGAACACTCATTTTCGTTGGACTTAACTCACCTACTCCTAATCTCTTATATAATGAAAGAGGCATTACACTCACACTTGCACCTAAATCTGCTAGTGCATCATACATGACACAATCACTAAGTAGACAAGGAACAATAAATTCACCCGGATCACCCACCCTGGGTGGAGGTTTTGGTGGAACTGTCTTCACCGGGTTTACTTTTACGATTTTTGTTTCTTGCACTTTCTTATTCTTCTTCTTCTTCTTCTTCTTCTTCTTTCCAGAGGTATCACAAACTTTATTACCTATCACTTGCTCATACTCAACTCCTTTTCTTGGAAACGGGATGGGTGGTCTGTATGGTGCTACCACTGGCTTTACATACTCGGGTGGTGGTGGTGTTGTAACTTCTTATTGTTACTCACATCTAAAACCTTCCCATCTTCTGATGCTGGTTTTTCAGAATTTGTTGAAACCATATTAACATTGTCATTCCGAGGATTTACTTCAGTATTACTCGGTAGATTTCCTTGTTCCCTCTCACTCATCATGCTAGCAAGAGTACCTACGTGTTTTTCTAAATTCAAAATGGAAGCTTGTTGAGTTCTTAATGATTGATCAAACCTCTCATTCGTTTGGGTTTGAGTTGTAATAAATTGTGTTTGAGATTCCATTAGCTTTGCCATCATTTCTTCTAGATTTGGCTTTTTCTCTCCGGTTTGTTGTGGTGGTTTATATAAGCCAGGTCTGTAATGACCCGGACTTTTTCGATCAATTTATACTTATAAGATTAATATTTACATAAATTAAACCTTACCAACATGATAAGCAATCCAAATTGTTGAGACTTATGTTTTTGAAAAGAGTTTTATACAACGTTTGACCGTCTAGTTGACCGATGATATCACGAACTATATAACATATGATAATTATACGTTTGTGTATATATATGTATATATACATATTTAACATGATCTAAGGATGTTGTAATACCTCATTTTGTATTAATAACAATAAGTTATAAGTATATTTTGAAACTACTAACTTAAGTTTTCAAAACAATAACCATACGTAACGTTATTTGACATAAATACTTATGACCTATAATGTTTATACATATATCGTATATGTAATGTATTTAATCACTTTTAAGGACTTAAATACATAAAACAATATAAGTGTATTCACAAAAGATAGCTATATTTGAATCCTCATTCCGTTTTCACAAGATTTCTATACGTATATCTAGAGTATATGTACTCGTATCATACCTAGCTTCTATACGTATTTACTATTGGTATATACACATCAAATCACCACCAACCAGCCCTTGTTCATGCCTTATGTATAAGGTAATTAGAAATTGGATGCTAGCATTGAAAGTCATACGAAATAACAAAAGGAAACTTGTCCATATCCCCCCCCCCCCCCCATTCACGTTTTATATGGCCTTCCCCATATCAATTCTAGTTCACCATTATCACTTCTAAATTACTCTCTAACACACCTACTTGAAAGCCATAAGAAACCCTCATCAATTCAGCAAGAAACCATGAAGATCTAGCCATAGAAACAAGCCTTAATCATCATAAGAAAACTCTTACAAAAACACTTCAAGAATTCTTCCATGAACACAAGTTTACTTCCAATCTTTCATTCAACTCCATCACTCTTTTGGTTCTAGGTTTTTACTCCTCTTTTACAGCAATCTTGTCCAAGTAACTTGAGGTAGTAACTTTGTTCATAACCTTATTCGATTCATATATATATAGCTATCTTATTTTATGGTATAAAATTTTTACAACAAGAACATAGTTTGAATGTTTTCAAACTTGTTTGCAAACTAAATAGATCCTTCTAACTTAACTTTTAAAATACTTCAAGACATGTAATATATCATAAATATATGCTAATTTAACAAGGTATAACTTGGTTTTTCAAAGAACACCTTAAAAACTGTTTTTACGACGTCGGAGTGCAACCGGGGGCGGTTTTGGGTTGAATAATTAAAAACTATTTTGAACCTTGAATTGGAGGTTTATTTTCTGGAAAAATGATATTTACTATGAATATGATAACACATAAAAATTTCATGATTTAACTCAAAGTATAAGTATTTTTAGAAAAATAATCATTTAATGTTGTTTACATAAGGGAAAATGATTAACTTCATAAGTTTCACCAAAGTTTGACCTATGACCTGTGATTTCGAATACAAACTAAGGTATTTACAGTTCATAGTCTTAAAGAAGAACTCGATCCAAGGAAGTGGCAAGTTGAACCAACGAAAACGGAGTTGTAACGAAGAAACTATGACCAAAACAAGATCGGATATCCAAAACTAGTTTAGCCACGAAAATAATTGGAGAAAAATTAAATGAATCACATCTTTCTAAAATAACATGATATTTTATATATATGTACTCATAATTTAATTTTATATATTTCAGGACCACCCGTAAACAATACGAGAAGATTAATCATAAGATCCCATGATTGTACGCAACACGTCATTTGACAACACCGGTACTTTATGTACGCAACACGTCATTTGACAACACCGGTACCGTGGGTCAAGATTAATCCCGACCAATACAAATACGATGGGGTTTTATTTATTTCGATGGGGGTTTTATTTATTAAACACCTAAATATGAACCATTAAAATTGAATTACTAACATCGGACTGCTAACTACGGACTAAGAAATTATTAAAACTATTAAAAGTATAATAAGTATATATATGTGACGATTGTTTAAAATGGAAATATATTGATAAACTATATATGGATAGGTTTGTGATATCAATCGGAGACCAAGTCAAAATATATATATCTTCAAGGCAAAAGTGAGTATATAGTCCCACTTTTAAACTCTAAATATTTCGGGATGAGAATACATGTATTTTATGTTTTACGATATGGACACAAGTAACTGAAAAATATATTCTACGTTGAGTTGTACCACTGGCATACTTCCCTGTAGCTTGGTAACTATTATTTACAGCGGTATTGTAAACGCGAATCCTGTTGATAGATCTATCGGGCCTGACAACCCCAACCGGACTGGACGACCAGTATTCAACGGTTGCACAATACTTCGTTTCGTGACTACACTTGGTACGGTGTAGTAAGATTTCATAATAAAGGGAATATGCGACGTGATTAAATGTTAAGTATGGTTACCAAGTGCTCAACCACTTAGAATATTTTTATTAAAATGTTTATATATGAAATCTTGTGGTCTATATATATATATATTGCTGCCGGCATTAAACCTATATCTCACCAACTTTATGTTGACGTTTTAAGCATGTTCATTCTCAGGTGATAATTAGAAGCTTCCGCTGCAACATGTTGAATTTAAGCAAGATCTTGAGTATGCATATTTGTGGCAAAAATAAAACTGCATATCCGAGGAATTGTAATGTAAAATATGCTAGAAATAGTATTGTTATCATCACATGTAAAGTTTGTAAGTCTAAGATTATCGCTAAACGATAATCATCTTTTTATTGTCTAAAGCTTGTATTAAAATAAGAGTTATGGTTTGTAATGTAAAATAAATGCAGTTGTTCTTTTAAAAATATCGCATATAGAGGTCAATACCTCGCAATGAAATCATACGTTATCTAACTCGTTCTTATGGTTAAGGACGGGTTATGACATGTGGTATCAGAGCGGTGGTCTTAGCGAACCAGGTTTGCATTAGTGTGTCTAACTGATAAGTCGTTAGGATACATTAGTAAGTCTGGACTTTGACCGGGTCTAATTTAAAAACCATTGCTTATCATTGTTGGTTAAAATTTATATGTAAATATTATGTAGTACTAATGGGTTAGTTGTTGTGTGATAGATGTCGGGCTCAAAACTTGTTATCACATTCAGCGACTCCGAACCAGAATCTTCAGATGGTGTTCCAGTCATTAACCTATCCGATGACGAAAATAATATCTTTGGGGAAGACTCACAAATTCCGGATGAACCGACTATAGAGAACCCGGAAAGTGAACCCGAGGAGGAAAGTGAACCCGAGGAGGAAAGTGAACCCGAGGAAGAAATACAGGAAATTACAAAAGACAAGTTCGAACTAGGAAAGAAACGAAAGGCTAGTGAATTAGAAAATTCAAATCCCGAGTTTAGTAAGGATGATGTGGCACCAACTCCACTAGACACTACCACCCCTATTCCCGCTATTCCTATTCGTTCTATCCCGGCATCCAGTTCTTCAGCCCCACAGCCAAAATATAGGCAGACAGCTAGGATAAGCGTTAAGCGATTCATTGAACCTAAACGTCCTAGAAAATAGACCAAACGATGCGCTGCCGTATTAAACCATGGGATCATATAATGTTTTGTATAATATTATTAGTGTGGTTTGCTTAATGTTCGATGTAAGATAAGCATATGTAAAATAGTGAAGTATGAAATGCAATAATTTTCCATGGTTAAGTATTATTTAGATGGTAGTAATTGGTTCTGTACTAAGCTATTAAGTATGAACATTAACGGGTAGGTACTACCCTAGATATAATTATAAAACGCTAATAAGAAGAAAAGGCTTTTATAATAATACCTGGTTCATATTATTAACAAGCTATAATGTACTATAAATACACACTACATCTATAATATTCCATGTGAATAATTATTTTCTTTCATTAGGAAATGGCGCGATTGAATCGAATGACGGAACAGGAAGTCGAGGAATTCATCAACCAGCGAGTGAACGACAGAATGTTATGGGTCGAGGCTGCAAGAGCTGCTGCAGTTAACCCAAATCCTCGTGTAGGATGCACCTACAAAACTTTTCAAGCTTGCAAGCCCTCATCATTCAGTGGAACAGAAGGACCGATCGGTTTAACCCGGTGGATAGAAAAGATGGAGACTGTGTTTAAAATCAGTGGTTGTGTTGAGAAGGACATGACCAAGTATGCATCGTGCACTTTACAAGATAGTGCACTCACGTGGTGGAAAAATTTTGTGAAGGCTGTAGGAGGAGATGTAGCTTATGATACTCCATGGGAAGAATTCAAAACAATGTTAATCAACGAATATTGTCCAAGGAACGAGGTTAGGAAGTTGGAAGATGAATTACGAAGTCTGAAGGTTATTGGTACTGAAATCACCAACTACAATCAGCGATTCATGGAATTAGTTTTGCTATGTCCTGAATTGGTTCCAACCGAAGAACGGAAGATTGAAATGTACAAAGATGGTTTGCCCAAAAAGGTCAAGGCAAATGTTATAGCATCGAAACCTAAGACAATTCATGAAGCTATAACCATGGCAAACGAGCTAATGGATCAGGTCATCATGGATAAGAAAGTATCCAATACTGATGTGAAGGTATCAGGTAACAAAAGAAAGTGGAATGGAAATTATGATCGAGGTAACCAACAACAATCTTTTAAGAAACAAGAAATCACGCAAGGTGCGGGTAGTGGTTTAAGCTTTGGTTACAAAGGACAAAATCCTTTATGCAACCGATGCCACAAACATCACTCTGGTTACTGTAATGTGGTATGCAACAAATGTAATCGAAAGGGTCATCTTGCTGAAGATTGTAGGGCTCTCGTTACAAATACAAATGGTACCAAGACTCCTGCCACCAATGCAAATAGAACTGCTTTGGCTACCATTACTTGTTATGGGTGTGGAAAACAAGGTCACTATAAGAGCCAGTGTCCGAATCCAGAGAAGAATAATGGATCTGCACGTGGAAGAGCATTTGTTATTAATGCTAGAGAGGCGTGTGAAGACCCGGAGCTTGTTACGGGTACGTTTACCATTAATAACTTATCCGCATCTATTATATTTGATACTGGTGCTGATAGAAGTTACGTGTGTAGAGACTTTCACGCTAAATTGAATTGTTCATCATTACCTCTAGATGCTAAGTACATGATTGAGTTAGCTAATGGTAAACTAATTAAAGCCGATAAAATTTGCCGTGATTGTAAAATAAATTTAGCTGGAGAAACATTTAAAATTGACTTAATACCCGTAGAATTAGGAAGTTTTGATGTAATAGTCGGCATGGACTGGATGTCCAAAGTAGGAGCTGAAGTTGTGTGTGCCAAGAAGGCAATTCGCATTCCTTGTAAGGATAAAATGCCGGTGATGATTTATGGAGAGAAGGGTAACTCAAAGCTAAAACTCATTAGCTATTTGAAAGCCAAGAAGTGTTTAAAAAAGGGATGTTATGCTATTCTAGCACATGTTAATAAAGTCGAAAAGAAAGAAAAAGAGAAGTGCATCAACGACGTGCCTGTGGCAAGAGATTTTCCTGAAGTTTTTCCGGAAGAGTTGCCGGGATTACCTCCATTTAGATCTGTAGAATTTCAAATAGATTTAGTACCAGGAGCTGCACCAGTTGCCCGTGCTCCATATAGACTTGCACCGTCCGAGTTAAAAGAACTTCAGAGTCAGTTAAAAGAATTACTGGATCGTGGATTCATACGACCAAGTACTTCACCGTGGGGAGCTCCGATTCTATTTGTTAAAAAGAAAGATGGATCTTTTAGGATGTGTATAGATTATCGTGAATTAAATAAGTTAACTATCAAAAGTCGGTATCCACTACCGAGAATTGACGACTTATTTGATCAACTCCAAGGATCATGTGTGTACTCGAAAATTGACCTAAGATCGGGCTATCATCAATTACGCGTCAAAGAAGAAGATATACCGAAAACTGCTTTTCGGACACGTTACGGTCATTACGAATTTTTGGTCATGCCGTTTGGATTGACGAATGCGCCAGCTGTATTCATGGACCTCATGAATCGAGTTTGTAGTCCATATTTAGATAAGTTTGTTATTGTTTTCATTGATGATATTCTTATCTACTCCAAGAGTGAGCAAGAGCATGAGCAGCATTTAAGGTTGATATTAGAGTTGTTGAGAAAAGAACAACTATATGCTAAATTTTCTAAATGTGCTTTCTGGTTGAAAGAAGTGCAATTTCTTGGCCACGTTGTTAGTAGCAAAGGAATTCAGGTTGATCCAGCAAAAATTGAAGCCATTGAAAAATGGGAGACTCCTAAAACACCAATGCAGATACGCCAATTTTTGGGTTTAGCCGGTTATTATAGAAGGTTTATTCAAGATTTTTCCCGAATAGCTAAGCCGTTGACATCATTAACGCAAAAAGGGAAGAAATACGAATGGACCTCGAAGCAGGAGAACGCATTTCAATTACTGAAGAAGAAGTTAACTACGGCGCCTATTTTATCGTTACCTGAAGGGAACGATGATTTTGAAATATATTGTGACGCTTCGCGACAAGGTTTTGGTTGTGTTCTTATGCAACGAAAGAAAGTTATTGCATACGCATCCCGACAATTGAAGATTCACGAGCGGAATTATACGACGCATGATCTAGAACTGGGAGCAGTCGTGTTTGCGTTGAAGATATGGAGACACTACTTATATGGGGTTAGATGCACTGTGTTTACTGATCATAAAAGTCTTCAACATATTTTCGATCAGAAACAGCTGAACATGAGGCAACGTAGGTGGGTCGAGCTGATAAACGACTACGATTGTGAGATTCGCTATCATCCCGGGAAAGCGAATGTAGTGGCCGACGCTTTAAGCAGAAAGGAACGAGAACCAATTCGAGTACGAGCAATGAACATAAAAATTCGCATGAATCTCAACTCACAAATCAAAGAGGCTCAACGAGAAGCTCTTACTAAAAAAAACATAGGAAATGAAATAATGAAGAAGTATGGGAAACAACTCATTATGCGGGAAGATGGAATTCGATATTTTGCAAACCGTATTTGGGTACCAAAGTTGGGTGGATTAAGGAAGTTAATATTGAATGAGGCACATAAGACAAGATACTCGATACATCCTGGAGTTGGAAAGATGTATCAAGATCTTAAGACACATTATTGGTGGCCTAATTTAAAGACAGACGTTGCAACATATGTTGGGGAGTGTTTAACTTGTTCCAAAGTCAAAGCAGAACACCAGAAACCGTCAGGATTACTTCAACAACCAGAAATCCCAGAATGGAAATGGGACGGTATTACCATGGATTTCATCACGAAGTTACCAAAGACTGCTTGGGGATACGACACCATTTGGGTAATTGTTGATCGTCTTACCAAATCTGCACATTTCTTGCCTATAAAGGAAACGGATAGAATGGAGAAATTATTACGATTATATATAAAGGAAATAGTTTCAAGGCATGGAATACCTATTTCCATTATGTCTGATCGTGATAGTAGATTTACCTCAAAGATCTGGCAATCACTACAGGAGGCACTAGGAACTCGTTTGGATATGAGTACCGCATATCATCCGCAAACCGACGGGCAGAGTGAAAGAACAATTCAGACTCTTGAAGACATGCTCAGGGCATGTGTGATCGATTTTGGAAACGGATGGGATAAATATTGTGACGACCCGGAAATTTCCGACTAAATTTAAACTTTATCTTTATATTATTCTGACACGATAAGCAATGTTTGTTAAGTTAAATCTCAAGGATTTTAAAATATGTTTATACATTCATTTAAACCTCGACCAAATTCCAATGATTCACGAACCATTAAATGAACATATATGAATATGTATGTATATGTGTATATGTTATAAATTGAAAATGTCAACAAAGTATTTAAAAGTATAATGCTTTATATGAATGTATTTGTTTCAATATGATTATCGACGAAATTAAAAAAAAAATATATATATATATATTAAATGATTGAATTATCAGAAACATTGAATTATGATTACAAGTCTCTGTTGAGAGGTCCACTATGATTTGAGAAATCTATTCCGCTTAACGATATTCGAAATAATTTGTAAAGCTATTTATAAATAAAAATAAAAAGTGTCATTTACGAAAGTTAGACAAAAGCTATTGGAGAATTGGTTTCCATAATATTCTATTAATCTATTTTCAAACGTACAAAAACGTTTTCAGTTTAAAAAGAACTTTATTATTAAAACGTATATAACTTTTATAAATATCTAGAATCACTTTTGAAAATTCATTACTTAACTAGTATAATAAATATAACGATATTTATATTTTATTTCATTAAATATATATATAACGATTTAAATTAATATTATATATATTTATACACGTATTATACATACATAGTTTTTATATTTTTACTATACTTTAACTTTACCTTTACTTTACTTTTACTTTACTTTAACTTTAATAATTTACTTTAATAATTCATACTTTAATAATTCACTTTAATAATTCATACTTTAATAATTCACTTTAATAATTCATACTTTAATAATTCACTTTAATAATTCATACTTTAATAATTCACTTTAATAATTCATACTTTAATAATTCACTTTAATAATTCATACTTTAATAATTCACTTTAATAATTCATACTTTAATAATTCACTTTAATAATTCAAAAATTTATTATAAATAGAATTCAATAGGTTTCATTATTTCATAGAAACTTGAAAATATATTTCTCTAAACTCTCTCAATCGATTTACATATATATATATATATATATATATATATATATATATATATATATATATATATATATATATTTGCTCTATATTATTTCAAGATATTATTAGTATACATAAAATATTACGACGGAGTGATGTCCGAGTGATTTCAAAATAGTTTTTTGAATAAGTCGAAGCTAAGGAAATTATGGGTTATAGCTATGGAGGTGATGGGTATGGTTCATGGGTATGCTCGTGAGGTCAATCTAGTGTTTATCATCTCCGTTGCGTCTACGTACTTTCCTGCAATATTGAATCTCAACATTGATACGTTCGTGAATCCGAGGCCAACCTTGCACTTGTTAAATGACGTTATATGTATTTTTACTACGAAATACAGTATGGTGAGTTTCATTTGCTCCCTTTTTAATTGCTTTTGCAATATATATTTTTGGGCTGAGAATACATGCGCTGTTTTATAAATGTTTTACGAAATAGGCACAAGTACTGAAACTAATTCTATGTGGGTTTAAACCAGAAATATACCCTTAGCTTGGTAACATTAAACTACTTGTCTATGTACGGTAGGCGCGAATCCTAAAGATAGATCTATTGGGTCTGACAAACCCCATCCTGACTATGGGATGCTTTAGTACTTCGAGGTTATTTTAAACACACCTGATCTGGTGTACTTCAGAGGGTAAAACATGAATGTTAAAGCTTGTTACCGGGTGCCTACAACTTATAGAATACTTTTATACACTTGCGAGTGTACATATATTTATAAATGGAAATCTTGTGGTCTATTAATATATTAAAATGATTGTTATGATAAACCTATGAACTCACCAACCTTTTGGTTGACACTTTAAAGCATGTTTATTCTCAGGTATTAAAGAAATCTTCCGCTGTGCATTAGCTCATTTTAAGGATATTACTTGGAGTCATTCATGGCATATTTTGAAAGACGTTGCATTCGAGTCATTGAGTTCATCAAGATTATTATTAAGCCAATTATAGTTGGATGTATTATGAAATGGTGTGCATGCCGTCAACTTTTGTTGTAAAGAAAGTTTGTCTTTTAAAAACGAATGCAATGTTTGTAAAATGTATCATATAGAGGTCAAATACCTCGCGAAGTAATCAACTATTGTGAATCGTTTATAATGTATATGAACGGGTCCTTTCAGTTGGTATCAGAGCGGTGGTCTTAGCGATTCAGGTCTGCATTAGTGTGTCTAACTGATAGTCGTTAGGATGCATTAGTGAGTCTGGACTTCGACCGTGTCTGCATTTCAAAAGTTTTGCTCATCATTTTTGTCGGAAATTGCCTGCTTATCATTCTTAGTCTAGACACGTCTTACTGCATTGATTGCATGAATAGTGTATAGACAAAATTCATATCTTAGCATATCTGCTAATCCATATCTTAGCGTATCTGTTACTGTAAACTTTGCCTGACATATCCCGTAATTTAAATTACGAAATCTTTTGTGCTATATATATAGATATTCTATGTAATTAGAATACCACCCGATAGCCGAAAAATCATTTCATATCAAAAAAATTCTTTATTCAATCGAACGAAATGGAATTCGTCATTAGTTCAAGTCCCTCGAATTCCGATATGGAATCCTACTCAAGCTCCGAAAGCAGTGTGACCGGAATGGATCAACCAATTAGCCATCATCTATTATGAATGAATTGGGGATAGGTTCGTAGCCTCCTCAATAATTTGAGACAAGAAGAAGGTGATCCCTTCCATCCACCACATTGCCCTCTTGGCGATGAACCTGAAGCACTTACCGGCGAACCGGTCCGAAACACCATTTTCTCTCTCATTTTCAGAGTATCTCGTCACGATTATATACTACATCAAATTCTAGATTTTATTTATCCGCTCGTCCGAACCGACAATCACCCCGATGTAATAGAAGAAGTCAACGAGCTTCGCGCTCGAGTAGTGGCTTTAGAGAATATGGTGCAAGGGTTACAAACACCAACAAATAACGAAGTATTAATTCATAATTTCAATTTTATTGAATAAATACTCCGTAAAAGTTATGTAATTTCTAAAGTCTTTAGGGATTATTCAGTTCTAGTTTCAACCGTAAATCAAATGAGTTTAATTTAATATTAACTCATTAAATCTATATTACATCTGAAGAAAATATGCACATATATATTTTCATAAAGACTGTAATAAAATTCTGTTGTACAAAATATTAATTGTGAAATTTTTTTTAACGGGTAGGTAATACCCGAGAGATATATAAATTCACAATTAATATATTACATTTTTCGAATCTGATTAAGCAAATCATCAACTATACTCCCAAAATCTCACAACAATATACATTCTTGTATAGAAATCAAAACAACCATTCTCACCCAAATTTGATTACGCATTCTGATTTTGACAAATCAAAATCCAAGTCATGATTTAACAGAAGACATCACTCTTAGATTCCTACATCTTTCAAAGCTATACTTTGACTTCAAAACCGTGTTAGAACATCATATGTATATTAACGATTACAAACTGTGTTCAAACTCTCCGAAGTTTTCGAAGACACTTCAAACAATGAACAATCGAGATGATGATCCAACCACATATTACCCACATTTATGTACCTAAAAAGCTCTCGAAGCCAAAGTCATAGTTCGACGCGTATCCGTGTCAGACCCTTTGGCATTTATTAGCTAAAATGACTTTTCAATTCCTTTTCAAAGTAGACAGTTTTGTCACAGCTCCAGCAAGTCAACTTCGACTTTTCAGTCGGACTAGTCTTATTATAATCTCGATAGATACGTTGCCCTTTCATCATCATTACTGGGGACCTTTCATATCTCGCCACCTTAGTAATAAACTTACCAACAACTTCAATTATCTTTGACTTTTCGAAAAATCATTATATTTATTGAAATCACATCATTTACTCATTCGCATCTTGTAACGAGAATTGTCATACGAATCATCGAAAAACAGTAACCAGTATTTTGAAATCTCGCAGCATGTCTACGCCAACAGTTATATGTGTACGTAAAACGTCTATCTCCTGGACTTACATACTTTGAATGTGAAGTTCTGAAAAATATTCTGAACTGCAAACTAGTTCTTGAAATGCTGACGAAGCATCAAAAACTGTAAACGATCTTAACAGTAAAAAGTTTGATGACAAAGAATAGTAAGGTGGTAAAGCTGAGAAAAAGAGAAGGTTTGGAACTGGAAAACGGATTGAACAGACTATGAAGGAGGCTGTGGACAAATCACAAAGACTAAATCTGCCTTCAAAGAATCCAAATGATTCAGTGCCTGCTAAAGTCATTAACGAATACCTTACTCTTTATTCTAAACCTTTACAGACAAATCTTCATCATCATCCATCAATATTAGAAATTCTAAGATATTATCATATCTTTCATTATAAATATCCGCGATATTTCTGAAGATATTTTCACAACTAATCTTATCTGAAGTCATTTATCTCTTTGCGCTATCAGTGTTACATCATATAAGAAACTATTAGTTTCTATATTCTATAAACTTTCGAGTTTAAATTATGAATGTTTTGAAGTAGTGTTGGGAACTGAAGCATGAGTTAGCATAATATAATGACACTTGATCAACGTGATTATATTACAGTAAGTCATGCTGAGTTTCTAATGGGACATGACGATTCACAGACCATGCCGTCATCATGTTCCATGTTACACGAGTCTTGTATTCTATTTAATCTCTAAAAATATCAAGAATATATTTTCTTGATGATTCGGTCTTTTCAGGGTATTCTGGTAAATTAACAAATCAAGATCGTGCCATTACCATTTCCTTCTTAGAACATTAACTATGTTCATTCTGAAATTCATATCTGCGAATACTGGACCATTACAAACGTTGCTTAATCGCAAGAAGAAGAAACGAAAGGACAAAACTCCAAAATAGAAATTGGAGTATAAATCGCAGCAAATAGAAGGGAGCATTAACTTGGATGTCAATGATTATAGAAGACAAAAGCAGGGGCTTTGAAATATAAGGGAAGATAAAAAAACCCAACAACCACCCAAAAATTATAAACCGTATATATCGATGCATATAGCAATATAAAGACACGGAAGAACTAAAAACACTATAAAACCGAGAGTATAGTAGTAATAAATAGATTCTTCCGGAGGCAGATGAAAAAGAAGAACGACAGATATGAAAGTGAGGAGTATATCGAGAATCAGTACTGGATGAAGCATATTGACAAATACTTTAAAATATGAGTTGAGGGAGAAAGAATAGAAGGTGTGAGTTGTAAGGAAACGAAGGAGGTGGATTTATAGTGAAACACCCGACAGAGAAATCAAGATGGATTATCGTATTAATTCGAAGAGAATCATAATCTCCTTAATCACCGAAGCATCAAATCCAACATAGATTATAAAGATTTTCTTTAAATTCGGAGATCAATTGTGATGACGTCAAAAGATATGACGAATCACTATAATCTTATTTCCTTCATTTACGATAACTTCCCTCATACGCTTTGAGTAATCGAATTATTTTATCCATACTTCTTAGACATGATAAAACTTCATAATCGTCATAATAACATTCTCATTGTTAGCTATAACGACCTCTATCAAATTTCGGGGACGAAATTTCTTTAACGGGTAGGTACTGTGACGACCCGGAAATTTCCGACTAAATTTAAACTTTATCTTTATATTATTCTGACACGATAAGCAATGTTTGTTAAGTTAAATCTCAAGGATTTTAAAATATGTTTATACATTCATTTAAACCTCGACCAAATTCCAATGATTCACGAACCATTAAATGAACATATATGAATATGTATGTATATGTGTATATGTTATAAATTGAAAATGTCAACAAAGTATTTAAAAGTATAATGCTTTATATGAATGTATTTGTTTCAATATGATTATCGACGAAATTAAAAATATATATATATATATATATATATATATATATATATATATATATATATATATATATATATATATATTAAATGATTGAATTATCAGAAACATTGAATTATGATTACCAGTCTCTGTTGAGAGGTCCACTATGATTTGAGAAATCTATTCCGCTTAACGATATTCGAAATAATTTGTAAAGCTATTTATAAATAAAAATAAAAAGTGTCATTTACGAAAGTTAGACAAAAGCTATTGGAGAATTGGTTTCCATAATATTCTATTAATCTATTTTCAAACGTACAAAAACGTTTTCAGTTTAAAAAGAACTTTATTATTAAAACGTATATAACTTTTATAAATATCTAGAATCACTTTTGAAAACTCATTACTTAACTAGTATAATAAATATAACGATATTTATATTTTATTTCATTAAATATATATATAACGATTTAAATTAATATTATATATATTTATACACGTATTATACATACATAGTTTTTATATTTTTACTATACTTTAACTTTACCTTTACTTTACTTTTACTTTACTTTAACTTTAATAATTTACTTTAATAATTCATACTTTAATAATTAACTTTAATAATTCATACTTTAATAATTCACTTTAATAATTCATACTTTAATAATTCACTTTAATAATTCATACTTTAATAATTCATACTTTAATAATTCACTTTAATAATTCATACTTTAATAATTCACTTTAATAATTCATACTTTAATAATTCACTTTAATAATTCAAAAATTTATTATAAATAGAATTCAATAGGTTTCATTATTTCATAGAAACTTGAAAATATATTTCTCTAAACTCTCTCAATCGATTTACATATATATATATATATATATATATATATATATATATATATATATATATATATATATATATATATATATATATATATATATATATATATATATATATATATATATATATATATATATATATATATATATATATTTGCTCTATATTATTTCAAGATATTATTAGTATACATAAAATATTACGACGGAGTGATGTCCGAGTGATTTCAAAATAGTTTTTTGAATAAGTCGAAGCTAAGGAAATTATGGGTTATAGCTATGGAGGTGATGGGTATGGTTCATGGGTATGCTCGTGAGGTCAATCTAGTGTTTATCATCTCCGTTGCGTCTACGTACTTTCCTGCAATATTGAATCTCAATATTGATACGTTCGTGAATCCGAGGCCAACCTTGCACTTGTTAAATGACGTTATATGTATTTTTACTACGAAATACAGTATGGTGAGTTTCATTTGCTCCCTTTTTAATTGCTTTTGCAATATATATTTTTGGGCTGAGAATACATGCGCTGTTTTATAAATGTTTTACGAAATAGGCACAAGTACTGAAACTAATTCTATGTGGGTTTAAACCAGAAATATACCCTTAGCTTGGTAACATTAAACTACTTGTCTATGTACGGTAGGCGCGAATCCTAAAGATAGATCTATTGGGTCTGACAAACCCCATCCTGACTATGGGATGCTTTAGTACTTCGAGGTTATTTTAAACACACCTGATCTGGTGTACTTCAGAGGGTAAAACATGAATGTTAAGGCTTGTTACCGGGTGCCTACAACTTATAGAATACTTTTATACACTTGCGAGTGTACATATATTTATAAATGGAAATCTTGTGGTCTATTAATATATTAAAATGATTGTTATGATAAACCTATGAACTCACCAACCTTTTGGTTGACACTTTAAAGCATGTTTATTCTCAGGTATTAAAGAAATCTTCCGCTGTGCATTAGCTCATTTTAAGGATATTACTTGGAGTCATTCATGGCATATTTTGAAAGACGTTGCATTCGAGTCATTGAGTTCATCAAGATTATTATTAAGCCAATTATAGTTGGATGTATTATGAAATGGTGTGCATGCCGTCAACTTTCGTTTTAAAGAAAGTTTGTCTTTTAAAAACGAATGCAATGTTTGTAAAATGTATCATATAGAGGTCAAATACCTAGCGAAGTAATCAACTATTGTGAATCGTTTATAATGTATATGAACGGGTCCTTTCAAATATCTACCATTAGCAGAATTCTCGTATAATAATAGTTATCATGCGAGTATTAAAGCTGCGCCATTCGAAGCATTGTACGGAAGGAAGTGTAGATCTCCTATTTGTTGGAATGAAGTAGGAGATCGACAATTAACTGGTCCCGAGATCATACACGAAACGACTGAGAAGATAGTACAAATCAAGGAGAGATTGAAAACAGCCCGTAGTCGCCAAAAGAGCTACGCCGATGTCCGAAGGAAACCATTAAAGTTTCAGATCGGTGACATGGTTATGCTAAAGGTGTCACCTTGGAAAGGTGTAATACGTTTCGGTAAAAGAGGTAAACTGAACCCAAGGTATGTAGGCCCGTTCAAAATTATCGAACGCATCGGACCGGTAGCTTATCGACTCGAGTTACCGCAACAACTCGCCGGAGTACATAATACATTTCACGTCTCGAACCTTAAAAAGTGTCTTGCAAAGGAAGACCTCACCATTCCTATTGAAGAAATTCAAGTTGACGAGAAACTACAATTCATAGAAGAACCAATCGAGATCATGGACCGTGAAGTTAAACGGCTCAAGCAGAGCAACATACCGATCGTTAAGGTTCGTTGGAATGCTCGAAGAGGTCCTGAGTTTACTTGGGAACGAGAGGATCAAATGAAACAAAAGTATCCACACTTGTTTCTCGATGACGCAAAATAGGTACAATTTTAAAATTTCGGGACGAAATTTATTTAACGGGTAGGTACTGTAATGACCCGGACTTTTTCGATCAATTTATACTTATAAGATTAATATTTACATAAATTAAACCTTACCAACATGATAAGCAATCCAAATTGTTGAGACTTATGTTTTTGAAAAGAGTTTTATACAACGTTTGACCGTCTAGTTGACCGATGATATCACGAACTATATAACATATGATAATTATACGTTTGTGTATATATATGTATATATACATATTTAACATGATCTAAGGATGTTGTAATACCTCATTTTGTATTAATAACAATAAGTTATAAGTATATTTTGAAACTACTAACTTAAGTTTTCAAAACAATAACCATACGTAACGTTATTTGACATAAATACTTATGACCTATAATGTTTATACATATATCGTATATGTAATGTATTTAATCACTTTTAAGGACTTAAATACATAAAACAATATAAGTGTATTCACAAAAGATAGCTATATTTGAATCCTCATTCCGTTTTCACAAGATTTCTATACGTATATCTAGAGTATATGTACTCGTATCATACCTAGCTTCTATACGTATTTACTATTGGTATATACACATCAAATCACCACCAACCAGCCCTTGTTCATGCCTTATGTATAAGGTAATTAGAAATTGGATGCTAGCATTGAAAGTCATACAAAATAACAAAAGGAAACTTGTCCATATCCCCCCCATTCACGTTTTATATGGCCTTCCCCATATCAATTCTAGTTCACCATTATCACTTCCAAATTACTCTCTAACACACCTACTTGAAAGCCATAAGAAACCCTCATCAATTCAGCAAGAAACCATGAAGATCTAGCCATAGAAACAAGCCTTAATCATCATAAGAAAACTCTTACAAAAACACTTCAAGAATCCTTCCAAGAACACAAGTTTACTTCCAATCTTTCATTCAACTCCATCACTCTTTTGGTTCTAGGTTTTTACTCCTCTTTTACAGCAATCTTGTCCAAGTAACTTGAGGTAGTAACTTTGTTCATAACCTTATTCGATTCATATATATAGCTATCTTATTTTATGGTATAAAATTTTAACAACAAGAACATAGTTTGAATGTTTTCAAACTTGTTTGCAAACTAAATAGATCCTTCTAACTTAACTTTTAAAATACTTCAAGACATGTAATATATCATAAATATATGCTAATTTAACAAGGTATAACTTGGTTTTTCAAAGAACACCTTAAAAACTGTTTTTACGACGTCGGAGTGCAACCGGGGGCGGTTTTGGGTTGGATAATTAAAAACTATTTTGAACCTTTAATTGGAGGTTTATTTTCTGGAAAAATGATATTTACTATGAATATGATAACACATAAAAATTTCATGATTTAACTCAAAGTATAAGTATTTTTAGAAAAATAATCATTTAATGTTGTTTACATAAGGGAAAATGATTAACTTCATAAGTTTCACCAAAGTTTGACCTATGACCTGTGATTTCGAATACAAACTAAGGTATTTACAGTTCATAGTCTTAAAGAAGAACTCGATCCAAGGAAGTGGCAAGTTGAACCAACGAAAACGGAGTTGTAACGAAGAAACTATGACCAAAACAAGATCGGATATCCAAAACTAGTTTAGCCACGAAAATAATTGGAGAAAAATTAAATGAATCACATCTTTCTAAAATAACATGATATTTTATATATATGTACTCATAATTTAATTTTATATATTTCAGGACCACCCGTAAACAATACGAGAAGATTAATCATAAGATCCCATGATTGTACGCAACACGTCATTTGACAACACCGGTACTTTATGTACGCAACACGTCATTTGACAACACCGGTACCGTGGGTCAAGATTAATCCCGACCAATACAAATACGATGGGGTTTTATTTATTTCGATGGGGGTTTTATTTATTAAACACCTAAATATGAACCATTAAAATTGAATTACTAACATCGGACTGCTAACTACGGACTAAGAAATTATTAAAACTATTAAAAGTATAATAAGTATATATATGTGACGATTGTTTAAAATGGAAATATATTGATAAACTATATATGGATAGGTTTGTGATATCAATCGGAGACCAAGTCAAAATATATATATCTTCAAGGCAAAAGTGAGTATATAGTCCCACTTTTAAACTCTAAATATTTCGGGATGAGAATACATGTATTTTATGTTTTACGATATGGACACAAGTAACTGAAAAATATATTCTATGTTGAGTTGTACCACTGGCATACTTCCCTGTAGCTTGGTAACTATTATTTACAGCGGTATTGTAAACGCGAATCCTGTTGATAGATCTATCGGGCCTGACAACCCCAACCGGACTGGACGACCAGTATTCAACGGTTGCACAGTACTTCGTTTCGTGACTACACTTGGTACGGTGTAGTAAGATTTCATAATAAAGGGAATATGCGACGTGATTAAATGTTAAGTATGGTTACCAAGTGCTCAACCACTTAGAATATTTTTATTAAAATGTTTATATATGAAATCTTGTGGTCTATATATATATATTGCTGCCGGCATTAAACCTATATCTCACCAACTTTATGTTGACGTTTTAAGCATGTTCATTCTCAGGTGATAATTAGAAGCTTCCGCTGCAACATGTTGAATTTAAGCAAGATCTTGAGTATGCATATTTGTGTCAAAAATAAAACTGCATATCCGAGGAATTGTAATGTAAAATATGCTAGAAATCGTATTGTTATCATCACATGTAAAGTTTGTAAGTCTAAGATTATCGCTAAACGATAATCATCTTTTTATTGTCTAAAGCTTGTATTAAAATAAGAGTTATGGTTTGTAATGTAAAATAAATGCAGTTGTTCTTTTAAAAATATCGCATATAGAGGTCAATACCTCGCAATGAAATCATACGTTATCTAACTCGTTCTTATGGTTAAGGACGGGTTATGACAAGGTCTTTGTTGATTGAAAGTGTTGTTTTGAGTTGCTTGGTTATTCAGACCTTGTTGGTTGTACGAGTTATTGTTTGGCCCATTTGGATTGTAAAGAATGTTTTGATTTCGATTGAAGTTTGGCCTTGGCTGTTGATAATTATTCTGATAATTATTTCCCGGCCTTTGGTTCATGTAGGAAACATTCTCACGTTGTTCCATCGTTTGCTCGATGTGACAATCTTTCGTTAAGTGTGGTCCACCGCATTGCTCACAACTGATTCGTATTGCGTGAATATCTTTAGTCATCTTTTCTATTCGTCTTTCGAAAGCATCTATTTTTGCGGAAACGGAATCAAAGTCATGGCTAGAATCGGCTCTTGCCGCTTTAGATGAACGAAAGATATCTTTTTCTTGGTGCCACTCATGTGAGTGGGAGGCTGTGTTATCAATAATTTTGTGAGCTTCGGTTGCGGTTTTCTTCATAATGGAACCACCAGCTGCTATGTCGATGTCTTTTCGTGTAGCAATGTCGCATCCTTGGTAGAATATTTGTACTATTTGATAAGTGTCTAAACCATGTTGCGGACATCCTCTTAACAATTTTCCAAATCTTGTCCACGCCTCATATAGAGTTTCATTTGGCTTTTGCGTGAACGTAACAATTTTTCCTTGAAGTCTCACGGCTTTAGATGCCGGAAAGAATTGTTTAAGAAAATTTTCAACTAAAACATTCCATGTATCAATCGCCCCTTCAGGTAATGATTCTAACCAATCTTTGGTTTCTCCATTTAAAGTCCAGGGAAACAACATGAGATAGATCTGTTCATCCTCAACTTCTCTGATTTTGAATAGAGTACAGATCCTATTAAATGTTCGAAGATGTTCGTTTGGATCTTCTTTTGGCGTACCACTATATTGGCATTGATTAGTTACCATGTGTAGAATTTGTCCTTTGATTTCATAATCTGGCGCATTAATGTCTGGCTTAATAATGGCGTGACCTTAGCCAGTGCGTGTGGTTCTCATTCGGTTTTCCATACTTAGAGGTTCAGTTACTTCCATAATTGAATTTGTTGAATACGAATCACTAGAGAATTCTGATTTAACGGTTTGTGGTTGCTGTGGTAGCGTGGGGGTACGTGATAGTACTATATTTTACTACGAAATACGTTACAAATTACACAAGTTTTAATTATTTATTTACAAATGGGATATACCTAAACCTTGCTACAACACTATAGGCAGTGTACCTAATCGTAGAGTAGTATAGTTTTTAGTAAGTCCGGTTCGTTCCACAGGGAGCGGGCTTATTGCACACTATATTTTTAAACAATTATATTTGTACAAAATATATTATATTAATAATATATAAAAGGGGGTTTACCGTTTAATGACTGTTTTGTCGATTTTATATTTTAAGTTACAATTAAAACCTAATGCAAAATATAAATGACGATAATTAAAGTAGCGAAAAATAAATGACAATAAATAAATGACGTTAAATAAAATAGCGAGTAAATAAAATACGTTGAAAAATACAATAAAACAATTATGCTTATTTAAACTTCCGTAATCATGATGTTTGACGTGTTGATTTTAGTTTATTCCCATGGGTTAATTGTTCTTTGTCCTGGATTATTTAATATGTCTATACGGATTTGTCCATAATAGTCCATCAGTCATAAATATAAAGAGCGAAAGCCTTCGTCAAATTATTCTTATTCCCGAAGTTAAATATTCCAACTAATTGGGGATTCGAATTGTAACAAGGTTTTAATACTTTGTTTAATGAATACACCAGGTTATCGACGGCGTGTAAACCAAGGTTTTACTACTTTGTTAACAATTACACCAATTACCCTTGAATGTAATTCACCCCTGTTTCAACAAGTCTATTAACTATTAATCCAGTTCCGTGTCCGGTAAAATGAATAATTATTGGTATTTATAGATATCCCGCCCACCGTACCCAGTCAAGCGTATGTGGTTATATATAAATACGTCAAATTATAAGTTTGTATATTAAATTCACAAGGTATTGTTTAGTTAATATAAAACCCATTAATAGCCCATAGTCTAATTTCCACAAGTGTCATTCTTTTGTCCAACCCCCAATTATGGTACACAGCCCAATTACCCCGTCTTTAATATTTAGCCCAACATCATGATTACTTCGGATTAAATAAGCATAATAATAACTTAAGTACGAGACATTAATTTAAAAAGGAGAACATAGCTTATATTGATTATTTATCGCGTAGTGTTACACGGACAGAGCTCCGACTTTAAAAACCCGTAAAATAACCTTTACATAACCCGAACTAATCTAATATAAAACTACCCTATATATATATATATATATATATATATATATATATATATATATATATATATATATATATATATATATATATATTTATTTATTATTTATTACAGAGTATTATTATTATTATTATTATTTACATGTTTAAACTCGGCAGAATGCATGGCCTTTTATAGGGATTTCTGATTTTTCAAACTCCGCGAGTCGTGGAGTTTTTGGCCTTCAAACTCCGCGAGTCGTGGAGTTTGATTTTCCAGCTCACATCAATTTGGATCTTAGCTTTGCCGACATAATATATAAACAAATATAATATATAAATAATTTTAAGAATTATTTAAATATTATATTATATTTATGTGCATAGTTGACTTGTAATTTTTAGTCCGTTGCGTCGAGCGTTGAGAGTTGACTCATGTCCCGGTTCCGGATTTTTGAACGTCCTTGCGTATTATTTTATATCGTGTACTTTGCGTTCCGCAACTTGTACTCTTGTCATTTTTAGACGTTTCTCATCAATAAATTGAACCACTTGGATTGTATCTTGTACATTTGAGCTTTTTGGTCATTTGCGTCTTCAAATCGTCGTTTTCGCCTTTTGTCTTCGCACTTATTTAATATAAACGATTACAACTTAAAATATGACAATTACAACTAAATAATTTACATATTGGGAGGATATTGCTACTAAATATATGTTCATTTGGAGCACTATCAGTGGTTTAGGAGGAATGATTGGTTCAGGATCTTGGAATTGTCCTTGAATATCCTCCGGGTTCTCGGTAGTGAAGTCGGGTTCAAAAAATGGATTATCGAAAAGTTGAGTTGGAGTACTTGGTCGACTAGATGACGATTCTAAAGAAAAATCAACGGCGACAATATTGGCTAGATGTCTTGATCGAGTTACAGGTGGTGAACGTATGAAAGGTGGTGAACGTTTTGCTCGGTGCATTCACAGAATATCCTATTAGTTATAAAAGATAAAAATTATATAAGTTACCAAATTAATAGACTTTTTTGATTTTGCCCACGTTTCGAATAGCCAATAGATGCAGCAGGTAGCCAGGACCCTTTAAATCGGAAGCCCACAACTCGCCACTAACAAATCCAACTATTACTACGAACCAGAAAATTTTGGATGTCTATCAATTTAACCGTTTAAAATAATTTTTCGTTTTGAATTTTTAGAGAAGAAATAGAAAATTCTATGTCCTAAAAACTAGAGCGTCGAGAAATAAGAAAGAAAAAGAGCGCGTCGGAAAACGTCGAAAAATAAAAGGTTGAAAAAATAATCGTCGAAAAATAAAAAAAATTCAGCGTCGAAACTTAATTGCCTAAAAACTAAAAATTAAAAGTTGCGTCTAAAGGTATTAAAGCTTAAAAGGTATTCTAAATCCAAAACAGCAATAACTTAAAAGGCACTAAAATATATAAACGGCGTCGCAAAATTCTAAAGCACCTAAATCTTAGTCTAAAGAAAAAGCACTTAAGGGATTTTACGGCAAAACCTAAAAATCTAGAAATATAAAATAACTATGGCAAAAACTAGACTTAAAACTAAATACGAACGAAAAATACAAATTACGAATAAAAAGATATAAAATATAAAAATAAAACTTAAAGTTGTAAAAAAGATACAATTTTTATAAAAATATTATTTTTATATTATTATTTTATAAAAGTATTGATTTTACTAATTAACACTTAATATTACAAATTAATTTAAAAATTAAAACTAAATATTAAATAATTAAACCCTAATCTTAATTAATAATAATAATAATTATTATTAATTACAACCCTAATTCGACAGATCCAATGTTTCAGGCCTGTCAAGTCACTCCATGCGATCCCATGGAGTGTTAGTTATAAAGTCATGCGATCGCATGACCTGTGGATCCAGTTCAAATATTGGGCTGCTACAGTGTAGTGACCCGATTATATATATATATATATATATATATATATATATATATATATATATATATATATATATATATATATATATTTATATAAAATATTTATATTTATATAAACTAAATTAAAAACTTATATTTTAAAAACTAAAATAGAAATGGAAATACTTTATAATTTTATATATTTTAAATAAACCCTTAAATATATATATATATATATATATATATATATATATATATATATATATATATATATATATATATATATATATATTTTTTTTTTCTTTTTAAATTTTTATATTTTTAATATTTAAAACGTCTTTTTACAAAAATAAATTAAAACTTAATAAAGGAACTTTTTTTTTATATAGCGTTTCGCTTTCGTTCCTCGGCAGCGGCGCCAAAAATACTTGATGTGCGTAGAGGTGTATACGAAATAGTTATATTTTTACTACAAAATACTATTAAATACGATACAATTTTACACAAGTTATTTATTTATAGAATGGATATACCTAAACTTTGCTACAACACTTATAGGCAGTGTACCTAATCGTACAGTAGTGTAGTTTTTAGTAAGTTCGGTTCGTTCCACAGGGAGCTAGCCAAGTTTAACGCTATATTTTTAAAACTATATTTGTATAAATATAAATATATATATATATATATAAGTAGTATTATTATTATAAAAGGGGGTTTTTTCCGTTTAATGACCGGTTTGTCAATTTTAAAACTTTAGTCGCAGTTAAAACCTAATGTAAAATATATAAAAGACTTAATTTAAAACGTAAAGTAAATAACAATAATTAAAGTGCGATAAATTAAAGTGCGATAAATTAAAGTGCGATAAATAAAATGACAATAAATAAAATTGCGATAATTAAAAAGTGCGATAATTAAAATGATAATAAATTAAAGTGCAATAATTAAAAGTGCAATTAAATATGAAATAAAGGAATTATGCTTATTTAAACTTCCGTAATCATGATGTTTGATGTGTTGATTTTAGTTTATTACCATGGGTTAATTGTCCTTTGTCCTGAATTATTCAATATATCCGTCTGGTTTTTGTCCATAACAGTCCATTAGTCATAAATATAAAGTGCGAGTGTCCTAGTCAAATTATTCTTATATCCGAAGTCAAATATTCCAACTAATTGGGGACTTAAACTATAATTACACCAATTTTCCTTGTATATAATTCACCTCTGTTTTAATAAGTCCATTGACTATTAATCCATTCCCGTGTCCGGTTAAATGCACGATTATTAGTACTTATAAATATCCCGCCCATCGTGTCCGATCGAGTGTATATGGTTATTTATAGGTACGTCCAATTGTAAATATTTATATTAAATTAACAAACTATCATTTAATTAAACAAATATAAAGCCCATTAATAGCCCATAGTCTAATTTCCACAAGTATCGTTTTTTTGTCCAAACCCTAATTATGGTACAAAGCCCAATTACCCAAATTTAATATTTAGTCCAACATCACGATTACTTCGGCATTAAATAAGCATAATAATAACTTAGCTACGAGACATTAATTTAAAAAGGTTGAACATAACTTACAATGATTAATAATAGCGTAGCGTTACACGGACAGAATTTCGACTTACACCCTTACAACATTCGCTAACATACCCTTATTATTATTAAATTAAAATTAAAATTAAAATTAAAATTAATATATATATATATATATATATATATATATATATGTATATATATATATATATATATATATATATATATATATTACAGAGAGATAGAGAGGATAGATGGATGTCATAAAACTCCCAGAAAACTGGCGAATTTATAGGATGTGGCCTGCTACAGTAACTCATGCGGTCGCATGAGATTTTAGTGCAAATCTCATGCACTCACATGGGCTCATGCACTCGCATGAGTTTTATGCCTATTTCCCATGCGATCGCATGGCCGTCAGATCCAGCTCACATATTTTTTGTTTGCTAGTTTGTCGACGTTATTTAATATAATATATAATATATAAATAATTTATATAATTATTTAAATATTATATTATATTCTTGTGCATAGTTGTGACGACCCGGAAATTTCCGACCAAATTTAAACTTAACCTTTATATGTTTCCGACACGATAAGCAGAATTCAATAGGTTTCATTATTTCATAGAAACTTGAAAATATATTTCTCTAAACTCTCTCAATCGAATTACATATATATATTTTCTTTGTATTATTTCAAGATATTATTAGTATACATATAATACTACGACGGAGTTATATTCTGATGATTTCAAAATAAGTTTTCAAACGGGATAGAGCTAAGGAAATTATGGGTTATAGCTATGGAGGTTATGGGTATTGATCGAGGGTATTGCTCGTGAGGTCAACCTAATGTTTATCATTTTCGTTGCGTCTACGTACTTTCCTGCAATATTGAATCACAATATTGATACATTCGTGAATCCGAGACAAACGCTGCACTTGTTCAGTGCCGTCATATACATAATTGCTACGAAATACAGTATTGTGAGTTTCATTTGCTCCCTTTTTAATTGTTTTTGCAATATATATTTTTGGGCTGAGAATACATGCGCTGTTTTATAAATGTTTTACGAAGTAGGCACAAGTACTAAAACTAATTCTATGTGGGTTTAAACCAGAAATATACCCTTAGCTTGGTAACATTAAACTACTTGTCTATGTACGGTAGGCGCGAATCCTAAAGATAGATCTATTGGGCCTGACAAACCCCATCCTGACTATGGGATGCTTTAGTACTTCGAGGTTATTTTAAACACACCTGATCTGGTGTACTTCAGAGGGTAAAACATGAACGTTAAGGCTTGTTACTGGGTGCCTACAACTTATAGAATACTTTTATACACTTGCGAGTGTACATATATTTATAAACAGAAATCTTGTGGTCTATTAATATATTGAAATGATTGATACGATAAACCTATGAACTCACCAACCTTTTGGTTGACACTTTTAAGCATGTTTATTCTCAGGTATTAAAGAAATCTTCCGCTGTGCATTAGCTCATTTTAAGGATATTACCTGGAGTCATTCATGACATACTTTGAAAGACGTTGCATTCGAGTCATTGAGTTCATCAAGATTAATATTAAGTCAATTATAGTTGTATGTAATATGAAATGGTATGCATGCCGTCAATTTTTGATGTAAAGAAAGTTTGTCTTTTAAAAACGAATGCAATGTTTGTAAAACGTATCATATAGAGGTCAAATACCTCGCGATGTAATCAACTATTGTGAATCATTTATAATGTATATGAATGGGTCCTTTCCGTTAGTATCAGAGCGGTGGTCTTAGCGAACCAGGTCTTGCATTAGTGTGTCTAACTGATAGTTGTTAAGATGCATTAGTGAGTCTGGACTTCGACCGTGTCTGCATGTCAAAAGTTTTGCTTATCATTTTTAGTCGAAAATCATCTACTTACCATCCTTAGGAAATTACCTGCTTATCATTCTTAAGTCTAGACGCGTTTTCCTACATTTATTGCATAATAGTGTATAGACAAATTCTTATCTTAGCATATCTGTTACTGTAAACTTTGACTGACATCTTTCAAAGATTCCTCCGTAATTTATGGGATTTTGGTATTATATATACATATGTAAATTATGTATTGAAGAATACCAAATCTAAATTCTACAATCTATTTCATACAAAAAAAAAATTCTTTCCCTGATCATACAAGATGGATCCCTCAACCAGTTCGAGTTCCTCGGATTCCGACAGCTATGCCGATATGGATTTCCACATGAGCTCCGAAAGCAGCGTGACCGGAATGGATCAACCAATTAGCCATCATCTATTCTGGATGAATTGGGGATGGGTTCGTAATCTACTTAACCATTGGAGACAAGAAGAAGGTGATCCCTTTCATCCACCACGTTGCCCTATTGGCAATGAACCTGAAGCACTTACCGGCGAACCTGTCCGAAACACCATTTTCTTTTTCATATCCAGAGTATCTCGTCATGATTATATACTACACCAAATTCTAGATCTTATTTATCCACTCGTCCGAACCGACAATCACCCAGGTGTAATAGAAGAAGTCAACGAGCTTCGCGCTCGGGTAGTGGCTTTGGAAAATATGGTGCAAAGGTTACAAACACCAGCAGCAGCACCAGCAGCATAACCAGTACCACCATCAACAACATCAACAGTACCATCACCATCACCACCACCAACAACAACCGCATCGCAAACCTCAACTTCACAATCTGTCCCACGAGCATCGACGTCATATGCCATGTAGATACCAAGGAATACCACAACGATGAAGTATTGATTCATAACTTCATTGAGGAAACATTCTACGGCGATTATGTAATTTCTAAAGTTTAGAAATTATCTATCCTAGCCTTAACTATAAATCAAATGAGTTTAATTTAATATTAACTCATTAAATCTATATTACATCTGAAGAAATATACACATATATATTTCCATAAAGACTGTAATAAAATTCTTTTGTACAAAATATTAATTGTGAAATTTTTTTTTAACGGGTAGGTAATACCTGAGAAATATATAAATTCACAATTAATATGTTACATTCTTCGAATCTGATTCAGCAAGTCATCCATTATACTCCCTACTTTCACAACAATATACATTCTTTTATAGAAATCAAAACAACCATACTCATTCAAAATCTAATTACATATTCTGATTTTGAAATCTCAGAATTCGATTCAAGATATAACCGAAATCATCACTCTTAGATTCATACATCTTTCAAAACTATATTTTGACTTCAAAACTGTCCTAGAACCTCATTTCTATTCATGGAACTCACAAAAATATTTGTATCATTCAAAATCTTAGAACATCATATGTATATTAACAATTACAATATGTGTTCAAACACTTCGAAATTCCTAAAGACATGCGAGATGATGATCCAACCACACATTACCCACTGTCATGCACCTGAAAAGCTCTCGAAACTAAAGTTATAGTTTAACACGTATCCGTGTCAGATCCTTTGATATTTATTACCAAATATAATTTTTCAATCTCTTTCCAAAATAGACAGTTTTGTCTCAGCTCCTGCAAATCACCTTCATTTGTTTATACGAATAAACCCTTCATCATGGTTACCGGGGAACCTTTCATATCTCGCCACATTAGCAGTAAACTTATCAACAACTTCATTAACCTTCGACTTAAGCCTCTCCGAAAAGACACTATACTTATTCATTAAAACCCCATCATGTACTCACCTACATCCTGTAACAATAATTGTCATACCAACTACTGGGAATTAGCAATCAGTATTTTGAATTTCGCGACAATTTTACGTCAAAAGTTATATGTATACATATAACGTCTATCTCCTAGACTTACATACTTCGAATGTGAATTTTCTGAAAAACATCCCAAACTATGAACTAGTTCTCCGAAATTGAAAAAATGCTGTTGAAGCAGCAAAAACTGTAAACGACTTTAACAGTCAAAAGTTTGATGATAAAGAATAGTATGGTGGTAAAGCTGAAAAAAAGAGAAGGTTTGAAACTGGAAAACGGATTGAGCAGGCCATGAAGGAGGCTGTGAACAAATCACAAAGACTAAACCTGCCTTCAAAGGATCCAAATGATTCAGTGTCTACTGAAATCGTTAGCGAACACCTTACTTCTTATTCTAAACCTTCACAGACAAATCTTCTTCATCATCCATCAATGTTAAGAATTCTAAGATATTATCGTATCTTTTATTATAAATATCTTCGATATTCCTGAAGATATTTTCACAACTATTCTTATCCGAAATCTTTTATCTCTTTGCAATATCTGCGTTACAACATAAAAAGAAATTGTGTTAGTTTTTAAATTCTGAAAAGAAAAAAAAATTTCGAATTTAAATTAGGAATGTTTTTAAAGTAGTGTTGGGAACTGAAGCATGAGTTAGTATAATATAATGACACTTGATCAACGTGATTATATTAAAGTAAGTCATGCTGAGTTTCTAATGGAATGTGATGATTCACAGAACATACCATCATCATGTACTATTTACACGACTCTTACATTCTACCCAATTTCCAAACATATTAAGAACATATCATCTTGATAGCTCTATATTTTCAGATATTCTGGTAAATTGTCAAATCAAGATCGTGCCATTACGATATTCTTCTTGGAACATAAACTATGTTCTTCCAAAAATTCATATCTACGAATTCTGGACCATTATCCGCTTGACTTAAGGCCGGGAAGAGAAAACGAAAGCATAAAGCTCCGAAATATAATGGAGAATATAAAGCCCGATAACAACCCCAAAATTACAAACCGTGTATATCAGTGCGTATAGCAATATAAAGACACGGGAGAATGAAAAACACAATAACCCCAAGGTAATGGTAGAAGAAAATAACTTCCTCCGGTGGTAGATGAAAAAGAAGAATGACAGATATGAAAGTTAAGAGTATATCAAGAATCAACACTGGATGAAGCATATTAACGAATGCTTTAAAGTATGAATTGGGGAGAAAGACTAGAAGGTGTGAGCTATGGAAATAAAGAAACGAAGGGGGTGAATTTATAGTAAAATATCAGACAGAGAAATCGAGACAGATTATCGCATTTAATCAAAGAAGATCATGATTTCCTTAATCGCCGAAGAACCAAATCTTATTGCAAAGATTTTCTTTAAATCCCCTGAATTCCAGAAATCAATCATAACTACGTCATCGGTTAAAACAAATATACGTTTACTCATTTCACTCTCTTGCGATAGCTTCACTTATACTCTTCGCGTAATCAAATTGTTTTATCTATATTACTCAATGATGATAAAACTCTATTTATCAACTAATATTCGTCATGAAAACATTTTTATAGTTAGCCATGACGACCTCGATCAAATTTCGGGACGAAATTTATTTAACGGGTAGGTACTGTGACGACCCGGAAATTTTCGACCAAATTTAAACTTAACCTTTATATGTTTCCGACACGATAAGCAGAATTTGTAATGTTGAATCTCAAAAAGTTTGGAACTACATTCATGTAATCAATTACCCTTTGACCGTGTTCGACGATTTACGAACAATTATGAGTATATAGATATGTATATATAATATATAATATTAACTGAAAACATTAACAAAGTATTAGATATATGATACTTTACATGAACGTATTTGTTTCGATATATTTATCGACAGAATTAAGAGATAATATCAAATGATTGAATTATCAGATACATTATAATATGATTACGGGCCTATGTTATGAGGTCCACTGTGATTTAAGAAATATATTCTTTTTGAAAACATTCGGAAAATGGTAAAGTGATTTATAAGTAAGAAAAAATGTGTCAATTAACGGGAACTAGACAAGGGTTAGTGAAAATTTCTGTTTAATTTCCAAGGCATGTTTTATAATATTTTCCTCGTGACCTTGATAAGATAACTATGTTAACTTTCATTTTATTTAATATAAAAATAAGAACGTGAAGTGTAAATAACTTAGATGTTGGATATCGACAAGTTAAGTAACTCGACATTTTTCATTAAGATGATTTCATACGTTTATTCAACCTTTGGACTTTATCCCATGCTTCACCAACAGACTGTAATTTAAAAACTTGAAACCTATTATGAATATATATAATTCTACTTTTCTAAAATGTTTTATGATTTAACGATTTCTATTATTTTAACCTTTTAACAAAATGATTCTTAAATATATTTAGTTTTGGAAAACAAAATTATCATATTTATTTGATTTAGTTTCAAAAGTACAAAAAATGTTTTCAGTTTTAAAAAAAAAACTTTATTATTAAAACGTATATATCTTTTATAAATATCTAGAACCACTTTTGACAACTCATTACTTAACCAGTATGATAAAGATAACGATATTTATATTTTATTTTATTAAATATATATAACGATTTAAATTAATATTATATATATTTATACGCGTATTATACGTACATAGTTTTATACTTTTACTATACTTTAACTTTACCTTTAATTTACTTTTACTTTACTTTAACTTTAATAATTCATACTTTAATAATTCATACTTTAATAATTCACTTTAATAATTCACTTTAATAATTCATACTTTAATAATTCACTTTAATAATTCATACTTTAATAATTCACTTTAATAATTCATACTTTAATAATTCATACTTTAATAATTCACTTTAATAATTCAAAAATCTATTATAAATAGAATTCAATAGGTTTCATTATTTCATAGAAACTTGAAAATATATTTCTCTAAACCCTCTCAATCGAATTACATATATATATTTTCTTTGTATTATTTCAAAATATTATTAGTATACATATAATACTACGACGGAGTTATATTCTGACAATTTCAAAATAAGTTTTCAAACGGGATAGAGCTAAGGAAATTATGGGTTATAGCTATGGAGGTTATGGGTATTGATCGAGGGTATTGCTCGTGAGGTCAACCTAATGTTTATCATTTTCGTTGCGTCTACGTACTTTCCTGCAATATTGAATCACAATATTGATACATTTGTGAATCCGAGACAAACGCTGCACTTGTTCAGTGCCGTCATATACATAATTGCTACGAAATATAGTATTGTGAGTTTCATTTGCTCCCTTTTTAATTGTTTTTGCAATATATATTTTTGGGCTGAGAATACATGCGCTGTTTTATAAATGTTTTACGAAGTAGGCACAAGTACTAAAACTAATTCTATGTGGGTTTAAACCAGAAATATACCCTTAGCTTGGTAACATTAAACTACTTGTCTATGTACGGTAGGCGCGAATCCTAAAGATTGATCTATTGGGCCTGACAAACCCCATCCTGACTATGGGATGCTTTAGTACTTCGAGGTTATTTTAAACACACCTGATCTGGTGTACTTCAGAGGGTAAAACATGAACGTTAAGGCTTGTTACCGGGTGCCTACAACTTATAGAATACTTTTATACACTTGCGAGTGTACATATATTTATAAAAAGAAATCTTGTGGTCTATTAATAGATTGAAATGATTGATACGATAAACCTATGAACTCACCAACCTTTTGGTTGACACTTTTAAGCATGTTTATTCTCAGGTATTAAAGAAATCTTCCGCTGTGCATTAGCTCATTTTAAGGATATTACCTGGAGTCATTCATGACATACTTTGAAAGACGTTGCATTCGAGTCATTGAGTTCATCAAGATTAATATTAAGTCAATTATAGTTGTATGTAATATGAAATGGTATGCATGCCGTCAATTTTTGATGTAAAGAAAGTTTGTCTTTTAAAAACGAATGCAATGTTTGTAAAACGTATCATATAGAGGTCAAATACCTCGCGATGTAATCAACTATTGTGAATCGTTTATAATGTATATGAACGGGTTTGGGAGCCTGAATAATGATCAGAAAATTTACAAAGGCGTAAATTACGCCATACCTGGCGTAAATTACGCCAGGTCTCAGATACGTCCAGTCCAGAAGTCAATTTCAGGCGTAAAAATATGCCAGGAGATTTTACAAAGGCGTAAATTACGTCAGGCCAAATTTCAGCATTCCGGGAAATACAAAAATTAGCTTTTGGATGAAGTTTCCTAACCCCTATTTAAGGAGAGCTTTAGGGTTACGAAAATATACTTTTTCTCCATCCGTTTTGCAGCAGGAAACCTTCCCAATCACATAAAAACACCATCTAATCACCATTCTTCGAGGATTCAAGTCAAGATCAAGGTGCCATTCATCATGCAATCATCAAGAAATTCAATGATTATCATCACCACCATGCTTGGCTAGTTTTTAATCTTTATTCCTTCCATGAACAATTGATACATGTATTCTTTCATTCAAGTTTATGTGGTTTGTAGTGTTATGAAACTTATGTCTTTTGAATTGTGATGTTATAAACCTATTGCTTATTGATCAATGCAAGTATTATTAATTGTGATTATTGCAAGTTGAGTCATAGTGATTTAACATTGTGTTCTTAATCCACTTAGTGTTAATTAGATTAAGGATAAAGACAAAGTGTCTAGGTTACATGACTCAATCCCAAGATAGTTAGAATTAATAGACCTAAGAAATCTTGTCTATGAGGTTTGATCAATATTTGATAAGCATAATACTTTTTTGAAGGAATGCATGTTAGATTGGGATTGTGAAGATATAAAGGCTCTTAATCAACTGATTACAACCTTTTCATTTAGCTCACTGTTTACGCTTTTTAATATTCAAAACTATGTTTGCTTGATAGTTGTTACTCTAGTATTTACTTTAGTTAATCACAAACAACTCAATCCTGAAATTGCTTGCTAGTTAACCATAACTTCCCGTGGAACGAATCCTGCTTACCCTAGCTAAGTTAGAGTAATTAGGCTATTTTTGATTGACCCTTCGTAATCGATCAAATTTTGGCGCCACTGCCGGGGAAGTGTGCGCTTGATTGCAAGCTCTTATTTTATTGCTTTCGTGTTAAATTAGAAAAACCATAAAAATTATAAAATCAATAAAAATCCAAAAATAATGTTTTGTTTATTTTTGTTTTTGTCAGTTTTACTCTCGATATTCTTGTTTTTGTTGAAGTGCAGGTTAGTGTATGCAAACTCGGAGTTTGAGAGATCAAAATCTTAAGCCTTTAGACCCGGAAATTGAAAAATCTGCAAAAGCTAATCGAAAAGCTACAAGAATCTTAAAGGGTTCGACAGTGGCTTCAGCATCCATGCAACCACAGTTAGAGACACATCCGATTGTTCCACCGAACTCTCCTAAATCAGAGTTTGACACTGAAGAGGAAGTTTTTGATCAACGAGACGAGATGGCTGAACGACCAAGAGGAGTAGACACCTACTACCAACCAGGTGATTTTGAGGACCATTCACCCATTGTTTATCCTGCACCGGCAGGAGGAAACAACCGACGATTTGAGGTCCGACCTCAACTCATTTCGATTTTGCCAACCTACCGAGGTATGGCTAATGAGGAGCCATATGAACACATCACTAAATTTAATGGGATATGTGCTACTAATCAGGTAAATGGTTTCACTGATGATGAGGTACGTCTTCAATTATTTCCTTATTCACTTAAGGATAAGGCAAAAAGATGGTTTCTCTCCTTGCCCGCCCGGAGTATTAATACTTGGGCGGAGATGAAAAAACGATTTTTAGAAGAATTTTACCCCATAAGTAAAACCTCGGACATGCGTACGCAAATAAAATCTTTTAAACAATTACCGGGTGAATTATTTCATGAAGCATATGAACGTCTGAAGGAGTTACTTAGGGCATGTCCACACCATGAGATACCCAAGTGGGAATTGGTTAAAGTTTTCTATGATAGTTTAGATTCCCAAAACAGGCAGTTTCTTTTAGCGGCTAGTGGTGGGGCATTCTTAACTCGGTCTAGTGATGATGAATGGGCGTTTTTCGAACAGTTAAGCAAGGGTTCAAAAACCGAAGCTTCGGTTGATCGTAAACAACCTAGTACCTCCCGAGTGAATCATGTTTCTGATTCGGGTGGTTCATCTAGGAACTTAGAGCAGGAATTTGATGATTTGAAAATGCTTATATTTAACAACCCAAATCAGGGTCTTGCTTGTAATGTTTCGCAGGTTCAGGAAGTATGTGAGATTTGTGGAGATCCTTCTCACTTTTCATATGGATGTAGAAATGGGATTCCAACAGTAAATTAGCACATAGTGGAAGAACAAGTTAACGAGGCTCAGAGATGGAGATATGATCCATACTCCAACACGTATAATCCGGGTTGGAGAAATCATCCTAATTTCAGTTGGAGCAATAATAACGCACTGAATGCTAACCAAGGGAACCAACTTAGACCACCAAATAACTTTCAAAACCAGGGTAATTTTCAGAACCAAGGTAACTACCAAAGAAACTATCAAAATCCTTATCCAAACAACCGAAACCAAAACCAAAACAATTACCAAAACCAAGGCCAGAACCCAAACCAAAATCAAAATAGTACTTCAACCAATCAACCATCTAGTTCGGATGCTAAGATGGATGCGTTCATCTCCGAAATGCGAAAAATGATAGAAGTGCAAAATAAGTCGATTGGTGCATTGGCTAAGGAGATCGGTAATGTAGCGAAAAGTAAGGGAAATAGGGAACCAGGTACAATTCCAAGCTACACGGTTCTAAATCTAAATGATAAGGATCAAGGAAAAGGGCATAGCGTTAACATGGTAGGTACCTTGAGAAGCGGAAAGAAGTATGACAATAAGGTTGGTGAAAAAGAGGTAGTGCAACAAGAGTCAAGTAAGTCTCCTATTGTTCTTGATAAGGAAGAGGTAAGTGAAAATGATAATCATGGGGAGGGGGTGAAAAAGACCGAACCAATCATTAATGAGGCTGGGAAAGTGGAGGCGGAATCAAAAACCGTTCCATTTCCCAAGGTTTTAGAGTTCCCAAACCAATTCCCTTATGGGAAAAAGGGACCACAATCAGAGGACATGTAGGAAACGTTTAAGCAGGTTAAGATAAATTTACCCCTTCTCGATGCTATTAGGCAAGTCCCGTCTTATGCTAAATTTTTAAAGGACCTTTGCACTCAAAAGAGGAAGCAAAGGGCGACTTTACCCAAAAAGGTGGAGCTAACCAAGCACTTAAGTACGGTTATTTCGGGTACACTTCCACCTAATTTTAAGGACCCAGGGACCCCGTTGATAGCTGTGACTATAGGAAACGTGAATGTGAAAAAGGCGTTATTGGACTTAGGAGCTAGCATTAATATTTTACCTTTTTGTCTAGTTGATCGATTTGAATTGGGTTTAATGAAAAGAACCGACATAATTATTCAACTAGCGGACCAGTCAATCAAAACGCCTAGGGGATATTAGAAGATGTGATAGTAAAGGTGGAAGATTTCTATTACCTGGTTGACTTTGTTGTTATGGACATTGAACCTAGGAATAGAGATGCCCAACCCACTATAATCTTGGGACGCCCGTTTTTGGCCACCATTAATGCTCACATTAATTGTCGAACGGGTGCGATGGACATATCTTTTGGGAATCGCAAGATGAGAATTAATATCTTTAATTCTCTTCATACACCAGATGTCCATGAATGCTATCGGATAGATGTGATTGATGAATTAGTAGAAAAGCATACCTCCCACCTAATCAGCAATGACCCAGTAGAAATATTTTACTTAGGTAACGAAGAGGATGTTGAGTGTGAAGAGGTCAAGGCAGTAGAACTAGCAGTAGCAAGTACAATGGATGCTAGGTTGCCACCATGGACTCATAAATATGAGCCATTACCTAAATCCATTGATACTAATACGAGACCTTCACTAGAGTCACCATCGACTCTTGAGTTAAAACCCTTACCTTCTCATTTGAAGTATGCATTTTTAGGTACTGACGGCACTTTGCCAGTTATTATTGCTTCAGATTTGACAGGTGTGCAGGAAAAAACTTTGATGGAAGTGCTTCATAAGTACAAGGCTGCAGTAGGGTGGACGATAGCTGATTTGAAAGGGGTAAGTCCCTCAGTATGTATGCATAGGATAGTTACAGATCCGGAGGTTAAACCTGCTCATGATACGCAACGCAGGTTAAACCCGAATATGCAGGAAGTTGTAAAGAAGGAAGTTCTCAAGTGGTTAGATGCAGGGATTATTTTCCCTATTTCAGATAGTCAGTGGGTAAGCCCCACGCAAATAGTGCCAAAGAAAGCTGGGATAACAGTAATGGAAACGAAGGAAGGTGAAAAGATCACAACCTGTCCCGTGACGGGTTGGCGGGTATGTATTGACTACAGGAAGTTGAATGCTGCAATTTCAAAGGATCACTTTCCCTTGCCTTTTATTGATCAAATCATCGAAAAGTTGTCAGGTCAGAATTTTTATTGTTTCTTAGATGGGTATTCGGGATATAATCAAATACCTATTCACCCTAATGACCAAGAAAAAATGACTTTTACTTGTCCTTATGGAACTTATGCCTTTAGACGAATGCCTTTTGGTTTATGTAATGCACCTGCTACTTTTCAAAGGTGTATGATGAGTATTTTCTCAGAGTTAATAGGCGAGTCTTTAGAAATTTTCATGGATGATTTTTCAATATTTGGCAAGTCTTTTGAGTCGTGTTTGAGTATGTTGGAAAAAGTTTTAAAGAGGTGTACCGAGACCAACCTTGTCCTTAGTTGGGAAAAGAGCCACTTTATGGTAAGGGAATGGGTGGTTTTTGGAGACATTATGTCTGAACGGGGATTCGAAGTCGATAGAGAAAAAGTTCAACTTATTGCTACATTACCTCCACCAACCAATGTTAAGGGGGTAAGATTGTTTTTGGGACATGCAGGATTCTACCGTAGGTTTATCAAAGATTTTAGCATTATTTCTAAACTATTGTGTAATTTGTTATTAAAATATGCACCTTTTGACTTTGATAACCAATGTAAGGAGGCCTTTAACACCCTTAAGCGTAAGTTGACCGAAGCACCCATTTTGCAGTCACCCGATTGGACTAAACCATTTGAAATTATGTGCGACGCTAGTGATTTTGTGGCTGGGGCTATTTTAGGTCAAAGAGTTGATAGGAAACCGGTTGTTATCTATTATGCTAGTAAGACGTTCTCGGATGCCCAAGTGAACTATACCACACCCGAGAAAGAATTATTAGCAGTCGTGTTTGCCTTAGACAAATTTAGATCATACTTGTGGGGGTCTAAGGTAGTTATCTTTTCAGACCATAGTGCCCTAAGGCACTTGCTTGATAAGAAAGAGTCTAAGCCCAGATTGATTAGGTGGATCTTATTGCTACAAGAGTTTGATTTGGAAATAAGGGATAAAAAGGGTATTGAGAATGTGGTAGCCGACCATTTATCTAGGATACCCCCGCCACCGTTTGACCCTGCTAAACCAATCCAGGAAAATTTCCCTGACTAGTGTTTGTTTAGTGTTGTGCAGGTACCTTGGTTCGCGCATATCGTTAATTATTTGGTGACTAACAAGATACCGGAGCATTGGAACAAGCACAAGAGGGATTACTTTTTATCGCAGGTTAAGCATTATGTTTGGGAGGACCCGATTCTTTACCGAATTGGACCCGACCAAATCATAAGAAGATGTGTGGTGGAAGATGAGCATAAGGACATTCTAGCTCATTGTTATACTTTTGTATGTGGAGGACATTACGGAGTCAAGAAAACCGGGTACAAAGTACTCGACTCAGGTTTCTTTTGGCCTACTATTTTTAAAGACGCGTGTGAGTATGTGAAAAATTGTGCTAGGTGTCAAAGGATGGGGGAATCTATAAGCGTAATGAAATGCCCATGAACCCAATTTTGGTTTGTGAAATCTTTAATGTTTGGGGCATAGATTTTATGGGACCCTTTCCACCTTCTTTTGGGTTTGAGTATATACTAGTAGCCGTTGATTATGTCTCCAAGTGGGTGGAGGCTGAGGCTACTCGGACCAATGACCACAAAGTTTTCCTAAAGTTTGTTAAGAAAAATATTTTTTGTCGTCATGGTGTACCTAAGGCCATAATTAGTGACGGGGGTTCGCACTTTAAGAACTCGCATTTTGCTAAACTCTTAAGGGATTATGGGGTAAATCACTGAATTGCTACGCCTTACCATCTCCAAACAAGTGGGCAAGTGGAAGTATCTAATAGGGAATTAAAAAGGATTTTAGAAAAAACCGTAAATCCTAATCGCAAAGATTGGTCTTTAAGATTAGACGATGCGCTTTGGGCTTACCGGACAACTTATAAAACCCCTATTGGTACTTCACCATATCGACTTGTTTATGGGAAGGCATGTCACTTACCTGTTGAAATCGAGCATCGTGCAGAATGGGCTATTAAAAAGGTGAACATGAACATGGATGAGGCAGGAAAGGCAAGAAAGTTAGACCTATCGGTGCTGGATGAGTTGAGACGCGATGCTTATGAAAGTTCAAAAATTTACAAAGAGAAAACGAAAGCGTTTCATGATAAGCAAATTGTAAGGCGGATGTTTGAAGTGGGGCAAAGTGTGTTGTTGTTTAATTTAAGGCTAAAGTTATTTGCGGGTAAGTTGAGAAGTAAGTGGAATGGTCCCTATGTGGTTACTAAGGTTACTCCGTATGGGGCAATTGAAATAAAAGATCCGAAAGGTGGGGAGCCGTTCTTAGTTAATGGGCAACGATTGAAAATTGCTTCCGGTTTGTCACTTGGTGATGCTAGGGTAGTTGAAACAATTCGGTTTGAACCCACGAAAGTTCATCAACTTAGAATAATTCGGGTGAACGAATCAAAGAATTATGTTAGTAAAGAGAACATTGATGCGTGGCTTGATCAAAATGTTACTATTAGTCGGATGCCCAATTGTGACGTTTGGGATGATGATGGGCGATGTGATGATGCGCCAGAGGACGCGGTGTCTGAGGTTATTTCAGATGAATGTTTTGATGAGTTTGATGAAAAGTTGTCATTGGAAGAAGATGTTAAGGGAAGGCCGGAGTTCCGTCGTCAAGAAGAAGACCCAGGGGAAGTATTGTTCGAATTGAGTTTCGTTGGGGTCTTACCCCATTTTGCTAATGATCATCGTGAATTCAAGGTGATTGCCGATACGGGGTCTACAATTAATATCATGTCATACATGACGTACAAGCGATTATTTCATGACAAATGTTCTCTATGTTCGTTGACTAAATCCGATGCGATCATCACACTTGGCAACAATACTAAGTGTCAGGCACTTGGTGTACTTCGTGATGTGATGGTTAGTGTGAAAGGTGTCTTCCTTGAAGTACCATTCACCATTTTTGATATGCCTACGGATGAAGATGTTCCATTGTTAGTCGGGCGTGGATTCATTGCAACCGCGGATTGTAAAATCGACCCAGGTGCAGGTTCTATCACTTTTGAAGGAGGAAACAGAACTTTTAGATTTTGTAATTCGGAAAATATGCGTTTTCCTTCGGCATATATAGTGGAGAGAGAATTTGATGAAGGATATTGTATGATGCTTGGGATACAAGAGGTTAACACAAATAAAGTAGTTAGTGAAGAAATGGTAGCGGATACTATAGACATGGATGAAATCTATCAAAGTGTTGAGTGTGGGGGTATTAGCCTCAATCAACGCTTAGGTTCCAAGTCAAGCAACGATGAAACCATTTGTGTTAACACGGTTACAGAAACACCCGAAGTAGAACAATAACCGGATGTGGATGTAGAGGAGATTCGTGAGACACTTGAAAGTATGTGGGGAAAAGAAAACACGAAAAGATTCATGAACAACACCAAAACATCGTTTGTTGATGATGAGGGGTAGACAATTGAAGTTGAATACGTTGAGTCCAAACCAAAAAGTGAGTCCAAATCAAAATACGAATTTAAACCTCGCATTAAGTATAGAGATCCGGGCGATTTTTCGGTTATGTGTCAATTCAAAAAAAAGAAGATTTACAGGGAGTTGCTAGATTCGGGTGCGAGTATTAACATGATGCCAACAAAAATTGCAAAATCAATAGGCATCCGAGAATTGGTTCGAACTAATACGAGTATTCGATTTGGAAACCAAACCGTCGATGACCCAATCGGGATTACAGAAGATGTTCTTTTCATTATTCACGGTACTGGTTATAAGGAAGATTTCTTCATTATGGATTGTGAACCGGATGCGAATACTCCAATTGTATTGGGACGAGGATTTTTAGCTACCGCCAGGATGTCACTAGATTTTGATACGGGGACTTTGACAATTAAAGATGAAGATAACATGATCACGCTCCGTATGGAAGATGGATTCGGCTCTCGAAAAAACGGGGCCGTTGATCCGGACGAATGCTAATCCGGAAGAGGAGTCGAGTGCACGACTCCATTAAAAATTCGCACACATTTGTAAAGTTTGTAAGTTTTTATTTGTTTTGTACATACGGGCGGGGCAAAGTACCATTTTTCAAGTTTAAAATGGGATCGGTTTGAATGACTATCTCTAACTTTTTGCATTGAGGACAATGCAATGCTTAAAGTGTGGGAGGGGGTCAAGGTTTTTAGTCCCAAAAATATTTTGTGCAAAGAGAATGAGAAAAATGGAAGTTTTGTGCGAAATTAAGGCGAAAAATGAAAAATTAAAAAAATTTCTGTACCTGAGTGTTGGCGCAATTTACGCCAATATTGGCGTATTTTACGCCTATGTAAAGTGAAAATTCAGAAAATTTTGCATGTTAGGCGTAATTTTACGCCAAGTTTTTACGTCCAAAAATGTATTGGCGTATTTTACGCCAAAACTGGCGTAATTTACGCCTTTGTTATTTTTCAGGTGCCGGTTTTTGGGGTTTAAAATGGGTAAAAAAATTATTTATTTATTTATAACACATAAGCAGCCATAACCCACGAACACCATCACTCTAAACCCTAATTTTTCATCATCTAAACACCAAATCGAAGCTCAAAACATTATCAATTCGTCATAACACTTCACAAGAACACCTAAATCCTTACAAAATCATACAAATTGGGTGTTAATTCATGTTCTTGGCTAGAACTTAAGTTTGGGGGTTTTGATTTGTGGGTTTAATTCTTCAAGTATTCTTTCAATTCGAGTGTTTTAACATCAAGATAATAATCATTTTTGTGTTTTTCATTGTTCTTGATTTTCAATTTAGGGGTTTTGTTATTTTCATGTTCTTGTGCTAGGGTTAGTGCGAATTAATTATGTTTAAGCATTGCTTTTGTTCTAACTATTGTTAATTGTGTTTAAATATGTCAATGGAGTATGTGTGCATGATTAATTTGAAAGTTTAGGTTAAAACTTGTTAATTGCTTCTAAGTAGTTGACTAGGGTTGACTTTGACTGAAAAATTGATAATGTTTGTGTCTTGAATGTGTGTTTCTAGTGTTTAATGTTTAAATTGATGTTTGTTAAGTGACAATGCAATAATGTTAGGTAGTAAAGTTTATAGTTTGTGTGAAATAATGATTACAATGTTTATGTGATGTTCACTTGAGAAAAGGGTTGTCTAGTAGTGATGATAATGTGTAACATGTCAACTTAAGTGTCATGTGGTTAAATGAGGTATGCAAGATTAGTGTGTTGATTTGGTGGGTAAGGTTAGGATTTGCATGTATTGCTAAAAGGTTATAATGAGATATATTGAGCAATGACATGTATGGTGTGTTGTTAAGTACTAACGAGCTTGTTGAGTTGTGTGATTGCAGAAAATGTTGAGCAGGGCAAAAAGGAGTCGTGGCAATCCAGGAGGAGCTCCAAATTGGCAGGATAAAAAGTGGTTGAGTGAGTTACCATATGAATGGAAAGTCCGACTGTATACCGAGAAGAAAGACCAACTTTTGAGAAACGCTTTTTGTGAAAGGTATATAACTCCAAATGTGTGGAGAAAGTATGGGGTGTTTCAGGTGTTTGTAGACTGGGGTTGGGAAGCTGTCCTTCAGCCAGTTCAAATGGGATTTGAAAGTACACAGTTGAGTTGTTCATGGGAGATGATGTATCCCACGCAGGTGTTTAATTGGATGTCAACTTTGAAATGGATTCCAGGAGATAATTTCCCACGAACGTTAATTTTGGAGGGAAAAGTGGGGAATTCAGTGATTCCAATGCGGATGGAGACTTTTAATCAATTATCCCATCCTGACCTTCCATATGATTCGGGGATAAGAATTGCGGGAAAGGATGGGTACCATTATCCGTCTGCCAAAGAGTTGTTTGAGGTTCCAGCTGATAGATATATTCATGTGGTGAGAACGTTGTTTCATGTCGACCGACCTGATATTGAGAATTTTGATCTAGAGAGGAGTAAGCTGAAAATCATTCCGAGGATATTGTCAATAGTGATGAATTACAACATCTATCAAAGAAAGAGTGATCTTACGCTAGTTCGGACGTACGAGTTACCTCTATTGTATGCCATGGTAACTAATTCAATGGTGCCTTCGTTGCGTTTAGTTATGATGACATGGATTTGGGAGTGCCGGGAGCAATTAAAACAAAGGGCGGTGATCCCTTATATGCGGTTCTTGTCTTTTTTTTGTGGAGGAATGGAGGGATTTCGAATAATCCCAAAGGAAAAAGATAAGAAATTAAGAAAGTGAAAGAAAAGGTTCCCGGGTTAGAGTTTATGCGACAAGGGGATGGTTTTGTAATTGAGAACCCAACTTATTTGGAGCGGTATACTTTTGGGGTAGAGGATGATAATCTTCCTGAGGAGGAAGAAGATTATAATTCTGCGGATTCATTTAAGCGAGTTGCACGAGGATTGGATGATATCTATGATAGGGCTGATCCGGATTTTAACCCTCAAGGTGAGGGATCGAGTAGAGGTAGGCAGTATATTCCGGTAGATGAACAAAGGTGGGCTCGGATGGAGGAGCAATAGAGTACCCTTCTTGATGCAGCTAGGGCTCAGATTTACTTGACTGAGCCATATCAACAAGATGTGTTTGAGAGGGATAACCAAAGATGTCAGTATGAGGATATGTTGCAGAATCATCCAGTTATACAGTATTATGAGCCGATTGACTATACGACTTATGCTTCGGGGTTTGCACCAGGGGTGGAATATGTGAATCCACCCGCACCATCTGTCGCACCACCGTTGTTTTATCAGCAACCCACACCACTACCACTGGATATGGAGAGAGCTAGAGAAGAGGGCAGGAAGTCGGTATTCGACATGGCACCGTTATCGAGAAGCTTATTTGATAGTATTTTTGGTCCTGATCCCCGAATGGGATGAGCCTCTCTGATTTTAATCAGGTCCTGTGCTCCGTCTGTAATAACATGTACACTTTTCTTTTCTATTATTTTTCTTATTTTATTTTAAGTAGTTAAATGAACTTTGTGGGTATGTTCACTGCAAGCCCTCACGAGACAAAACTCGTCCACCCGAGGGAATCGGGTGGTTTAAAGCGGGATCCCTCCGAAATGGGCTAGTTAGTTTTTATGTTTTCTTTTGTTTTTGTTTTGTAAGAATAAAGTTGGATGGAAGGAACTCGTGTGTGATGAAATGGGAGTTGGTGTACGTGTCACAATGATATTAGGAAGTTGCTTTTAATCCCGGGTAATATTGTTCTTTTTCTTCTTTCTCTTTGTTTAATTTCCTCACTTTGGTCTAACATAACTTTTAAACATGCATACGAGGATGTAGCATGACTTAAGTGTGGGGGGGAGGAAGGAAATTTGCACATTTGGCTTAGCTTAAAAATGCTTGTTGTTCAAAGGTTTTATGACATAAATGGTTTTAATGGCCTAGGTGGTAAAAATTTGAAAGAACTTTAAATTTGACAGAATTTTAATTTCAATATCAAGATGTTGACCCATGAGAGTAACCATAGTCACTAAGAATTAACTTGGAAGTTTTTGACTTGGCCGATGAGGAATGATAGTGTTAGGCATTTGACTTTGTTAACCTTGGCTAGTTAATTTTAAGGAAATATACTCTTGTGGAGAAAAGAAAGGTTGAGAAAAAAGGGGATCCCATGGTTGTATGTTAGGTAACATGAATGATAAAGAAACACTTTAGGATTTTCTTTTAAACCAATTTTTTTTTTTATTTTTGCAGCCAGTCTACCCAGGTCGCTAGTACCCAATTGAGTACTAGAATCAATTAGTAACCATTAGCAGCCTAAACCTTTAGAAAAAAAAAAGAGAAAACCAACTTCCCATTCCTACCCTTTTGTGTGGTTATTGATGTCGAATTTAATCTCACTTTATCTTGTTTAGATTTAGTAACGCTAGGTGACAATGCAACTCATTTTTGCTAAGACATAATTGGTTTAAATTAGAATTTCAATTATAACTGGCTATCATGTTATAGTGTTTATGGCTTTTTAATTAGTTTGACTCAGAGTGGTTTCCGAGGTTCCACAATGGATTCCACGATTTACTCACTAGTATGAAAGTGCATAATAATGATGATAGTCACCAATGCAACACTTGTGGAGTTTACTTCCCTAGGCAAAGGTCGAAAGGGGATGCTTTATATCACAAGCTATGACAATGATATTCACCACACCCAACACCCATTATCTACATTCCATACATATATCTATATATCATTGTCACCATCACCACATATTCACCGTTACATCCTAAATGTTCTTATTATGATAAATGCTGTTGATCAATCCTTAATTAATCATGTTACTTAATTACAGATTGAGTGCAATAAGATTACAATGGTGGATGGAATGTTTGATGATTATTTTGGGCCCCGATGATCGTCTTTCACTTTAACTATCACGTGATCAACCACCCCGACCCGGTCTTGATTGTTAATTAGCATAATTCACCTTTGTGCGATGTAAAAATCCCTTGGGCAAGATCACAAGTGGAAATTACAAAGGCTTAGGCAAAATGGCAGAGAATCAACAAACACAAAATGAGAGGCCACGCTCCCTATTTATAGTATTCGAGGCATCCGCAGTTCTGCGAGTCACTTAACTTTCCGTGAAAACTCAGCGAATTAAACCGCAGTCATTTATTAGCGCGGGAATCCATCTGCTGATCTTATTTTCAGCGAACACTTCATAACTTTGCCTTATAGTTCGCGCAGTTCTGCCCTTGGCCTTTAGAAAATAAAATATACATATACAATACTATGTATATGATCAGCTGTGTGCTATCATGAAAAAAAAATAAGGGGAGGAAGTGAAAGAGACGAATTTGAAAATTATATATGCCAAAAATTGTGAAACGATTGCTTTAAAAAGCATGGACCACTGAGGCATAAAATTCGTTCTCGTTGAAATGTTAAGGAAAGAATGCAAAAATCCTTATAACCTTACAAAGTACCTACATCTTTCATGCGATGCCTCGTATAAATGGGCAATGTAACCAAAATCCACTTCACCGAGCTTGTGGTATGGGGTATTTCTAATTAGACTTAGGGGTTTCATTGGTGTCGGGACTTAAAAGATATGTACTTAGTACTAGTGTAGACAAGAGCATGAGTTTGGCTAATTGAAAAGTTAAGAAGGACAAAAACACAAACATATGCACGATTCTAGTTATAGTTGACATTCCGATTTAAGTTAATTTATCTTTGTGCGAATGAGGTTCACGTTAAAATCTCTAAACCTTATAAAGTTTGATTGGTTCAACATTCGTAACCGTTTTATACCGTTTTAATTGAGTCATGACTAACCCTTATGCAGTTGTTCCGGATAAACCCGTTTTGTGTTTCTTTTGACATGTTACTTAGATGCATTTATATTGTTGATTAAAAAGTAAGTGTGGATCATAAAAGCTGTGAAATATAATTGTTCAACTTAGTCTAAGTATTGATCCATTTGATGATTCGGGAAAATGCTTGAGGTTTATGATTAGCGGAGGAATTGTTGAATTAAGGAAATGTTTTGTAAAGAGGAGTTTATGATTGAAGGTATTAGAGGATAAAAGTGGTTTGAGGTTTTGAGTGATTGGCCCATGACGTCCTTACATCTTGATTAATAGTTAATTTTACTTGCGAAAAATTGTTTGAGTTAATACCACCTAGGTATTGTTGTCTTGTAATGAAAAACAGATTTGCTTGATGACAAGCAAAAGCCAAGTGTGGGGGGTTTGATCGTTCCTTAATTGTCACGATTATTTACGATTAAATACGTAAAATTAACTATGTGTGGGTGAAAAAGGAGATACTTTGATGAGGTTTTATGTTTTATAGGTAAGAAAGATGTTGGTGCGAAATGTGGTACAAAATGGCGAGTTAAAGTGGAGTTTTGACAAGAGTTGGGAGCCTGAAAAAAGATTAGAAAATTTACAAAGGCGTAAATTACGCCATACCTGGCGTAAATTACGCCAGGTCTCAGATACGTCCAGTCCAGAAGTCAATTTCAGGCGTAAATTACGCCATGAGATTTTACAAAGGCGTAAATTACGCCATATCCGGCGTAAATTACGCCAGGCCAAATTTCAGCATTCCGGGAAATACAAAAATTAGCTTTTGGATGAAGTTTCCTAACCCCTATTTAAGGAGAGCTTTAGGGTTACAAAAATATACTTTTTCTCCATCAGTTTTGCAACAGAAAACCTTCCCAATCACATAAAAACACCATCTAATCACCATTCTTCGAGGATTCAAGTCAAGATCAAGGTGCCATTCATCATGCAATCATCAAGATATTCAATGATTATCATCACCACCATGCTTGGCTAGTTTTCTAATCTTTATTCCTTCCATGAACAATTGATACATGTATTCTTTCATTCAAGTTTATGTGGTTTGTAGTGTTATGAAACTTATGTCTTTTGAATTGTGATGTTATAAACCTATTGCTTATTGATCAATGCAAGTATTATTAATTGTGATTATTGCAAGTTGAGTCATAGTGATTTAACATTGTGTTCTTAATCCACTTAGTGTTAATTAGATTAAGGATAAAGACAAAGTGTCTAGGTTACATGACTCAATCCCAAGATAGTTAGAATTAATAGACCTAAGAAATCTTGTCTATGAGGTTTGATCAATATTTGATAAGCATAATACTTGTTTGAAGGAATGCATGTTAGATTGGGATTGTGAAGGGATAAAGGCTCTTAATCAACTGATTACAACCTTTTTGTTTAGCTCACTGTTTATGCTTTTAAATATTTAAAACTATGTTTGCTTGATAGTTGTTACTCTAGTATGTACTTTAGTTAATCTTAGTTAATCACAAACAACTCAATCCTGAAATTGCTTGCTAGTTAACCATAACTTCCCGTGGAACGAATCCTGCTTACCCTAGCTAAGTTAGATTCATTAGGCTATTTTTGATTGACCCTTCGACATCGATCAATACCGCGGATTTAGCTTCCCGCGCTTCCCAAAACGGATCACACCCTTCCAAGGTGCGACTTTTAACATTACGCGGTCACCGACTTGAAATTCGAGGTCGTTGCGTCTTTTGTCGATATAGCTCTTTTGACGACTTCGGGCCGTCCGGAGTCTATATCGGATTTGAACAATCTTCTCGGTCGTTTCATGAATAAGTTCGGGTCCGGTGATTTGTGTGTCGCCTACTTCGGCCCAACAAAGAGGTGAACGACATTTTAGGCCATATAATGCTTCGAATGGTGCGACGTTAATACTCGCGTGATAACTATTGTTGTAGGAGAATTCGGCGAGAGGAAAGTGCTTGTCCTAAGTTTTTTCAAAATCGATAACGCAAGCTCGTAGCATGTATTCCAAGGTTTGAATTGTGTGTTCGCTTTGTCCGTCGATTTGTGGATGATATGCGGTGCTCATGTCTAAACGCGTTCCCAACACTTCTTGTAAAGTACGCCAAAATCTAGAAACAAAACGGCCATCTCGATCAGAAATAATCGATAAGGGTACACCGTGACGGGCGATGATCTCTTTAATGTGAAGTTGTGCAAGTTTCTCCATTTTGTCGGTTTCCTTCATGGCTAGGAAGTGCGCGGATTTGGTGAGATGGTCAACAATAACCCAAATAGTATCATAACCGCCCACCGTCTTTGGTAGTTTGGTGATAAAATCCATCGTTATCCTTTCCCACTTCCATTGCAGGATTTCGGGTTGTTGAAGTAGTCCAGAAGGTCTTTGATGTTCGGCTTTGACTTTGGAGCAAGTTAGGCATTTTCCAACATAAGTAGTGACGTCCCTTTTAATTTTCGGCCACCAATATTGTTCCTTGAGGTCGTGGTACATCTTATTGGCACCGGGGTGAATCGAATATCTTGACTTATGGGCTTCGTCTAAAATAAGGCTTCGTAGGTCCCCATAACTAGGTACCCAAATTCTTCCGGCGAAATATCGGAGTCCGGTTTCTTTAGCTTCGAATCGAGAGGTGAGAATGTTTAAAAGTTCGTGCGAAATTTTTTCGCCCTTGAGAGCTTCGTCTTGGGCTACTCGAATTTGACTATTGAGGTTGGTGTGAATGGTGATGTTTAAAGCTCGAACACGAAGAGACACCGCTCTTTCTTTTAGACTTAAGGTATCGGCTACTACGTTTGCCTTCCCGGGATGGTAACGAAGCTCACAATCATAATCGTTTAAAGTTTCAATCCACCGGCGTTGTCTCATGTTTAGTTGCTTTTGGTCGAAGATGTGTTGGAGGCTTTTGTGATCGGTGGAGATAGTACTCTTGGTTCCATAAAGATAGTGTCTCCACATTTTAAGTGCAAATACAACGGCTCCGAGTTCGAGATCATGTGTCGTGTAGTTCCGTTCATGAATTTTTAGTTGTCGAGAGGCATAAGCAATGACTTTCTTTCGTTGCATCAATACACACCCAAAACCATGTTTCAAGGCATCGCAATATACAACAAAATCATCATTGCCTTCGGGAAGAGACAAAATAGGAGCGGTGGTTAGCTTTGTCTTCAAGACTTGAAACGCGGATTCTTGCTCGGTCGCCCAAATGAATTTCTTTCCCTTGTGAGTTAACGCGGTTAGAGGACGTGCAACCAAATAGAAGTTTTCGATGAATCGACGATAGTACCCGGCGAGACCTAAGAATTGACGTATGTGAGTAGGAGTAGTAGGAGTCTCCCATTTGCTAATAGCTTCGATTTTCGACGGATCAACCTTAATACCTTGATCACTTACAACATGACCAAGAAATTGAACTTCCTTCAACCAAAATTCACACTTGGAGAATTTGGCATAGAGTCGTTCTTTCTCAAGAGTTCAAGCATAAGTCGGAGATGCTGTTCGTGCTCTTCTTCGCTTTTAGAATAGACCAAAATATCGTCGATGAATACGATAACGAATTTGTCGAGGTATGGTTTGCACACGCGGTTTATAAGATCCATGAACACTGCCGGTGAGTTAGTGAGACCAAACGGCATTACAAGAAATTCATAACTACCATAACGAGTTTGGAAAGCGGTTTTGGAGACATCTTCTCCCTTAACCCTTAATTGATGGTAACCCGAGCGGAGATCGATTTTCGAATATACACGAGATCCTTGTAATTGATCAAAGAGGTCATCGATGCATGGAAGAGGATATCGGTTCTTAACCATCAATTTGTTTAGTTCACGATAGTCGATACACATTCGTAGGGATCCATATTTCTTCTTAACGAATAAAATCGGAGCGCCCCATGGTGAATGGCTAGGTTGGATAAAACCACGGTCAAGTAGTTCTTGAATTTGACTTTACAATTCTTGCATTTTGGATGGAGCAAGCCTATATGGTGTACGTGCTACGGGCGCGGCTCCCGGAATGAGATCGATTTGGAATTCAGCCGACCGATGAGGTGGAAGACCCGGCAATTCGTCGGGAAATACATCAGAAAAGTTACTAACAATTGGCACATCATCGATATGCTTTTCATCGGACTCGACTTTCTTAACGTGGGCAAGGATTGCAAAACAACCCTTACGGAGTAGTTTTTTTAACTTTAAGGCACGAGACGAGGTTGAGTCTGGTGCAACTCTTATCGCCATAGACAATCAAGGGTTCACCGTTCTCGATAGGAATCCGGATTGCATTAAGATCGCAAAGAATGTGAGATTTCATTTTGGCTAATCAATTCATACTGATTATTACATCGAAGCTCCTTAGTTTCATGGGTATCAAGTCAATTTCAAACTCATATCCCAAAATGGTTAACGTACACCCCCGGTAATATGTGTCGGCACTCAATAGGTTCTCGTTGGCCACCTCAATGGCATAAGTAGCATCTAGGGGGAGTGATGGAGTGCTAAGAGTATGAACCAAAGTCTTGGATATAAAACATTTATCGGCACCCGAATCGAATAAGCAAGAAACATAAGTTTTATTGAGAAGAAATGTACCCGTGACTAGTTCATTGTCATCTCGGGCCTTTGGGCGTTAATGTTCAAAGCTCGGCCGCGTGTGTTAGGGTTAGCTTTCTTCTTCGGACACGCATTTCTAAAATGACCCGTTTGGCCACATTCAAAACAAGCACCCGGTTTTGGTGCATTGGGCCCCTTTTGAGCGACGGGGGTGGCACTTATACAATCGTTGGCCACATGACCACTCCTTTGGCACCGGTGGCAAAATTATTTGTCACATTCACCATATTGATGTTTGTGGCATTTGTTGCAAAAGGGTTTATTTCCGCCATAACTTTTCTTGGCGTCGGAGGTGAAAGGCTTTTTGGTGAAGTTGTTATTGTAGTTGCTTGATGGAGTGGCTTCCCATTTTCTTTTGTTGCTACCCGACTTATCCTCAGCTTTAGGTGCCGGTACTACGATTTCGTCCACTATTTCTATCAATTTGCGGGCCATGTTCAAAGCTTCTTGATGATTAGTGGGTTTGGATGACATTACTCCGTGTTTGATGCTCTTTGGAAGACTATCCATGTAAAGTTCAACCCTTGAAGACTCGAGGTTCACAAGGTTTGGGCACATCAAGGCTAATTGGGAAAATCGTTGATTATAAGCCTTGAGGTCATTTCCGACCGCTTTTAGAGTTCTTAGTTCTTGCTCGAGCTTGCGAGTCTCTTCACGTGGGAAGTATTCGGTGATCATCTTCCCCTTTAAGTCGGACCAAGAGAGAGCGTGGGCTTCATCGGTACTCACCGATTATACATACGTGTTCCACCACGTGAGAGCGATACCGGAAAAAGTGTGGGTGGAATATTTGACCTTGTCTTGGTCTCGGCAACCGCTTATGCTAAAAATGGCTTCCGTTTATTCGAACCATCGGGTGAGAGTAACCGGTCCCCCGGTTCCATCGAAAGTATGAGGTTTGCACCCCATAAAAGCTTTGTAGGAGCATCCCTTGTTTGAATTTCCGGCTCCATTGTTGTTGTTGTTAGGGTTGTTGGTGTTGGATGAGTGACCGGCCATGGCCGCATCTATGGCGGTGGCGATCATTCGTTCAAGAGCTTGTTCGGGAGTTTCATTGCATGGTACATGGCGATGAGACATTGTTCCTTCAAAACACAAGAATACCGATGATTAGTATTTTCAATAATACTAATCATGATATGGAATAAGGATAGAGAGAAAATTTTCCTTGACTCACCTTAAATTCTTCATGTCATAATGTCGGAACGTTCATATGAGTCACCATAATATAATCCCGGAAATTATATTACCCTAATTCATATGTGCATTCGACATTATTTCACTAAGTCAAGGTGGCGTGTCAATCAAATTAAACAACGTGAGATTAAGATGTAATAAGAGTTGATATGAATAGAAGAGTTCGAGTATAAATGCACAAGTAGTCAAGTAATTCCTACTTCAAGTCTATATGCCGATTGTAGTCTAGACTCACTAATGTACCCTATTACTCGGGGTTAACACCAATGAACTCTAAATCCCTACAACCTACGCTCTGATACCATCTGTAGCGACCCGACCAATTCGTCATTGACGGCGCCGTCTACTTAGGTCCCGTTACGTGGTCATAAGTCTTTAAAATGACGTTTGACCAAAAAAATATGTCGCATCCATTTTAAATGTAAAAGTGTTTCAAGTTTACAAAGGTAGTTCCACGACTAGTTACATTACAATGTTTAACGTACAATTGAAACCTATGCGACACAATTTTGAAAGTAATCCAAAAGATGCTTCATGTATGCATATATAATCGACATCCAAGCAAGTATCAAAAAGAGTGCGAAAGCATGTATCACATAGCGTTAAGGACCTGAGAAAACATATAGAAAACTGTCAACGAAAAACGTTGGTGAAATCATAGGTATATTAGTAACGTTGTTTTTGAACCACAAGATTTAATATAGTTGATTATCCAAATCGTTTGTATTCCAAAAGTATGTTTGCGAGCACCCAATTATCAAGACTTAACTGTTTTGTACCCTGTTACGTAGTGTTAGAACATACACTATACTCGAAAATATATTTCATCCGCTAACGGTAGCGAATCATCCAAATAAGGCTCGTCAAGCCCATGTGATCACATAATATAAGTTCTCGTTTACACCCTGCAAGTGTAACTAATGATAATTGAATTGAGGCTTTTTGTTCAAACTCGCACGTAGAATGTTTGTTTTCGTACTTGTGTTCAAAGCATAAAAGTATGGTACGTATATGTTTCTCATCCCATAGTTTAAAGTAATAAGTTGTTGAAAAAGGTGGGAATATGATCTCACCTTGAGTGCACGTGTAAAAAGTACTTCGCAAGTATACGTGTGCAAAGAACAATGCTAGTCTTGACCTAAACAAATAGGTCGTATCAATAACGGTAATCACGATTGGTCAAAGATCTTCGATTAGTCCTATGGCTCGTTATGACTCGATTATATAGCATGTGAATCAATTTGTCAAGTTTCATGCACGTTACAAGTAGTTAAGCATGTTAGAACAATCGTATAAATGTTTGGTTAAGTTTGACTAAAAGTCAAACTTGGTCAAAGTCAAAGTCAACGGGTCGGATCGGGGATCCGACAATTTTCCCATGATGAGGAATCATATATGAGCACATTAGTCAAATTTCATGTTAATCGGAGTTACGGATAAGCGGAAAAGTTTTTATGAAGAACAAAACACAAATAAAAAGTAACTGGGCAGATGCGGGGCGCGCGAAGGGTTGCGCGGCGCGCACTTCAATGTGGAACCAGGTCAGAAATCGACTAAAAGGGGCAATCATCTGGATTTTCTGATTTGCGTGGCGCGCTGAGGTGTGCGCGGCGCGCATACCTGGAAAAATGCTGGTTTGCAGAAAATTGGCTAAGTCTCGAACCAAAACCCAAATTAACATAATTCATGAACCGAAAACATTCAAAACGCATACCATATATCGTTGGAAAAGTAGTTTGACGAGGAACACAACTAAACACATTTCATCAATCAAATTATCATTTGCAATAAATAAAACCAAGTGGAAAACTCATTAAATATCCACCATTAATGCTTTCAAGTCCATAAATGCATATTTATGATTCGGAAATTAAATGCATACATATCACAAGCCGTTTTGTAGGTAATTATGCATACAATACTATTATGCACTCACAATTTACATTCCAAAGCATTCAATGCATTTAAATTCCATTTTACTTCTATCAAACCCTAACTCAAGAACCACAAAATCAATAATCATATTAGTGAAGTTTTTTTAATCAACCTACACATCAAATTGAAGCTAATGATGATAGGAACACATTTAATACTTGCACTTTATCATAACAACAACATTAAATCATCCAAAACTCAAAATCAAGCACACACTTTTTAAGTTTGTGACGACCTGAAAATTTTCGACCAAATTTAAACTTAATCCTTGTATGATTTCAACACGATAAGAAAAGTATGTAATATCGAAATCTCAAAAACTTTGAACTGCTTACATAGTTTCAGATAACCTTTGATTATTTTCGACGATTCATGAATAGTTGTTTGTAAATAAATATGTAAATATATGTACGTATTAAGTTTAATTAATAAACATACAAAATAATAATTTGAATTAAAAATGTAAAGTAAAATACAGAGTAATTAAGCTATTATTTAAATGAATATATACATATATGTATATATAATATTATTATCTATATATGATTTCTATTAGTAATTATTAATGCATTATGAAATATATATATATATATATATATATATATATATATATATATATATATATATATATATATATATATATATATATATATATATATATATATATATATATATATATATATATGAAACTGAATAAATATAACTTGTTATACCTTGTATATTACTTGTATTATTATTAGATATTATTATTATTATTACTTTGAACATTAAAAATCATTGTTTTTATTATTATCAGTATTATTATAAATAAAACAAAATATTAATATTATCATATTTATAATTATTAATAACAGTATTATGGTTTATTAATATTATTATTAATAAAAGTATTATTATTAATATACTTATATTTACTAATTAGTAAACTAATTCGTATATATATATATATCTGAATGAATTTAAATTAGTTTTCTATCACTTTCAAAAATATATTCCTGTCTTTAAAAAAGATGATGAAATCGAATCATCACTATAAGTCAATCGATAAGAAACAAAATTTGTTAGAAATCGTACCAATCAGTTAAAGGTTTGTTGTCTGTTTATTATTTTTATTCCTTCTTTATAGACATCATCATTCTGCAATTTGTTACAAGTTCCTATCATATTTTTTTTATTTATTTTTGTTGCTGTCCTCTGTCGTGATTCTTGGGTATAAACCCATCGAATTAATCGGTGTATCGACTACCCCATCCATCCACCAAGACATCACCACACTACTACCACTTCACCCCCATGCATCATCATCATATTTGTCGACCATCATCATTAAGACCATCGGTTTCTTGTTCCAGGACTACAACACCACCTTCTCTTTTCCTCTCTCTTTCGTAAAACACTTTCCACCATATTTTTTTTTTATTTTTCTTTCAAACCAGGCTGCCGTTTTCTGTGTTCCTGTTTCGGTGCAAAACCATCGCAAACCATCAATAAAACCAACCAAACTTACTACTACTGTTTTGTTTTATGAATCATCACCAAGAATCCTCATCACTATCACGGCTGCTACTTTATTTCTGTTCGAGAACAAATCCAAAAACCTCCAACCTGCAGCCTCTTATCGCTACAACTGCTACGTTGGTCCATTTTCCTTTCAAACCTAAATGTAATGTAAACCAAACACCATAGTCATGATATTATTTCTCAAGTCTTTTGCTACTACTCATTTTTTTTAAATCCTTCGAACCTGCCATTCTTTGTGTATCCGTCCTAAAACTAACATCCCTTTTATTCGGTTCAAATCATAGCGTTAGCTGCTATATTTTTTTTTATTTCGAAAACAACACTTTCTGCTGCTATATGGTCGACTATTTTATTGTTTATGTGGCTCCACATGCTGCTTCTGCTTTTTCCTTTGGACCGAAAGTCACCCAAAACCGAACCCCACAAAAAGATATAATATCCAGCTTTTTTTAAATTCATAAAGCATATATTAAATCTAAGACAACATGGACTTAGTTTATTCATCAAAGTGGGCCGAGATAAGTGTTGTGGACCTTGAAATAACGACTAGGGTAAAGAAATGATGAAACAATCAGACAAAATAAGAAGACATCGTGATATTAAGTATGATGATACTACACTATGCATGATGATGATAATTAAAAATATAAATAATGATGGTGTTTGATTGCAATCAAGTAAAGTATCTGGTTCTTGTTTCCCTTACGTTAACAAACCGAACCCAATTAAGTTTTACAACTTGGGCCGTTGAATTAATTGGACTCATAAGGAAATTTGGGCCGAAATGATACAAAAGAGGGTTAAGTGTATATGGGTTACTGAATAGAATAGAAAATAGGCGATGGAGCCATGGTCTTGGGTGTTGTTGGGGGAAAACAAGAGGTCGTGGGTTCGAGCCCGGGTTGCGACATTAATTTTTAGCTATTTCCTAAAGGTAGTATACTTGTTGTTGTTGTTATTATTATTATTATTATTATTATTATTATTATTATTATTATTATTATTATTATTATTATTATTATTATTATTATTATTATTACCATTAATAACATAAGTATTAGTATTATTATTATCATTATTAGTAAAAACATTATTATTATAGATATTATAGTTATTATTATTATTACTATTATTATTATCATTCTTATTATTAAAAGTATAAAAATTATCATTTGCATTAAAATCTATTTTTTTTAAAAAGATTACCTTTATTATTAAAACTATCATTGTTATTATCATTAATAGAATTATTAATATATAAAATGAATATAGGAAACATATAGGTTATTAATATAAAAATGATATAACTAATAAATTTATATATATATATATATATATATATATATATATATATATATATATATATAAATTTGTTCGATTACAATTATGTGTGTTAATATATATATAAATAATATAGGTTTGTGAATCTGAGGCCAACCCTGCATTGTTCAGTTCCGACGTATGCATATTTTTACTACAAAATATCGTATCGTGAGTTTCATTACTCCCTTTTTATATATATTTTTGGGCTGAGAATACATGCGCTGTTTTATAAATGTTTTACGAAATAGGCACAAGTACTAAAACTAATTATATGTGGGTTTAAACCAGAAATATACCCTTAGCTTGGTAACATTAAACTACTTGTCTATGTACGGTAGGCGCGAATCCTAAAGATAGATCTATTGGGTCTGACAAACCCCATCCTGACTATGGGATGCTTTAGTACTTTGAGGTTATTTTAAACACACCTGGTGTACTTCAGAGGGTAAAACATGAATGTTAAGGCTTGTTACCGGGTGCCTACAGCTTATAGAATACTTTTATACACTTGCGAGTGCACATATATTTATAAACGGAAATCTTGTGGTCTATCAAAATGATGAATTTTATTATTTTATGATAAACTTATGAACTCACCAACCTTTTGGTTGACACTTGAAAGCATGTTTATTCTCAGGTATGAAAGAAATCTTCCGCTGTGCATTTGCTCATACTACATGGAGTCGTTCATGGCATATAGAAGTCAAAACCTCGCAATGGGACCAACTGTTGAAGACTTTGTCCAGATGGATTAGGACGGGTCACTACAAAGTTCATGCTAGTTACATTTAAACAACGAGATCAAGCATATAAATCATATATTCATGTTAGACTTGAGCCATAGATACTAATTAACAACTTTATAAGTTAAAAATATCAAGAACACAAAATCTAGTGATTTTAGAAAGTTACCCAAATGAGATGTAATCGGTATGGATTTGAAGAGGAAGATGCAAGGATTCCGAATATGTAATTTGTTTGGATTGATGCTTGTTCGATTTGATTTAGATGATGAATCTTTGTATTGGAGATTTAGAGAAAATGGTGAAAGTATGAAAAGAAAAGGGAAATGAAAATGGATAAATGATTGGACGAGGAAGAGTGTTGACTCTTGACCTAGTCACCTCTTTGCTCTTTTGACAATCTTAGTCCCTCAACTTTGGAAACGGGTGCGTGAATTATCTAAACGAGATAATTTTAAAATGCGTGCCAACGGGAGATGTTATAAATATATAACGGACTTTAAATAGCTAGACGAAAATTTAACTGGAAAAAGGCGGGATGTTACATGTTTTACTACTTCTTTCCAGCAACTTTACATTCTAAACTTGAGGTAAAAACTCTACTTCAACTGTTGTTCAATTCATATGTCTATAGCTATCTATATAAGAGTTTATAAACTAGAACATAGTTTAGTTAATTCTAAACTTGTTCGCAAACAAAGTTAATCCTTCTAACTTAATTTTTAAAAACAACTTAACACATGTTTTATATCTATATGATATACTAACTTAATGAGTTAAAACTTGGAAACACGAAGAACACCGTAAAACCGGACATACGCCGTCGTAGTAAAACCGGGGGCTGTTTTGGGTTGGATAATTAAAAACTATCATAATCTTTGATTTAAAATTTGTTCTTCTGGGAAAATGATAATTCATATGAACATGATACTATATTCAAAAATCATGGTTAAACTCAAAATTGAAGTATGTTTTTCAAAATGGTCATCAAGATGTCGTTCTTTCGACGGAAATGACTACCTCTTTCAAATATGGATTATAATTTGTAACTTCTACTATAAACCACCACTTTTTCAGTTTAATTTCACAAATTACAGTTCGTTACGAAACCATAGCAATTTGATTCACTCAAAACAAATTTATAACGAAGAAATTATGGGCAAAACAATATTTGTTAGAAATGGATAATTTGATTACGGGATTAATTCGATCATTAAAATCTATACTAACCATATCCTAGCTAACTTTTCTTATATTATACATGTATTCTAACATGTCATGGTTGCACAATACGTCGAATAAATCAAAAGACACCACATATGTGACGACCCGGAAATTTTCGAACAAATTTAAACTTAACCTTTATATGTTTCCGACACGATAAGCAGAATTTGTAATGTTGAATCTTAAAAAGTTTGGAACTACATTCATGTAATCATTTACCCTTTGACCGTGTTCGACGATTCACGAACAATTATGTGTATATAGATATGTATATATAATATATAATATTAACTGAAAACATTAACAAAGTATTAGATATATGATACTTTACATGAACATATTTATTTCGATATATTTATCGACAGAATTAAGAGATAATATCAAATGATTGAATTATCAGATACATTATGATATGATTACGGGCCTATGTTATGAGGTCCACTGTGATTTAAGAAATCTATTCTTTTTGACAACTCATTACTTAACCAGTATGATAAAGATAACGATATTTATATTTTATTTTATTAAATATATATAACGATTTAAATTAATATTATATATTTTTATACGCGTATTATACGTACATAGTTTTATACTTTTACTATACTTTAACTTTACCTTTACTTTACTTTTACTTTACTTTAACTTTAATAATTCACTTTAATAATTCATACTTTAATAATTTACTTTAATAATTCATACTTTAATAATTCACTTTAATAATTCATACTTTAATAATTCACTTTAATAATTCATACTTTAATAATTCACTTTAATAATTCAAAAATCTATTATAAATAGAATTCAATAGGTTTCATTATTTCATAGAAACTTGAAAATATATTTCTCTAAACTCTCTCAATCGAATTACATATATATATATATTTACTTAGTACTATTTCAAGATATTATTAGTATACATAAAATACTACGACGGAGTTATATTCAACCGATTTCAAAATAAGTTTTCAAATGGGATATAGATAAGGAAATTATGGGTTATAGCGATGAAGGTTATGGGTATTGATGGAGGGTATTGCTCGTGAGGTCAACCTAACGTTTATCATTTTCGTTGCGTCTACGTGCTTTCCTGCAATATTGAATCACAATATTGATACGTGAGCATTCATATCTTATCTTTTATATATTAATAGTGTATCCCTGACTAGTGCTCGAGTATATATGATTATGCATGTTTGTATGCTTAGTTTCGTCGTTAAATAGTTTATGATAAATCACGAATTTGATACATATGCTACTGAGATAAGTTATATGATATGCATGTCGTTGAAAAGCTGAAGAAAAAAATTAATAGCTTTTCATTTAGAAATCGTGTGGTTTCGATGAACGGATTAAAAGATATGGTCAACTGAATTATCATTAATTTTAATATTATTATTAAAACGATTATTATAACTGTTATCAGTTGATGTTATTACTTAAATTATCTTTATTACTAAAAATTAATATTTTTATTGAAACTATCATTTTATTATTTTTATCATTATTATTATTATCAATATTATTTTATCAAATAAATATGCGTACAAAGATATTTTTACCACACGTAATGTAATTACATTAATAATACATACCACTATATTTTTATGATATTAAGAGAATTTTATAAATTTTATTACTTGAGATATATAAAAGTATATTTTTATCATATATGAATTTTAATATAAATTTTTATTTATTAATAAATGACTTGTATTATTTAGTATAATAAGATCTGATAAACATATTTAAATATATAAAACTACTATATATAAGTTATATAATAAACATGTATAGATTTTGAAAGTCATTTTGGGTCAAGTTGACTTTTGTTGACTTTTGCATGTCGGTCTCGAGCATTAAGATTGTGATACACTACGACTTGACCTAAATTGTTAGACAGATATTGACCAACATTTAAATATATATACTTAATATAGGTTCGTGAATCCGAGACAAACCCTGCACTTGTTCAGTGCCGTCATATACATAATTGCTACGAAATACAGTATTGTGAGTTTCATTTGCTCCCTTTTATATATATTTTTGGGACTGAGAATACATGCGCTGTTTTTATAAATGTTTTACGAAATAGGCACAAGTACTAAAACTAATTCTACGTGGGTTTAAACCAGAAATATACCCTTAGCTTGGTAACATTAAACTACTTGTCTATGTACGGTAGGCGCGAATCCTAAAGATAGATCTATTGGGCCTGACAAACCCCATCCTGACTATGGGATGCTTTAGTACTTCGAGGTTATTTTAAACACACATGATCTGGTGTACTTCAGAGGGTAAAACATGAACGTTAAGGCTTGTTACCGGGTGCCTACAACTTATAGAATACTTTTATACACTTGCGAGTGTACGGATATTTATAGAAACTGAAATCTTGTGGTCTATTACTATTACGGAAATGATGGATTATGATAAACTAATGAACTCACCAACCTTTTGGTTGACACTTTAAAGCATGTTTATTCTCAGGTATTAAAGAAATCTTCCGCTGTGCATTAGCTCATTTTAAGGATATTACTTGGAGTCATTCAAGACATACTTTGAAAGACGTTGCATTCGAGTCGTTGAGTTCATCAAGATTAATATTAAGTCAATTATAGTTGGATGTAATATGAAATGGTATGCATGCCGTCAATTTTTGATGTAAAGAAAGTTTGTCTTTTAAAAACGAATGCAATGTTTGTAAAACGTATCATATAGAGGTCAAATACCTCGCGATGTAATCAACTATTGTGAATCATTTATAATGTATATGAACGGGTCCTTTCAGTTGGTATCAGAGCTGGTTTAATGCCGTTTATTAGCGGGTTAATCGTAGAGGGGGTTCTTACAGTGTTACCTGTGACGAAGCATTGGCTCTTACTCCTCGCGGTCCCTATTAGGGTTGGTTGTACGTTGTCGAGAGGCGAGCCGTAAAATCAGTGTCTGAGGTACGCTTAGTGGTCACCAGGCGGTTAGCTGGGAAGGCACTGAGTGGGATGCGTTCCCAACTTTCAGTTGGTATCAGAGCGGTGGTCTTAGCAAACCAGGTCTTGCATTAGTGTGTCTAACTGATAGTTGTTAAGATGCATTAGTGAGTCTGGACTTCGACCGTGTCTGCATGTCAAAATTTTTGCTTATCATTTTTAGTCGGAAATCATTTACTTACCATCCTTAGGAAATTACCTGCTAATCATTCTTAAGTCTAGACGCGTTTTCCTACATTTATTGCATAATAGTGTATAGACGAATTCTTATCTTAGCATATCTGTTACTGTGAACTTTGACTGACATCTTTCAAAGATTCCTCCGTAATTTATGGGATTTTGGTATTATATATACATATGTAAATTATGTATTGAAGAATACCAAATCTAAATTCTACAATCTATTTCATACCAAAAAATTCTTTCCCTGATCATACAAGATGGATCCCTCAACCAGTTCGAGTTCCTCGGATTCCGACAGCTATGCCGATATGGATTTCCACATGAGCTCCGAAAGCAGCGTGACCGGAATGAATCAACCAATTAGCCATCATCTATTCTGGATGAATTGGGGATGGGTTCGTAATCTACTTAACCATTGGAGACAAGAAGAAGGCGATCCCTTTCATCCACCACATTGCCCTCTTGGCAATGAACCTGAAGCACTTACCGGCGAACCTGTCCGAAACACCATTTTCTCTCTCATTTCCAGAGTATCTCGTCATGATTATATACTACACCAAATTCTAGATCTTATCTATCCGCTCGTCCGAACCGACAATCACCCCAGTGTAATAGAAGAAGTCAACGAGCTTCGCGCTCGGGTAGTGGCTTTGGAGAATATGGTGCAAAGGTTACAAACACCAGCAGCAGCACCAACAGCATAACCAGTACCACCATCAACAACATCGACAGTACCATTACCACCACCAACAACAACCGCATCGCAAACCTCAACTTCACAATCTGTCCCACGAGCATCGACGTCATACGCCATGTAGATACCAAGGAATACCACAACGATGAAGTATTGATTCATAACTTCATTGGGGAAACATTCTACGGCGATTATGTAATTTCTAAAGTTTAGAAATTATCTATCCTAGCCTTAACCATAAATCAAATGAGTTTAATTTAATATTAACTCATTAAATCTATATTACATCTGAAGAAATATACACATATATATTTCCATAAAGACTGTAATAAAATTCTTTTGTACAAAATATTAATTGTGAAATATTTTTTAACAGGTAGGTAATACCCGAGAGATATATAAATTCACAATTAATATGTTACATTCTTCGAATCAGATTCAGCAAATCATCCATTATACTCCCTTCTTTCACAACAATATACATTCTTTTATAGAAATCAAAACAACCATACTCATTCAAAATCTAATTACATATTCTGATTTTGAAATCTCAGAATTCGATTCAAGATATAACCGAAATCATCACTCTTAGATTTCTACATCTTTCAAAACTATACTTTGACTTCAAAACTGTCCTAGAACCTCATTTCTATTCATGGAACTCACAAAATATTTGTATCATTCAAAATCTTAGAACATCATATGTATATTAACAATTACAATATGTGTTCAAACACTTCAAAATTCTTAAAGACATGCGAGATGATGATCCAACCACACATTACCCACTGTCATGCACCTGAAAAGCTCTCGAAACTAAAGTTATAGTTTAACACGTATCCTTGTCAGATCCTTTGATATTTATTACTAAATATAATTTTTCAATCTCTTTCCAAAATAGACAGTTTTGTCATAGCTTCAACAAATCACCTTCATTTGTTTATACGAATAAACCTTATTATAACAATTACCCCTTCATCATTGTTACCGGGGAACCTTTCATATCTCGCCACATTAGCAGTAAACTTAGCAACAACTTCATTAACCTTCGACTTAAGCCTCTCCGAAAAGCCACTATACTTATTCATTAAAACCACATCATGTACTCACCTACATCCTGTAACAATAATTGTCACACCAACTACTGGGAATTAGCAATCAGTATTTTGAATTCCGCGACAATTTTACGTCAAAAGTTATATGTCTACATATAACGTCTATCTCCTAGACTTACATACTTCGAATGTGAATTTTCTGAAAAACATCCCAAACCATGAACTAGTTCTCCGAAATTGGAAAAATGCTGATGAAGCAGCAAAAACTGTAAACGACTTTAACAGTCAAAAGTTTGATGATAAAGAATAGTATGGTGGTAAAGCTGAGAAAAAGAGAAGGTTTGAAACTGGAAAACGGATTGAGCAGACCATGAAGGAGGCTGTGGACAAATCACAAAGACTAAACCTGCCTTCAAAGGATCCAAATGATTCAGTGTCTACTGAAATCGTTAGCAAACAACTTACTTCTTATTCTAAACCTTCACAGACAAATCTTCTTCATCATCCATATTATCGTATCTTTTATTATAATATCTTCGATATTCCTGAAGATATTTTCACAACTATTCTTATCTGAAATCTTTTATCTCTTCGCAATATCTGCGTTACAACATAAAAAGAAACTGTGTTAGTTTCTAAATTCTAAAAAAAAAAAAACTTTGAATTTAAAATAGGAATGTTTTTGAAGTAGTGTTGGGAACTGAAGCATGAGTTAGTATAATATAATGACACTTGATCAACGTGATTATATTACAGTAAGTCATGCTGAGTTTCTAATGGAACGTGATGATTCACAGAACATACCGTCATCATGTACTGTTTGCACGACTCTTACATTCTACCCAATTTCCAAACATATTAAGAACATATCATCTTGATAGCTCTATATTTTCAGATATTCTGGTAATTTTCCAAATCAAGATCATGCCATTACGATTTTCTTCTTGGAACATTAACTATGTTCATCCAAAAATTCATATCTACGAATTCTGGACCATTATCCGCTTGACTTAAGGTCGGAAAGAGAAAACAAAAGCATGAAGCTCCGAAATATAATGGAGAATATAAAGCCCGATAACAACCCTGAAATTACAAACCGTGTATATCAATGCGTATAGCAATATAAAGACACGGGAGAATGAAAAACACAATAACCCCAAGGTAATGGTAGAAGAAAATAACTTCCTCCGGTGGTAGATGAAAAAGAAGAATGACATATATGAAAGTTAAGAGTATATCAAGAATCAATACTGGATGAAGCATATTAACGAATGCTTTAAAGTATGAATTGGGGAGAAAGACTAGAAGGTGTGAGATGTGGAAATAAAGAAACGAAGGGGGTGGAATTATAGTAAAATATCAGACAGAGAAATCGAGACAGATTATCGCATTTAATCAAAGAAGATCCTGATTTCCTTAATCGCCGAAGAACCAAATCTTATTGCAAAGATTTTCTTTAAATCCCATGAATTCCGAAAATCAATCATAACTACGTCATCGGTTAAAACGAATATACGTTTACTCATTTCACTCTCTTGCGATAGCTTCACTTATACTCTTCGCGTAATCAAATTATTTTATCTATATTACTCAATGATGATAAAACTCTATTTATCAACTCATATTCATCATGAAAACATTTTTATAGTTAGCCATGACAACCTCGATCAAATTTCGGGACGAAATTTCTTTAACGGGTAGGTACTGTGACGACCCGGAAATTTCTGACCAAATTTAAACTTAACCTTTATATGTTTCCGACACGATAAGCAGAATTTATAATGTTGAATCTTAAAAAGTTTGGAACTACATTCATGTAATCAATTACCCTTTGACCGTGTTCGACGATTCACGAACAATTATGTGTATATAGATATGTATATATAATATATAATATTAACTGAAAACATTAACAAAGTATTAGATATATGATACTTTACATGAACATATTTGTTTCGATATATTTATCGACAGAATTAAGAGATAATATCAAATGATTGAATTATCAGATACATTATGATATGATTACGGGCCTATGTTATGAGGTCCACTGTGATTTAAGAAATCTATTCTTTTTGACAACTCATTACTTAACCAGTATGATAAAGATAACGATATTTATATTTTATTTTATTAAATATATATAACGATTTAAATTAATATTATATATTTTTATACGCGTATTATACGTACATAGTTTTATACTTTTACTATACTTTAACTTTACCTTTACTTTACTTTTACTTTACTTTAACTTTAATAATTCATACTTTAATAATTCATACTTTAATAATTCACTTTAATAATTCATACTTTAATAATTCACTTTAATAATTCAAAAATCTATTATAAATAGAATTCAATAGGTTTCATTATTTCATAGAAACTTGAAAATATATTTTTCTAAACTCTCTCAATCGAATTACATATATATATATATATTTACTTAGTACTATTTCAAGATATTATTAGTATACATAAAATACTACGACGGAGTTATATTCAACCGATTTCAAAATAAGTTTTCAAATGGGATATAGATAAGGAAATTATGGGTTATAGCGATGAAGGTTATGGGTATTGATCGAGGGTATTGCTCGTGAGGTCAACCTAACATTTATCATTTTCGTTGCGTCTACGTGCTTTCCTGCAATATTGAATCACAATATTGATACGTGAGCATTCATATCTTATCTTTTATATATTAATAGTGTATCCCTGACTAGTGCTCGAGTATATATGATTATGCATGTTTGTATGCTTAGTTTCGTCGTTAAATAGTTTATGATAAATCACGAATTTGATACATATGCTACTGAGATAAGTTATATGATATGCATGTCGTTGAAAAGCTGAAGAAAAAAATTAATAACTTTTCATTTAGAAATCGTGTGGTTTCGATGAACGGATTAAAAGATATGGTCAACTGAATTATCATTAATTTTAATATTATTATTAAAACGATTATTATAACTGTTATCAGTTGATGTTATTACTAAAATTATCTTTATTACTAAAAATTAATATTTTTATTGAAACTATCATTTTATTATTTTTATCATTATTATTATTATCAATATTATTTTATCAAATAAATATGCGTACAAAGATATTTTTACCACACGTAATGTAATTACATTAATAATACATACCACTATATTTTTATGATATTAAGTGAATTTTATTACTTGAGATATATAAAAGTATATTTTTATCATATATGAATTTTAATATAAATTTTTATTTATTAATAAATGACTTGTATTATTTAGTATAATAAGATCTGATAAACATATTTAAATATATAAAACTACTATATATAAGTTATATAATAAACATGTATAGATTTTGAAAGTCATTTTGGGTCAAGTTGACTTTTGTTGACTTTTGCATGTCGGTCTCGAGCATTAAGATTGTGATACACTACGACTTGACCTAAATTGTTAGACAGATATTGACCAACATTTAAATATATATACTTAATATAGGTTCGTGAATCCGAGACAAACCCTGCACTTGTTCAGTGCCGTCATATACATAATTGCTACGAAATACAGTATTGTGAGTTTCATTTGCTCCCTTTTATATATATTTTTGAGACTGAGAATACATGCGCTGTTTTTATAAATGTTTTACGAAATAGGCACAAGTACTAAAACTAATTCTACGTGGGTTTAAACCAGAAATATACCCTTAGCTTGGTAACATTAAACTACTTGTCTATGTACGGTAGGCGCGAATCCTAAAGATAGATCTATTGGGCCTGACAAACCCCATCCTGACTATGGGATGCTTTAGTACTTCGAGGTTATTTTAAACACACCTGATCTGGTGTACTTCAGAGGGTAAAACATGAACGTTAAGGCTTGTTACCGGGTGCCTACAACTTATAGAATACTTTTATACACTTGCGAGTGTACGGATATTTATAGAAACTGAAATCTTGTGGTCTATTACTATTACGGAAATGATGGATTATGATAAACTAATGAACTCACCAACCTTTTGGTTGACACTTTAAAGCATGTTTATTCTCAGGTATTAAAGAAATCTTCCGCTGTGCATTAGCTCATTTTAAGGATATTACTTGGAGTCATTCAAGACATACTTTGAAAGACGTTGCATTCGAGTCGTTGAGTTCATCAAGATTAATATTAAGTCAATTATAGTTGGATGTAATATGAAATGGTATGCATGCCGTCAATTTTTGATGTAAAGAAAGTTTGTCTTTTAAAAACGAATGCAATGTTTGTAAAACGTATCATATAGAGGTCAAATACCTCGCGATGTAATCAACTATTGTGAATCGTTTATAATGTATATGAACGGGTCCTTTCAACATACACAATACGTGTAACTACAATAGCGGTATTGTGGGTCATGATTGAGTCTTATACAACACGTGTATACTATGTACTACTAATTGTGGACTACTAATTGTGGACTACTAATGTTGGACTGCTAGTTTGACAACTTAAACAATCACACGTGATTGAAAATATAAACTTAAACAATCACACGTGATTGAAAATATGAACTTAAACAATCACACGTGATTGAAAGTATGAACTTAAACAATTACATGTGATTGAAGATATGATATGAACTTGCTATATTAATTTTGTTCACATGTATTATTATCTGAATCGTTATTATTGTTATAGGTTCGTGAATCCAAGGACGACGGCCATATTTTTAATAAGTTGAAAACTTATTATTAATATACTTTTACTACCGTGAGTATATAGTCCCATTTTTAAACTCTAAAAATATTTTGGGATGAGAATACATGCATTTTATGTTTTACGCCATGGACACAAGTACTTAAAATATATTCTACGTTGAGTTGTACCACCTTGCATATCTTCCCTAATAGCTTGGTAACTAATATTTACATGTTGTAAGAACATGTAAGCGCGAATCCTATTGATAGATCTATCGGGTTTGACAACCCCAACCGGGCTAGTCGCTCTAGTATCGTAAACGGTTGCATAGTACTTTGTTTTTACTACACTTGGTACAGTGTAGGGAGATTTCATAATAAAGGTAATATGCCACATTAATGGTTAAGTATGGTTACCTAAGCGCTCAACAACTTATAGAATATCTTTATTGAAATGTTTGTAACTATGAAATCTTGTGGTCTATATTTATATCGATGCTAACTTTAAACCTATATATCTCACCAACCTTTGTGTTGACTGTTTAAGCATGTTTATTCTCAGGTCCTTAAGAAAGTCTTCCGTTGTTGCATTATCTGAGCAAGCTGTGCATGGAGTCTCATGTTTTTTTAAATGAAGTGTTGCATTCAATAAAACCTTTGTCATGTATTATATTCGACTGTTATGTCACATGTGTAGTATTTGGGAACCGATGTATTATGGGGATTATTTCTTAAATAATCGCCCACTTGTTTAAAACATGCATTATGTATAATAATGGTGTGCTTTTTATGAAACGAATGCAATATTTTTTAAAACGTATCATATAGAGGTCAAATACCTCGCTATGAGATCGATGAATAACGTACTGCATTTATAGTAATATGGACGGGTCGTTTCACTATATATACTTATAGTACAAACTAAATTCATTTTGACAACTAATATAAGCTTAATAGAAAGAAAAAAAAGATTCACGTTGAGAGTTAATGATTTAAGGTTAAGGAATTGCTATTTAGGCTTTACGGTTTATGGTTTATAGTTTATAGTTTAAGATTTAGGGTTTAGGGTTAAGATTTTAGAATTTAGGCTTTAGGCTTTAGGGTTTAGGATTTAGTGTATATGGTTTATGGTTTGGTCTTTAAGGTTTAGGGTTTAAGGTTTAGGGTTCGGGTTTTAAGTGTAGCGACCCGACCAAATCATGTTTGACGGCGCCGTCTACTTAGGTCCCGTTACGTGGTCATAAGTCTTTAAGACAAAGTTTGACCAAAATATGTCGCCTTCATTTCAAAATAAAGATTGTTCCCAAAGTTTACAAGAATTGTTCAACCAATAGTTAAGTTACAACGTTATAATACGAGTGAAATCTAGGCGACACAGTTTAAAGTAAAGTCAAAAGACGCTCCATGAAATGCACGTATACTCGACATCCAAAGCAAGTATCAAATAATGAGCGGAAGCATGTATCATGTATCGTTCAAGGACCTGAGAAAAACATAGAAATCTGTCAACGAAAACGTTGGTGAAATCATAGGTTTAAGTAAGTAAGTACAAGTGAACCACAAGATTTGCATCAATGAAATAATAGTAATACATTCCAAAAGTTTGTTTCACGAGCACCCAATTATCAAAGCTTAACATTCCTTCCATTGTATACCCCATCACTTAGTGCTAGAACAAACACTGATTCTCGAAAATATATTTCATCCGTAGACGGTAGCGAACCGTCAAGGATGAGGGTTGTCAACCCATATGGCCATATAACATAAGTTCTCGCTTACACCCGGCAAGTGTAACTAATGATAATCGAATTGAGGATTTTGTTCTAAACTCGTATGTAGAATGTTTGTTTTCCCGTTCTTGTGTTCACTTAGTTCAAAAGAATCGTTTATGTTTTCTCATCCCAATATAAGTTCAAAAAGAGTAAAAGTGGGACTATGATCTCACCTTGAGTGCACGAGTAGTAAAGTACTTCAACAAGTAAACGTGTGCAAAGAACAATGCTAGTCTTGACCTAAACAATAGGTTGTATCAATAACGGTAAACATGATAGGTCAAAGATGTTCAATTAGTCCTATGGCTCAATACGACTCGATTAATATAGCATGTGAAGCAAATTGTCATGTTTCATGCAAGGTACAAGTATAAAAACATGTTAGAACGATTGCACAAATATTTGGTTAAGTTTGATTAAAAGTCAAACTTTGGTCGGTCAAAGTCAACGAAAGTCAACACGTTCGGGTCGGGTTCCGAACTATTTTTCTGAGGTTTTTAATCATATATGAACATGTTAGAACAAGTTTCATGTGAATCGGAGGTCCGTAGTATGCCAAACATTTTCCTAAATTTGACAAAGTAGGTCAGAATCTGACCACGGCATATGCCGCGCCGCGGCCAGAGGTGTCGCGCCGCGACATAACACGTGGTCTGGCACCAGGTCAGTTTCAAGGTTCAAGTCTTGGTCAAAACTTCAAACAACCATAAAACGCAAACCGTAAACAACTAGAAGACGTATCTTATACCGTTGGAAAGCTCTTTTGACAAGGAACACAACTAAACATGTTTCACCAAACAAAAACATCATTTATAATAGCCGAAAACTCATCAAGTGATCATTTAACGTTCATCTTTAAGGTTTCAAGTTCTTCAAATGCAATTTGAGTTTCGGGAAACCAATTCACACATATAATATGCCGTTTTGAAGGTAATGAAACGTACATTACAACTAACAACTTACTAACAACAATTCATGGCAATCAATGCATCAAATAATCACTTCAAGTTCTCCAAACCCTAACTCAATTCCACCAAAATCAATAATCAAGCTCATGAAGTTTTCTAAGGCAACCTACACATCAAATTGAAGCTAGTGATGCTAGTAACACAATTAAAACATCAACTTTCAACATCTAACAACATATGATCATCCAAAATTCAAGAATAACACACCAAAATTCAAGTTCATGCTAGTTACACTAAAACAACGAGATCGAGCATATAAATCATATATTCATGTTAGACTTGAGCCATAGACACTAATTAACACTTTTATAAGTTAAAAACATCAAGAACACAAAATCTAGTGATTTTAGAAAGTTACCCAAATGAGATGAAGTTGGTACCAAAACGAAGAGGATGAAGAGAGGATCACGAATATGTAATTTATTTTGTTGTAAGCCTCCTAGATCGAATTTAGATGATGATTGAATGAATATGGTTTTGGGTGTGTGTGTTCTTGCTAGAGAGAAAGAGAGAGAGATGAAGATGAAATGAATGGGTGAAAGGGGTTTGACCCTTTGACCTAGTCAAGGGTTTGATCCCTTGTCAAGTTTAGTCCCTCAACTTTCGTTCGGGTGCGGGAATTACCTAAACGAGATAATTTAAAACGCGTATCAACGGGAGATGTTATAAACATATAACGGACTTTATATTAGTATAACGGAAAAGTAAACGGAAAAAGGCGGGATGTTACATTACCTACTCCTTAAAAGAAATTTCGTCCCGAAATTTAAGTAGGCGTAGTAGTCGTTGTTTCTTCCTCGAGATCTTGCGTTTCCGAATTCACGAATAGATGAGGATACTTCCTTTGCATTTGATCTTGTCTTTCCCAAGTAAACTCGAGTCCTCTTTTGGCGTTCCAACGGACTTTAACAATCGGGATTCGACTTTGTTTCAATGTCTTGACGGAGGTGTCCACAATTTCAACCGGTTCCTCCACAAAATGAAGTTTGTCATCAATAGTAAGTTCTTCGAGAGGGATGACGATATCGGGTTCGGCAAGACACTTTTTCAAGTTAGATACATGGAAGGTAGGATGAACGGAGTTCAATTGAGGCGGAAGATCTAAACGATAAGCAACGGTTCCAATACGCTCCAAGATTTCGAAAGGACCAATATACCGCGGATTTAGCTTCCCGCGTTTCCCAAAACGGATTACACCCTTCCAAGGTGCGACTTTTAACATTACTCGGTCACCGACTTGAAATTCAAGATCGTTGCGTCGTTTGTCGGTATAGCTCTTTTGACGACTTCGGGCCGTCCTAAGCCTATCTCGGATTTGAACGATTTTCTCGGTGGTTTCGTGAATGAGTTCGGGTCCGGTGATTTGCACGTCGCCTACCTCGGCCCAACAAAGAGGTGAACGACATTTGCGGCCATATAGCGCTTCAAAAGGTGCGGCTTTAATACTCGCGTGATAACTATTGTTGTAAGAGAACTCGGCGAGAGGTAAGTGCTTGTCCCAAGCTTTTCCGAAATCAACCACGCAAGCTCGTAACATGTCCTCTAAGGTTTGAATTGTACGTTCGCTTTGTCCATCGGTTTGAGGATGATATGCGGTGCTCATGTCTAAACGCGTTCCCAACGCTTCTTGCAATGTACGCCAAAATCTAGAAACGAAACGGCCATCTCGGTCGGAGATAATCGATAAAGGTACACCGTGTCGGGCTATGATCTCCTTAATGTAAAGTTGTGCAAGTTTCTCCATTTTGTCCGTTTCTTTCATGGCAAGGAAGTGTGCGGATTTGGTGAGACGGTCAACAATAACCCAAATGGTATCATAACCGCCCGTCGTTTTTGGCAGCTTGGTGATAAAATCCATCGTTATCCTTTCCCACTTCCATTGCGGGATCTCGGGTTGTCGAAGTAGTCCGGACGGTCTTTGGTGTTCGGCTTTGACTTTGGAACATGTCAAACACTTGGAAACATAGGTAGCTACGTCCCTTTTGATGTTCGGCCACCAATATAGCTGTTTAAGGTCGTGGTACATCTTATTGGCACCGGGGTGAATCGAGTATCGTGACTTATGGGCTTCATCTAAAATAAGGCTTCGTAGATCCCCATAACTAGGCACCCAAATTCTTACAGCGAAATATCGGAGTCCGGTTTCTTTAACTTCGAATCGAGAGGTGAGGACGTTCAAGTGTTCGAGAGAGATGTTTTCATCCTTGAGAGCCTCATCTTGGGCTACCCGAATTTGGCTATTAAGGTTGGTGTGAATGGTGATGTTTAAAGCTCGGACACGGAGAGGTACCGCTCTTTCTTTTCGACTTAATGCATCGGCTACTACATTTGCCTTCCCGGGATGGTAACGAAGCTCGCAATCGTAATCGTTTAAGGTTTCAATCCACCTTCGTTGTCTCATGTTTAGTTGCTTTTGATCGAAAATGTGTTGAAGGCTTTTGTGATCGGTGAAGATAGTACTCTTGGTTCCATAAAGATAGTGTCTCCACATTTTAAGTGCAAAGACAACGGCTCCGAGTTCGAGATCATGTGTCGTATAGTTTCGTTCATGAATTTTGAGTTGTCGAGAAGCATAAGCAATGACTTTCGTTCGTTGCATCAATACACACCCAAAACCATGTTTTGAGGCATCGCAATATATGACAAAGTCATCATTGCCTTCGGGAAGTGACAAGATAGGAGTGGTGGTTAGCTTTGTTTTCAAGATTTGGAATGCGGATTCATGTTCGGTCGCCCAAATGAATTTCTTTCCCTTGTGAGTCAATGCGGTTAGAGGACGTGCAACCAAAGAGAAATTTTCGATGAATCTACGATAGTACCCGGCGAGACCCAAAAATTGACGAATGTGAGTAGGAGTAGTAGGAGTCTCCCATTTGCTAATGGCTTCGATTTTCGTTGGATCGACTTTAATACCTTGGTCACTTACAACATGACCAAGAAATTGAACTTCCTTTAACCAAAATTCACACTTGGAGAATTTGGCATAGAGTTGTTCTTGTCTTAAAAGTTCAAGCACAAGTCGGAGATGTTGTTCGTGCTCTTCTTCATTTTTAGAATAAATCAATATGTCATCGATGAACACAATAACGAATTTATCGAGATACGGTTTGCACACGCGGTTCATAAGATCCATGAACACCGCCGGTGCGTTAGTGAGACCAAATGGCATGACAAGGAATTCATAACTACCATAACGAGTTCGGAAAGCGGTTTTGGAGACATCTTCCCCCTTAACCCTCAATTGATGATAACCCGAGCGGAGATCGATTTTCGAATATACACAAGACCCTTGTAGTTGATCAAAGAGGTCATCGATGCGAGGAAGAGGATATCGGTTCTTAACCGTCAATTTATTTAGTTCACGATAATCAATGCACATTCGTAGGGATCCGTCTTTCTTTTTAACAAACAAAATCGGAGCGCCCCAAGGTGAATGGCTAGGTTGGATAAAACCACGGTCAAGTAGTTCTTGGATTTGACTTTGCAATTCTTGCATTTCGGATGGAGCAAGTCTATACGGTGCACGTGCTACGGGTGCGGCTCCCGGAATAAGATCGATTTGGAATTCAACCGGTCGATGAGGCGGAAGACCCGGCAATTCGTCGGGAAATATATCGGAATAGTCACTAACAATTGGCACATCATCGATGTGCTTCTCATCGGACTCGACTTTCTTAACGTGGGCAAGGATCGCAAAACAACCCTTACGGAGTAGTTTTCTAACTTTAAGGCACGAAACGAGGTTGAGTCTGGTGCAACTCTTATCGCCATAAACAATCAAAGGTTCACCATTCTCGATAGGAATTCGGATTGCGTTAAGATCACAAAGAATGTGAGATTTCGTTTTGACTAACCAATTCATACCGATTATTACATCAAAGCTTCCTAATTCCATGGGTATCAAGTCAATTTCAAATTCCCTACCCAAAATGTTTAACGTACACCCCCGGTAATATGTGTCGGCACTTAATAGTTTTCCGTTAGCCACTTCAATGGTATAAGTGGTATCTAATGGAAGAGGTGGAGTGCTAAAAGAATGAGTCAAAGTCTTGGATACAAAGCATTTATCGGCACCCGAATCGAATAAGCAAGAGACATAAGAATTGTTGAGAAGAAACGTACCCGTGACTAGTTCAGTGTCATCCCGGGCTTCCTCGGTGTTTATGTTGAAAGCTCGGCCGCGCGTATTGGGGTTATCTTTCCTCTTCGGGCATGCATTTCTATAATGGCCCGTTTGGCCACATTCATAACAAGTGCCCGTCTTTGGTGCATTGGGCCACTTTCGAGCGACGGGAGTGGCACTTTTACAATCGTTGGCCTTATGACCAACTCCTTGGCACCGGTGGCAAATTATCTTACTACATTCGCCAAAGTGATGTTTGTTGCATTTGTTGCAAAGAGGCAGGTTCCCGGCATAACCTTTCTTGCCGTCGGAGGTGTAAGGCTTCTTAGCAAAGTTGTTGTTGCTTGATTGGGAGGGTTCCCACTTTCTTTTGTTGCCGCCCGATTTATCCTCGGCCTTAGGTGCCGAAACTACGATTTCGTCAACCGTTTCAATTAGTTGGCGAGCCATGTTCATAGCGGCTTGATGAGTAGTGGGTTTGGATGACATCACCCCTTGTTTGATGCTTTTTGGAAGACCGAGCATGTAGAGCTCAATCCTTTGAGATTCGGGGTTAACAAGATTAGGACACATCAAGGATAGTTCGGCGAAGCGTTGATTATAAGCTTTAAGATCGTTTCCGACCGCTTTCAAAGCTCTTAGTTCTTCCTCAAGCTTTCGGGTTTCTTCGCGCGGAAAGTATTCAACAATCATCTTTTCCTTTAGATTGGCCCAAGAGAGGGCATGAGCTTCATCGGTACCCACCGATTGAACATAGGTGTTCCACCATGTTAGAGCAATTCCGGAGAAAGTGTGAGTGGAGTATTTGACCTTGTCTTGGTCCCGACAACCGCTTATGCTAAAGACGGCTTCCGTTTGCTCAAACCATCGGGTGAGCACGACCGGTCCCCCGGTTCCATCAAAAGTGTGAGGTTTGCACCCCATGAAAGCTTTATAGGAGCATCCCTCGTTTGAGTTTCCGGCTCCATTGTTGTTGTCGTTGTTGTTGTTGTTGTGGTTGTTATTATTATTGTTGTTGGATGAGTGACCGGCCATGGCCGCATCTACGGCGGTAGCTATCATCCGTTCGAGAGCTTGTTCGGGAGTTTCATTGCGGCGTACACGACGAGGAGCCATTGTTCCTTCAAGACACAAGAATATCATTGATTAGTATTCTCAATAATACTAACCGTGATATAGAATAAAGATAAAGAGAAGTTGTTTTTTTTTTTTTTTTTTTTTTTTTTTTTTTTTCGACTCGCCTTAAATTCTTTATGCCATAATGTCGGAATGTTCATATGAGTCACCGTAATATAATCCCGGAAATTATATTACCCTGATTCATATGTGCATTCGACATTATTCTATAAAGTCAAGGTGGCGTGTCAATCAATTTAAACAACGTGAGATTAAGATGAACTAAGAGTAGATATGAGTAGAAGCGTTCGAGTATAAATGCACAAGTAGTCAAGTAATTCCTACTTCAAGTCTATATGCCGGTTGTAGTCTAGACTCACCAATGTACCCTATGACTCGAGGTTGACACTAATGAACTCTAAATCCCTACAACCAACGCTCTGATACCATCTGTAGCGACCCGACCAAATCATGTTTGACGGCGCCGTCTACTTAGGTCCCGTTACGTGGTCATAAGTCTTTAAGACAAAGTTTGACCAAAATATGTCGCCTTCATTTCAAAATAAAGATTGTTCCCAAAGTTTACAAGAATTGTTCAACCAATAGTTAAGTTACAACGTTATAATACGAGTGAAATCTAGGCGACACAGTTTAAAGTAAAGTCAAAAGACGCTCCATGAAATGCACGTATACTCGACATCCAAAGCAAGTATCAAATAATGAGCGGAAGCATGTATCATGTATCGTTCAAGGACCTGAGAAAAACATAGAAATCTGTCAACGAAAACGTTGGTGAAATCATAGGTTTAAGTAAGTAAGTACAAGTGAACCACAAGATTTGCATCAATGAAATAATAGTAATACATTCCAAAAGTTTGTTTCACGAGCACCCAATTATCAAAGCTTAACATTCCTTCCATTGTATACCCCATCACTTAGTGCTAGAACAAACACTGATTCTCGAAAATATATTTCATCCGTAGACGGTAGCGAACCGTCAAGGATGAGGGTTGTCAACCCATATGGCCATATAACATAAGTTCTCGCTTACACCCGGCAAGTGTAACTAATGATAATCGAATTGAGGATTTTGTTCTAAACTCGTATGTAGAATGTTTGTTTTCCCGTTCTTGTGTTCACTTAGTTCAAAAGAATCGTTTATGTTTTCTCATCCCAATATAAGTTCAAAAAGAGTAAAAGTGGGACTATGATCTCACCTTGAGTGCACGAGTAGTAAAGTACTTCAACAAGTAAACGTGTGCAAAGAACAATGCTAGTCTTGACCTAAACAATAGGTTGTATCAATAACGGTAAACATGATAGGTCAAAGATGTTCAATTAGTCCTATGGCTCAATACGACTCGATTAATATAGCATGTGAAGCAAATTGTCATGTTTCATGCAAGGTACAAGTATAAAAACATGTTAGAACGATTGCACAAATATTTGGTTAAGTTTGATTAAAAGTCAAACTTTGGTCGGTCAAAGTCAACGAAAGTCAACACGTTCGGGTCGGGTTCCGAACTATTTTTCTGAGGTTTTTAATCATATATGAACATGTTAGAACAAGTTTCATGTGAATCGGAGGTCCGTAGTATGCCAAACATTTTCCTAAATTTGACAAAGTAGGTCAGAATCTGACCACGGCATATGCCGCGCCGCGGCCAGAGGTATCGCGCCGCGACATAACACGTGGTCTGGCACCAGGTCAGTTCAAGGTTCAAGTCTTGGTCAAAACTTCAAACAACCATAAAACGCAAACCGTAAACAACTAGAAGACGTATCTTATACCGTTGGAAAGCTCTTTTGACAAGGAACACAACTAAACATGTTTCACCAAACAAAAACATCATTTATAATAGCCGAAAACTCATCAAGTGATCATTTAACGTTCATCTTTAAGGTTTCAAGTTCTTCAAATGCAATTTGAGTTTCGGGAAACCAATTCACACATATAATATGCCGTTTTGAAGGTAATGAAACATACATTACAACTAACAACTTACTAACAACAATTCATGGCAATCAATGCATCAAATAATCACTTCAAGTTCTCCAAACCCTAACTCAATTCCACCAAAATCAATAATCAAGCTCATGAAGTTTTCTAAGGCAACCTACACATCAAATTGAAGCTAGTGATGCTAGTAACACAATTAAAACATCAACTTTCAACATCTAACAACATATGATCATCCAAAATTCAAGAATAACACACCAAAATTCAAGTTCATGCTAGTTACACTAAAACAACGAGATCGAGCATATAAATCATATATTCATGTTAGACTTGAGCCATAGACACTAATTAACACTTTTATAAGTTAAAAACATCAAGAACACAAAATCTAGTGATTTTAGAAAGTTACCCAAATGAGATGAAGTTGGTACCAAAACGAAGAGGATGAAGAGAGGATCACGAATATGTAATTTATTTTGTTGTAAGCCTCCTAGATCGAATTTAGATGATGATTGAATGAATATGGTTTTGGGTGTGTGTGTTCTTGCTAGAGAGAAAGAGAGAGAGATGAAGATGAAATGAATGGGTGAAAGGGGTTTGACCCTTTGACCTAGTCAAGGGTTTGATCCCTTGTCAAGTTTAGTCCCTCAACTTTCGTTCGGGTGCGGGAATTACCTAAACGAGATAATTTAAAACGCGTATCAACGGGAGATGTTATAAACATATAACGGACTTTATATTAGTATAACGGAAAAGTAAACGGAAAAAGGCGGGATGTTACATTAAGGTATTGAGAGTTTAGGCTTTAGAGTTTAGGGTTTAGTTTTTGGAATTTATGGTATAGAGTTTAGGGTTTAGGGTTTAGGGTTTTATGGTTTAGGGTTTACATATAGGGTTTAGGGTTTAGTGTATAGGGTTTAGTTTATAGGGTATAGTTTTTGGAGTTTAGGGTTTAGATTTTAGAATTTACGATTTAGGGTATAGTGTTTAAGGTTTAGGGTTTAGTGTGTAAGGTTAAGGGTTGATGGTTAATGGTTTAGGGTTTATTTAAGGTTTAGAGTTTAGTGTATAGGGTTTAGGGTTTATGGTTTAGACTTTAAGGTTTAGATTTTAGAATTTATGGTGTAAGGTTTAGGATATAGGGTTTAAGACTTAGGGTTTTATTTATACAATTTATGGTTTAGAGTATAAATATAGTGTTTATGGTTTAGGGTTTAGTGTATAGGATTTAGGTTTAGGGTTTATAGGGTTTATGGTTTAGATATAGAGTTTGGGGTTTAAAGTATGGGGTTTAGGGTTTAGTGTTTAGGGTTTATGGTTTAGACTTTAAGGTTTAAGATTTAGATTTTAGAATTCATGGTTTAAGGTTTTAGGATATAGGGTGTAGGGCTTAGGATTTTGTGAAATGTCCCGTTCTTATTGATTAAAAACGTTCCATATTAATTGATTTCGTTGCGAGGTTTTGACCTCTATATGAGACGTTTTTCAAAGACTGCATTCATTTTAAAATAAACCATAACCTTTATTTCATCAATAAAGGTTTAAAAAGCTTTACGTAGATTATCAAATAATGATAATCTAAAATATCCTGTTTACACACGACCATTACATTGAAATGTCCCGTTCTTATTGATTAAAAACGTTCCATATTAATTGATTTCGTTGCGAGGTTTTGACCTCTATATGAGACGTTTTTCAAAGACTGCATTCAGTTTTAAATAAACCATAACCTTTATTTCATCAATAAAGGTTTAAAAAGCTTTACGTAGATTATCAAATAATGATAATCTAAAATATCCTGTTTACACACGACCATTACATAATGGTTTACAATACAAATATGTTACAACAAAATAAGTTTCTTGAATGCAGTTTTTACACAATATCATACAAGCATGGACTCCAAATCTTGTCCTTATTTAAGTATGCGACAGCAGAAGCTCTTAATAATCACCTGAGAATAAACATGCTTAAAACGTCAACAAAAATGTTGGTGAGTTATAGGTTTAACCTATATATATCAAATCGTAACAATAGACCACAAGATTTCATATTTCAATACACATCCCATACATAGAGATAAAAATCATTCATATGGTGAACACCTGGTAACCGACAATAACAAGATGCATATATAAGAATATCCCCATCATTCCGGGACACCCTTCGGATATGATATAAATTTCGAAGTACTAAAGCATCCGGTACTTTGGATGGGGTTTGTTAGGCCCAATAGATCTATCTTTAGGATTCGCGTCAATTAGGGTGTCTGTTCCCTAATTCTTAGATTACCAGACTTAATAAAAAGGGGCATATTCGATTTCGATAATTCAACCATAGAATGTAGTTTCACGTACTTGTGTCTATTTTGTAAATCATTTATAAAACCTGCATGTATTCTCATCCCAAAAATATTAGATTTTAAAAGTGGGACTATAACTCACTTTCACAGATTTTTACTTCGTCGGGAAGTAAGACTTGGCCACTGGTTGATTCACGAACCTATAACAATATATACATATATATCAAAGTATGTTCAAAATATATTTACAACACTTTTAATATATTTTGATGTTTTAAGTTTATTAAGTCAGCTGTCCTCGTTAGTAACCTACAACTAGTTGTCCACAGTTAGATGTACAGAAATAAATCGATAAATATTATCTTGAATCAATCCACGACCCAGTGTATACGTATCTCAGTATTGATCACAACTCAAACTATATATATTTTGGAATCAACCTCAACCCTGTATAGCTAACTCCAACATTCACATATAGAGTGTCTATGGTTGTTCCGAAATATATATAGATGTGTCGACATGATAGGTCGAAACATTGTATACGTGTCTATGGTATCTCAAGATTACATAATATATAATACAAGTTGATTAAGTTATGGTTGGAATAGATTTGTTACCAATTTTCACGTAGCTAAAATGAGAAAAATTATCCAATCTTGTTTTACCCATAACTTCTTCATTTTAAATCCGTTTTGAGTGAATCAAATTGCTATCGTTTCATATTGAACTCTATTTTATGAATCTAAACAAAAAAAGTATAGGTTTCTAGTCGGAAAAATAAGTTACAAGTCGTTTTTGTAAAGGTAGTCATTTCAGTCGAAAGAACGACGTCTAGATGACCATTTTAGAAAACATACTTCCACTTTGAGTTTAACCATAATTTTTGGATATAGTTTCATGTTCATAATAAAAATCATTTTCTCAGAATAACAACTTTTAAATCAAAGTTTATCATAGTTTTTAATTAACTAACCCAAAACAGCCCGCGGTGTTACTACGACGGCGTAAATCCGGTTTTACGGTGTTTTTCGTGTTTCCAGGTTTTAAATCATTAAGTTAGCATATCATATAGATATAGAACATGTGTTTAGTTGATTTTAAAAGTCAAGTTAGAAGGATTAACTTTTGTTTGCGAACAAGTTTAGAATTAACTAAACTATGTTCTAGTGATTACAAGTTTAAACCTTCGAATAAGATAGCTTTATATGTATGAATCGAATGATGTTATGAACATCATTACTACCTTAAGTTCCTTGGATGAACCTACTGGAAAAGAGAAAAATGGATCTAGCTTCAATGGATCCTTGGATGGCTCAAAGTTCTTGAAGCAAAATCATGACACGAAAACAAGTTCAAGTAAGATCATCACTTGAAATAAGATTGTTATAGTTATAGAAATTGAACCAAAGTTTGAATATGATTATTACCTTGTATTAGAATGATAACCTACTGTAAGAAACAAAGATTTCTTGAGGTTGGATGATCACCTTACAAGATTGGAAGTGAGCTAGCAAACTTGAAAGTATTCTTGATTTTATGAAACTAGAACTTTTGGAATTTATGAAGAACACTTAGAACTTGAAGATAGAACTTGAGAGAGTTCAATTAGATGAAGAAAATTGAAGAATGAAAGTGTTTGTAGGTGTTTTTGGTTGTTGGTGTATGGATTAGATATAAAGGATATGTAATTTTGTTTTCATGTAAATAAGTCATGAATGATTACTCATATTTTTGTAATCTTATGAGATATTTCATGCTAGTTGCCAAATTATGGTTCCCACATGTGTTAGGTGACTCACATGGGCTGCTAAGAGCTGATCATTGGAGTGTATATACCAATAGTACATACATCTAAAAGCTGTGTATTGTACGAGTACGAATACGGGTGCATACGAGTAGAATTGTTGATGAAACTGAACGAGAATGTAATTGTAAGCATTTTTGTTAAGTAGAAGTATTTTGATAAGTGTATTGAAGTCTTTCAAAAGTGTATAAATACATATTAAAACACTACATGTATATACATTTTAACTGAGTCGTTAAGTCATCATTAGTCGTTACATGTAAGTGTTGTTTTGAAACCTTTAGGTTAACGATCTTGTTAAATGTTGTTAACCCAATGTTTATAATATCAAAAGAGATTTTAAATTATTATATTATCATGATATTATGATGTACGAATATCTCTTAATATGATATATATACATTAAATGTCGTTACAACGATAAACGTTACATATATGTCTCGTTTCAAAATCATTAAGTTAGTAGTCTTGTTTTTACATATGTAGTTCATTGTTAATATAATTAATGATATGTTTACTTATCATAATATCATGTTAACTATATATTAACCATATATATGTCATCATATAGTTTTTTTTACAAGTTTTAACGTTCGTGAATCACCGGTCAACTTGGGTGGTCAATTGTCTATATGAAACCTATTTCAATTAATCAAGTCTTAACAAGTTTGATTGCTTAACATGTTGGAAACATTTAATCATGTAAACATCAATCTCAATTAATATATATAAACATGGAAAAGTTCGGGTCACTACAGTACCTACCCGTTAAATAAATTTCGTCCCGAAATTTTAAGCTGTTGAAGGTGTTGACGAATCTTCTGGAAATAGATGCGGGTATTTCTTCTTCATCTGATCTTCACGCTCCCAGGTGAACTCGGGTCCTCTACGAGCATTCCATCGAACCTTAACAATTGGTATCTTGTTTTGCTTAAGTCTTTTAACCTCACGATCCATTATTTCGACGGGTTCTTCGATGAATTGGAGTTTTTCGTTGATTTGGATTTCATCTAACGGAATAGTGAGATCTTCTTTAGCAAAACATTTGTTCAAATTCGAGACATGGAAAGTGTTATGTACAGCCGCGAGTTGTTGAGGTAACTCAAGTCGGTAAGCTACTGGTCCGACACGATCAATAATCTTGAATGGTCCAATATACCTTGGATTTAATTTCCCTCGTTTACCAAATCGAACAACGCCTTTCCAAGGTGAAACTTTAAGCATGACCATCTCTCCAATTTCAAATTCTATATCTTTTCTTTTAATGTCAGCGTAGCTCTTTTGTCGACTTTGGGCGTTTTTCAACCGTTGTTGAATTTGGATGATCTTCTCGGTAGTTTCTTGTATAATCTCCGGACCCGTAATCTGTCTATCCCCCACCTCACTCCAACAAATCGGAGACCTGCACTTTCTACCATAAAGTGCTTCAAACGGCGCCATCTCAATGCTTGAATGGTAGCTGTTGTTGTAGGAAAATTCTGCTAACGGTAGATGTCGATCCCAACTGTTTCCGAAATCAATAACACATGCTCGTAGCATGTCTTCAAGCGTTTGTATCGTCCTTTCGCTCTGCCCATCAGTTTGTGGATGATAGGCAGTACTCATGTCTAGACGAGTTCCTAATGCTTGCTGTAATGTCTGCCAGAATCTTGAAATAAATCTGCCATCCCTATCAGAGATAATAGAGATTGGTATTCCATGTCTGGAGATGACTTCCTTCAAATACAGTCGTGCTAACTTCTCCATCTTGTCATCTTCTCTTATTGGTAGGAAGTGTGCTGATTTAGTGAGACGATCAACTATTACCCAAATAGTATCAAAACCACTTGCAGTCCTTGGCAATTTAGTGATGAAATCCATGGTAATGTTTTCCCATTTCCATTCCGGGATTTCGGGTTGTTGAAGTAGACCTGATGGTTTCTGATGCTCAGCTTTGACCTTAGAACACGTCAAACATTCTCCTACGTATTTAGCAACATCGACTTTCATACCCGGCCACCAAAAATGTTTCTTGAGATCCTTGTACATCTTCCCCGTTCCAGGATGTATTGAGTATCTGGTTTTATGAGCTTCTCTAAGTACCATTTCTCTCATATCTCCAAATTTTGGTACCCAAATCCTTTCAGCCCTATACCGGGTTCCGTCTTCCCGAATATTAAGATGCTTCTCCGATCCTTTGGGTATTTCATCCTTTAAATTTCCCTCTTTTAAAACTCCTTGTTGCGCCTCCTTTATTTGAGTAGTAATGTTATTATGAATCATTATATTCATAGATTTTACTCGAATGGGTTCTCTATCCTTCCTGCTCAAGGCATCGGCTACCACATTTGCCTTCCCCGGGTGGTAACGAATCTCAAAATCGTAATCATTCAATAATTCAATCCACCTACGCTGCCTCATATTCAGTTGTTTCTGATTAAATATGTGTTGAAGACTTTTGTGGTCGGTATATATAATACTTTTGACCCCATATAAGTAGTGCCTCCAAGTCTTTAATGCAAAAACAACCGCGCCTAATTCCAAATCATGCGTCGTATAATTTTGTTCGTGAATCTTCAATTGTCTAGACGCATAAGCAATCACCTTCGTTCGTTGCATTAATACACAACCGAGACCTTGCTTTGATGCGTCACAATAAATCACAAAATCACCATTCCCTTCAGGCAATGACAATATAGGTGCCGTAGTTAGCTTTTTCTTCAATAACTGAAACGCTTTCTCTTGTTCATCATTCCATTCAAATTTCTTCCCTTTATGCGTTAATGCAGTCAAGGGTTTTGCTATTCTGGAAAAGTCTTGGATGAACCTTCTGTAGTAACCAGCTAGTCCTAAAAACTGGCGTATGTGTTTCGGAGTTTTCGGGGTTTCCCACTTTTCAACAGTTTCTATCTTTGCCGGATCCACCTTAATACCTTCTTTGTTCACTATGTGACCGAGGAATTGAACTTCTTCCAACCAAAATGCACACTTTGAAAACTTAGCGTACAATTCTTCCTTCCTCAATACTTCTAACACCTTTCTCAAATGTTCACCGTGTTCTTGGTCATTCTTTGAGTAAATAAGTATGTCATCAATGAAAACAATGACAAACTTGTCAAGGTATGGTCCACACACTCGGTTCATAAGGTCCATGAACACAGCTGGTGCATTAGTTAAACCAAACGGCATGACCATAAACTCGTAATGACCGTAACGTGTTCTGAAAGCAGTCTTTGGAATATCATCTTCTTTCACCCGCATTTGATGATACCCGGAACGTAAGTCAATCTTTGAATAAACAGACGAGCCTTGTAGTTGATCAAATAAGTCATCGATTCTCGGTAGTGGGTAGCGGTTCTTGATGGTAAGTTTGTTCAACTCTCGGTAGTCGATACACAACCTGAATGTACCATCTTTCTTCTTGACAAACAAAACAGGAGCTCCCCACGGTGATGTGCTTGGTCGAATGAAACCACGCTCTAAAAGTTCTTGTAATTGGCTTTGCAGTTCTTTCATCTCGCTGGGTGCGAGTCTGTAAGGAGCACGAGCTATTGGTGCAGCTCCTGGTACAAGATCTATTTGAAATTCAACGGATCGATGTGGGGGTAATCCCGGTAATTCTTTCGGAAATACATCGGGAAATTCTTTTGCAATAGGAACATCATTGATGCTCTTTTCTTCAGTTTGTACTTTCTCGACGTGTGCTAGAACAGCATAACAACCTTTTCTTATTAGTTTTTGTGCCTTCAAATTACTAATAAGATGTAGCTTCGTGTTGCCCTTTTCTCCGTACACCATTAAGGGTTTTCCTTTTTCTCGTATAATGCGAATTGCATTTTTGTAACAAACGATCTCCGCTTTCACTTCTTTCAACCAGTCCATACCGATTATCACATCAAAACTCCCTAACTCTACTGGTATCAAATCAATCTTAAATGTTTCGCTAACCAGTTTAATTTCTCGATTCCGACATATATTTTCTGCTGAAATTAATTTACCATTTGCTAATTCGAGTAAAAATTTACTATCCAAAGGCGTCAATGGACAACTTAATTTAGCACAAAAATCTCTACTCATATAGCTTCTATCCGCACCCGAATCAAATAAAACGTAAGCAGATTTATTGTCAATAAGAAACGTACCCGTAACAAGCTCCGGGTCTTCCTGTGCCTCTACCGCATTAATATTGAAAACTCTTCCACGGCCTTGTCCATTCGTGTTCTCCTGGTTCGGGCAATTTCTAATAATGTGGCCTGGTTTTCCACATTTATAACAAACTACATTGGCATAACTTGCTCCGACACTACTTGCTCCGCCATTACTCATTCCGACACCATTTGTTCCTTTCGTTCTATTAACCCCTGGTCCGTAGACCTCACACTTCGTCGCGCTATGACCATTTCTTTTACACTTGTTGCAAAATTTGGTGCAGAACCCCGAGTGATTCTTTTCACACCTTTGGCATAGTTGCTTCTGATTGTTGTTGTTGTTGCGGTTATTATTGTTGTTGGGATGATTGTTGTAGTTGCTGTTGTTGTTGTTGTTGTTGTTGGGCCGTTTGTTGTAGTTGCGATTGATGTTGCGATTGTTGGGATAATTGTTGCGATTATTGTTGTAATTGCTGTTGTTGTTGTATTGGTGATTCTTATCACCGTTTTCCTCCCACTTTCTTTTAACTTGCTTCACATTGGCCTCTTCAGCAGTCTGTTCTTTAATTCTTTCTTCAATCTGGTTCACTAGTTTGTGAGCCATTCTACATGCCTGTTGTATGGAGGCGGGCTCGTGTGAACTTATATCTTCTTGGATTCTTTCCGGTAATCCTTTCACAAATGCGTCGATCTTCTCTTCCTCATCTTCGAATGCTCCCGGACACAATAGGCACAATTCTGTGAATCGTCTTTCGTACGTGGTAATATCAAATCCTTGGGTTCGTAACCCTCTAAGTTCTGTCTTGAGCTTATTGACCTCGGTTCTGGGACGGTACTTCTCGTTCATCAAGTGCTTGAATGCTGACCACGGTAGTGCGTACGCATCATCTTGTCCCACTTGCTCTAGATAGGTATTCCACCATGTTAACGCAGAACCTGTGAAGGTATGCGTAGCGTACTTCACTTTGTCCTCTTCAGTACACTTACTTATGGCAAACACCGATTCAACCTTCTCGGTCCACCGTTTCAATCCGATCGGTCCTTTGGTTCCATCAAATTCCAAAGGTTTGCAGGCAGTGAATTCTTTGTAGGTGCATCCTACACGATTTCCTGTACTGCTAGATCCAAGGTTATTGTTGGTATGTAGCGCAGCCTGTACTGCGGCTATGTTTGAAGCTAGAAAAGTACGGAATTCCTCTTCATTCATATTCACGGTGTGTCGAGTAGTCGGTGCCATTTCCTTCAAAATAGTTAAATGGAACAAGTTAATCATACAGAATATTAAGAGTAGTTAATAGTATTTCGTAGCATAATATGAACTCATTTATAAAAGCTTTTTCTTCATATTAGCGTTTTATAAGTTTAAATTCGGGTAGTACCTACCCGTTAAGTTCATACTTAGTAGCTAATATACAATTCAACTACTACAATTCTATATGAAAAACTGATTATAATAATATTTCGCGTTCAAACTTTTATACAATATTTTACAAACTTACAATACCGCTTATTTTACATAAAGCATGAAATATAGCACACAATAACTTTGATACAAGATAGTTGTGAAGACAATTCTAGCTAGTACACAAGTCGTTCAGCAAAGGCAATAAAGACACGTAATTCATACGTCCAGAAACAAGTCATGCATTCTGGTTTTACTAGGACTACTTCCCATCCTTGGTCTTGTGCAACATAACCGTTATGGCCGTTGATAAGACAGCGTGTTGTAACGTCATCAAAGGGACGAGGGTTACGTAATGTCCAACAGTCCCGTAATAATCTAAAAACCTCATTTCTTACCCCAATTACCGACTCCGTCACTTGTGGAAACGTTTTGTTTAATAGTTGTAGCCCGATGTTCTTGTTCTCACTTTGGTGAGAAGCGAACATTACTAATCCGTAAGCATAACATGCTTCTTTATGTTGCATGTTAGCCGCTTTTTCTAAATCACGAAGTCCAATATTCGGATATATTGAGTCAAAATAATTTCTTAACCCGTTGCGTAAAATAGCATTTGGGTTCCCCGCAATATATGCGTCAAAGTAAACACATCGTAACTTATGGGTTTCCCAATGTGATATCCCCCATCTTTCAAACGAAAGTCTCTTATAAACCAAGACATTCTTGGAACGTTCTTCGAATGTCTTACAAACTGATCTCGCCTTAAATAGTTGTGCCGAAGAATTCTGGCCGACTCTAGACAAGATTTCATCAATCATGTCTCCGGGTAGGTCTCTTAAAATATTGGGTTGTCTATCCATTTTGTGTTTTTAAACTGTAAAATAGACAAGAGTTAGATTCATAAAAAAAAATACTTATTAATACAAGCAATTTTTACATATATCATAAAGCATAAGAACACTATATTCCATATATTACACCACACGAATACAACTATCTTATTCCGACTCGCTCGTTTCTTCTTCTTCGGTTTTGGTTCGTTTTGCCAAGTTTCTAGGGATATATGATGTTCCCCTAATACGAGCCGTCGTTGTCCACATTGGTTTAGAAAAACCTGGTGGTTTAGAGGTTCCCGGGTCATTGTTACAATTTAAGGACTTCGGGGGTTGACGATACATATAAAGTTCATCGGGGTTGGAATTAGATTTCTCTATTTTTATGCCCTTTCCCTTATTATTTTCTTTTGCCTTTTTAAATTCAGTTGGGGTAATTTCTATAACATCATCGGAATTCTCGTCGGAATCCGATTCATCGGAGAATTGGTAATCCTCCCAATATTTTGCTTCCTTGGCGGAAACACCATTGACCATAATTAACTTTGGTCGGTTGGTTGAGGATTTTCTTTTACTTAACCGTTTTATTATTTCCCCCACCGGTTCTATTTCTTCATCCGGTTCCGATTCTTCTTCCGGTTCCGATTCTTCTTCCGGTTCCGACTCTTCTTCCGGTTCCTCTTCGGGAACTTGTGAATCAGTCCACAAATCATTCCAATTTACATTTGACTCTTCATTATTATTAGGTGAGTCAATGGGACTTGTTCTAGAGGTAGACATCTATCACATAATATCAAACACGTTAAGAGATTAATATATCACATAATATTCATATGTTAAAAATATATAGTTTCCAACAAAAATGTTAAGCAATCATTTTTAAAGAAAACACGGTCGAAGTCCAGACTCACTAATGCATCCTAACAAACTCGATAAGACACACTAATGCAAATTTTCTGGTTCTCTAAGACCAACGCTCGGATACCAACTGAAATGTCCCGTTCTTATTGATTAAAAACGTTCCATATTAATTGATTTCGTTGCGAGGTTTTGACCTCTATATGAGACGTTTTTCAAAGACTGCATTCAGTTTTAAACAAACCATAACCTTTATTTCATCAATAAAGGTTTAAAAAGCTTTACGTAGATTATCAAATAATGATAATCTAAAATATCCTGTTTACACACGACCATTACATAATGGTTTACAATACAAATATGTTACAACAAAATAAGTTTCTTGAATGCAGTTTTTACACAATATCATACAAGCATGGACTCCAAATCTTGTCCTTATTTAAGTATGCGACAGCAGAAGCTCTTAATAATCACCTGAGAATAAACATGCTTAAAACGTCAACAAAAATGTTGGTGAGTTATAGGTTTAACCTATATATATCAAATCGTAACAATAGACCACAAGATTTCATATTTCAATACACATCCCATACATAGAGATAAAAATCATTCATATGGTGAACACCTGGTAACCGACAATAACAAGATGCATATATAAGAATATCCCCATCATTCCGGGACACCCTTCGGATATGATATAAATTTCGAAGTACTAAAGCATCCGGTACTTTGGATGGGGTTTGTTAGGCCCAATAGATCTATCTTTAGGATTCGCGTCAATTAGGGTGTCTGTTCCCTAATTCTTAGATTACCAGACTTAATAAAAAGGGGCATATTCGATTTCGATAATTCAACCATAGAATGTAGTTTCACGTACTTGCGTCTATTTTGTAAATCATTTATAAAACCTGCATGTATTCTCATCCCAAAAATATTAGATTTTAAAAGTGGGACTATAACTCACTTTCACAGATTTTTACTTCGTCGGGAAGTAAGACTTGGCCACTGGTTGATTCACGAACCTATAACAATATATACATATATATCAAAGTATGTTCAAAATATATTTACAACACTTTTAATATATTTTGATGTTTTAAGTTTATTAAGTCAGCTGTCCTCGTTAGTAACCTACAACTAGTTGTCCACAGTTAGATGTACAGAAATAAATCGATAAATATTATCTTGAATCAATCCACGACCCAGTGTATACGTATCTCAGTATTGATCACAACTCAAACTATATATATTTTGGAATCAACCTCAACCCTGTATAGCTAACTCCAACATTCACATATAGAGTGTCTATGGTTGTTCCGAAATATATATAGATGTGTCGACATGATAGGTCGAAACATTGTATACGTGTCTATGGTATCTCAAGATTACATAATATATAATACAAGTTGATTAAGTTATGGTTGGAATAGATTTGTTACCAATTTTCACGTAGCTAAAATGAGAAAAATTATCCAATCTTGTTTTACCCATAACTTCTTCATTTTAAATCCGTTTTGAGTGAATCAAATTGCTATGGTTTCATATTGAACTCTATTTTATGAATCTAAACAAAAAAAGTATAGGTTTCTAGTCGGAAAAATAAGTTACAAGTCGTTTTTGTAAAGGTAGTCATTTCAGTCGAAAGAACGACGTCTAGATGACCATTTTAGAAAACATACTTCCACTTTGAGTTTAACCATAATTTTTGGATATAGTTTCATGTTCATAATAAAAATCATTTTCTCAGAATAACAACTTTTAAATCAAAGTTTATCATAGTTTTTAATTAACTAACCCAAAACAGCCCGCGGTGTTACTACGACGGCGTAAATCCGGTTTTACGGTGTTTTTCGTGTTTCCAGGTTTTAAATCATTAAGTTAGCATATCATATAGATATAGAACATGTGTTTAGTTGATTTTAAAAGTCAAGTTAAAAGGATTAACTTTTGTTTGCGAACAAGTTTAGAATTAACTAAACTATGTTCTAGTGATTACAAGTTTAAACCTTCGAATAAGATAGCTTTATATGTATGAATCGAATGATGTTATGAACATCATTACTACCTTAAGTTCCTTGGATGAACCTACTGGAAAAGAGAAAAATGGATCTAGCTTCAATGGATCCTTGGATGGCTCAAAGTTCTTGAAGCAAAATCATGACACGAAAACAAGTTCAAGTAAGATCATCACTTGAAATAAGATTGTTATAGTTATAGAAATTGAACCAAAGTTTGAATATGATTATTACCTTGTATTAGAATGATAACCTACTGTAAGAAACAAAGATTTCTTGAGGTTGGATGATCACCTTACAAGATTGGAAGTGAGCTAGCAAACTTGAAAGTATTCTTGATTTTATGAAACTAGAACTTTTGGAATTTATGAAGAACACTTAGAACTTGAAGATAGAACTTGAGAGAGTTCAATTAGATGAAGAAAATTGAAGAATGAAAGTGTTTGTAGGTGTTTTTGGTTGTTGGTGTATGGATTAGATATAAAGGATATGTAATTTTGTTTTCATGTAAATAAGTCATGAATGATTACTCATATTTTTGTAATCTTATGAGATATTTCATGCTAGTTGCCAAATTATGGTTCCCACATGTGTTAGGTGACTCACATGGGCTGCTAAGAGCTGATCATTGGAGTGTATATACCAATAGTACATACATCTAAAAGCTGTGTATTGTACGAGTACGAATACGGGTGCATACGAGTAGAATTGTTGATGAAACTGAACGAGAATGTAATTGTAAGCATTTTTGTTAAGTAGAAGTATTTTGATAAGTGTATTGAAGTCTTTCAAAAGTGTATAAATACATATTAAAACACTACATGTATATACATTTTAACTGAGTCGTTAAGTCATCATTAGTCGTTACATGTAAGTGTTGTTTTGAAACCTTTAGGTTAACGATCTTGTTAAATGTTGTTAACCCAATGTTTATAATATCAAAAGAGATTTTAAATTATTATATTATCATGATATTATGATGTACGAATATCTCTTAATATGATATATATACATTAAATGTCGTTACAACGATAAACGTTACATATATGTCTCGTTTCAAAATCATTAAGTTAGTAGTCTTGTTTTTACATATGTAGTTCATTGTTAATATAATTAATGATATGTTTACTTATCATAATATCATGTTAACTATATATTAACCATATATATGTCATCATATAGTTTTTTTTACAAGTTTTAACGTTCGTGAATCACCGGTCAACTTGGGTGGTCAATTGTCTATATGAAACCTATTTCAATTAATCAAGTCTTAACAAGTTTGATTGCTTAACATGTTGGAAACATTTAATCATGTAAACATCAATCTCAATTAATATATATAAACATGGAAAAGTTCGGGTCACTACATACATAATGGTTTACAATACAAATATGTTACAACAAAATAAGTTTCTTGAATGCAGTTTTTACACAATATCATACAAGCATGGACTCCAAATCTTGTCCTTATTTTAGTATGCAACAGCGGAAGCTCTTAATAATCACCTGAGAATAAACATGCTTAAAACGTCAACAAAAATGTTGGTGAGTTATAGGTTTAACCTATATATATCAAATCATAATAATAGACCACAAGATTTCATATTTCAATACACATCCCATACATAGAGATAAAAATCATTCATATGGTGAACACCTGGTAACCGACATTAACAAGATGCATATATAAGAATATCCCCATCATTCCGGGACACCCTTCGGATATGATATAAATTTCGAAGTACTAAAACATCCGGTACTTTGGATGGGGCTTGTTGGGCCCGATAGATCTATCTTTAGGATTCGCGTCAATTAGGGTGTCTGTTCCCTAATTCTTAGATTACCAGACTTAATAAAAAGGGGCATATTCGATTTCGATAATTCAACCATAGAATGTAGTTTCACGTACTTGTGTCTATTTTGTAAATCATTTATAAAACCTGCATGTATTCTCATCCCAAAAATATTAGATTTTAAAAGTGGGACTATAACTCACTTTCACAGATTTTTACTTCGTCGGGAAGTAAGACTTGGCCACTGGTTGATTCACGAACCTATAACAATATATGCATATATATCAAAGTATGTTCAAAATATATTTACAACACTTTTAATATATTTTGATGTTTTAAGTTTATTAAGTCAGCTGTCCTCGTTAGTAACCTACAACTAGTTGTCCACAGTTAGATGTACAGAAATAAATCGATAAATATTATCTTGAATCAATCCACGACCCAGTGTATACGTATCTCAGTATTGATCACAACTCAAACTATATATATTTTGGAATCAACCTCAACCCTGTATAGCTAACTCCAACATTCACATATAGAGTGTCTATGGTTGTTCCGAAATATATATAGATGTGTCGACATGATAGGTCGAAACATTGTATACGTGTCTATGGTATCTCAAGATTACATAATATACAATACAAGTTGATTAAGTTATGGTTGGAATAGATTTGTTACAAATTTTCACGTAGCTAAAATGAGAAAAATTATCCAATCTTGTTTTACCCATAACTTCTTCATTTTAAATCCGTTTTGAGTGAATCAAATTGCTATGGTTTCATATTGAACTCTATTTTATGAATCTAAACAGAAAAAGTATAGGTTTATAGTCGGAAAAATAAGTTACAAGTCGTTTTTGTAAAGGTAGTCATTTCAGTCGAAAGAACGACGTCTAGATGACCATTTTAGAAAACATACTTCCACTTTGAGTTTAACCATAATTTTTGGATATAGTTTCATGTTCATAATAAAAATCATTTTCTCAGAATAACAACTTTTAAATCAAAGTTTATCATAGTTTTTAATTAACTAACCCAAAACAGCCCGCGGTGTTACTACGACGGCGTAAATCCGGTTTTACGGTGTTTTTCGTGTTTCCAGGTTTTAAATTATTAAGTTAGCATATCATATAGATATAGAACATGTGTTTAGTTGATTTTAAAAGTCAAGTTAGAAGGATTAACTTTTGTTTGCGAACAAGTTTAGAATTAACTAAACTATGTTCTAGTGATTACAAGTTTAAACCTTCGAATAAGATAGCTTTATATGTATGAATCGAATGATGTTATGAACATCATTACTACCTTAAGTTCCTTGGATAAACCTACTGGAAAAGAGAAAAATGGATCTAGCTTCAACGGATCCTTGGATGGCTCGAAGTTCTTGAAGCAGAATCATGATACGAAAACAAGTTCAAGTAAGATCATCACTTGAAATAAGATTGTTATAGTTATAGAAATTGAACCAAAGTTTGAATATGATTATTACCTTGTATTAGAATGATAACCTACTGTAAGAAACAAAGATTTTTTGAGGTTGGATGATCACCTTACAAGATTGGAAGTGAGCTAGCAAACTTGAAAGTATTCTTGATTTTATGAAACTAGAACTTTTGGAATTTATGAAGAACACTTAGAACTTGAAGATAGAACTTGAGAGAGATCAATTAGATGAAGAAAATTGAAGAATGAAAGTGTTTGTAGGTGTTTTTGGTCGTTGGTGTATGGATTAGATATAAAGGATATGTAATTTTGTTTTCATGTAAATAAGTCATGAATGATTACTCATATTTTTGTAATTTTATGAGATATTTCATGCTAGTTGCCAAATGATGGTTCCCACATGTGTTAGGTGACTCACATGGGCTGCTAAGAGCTGATCATTGAAGTGTATATACCAATAGTACATACATCTAAAAGCTGTGTATTGTACGAGTACGAATACGGGTGCATACGAGTAGAATTGTTGATGAAACTGAACGAGGATGTAATTGTAAGCATTTTTGTTAAGTAGAAGTATTTTGATAAGTGTATTGAAGTCTTTCAAAAGTGTATAAATACATATTAAAACACTACATGTATATACATTTTAACTGAGTCGTTAAGTCATCGTTAGTCGTTACATGTAAGTGTTGTTTTGAAACCTTTAGGTTAACGATCTTGTTAAATGTTGTTAACCCAATGTTTATAATATCAAATGAGATTTTAAATTATTATATTATCATGATATTATCATGTATGAATATCTCTTAATATGATATATATACATTAAATGTCTTTACAACGATAATCGTTACATATATGTCTCGTTTAAAAATCATTAAGTTAGTAGTCTTGTTTTTACATATGTAGTTCATTGTTAATATACTTAATGATATGTTTACTTATCATAGTATCATGTTAACTATATATATATATATATATATATATATATATCCATATATATGTCATCATATAGTTTTTACAAGTTTTAACGTTCGTGAATCACCGGTCAACTTGGGTGGTCAATTGTCTATATGAAACATATTTCAATTAATCAAGTCTTAACAAGTTTGATTGCTTAACATGTTGGAAACATTTAATCATGTAAATATCAATCTCAATTAATATATATAAACATGGAAAAGTTCGGGTCACTACATTTTGTTTATACAATTTATGGTTTAGAGTATAAATATAGTGTTTAGGGTTTAGTATATAGGATTTAGGGTTTAGTTTAGGGTTTAGGGTTTATAGTTTAGTGTATAGGGTTTAGGGTATATGATTTATAGTTTAGGGTTTAAGGTTTAAAGGTTTAGAGTATAAGTATAGTGTTTAGGGTTTAGTGTATAGGATTTAGGGTTTAGGTTTAGGGTTTATGGTTTATGGTTTAGTGTATAGGGTTTAGGGTATTTGGTTTATGGTTTAAGGTTTAAGGTTTAGAGTATAAATAGTGTTTAGGTTTTAGGGTTTAGTGTATAGGATTTAGGGTTTAGTGTATAGGATTTAGGGTTTAGGTTTGGGGTTTATGGTTTAGTGTATACGGTTTAGGGTATATGGTTTATGGTTTAGGGCTTAAAGTTAAGGTAAGAATGTATCTGGTTCAATTTTTCTTTCGTTAGTTAAGCCAACTTTTTCTAAAAGGGATTGGGGTTTGAAGTTGAAGGTTTAGGGTTTACAGTTTATTGTGTAAAGTTTAAGGGTTGGTGGTTTAGGGTTTAGAGTTTAGTGTATAGGGTTTAGTGTGTAGGGTTTAGTGTTTAGGGTTTATGGTTTAGCCTTTAAGGTTTAAGGTTTAGATTTTAAAATTTAAGATTTAAGGTTTAGGATATAGGGTTTAGGGTTTTGTTTTTACAATTCATGGTTTAGAGTATAGATATAAGGTTTAGGGTATAGGTTTTATGGTTTAGATTTAGGGTTTATGGTTTAGTGTATAGGGTTTAAGGTATATGGTTTAGGGTTTAGGGTTTATAGTTTAGGGTTTAGGGTTTAGTTTTTAGATTTAAGGTTTAGAGTTTAGGGGTTTAGAGTTTAAGGTTAAGGGTTTAGTGTGTAAGGTATAACGTTGGTGGTTTAGGGTTAGTTTAGGTTTTAGAGTTTAGGGTTTAGATATAGGGTTTGGGTTTAGAGTTTAGTGTATAGGGTTTATGATTTAGTGTTTAGGGTTTATTGTTTAAGGTTAGGGTTTAGGGTTTACATTTTAGAATTTATGAATTCGGGTGTAGATTATAGGGTTTAGGTTTTAAGGTTTATTGATTAGCGTTTAGTGTTTAGAGTTTAGGGTTAAGTATGTTTAAGGTTTAGATTTAGGATTTAGTGTTTAGGGAGTGAGATATGTTGATGAAGCTGAAAGTTAAAGTACAAATTGGGTTATCTTTTGAGCCATTTGATTCCTGTATTTTACCCATATGTTGGTATTTTACCCTTATGTTGCAACTGACCCATTAAACAAATTAATATTAAAACTTCTCCAATAAACCAATATTAGATAAAAACATAACAAAATTCACCTAATGCCAATTAATATGACAATATGGTTTAAACTGTTGCCCCTCTATCACGTTTAATTGTTCATATCGTTCACACAGAAAAAGAACAATTGGTATTTCTCTAAACTTAATACAGTTATCACTTAATACATTTGTTTATAGTACTTCAACTTCAAAGTTTACATATTGATCAACGTTATTTTGTTGAATCATTAAGCTACAGCAACTTCCCAACAAACTGTCCGTGAACAGTTTAAGAAAACAGTGAAAAAGAGGAATGCCTGTATCAACTGTAACAACAAGCTTATTGGTATTTAACGATTTATGATAAAGAAATGTGTTTGACCAAGTTTTAAGTTGAAGCAACACATACCAATAATACATCAACTCACCTTAAACGACTTACAATGACACAAAACATGCATTTTCCATCTTGCATCAAACATATTACATCAAGTGGTATTTTCCTTTGTCTACACACATCATACCTAATTACAATGTTTTGTTCAATATTATGTTAATGTTAATGTTAATATTACTATACCTGTTTTTATTTTAGCTTTAGAAACTTGGGAAGTCCGGGTGATCACACTGGCCAAACCAACATTGATGTCCATTACCAGTATCAAAATAATCATATCGCTAATGATGAAAATAATGAAAGTAGCTCAAGTTTAATTTACTTGGGACATCATAGTGACGAAGAATTGGCTCATGAATCAGATACAGAGTAAATGAATGAAGAAAACCAACATGCACAGCCCAACAATGAGCTCCACGACTGACAGGTTGTCTTTCCTGTACCAGCCGGACAAACTTGGGTACGCAGCCATTTCAATTTCAATGAAAAGTATTTTTTTTCGTCATTTAATTCTAAATTTAACGAGAATTCGTATTTATTAACTTCTGAAAGATGTAAAATTGTTGCTAATGAATGTAATAAAAAAAGCTGTAATAAAAAAATTTATTTAGTCCTTTAATTCAATTGTTCTGAAGCTAGATATGTCAATCGACGAATGATGGTAATTTTGATATGCTACAAATCTTATCATTAAACACGAGTTGCAACCAAACAACTAAAATGTATGATCTTATGTTTGTATAATCTTATTCTCCTGTATATTAAAAAAAATTGTCAATATAAATATGTTACAAATTGTATTCTTATGGAAACATCAACTTCATATTAATTATCTTCAATTGTTAGACTGTTTGAATAACCAGATTCAAAACAAAAAAACAAATACAATATAATATGATATTAATAAATGATTTCGCCCTTTATATTACAATATAATATACTCTTGTCCCCCTTCAAAAACCCCGCGAAATCGCGGGTCTTTAACTAGTATATAAATACATCATAGATTTCATAAACTAATAGATAACAACCCAAATGAATTTACACCAATTCTTACAAAAACACTCTTCATCACACAATGTGAGAACAACAAATTTGTCACAAGAGATAGCCAAGAATTTACACCTTTTGTCGCAATAGGATTCCCCTCGCTCCTGTCACATAGTGATACTCTAGTTTCAACACTCCGAAAGGTAAAAGGTGTAAATTTAACACCGTCAAGTTAGAGTGTTAAACAGTACATGTCAAGTTAGAGTGTTAAAAAGTACAGGTAGATTGACAAAATTTTACAAACAACTCCGTATAATAGCACTCTTAACCATGACGTGCCGTCATGAGATAACTGACTACTACATCAGCGCCACATCAGCACTTACTTCCTATCACTAACCAACCACTAAACTGCTAACATCTATGACGTACCCATCACTTAGGCTCACGTCTATTTTTTTATATTAAACTTTTATATTATTAACTTATATATAACATTTAAAATCCTAAAAATAAACATTTTATTATTAAAAAGAATATTACAAAGTCCTAAAAATAAAAAAATAAACGATTACAAAGTCTTAAAAATAAAAATAAAAACATTACAAAATCCTAAAAATAATAAATAAAAAAACGATTACAAAGTCCTAAAAATAAAAAAATAAAAACATTACAAAGTCCTAAAAAAAACGATTACAAAGTCCTAAAAAAAAAAAGAAGTTCAATACGACCCGATCGTGTCGTAACTCACGTAACCCTCATTGCTACTGTTGTGCGGGTAGTGAGGATGAGGTCGGGTGTTGAATTGTCGAGTCCAAATACCAATACAATACAACTCGATTCGGTTGCATTTGAGTTTGGCTCTCCCGAAAATTTCATGCCATTCTTTTTCGGTCGTGATAAACTCAAACTTATCGGTTTCTGGATCACAGTAAGCGAAATCCAAGGCCTCGAAGTCAACATATTCGCCTATGTAGTCGAACAAACGCCCCGTGTCCCAGTAGGTGATATTGAGTGACTCGAACGACTTACATTGCCCGGTCAGGTACATCTTTCAATCTTCGCTTAGTTGTCCCCCGTACCAAACATCCATCGAAACAGTTAAACGCGCCATCGTGTGTTTATGTTTGAGTGTGTGTTTTTTTGATCGAACGAGACAGTGTTGTGTTTATATATTGAGAGTGATCGGCAGTGTGTGTGTTGTGTTTGTGTTTGAGTGTGTGTGTTGTGTTCATATACATGTATATATAGCCTGCGAAAGTGAAGTTCAAAATTTGTTACCGATTAACCTCAAACGTTCACAAAACAGTGTATATATCCGTGATTCAAAATGTCGATCAACGAAAAAGTGGAGTATGGGGTACAACTGCGGACCCAACGGTGGAATGCTAATATCAACGCCGTTGGGCCACGGTATCAACGACTGTACCAACGGCGGTATCGATACGAGCACTCTAACAATCAATTTTTACATTTGGGCTGAGTTATTATTAGAACTTGACATCAGGCTTGGGCTTGGGCTTAAACTTGATAAATGCGCTACTTCAATGAAGGCTTTTAGGGTTCCGGTTTGTTAACAAACAATTGCTCATATTTAATTTTTTTTATTTATTATTTTTTTTTTAAATAAACAATTGCTCATCTGCTATCATAGATCAACATACCTGTAAGTCTGTAAATATGATAGATCACATTTTAGTAAAGACTTTTGTATCAGCAATATTTATTTATTATTTACTGATTTCCATTAGTGTCTTTTTTTTTTCTTTTTTCTTTTTTCTTTTTTAATTATCGAAGAGGCGAGACTATACTTGGTAAAACGTTATTACTTTGAATCTAACTTATCTATTAACATAGACTGATTTAACTTTTGACAAAGATAAAATTCATGGAACTTTAACAAAGATAAAATTGACGTAGCTTGTAACTCGATTCGAGTTGAGTTTAAATGAGTTCGAAGTGAGACTAAGGGTGCGTTTAATAGCATTGAATGATTTAGCGCTGAATGGTTCATAATCTGAATGATTTAGAGTCTCGGAATAAACTTGCTTTTGAATGAAAATAAACTGTTTGATAATGATTTTGAATTAACGATTGGGAATGAATAAAATTAACTTATTGACGTGTCACACGGGAAAAAATTCAATATACTTGTTTGTTAAGTATTCTGGATATGATTTGCAGAGGATATTACAGAAAATTTATGTGCTTAATGGTTGCTGAATGTTGAACCATTCAGCATCATATGTCATTTAGATGATGAACGATTCAGCATTATGCTGAACCATTCAATTAAGAAGTAAACAAACGCACCCTGGATAAAGCCTTCGTTTATTTATATTATATTCATATATTATTTCTAAAATATTAATATGATACATAATATAATTATATAGGTATTAACACATACATCTTTAGAGCGGACGGGCAAGCCGGAGGTGACTAACAGTAACCAACTTATTAAAGATTTTACTTCCTCTAGTAAAAACAAGTTCGAACTAGCCGAGCTTAAGCCTTAAGCTTAATATATTAAACTCGAAACCAATCAAATTCGAGCTCTTTGAATTTTAAACGAGCTGAGCTTGAGCTAGTCAAACTCGGACTCGATCAGCTATACACCCCCTACTTATAAATCTAATTAGGAGATCGTGACAGCTTCAATAGTTACCGACAATGTCACAAACAAATAAACATACTTTTAGACCAGTTCTTGCAATGCCTCTAAAATTTTGTTATCTAGTATTGTAAAAGCAATTTATGCCGGCTGAATTACATTGGAATGAAAGCCCCTATTTGTTTTGTGTTTCATTTCTTTAATCCACATGGCCTGCATCACTCCTCTCACCATTTATCTATCATCAGTTCATCACAAATCAATTATAAAATCATTTTTTTGAATCATCATCAACATGGAACCAAAGTTTCTTATCAACCAAACCAAATTCCCTGATTTTAACCCCTTTGAATTATATGATCATGTACATGATGATCACCAACACTTTCCACCACTCGAAATCGACAACTTAACACCAGAACTACCTTCGTTACAAGACGTAAACCTTAATCAGTTCGATACACCACAGTTTTCTGTCCATCTTCAAGAATTGAAAAATCATGATCCCATCAATTACAGTTCACTTTCAAAGTCAAAGTCAAAGTCAACATTTCCACCTCCAGGGACACTGGAGCTAATAAGTAATTACCAAAGCAAAATCAAACGTGTACGAGATGATTCAATCAATGATACCATAGTCGTAAGTGATGAAAATCTATCCACAGTTGAAATCATTGAACTTGCTGCTGAAAAGTTTATAAAGTTTTTTACACAAAGAGTTGATGGTTATACCATGTTTACACATCCGTACGGGTCCTCTGCTTTCACAAGCTTATCGGTAGATGAAACTAGGGAAGTTCAGCTAGTTTTCCAGCTTTTGACTGCTGCTGAAAAAGTTGGCCGAAAACAGTTCGAAATCGCTACTAGATACTTGTTGCAGTGTGGCCAGGTTGCTTCAGATGAAGGGACTCCAGTCGAACGCTTGGTTTATTATCTTAGTGAAGCTTTACACAAAAGAATGGGTAACGAAACTGGGATATATGTTTCTACGAGACGAGAAAAATTGGTGAGTATATTTGAATTTTAAACTACCCCTTCGTATCGTAGAGTTAATGAGATTTTCTAAAACTTTGTGTTAATTCAAAATTTTAATCGTTGAATTTAATCTCAAGTCTATTGTAATGGTGATGGAGTTTTTTTGACGTGTTGGTGGGTGGGGTGGGGTAGTTGGCGGTGACGTGTCAAATGTGTTGATAAAATGAGGGGTGGTAAGGTGGCGTGTTGAGTGGTGTGTCAAAATAAGATTCGAAGTTAGATGAAATAGGATAAAAGTGTTAAAAGTATAATAAAATAATATTAAACAAATTATGAAACTTGATTTAGTACAAGCACGCCAAATATCTTCCATGTGTGAAAGTGCCAAGAACACACACGCCACACCTTTTGAAGCTCAACACGCCGTGTTGTCAGCGTGCTCGTGGCGTGTTAGGTGAAAAATGGGTCGAACACGCCACGTTGCAATCGGTCTTATTAGGCAATGGCCTAGTGGTTGACGTTCTGGCTCCTCTAGAGAGGTATCTGGCTCAAATCTAACTATAAGCACATCTTGGGGGTGGCCAAGGGACGAAATGGTCACGGAATAACCTGGTTGCATCGCACACATCTGAGTAAAAATACTCGTTCGATCAATGAAAACTTTATCAGTTTAAATTTTATTAGGTTGATATATTAGTTCTCCGCCCCATTACTCGTCTTAGTTTTAAAAAATAGTGCTTTATGTTTGTATAAATGTTGGGTTACATATACTTGAAAACAGGGTTTAAAGAATGAAAATCCTATGGCAATGGGGTCAAATCCAACATTCTTGGCATGTCATCAAGGTCTTCCTTTCAATCAAGTTTTGCAATTTACCGGAGTACAAGCGATTCTAGATCAAGTAGGGACATCAAAAAAGATTCATTTGATTGATATTCACATTAGAAGCGGTGTACAATGGACGGCTATGATACAAGCAGCATCAGAACGAAAATCCCAAATCGAAATATTGAAACTAACTGCATTTGCAACATCCTCAGACGTCCAAAAAGTTAGTGAAACTGGAAAAAGATTGGAGAGTTTTGCTGCAAGTTTAAGTTTACCGTTTGTGTTTAAATCCCTCGTGTTATCTGACATCTCCGAGGTTGAAGAACAACAATTTGAAGTACAAGAGGGTGAAACCGTTGCAATCTATTGTCATTTGATACTAAGAACATTGATTTCGAGGACTCAAGGTTTAGAAAAATTGATGAGAGCGATTAGGATGATCAATCCGTCGATTATTGTAATGGCTGAGGTGGAAGCTAACCATAATTCAACATCTTTTGTGAACAGGTTTACTGAGACATTATTCTTTTATGGTGCACTATTTGATTGCTTAGAAGCATGTATGAGTCGAAATAACGCTCATAGAGCCATATTGGAAGGTGCTCATCTTGCGGATGGAATGCAAAACATTGTGGCAAATGAAGGGGACGAGCGAATAAGTAGGAGTGTAGGTATGAATACGTGGAGATCGTTTTTTGTGAGGTTTGGAATGGAGGAAATCGAGTTAAGTAATTCGTGTATGTATCAAGCTAACCTCGTGTTGAAACAGTTTTCATGTGCAAGTTCTTGCACAATTGAGAATAACGGCAAGTGTTTAATCGTCGGGTGGAAAGGAACCCCGTTGCATTCGCTTTCAACGTGGAGGTTCGTTCATTAGTAAAGCTCGATCATCGAATTAGATAGCCAATTTCTTGTGATAACTATTCGGTAGGAATTATGATATGAGCCTGTATTGTAAGTTAAGTATTAACATATATTTGTCAATTTAAACTCATACGTATTCACTTAGTTTTGTAAATTTCTTGGACACGATTTAATCAACTCTACGTATTATGTTATGAGCCTTCTCGCGTACTAGTGATGTTAGTTTGAACCTAGCTACTATTTCTTGTGAGGATATCATCATGGCATCAACTATGTATATGTATTGATCATCTTATGATGGTTTTTTACGTATGAAATGTGTTATGTAAAAGAATCTGTAGCTATACAGTGTAATCATACATTCATACATCTTAGCTTTAGTGGCAATTATCACGTCCACATAATTCAATGGTGGCAATTATCACGTCCACATAATTCATTCGAGGAATGTTTTGCTTTTGTCTATCTCGTCAAACATTTATAAAAGCATTTCATGTATTCGCAGTTCAAAATGTATTTCAAAAGCATTTAATAAAGCAGTTGTAAAAGTAGCGCATGAATTCTCAGTCCCAAAAATGTAAAGAGTAAAAGGGGATCAAATGAACTCACATAATGTATTTTGTATTAAAAATACATATGACGACATTGAACAATGCAGGGTTGGCCTCGGATTCACGAACCTATATCCAGTATATATATTAAAACATATAATCGTAATAGAATAATTTCATTTTTTTATATCATATTTAATGTGCTTCGAGGACAAGGATATGATGGAGCTAGTAACATGCGTGGAGAATGGAATGGGTTACAAGCTTTAATGTTGAAGGAATGCCCTTATGCGTATTATATTCATTGTTTTGCTCATCAATTGCAACTAGCTTTAGTTGCGGCATCTAAAGAGGTGGTTGAAGTGCACAAATTTTTTAAGAATCTGAACTTCATTATTAATGTGCTTGATTCTTCTTCTAAACATCACGATCAGTTACAAGATGCTCAAGTCAGCGAAATTGCACATCTGGCCGAAATTGGAGAGCTTGAAAGTGGCAAAGGAGCAAATCAAATCCAACGTTTGCAAAGACCTGGAGATACAAGATGGAGTTCACATTATCGATCGATACGTAGCTTATTGAAATTGTATGTTCCCGCCATTGTAGTGCTATGTGAAATTGCTATTAATGAGTCTACTTCTTCACAAAAAGGTGATGCTTCTTTTGCTCTTACGGAATTATTGTCATTTGATTTTGTTTTTGTTATGCATTTGATGAAGAAGATAATGAGTAGAACCGACAAGATTTGTCAAGCTTTTCAACGTAAATCTCAAGATATAGTTAATGCTTTGAGTTTGGTTTCCACTACAAAGATGTTGATTCAAAATCTAAAGGAAGAAAGTTGGCAGTCACTTTTGGATAAAGTTGTTAGTTTTTGTGAGTCAAATAACATTGAAGTTCCTAAAATGACACAAACTTAGAAAGATATAGTTCGATCTCGTTCAAAAAAAGATGATGTGACTGTTGAACATCATTATCGAGTTGATGTGTTCATTGCGGCTATTGATAGTCAATTGCATGAGTTGAACTCAAGATTCAGTGAGTCTGTGACAAAACTTCTTCAACTTAGTGTTACTTTGGACCCTAAAAAATCGTTTGAAAAAAACGATATTTGTAAATTAGCAAAAAAGTTCTATCCTTCAGACTTTACAGAGCAGGATATTATTCAGCTAAAACTTGAGTTGCGACATTATGAGCTAGATGTGCCTAATGATCTTGAATTTAAAAAAATTCAAACCGTTGCGAAGTTATGTAGAGGCCTACACGAAACTAAGAGGTCGGATTCATACCCTTTGCTTGATAGATTGATTCGTCTTGTATTAACTCTTCCGGTTTCAACCGCAACAAGTGAAAGAGCTTTCTCATCAATGAAAATGGTTAAAACGAGACTTCGTAGCAGCATGAGTGACGATTTTTTAAAAAATTGTTCGCTTCTTTACATTGAAAGGGATATTGTAGACAAAATTTCTATTGATGGGATAATAGATGATTTCGCTTTCAAGAAACCTAGACGTGTCCAACTTTAAATGCCTAAGGTATTTTTTAAAATAGCTTACTTTTTGTGTATGTTTAATAGTTATTTAACTTATGCAATAGTTTTAACTAAATTATTACTACTGATAGGTTACTCAATGAGACTACAGATCGACGTTGCAGGAATTAATCTATCTTTTTGAAGATTTTTTTTGGAAAAATAATCAGTGAAGTATCACTATATCTCATATTCTTTTGAAAAACTTATTAGTGTAAGGGATTAATGAAGTATTACCATATCTCCAAGTTATGATGTACTACTATATATGAAAATTTTATGTTAAAATTAACTTTTTTGTAAATTGCATCCCCTATCCGTGAATCCTGGCTTCGTCTCTGTTAGTAGTCATTTGTGAAAGTACACTTAGTGATGTTTGTTTTGTAAGATGTTTTTGTCTAAAGATCTGCGAACCATATCTGTAAAAAAATGTGACCAAAAGGTCTGTATGTTGACTAGTGAAGACTGTATATTTTTTATGTCTATAATCTATATAGTCTAATAAACTTCTAAAATGATAACATCATCATTAAGCTAAATTACCCTTTACTTTTTATAATGATGATGTCATAATTATATATTAATTTAATTAAAAAATAATACAAAATCTTTTATAAGGGGAAATATTAATATCTCCTAAATTGTAATTTTTTTTTTTTTAAAATTTAAAAAGCATTTATTATTATTAATAATTATTATTATTATATAAATATTCAGCATGTATTATTAATATAAATATTCAACTTTGAGCGAATTTTATTTTGTAAAATCAACGACAAGTTTCTTAGTCTGAATCCGTGGTTCTACGGGGCAATAAACTAAATGACTTTAACATTTACATTCACTTAATACCTAAAACATATCATCAAATTGTTTCGTTTAAACAAACTCGTGTTTCCACGGGTCATTTCACTAGTATAACTTAATTCTGTCTGTAACACATTAAAACATATTTCTAAGTCTGCGAAACTGCAGACGTAATACGATATTATTTTTTCTTATGTCTTTAAAAAACTAATTGTCTAGCAATAAAAATGTCTGCATGCACGCAGACATGAGATATAATAAGATCTGCATATAGAAAAACAAACAACACCTTAATTTTTTTTTAACCATCCAGGCATAGCTTGGATGGCCACCAACACTTTCAATGAAGGTGAGGTCACGGGTTCGATTCCCTTCAAGGCACTTCAAACGCTTGGGGCGAACTTAAGAGACCAATAGCCTGAGGATGCTTTACCTGGTAGCGGTGGAGGGTTGGCTTGCCGTTTACCCGGGGTTTACCCGCTGCGGGGGGGCCAATGTGCCCGTTCGTAGTATGGGTTCCTCGTAAAAAAAAAAAAAAAAAAAAAAAAAAAAAAAAAAAAAAAAAAACCTTAATTTTGGTTTGGAACTGGTGGCTCAAATAGCGTGTAATAACGAATATTAGTCTTAGTTTACAACTTACATAGTTAGATGGGCCAGCTGTTGAAGTTATATGGGCTTAAATTACCTGAATAATTGCACAAAATCGTTTCAAAGCATGTCAAACTGTCAAAGGTGGTTGCTATCTTAATTAAAAAGTATATGAGACTTTAAAACAAATAAAAACGATTCATGGCATTATATCATGTTACTCCGTATCCCTATAATATGCAACTGCCGTTAGGAATTCATATGATTGTTCCCAAAACATTTACAATATATAAGCCCATTTCGTTTTAGGTGTTTAAAATTGCAAACTTGGTTTTTTTTTTTTTTTTTTTTTTTTTTTAACAGCTATTGGGATCATCCGAGGAGGACTAAACCACCCGTTGCGCTCATCTCCCGTTTTGACTATGCCGATGCAGCGATAATAACCCCGTCCCCATCGTTGTCCGAGAGGAAACCTTGAAACCGATTCAAGGGCACGAACAAGTAAAAATCCCCCCCCCCCCCCCCCCCCCCCCCGTGCTATGGGTGAATATACTTCATGGCATGGATGAAATTGTGTTTTTAATAAGTAGCCAACGGGGGTCGAACTCCTGACCTCCCCTAAAGGAGGTAGACCATCAGATAGATACACCAGATCTAAAACTATATAAACCTATTAATTACGGATATAATTTTTTCAATTGCAATAATGACAATATCAAACCACGCAGGATTGCCTGAGTGACCACCGAGTTGCCCAATGAAGCACACCACCTGGGTTCAATTCCTGGCTATGCCAAATTGTTCAAAAAGGGAGTGTAAATAGAGAGTGTGCATAATGCGCAATTCACCCGGTACCAGGTCTCGCGCTCAGGGGGCTTGATTACCCGAGATTTTACCTTCTATGGGGAAGTCAATGTGCTCATTCATAAGAGCGTTTGCTCGCTTATAAACAAAATGACAATGTCAATTTTACAGTAGTTTTCCTTGGTCATATATGATACGTAGTATAACTTTCAATACTTTAGTTTTTATCTATACTTTTTAAATACAAACAGGTTAACTAGTACCCTCAGTTGGTTATGCAACTGGAGACAATTTTTGGCCAAAAATTACATAACGTCTTAGGTTCATCCGTTCATGTAAGGGTGTCTCTATCACCACAACTGTTAAGTGAGTTAGAGATGTATTCTCATTGTAAATAAATACAAGTACATACTTATGAGTCAGGTTACCACTTGCCACCTATCAACGATAGTCAATTTACCAAGTTTCAAAATATCTTATTAAGGCCTTTTCATTTTAATGGCAAATATCAAAAATTAATGCTTAAATGGTTTCAAATTGAATAAACATTAAATAATTATTAATGTAATAGATAAATATAGATATGGATATCCACAATAATTATATAGTTATGAAGATAAATTTTTATAGTTTTAGTTTTAGTTTTTGCCAAAATAAATAAATAAATAAATAAATAAATAAATAAATAAATAAATAAATAAATAAATAAATAAATAAATAAATATTTATATAGTTATGAAGATATAATAAAAATATCAGTAATAATAACTCCTGCTACTGTACTATTCCGTATTAATTTAGTGGGGAAAATGTGTAAGTTGTGGGATTGCAAGTTGGACTGATAAGATCATAAGCTGCGCATTCTTTGACTGATCTGGTACATAAAAGTTGGGTGAGCGAAGACTGGCTGAAGTTACGTTTTTCACTTTGTGTTACCCCTAAATTTTGATGGAATTCATTCGACTTGGTGAAATTATTGTCTCGTTGACCAAAATGTGTAGTGTTAAATAATATGAAAACTAGTGAAATGACCCGTGAAATCACGGGTTTGTTTAAACGAAACAGTTTAATGATATATTGTAGGTATTAAGCGAATGTAAATGCTAAGTCATTTAGTTTAATGACCTGTGGAATCACGGATTTCAATAATTAAATTTGTCGTTGTTTTTACAAACATATTGAGACATGTATTTTCGCATATACATGTAACGTAATTAATTCCGTAAAGCAAATTCATATTTGAATATTAACAATAATTATAATTATAATTACGATAATAAAAAATAAATAATAGTAATAAAGTTAAAGTTTGCTTATAAATTGAATATTTATATTTTTAATAATAATTAAAAATTATTAGTAATAAAAATCCCTCTTAAAATATTTTAAAAATTAAAACACAATTATTATATAAAGGTTGTACAATATGCTTCAAAATTTGTACATGTGTTCATTGAGTGTTTTTTAGAAGATTGTACAATTTGTTTTAAAGTTTGTAAATATGATCATGAGAGTGTTTTATCATAAGGTTATACATAATGCTTCAAATATTGTATAATTAATATTTTATATTTTTATTTAAAAAAATTGTATTAATGACATCATCATGAGGGGCTCACAATTTTTCTTTTTATTTTTGAATTTTTTTAGGCTTGGATAATTCTTAATTATGACATCATCATGATAGAGATTTAATATATACAATAGATAATCAGTAGCGCTTAAATGAAATTTATTACTTTCCTCCTTTTTGGTTAAAATAAACGAAACTCATATAGAAACGGAAATATTTTTGAAAAGAAAATGTCTTTAACCAAAAGATACATTTGAGGATGCGATCATGCGCGTACCTAAAAAGCGAAATAACAAATTAACTGTCTATAACCGAACCTCACCTATCAGAACCAAACCTTACAATTAGGACAAAACAAAATACGTTAGACATAAACGACCTACTCCCAACAAACAATCACAACCGAGATAAGCAAAAACAACAAAACAAAGGACCTAAACTTTTTACATTTAACCATCAATAATTTTTTGGCGAATTTTTTTTCAAGAACGTTTGAAGACTCGTCGATATTTTAATCTGTTTTTTAATCGTTAAAAATGTCACTATTGACCGTGTATAAGAATTCTCCATTAATTTTATATTCACCAATAAAATCTGTATTTTAACCGCTAAAATCTATTTTAATCGGTAGAAATGAAATTGAATCTTACAAGCACAACCCAAAATAATAAGGTCATTCATATCTTAGCTCTTTTAACCGATTTATTTTTCATATCAATGTCACATCAGCATGAACTCTTTTTACTTTCATTTTACTAACTTTTCATTAAACATAACCATCCAGGCCTAGCCTGGGTGGCCACCAGCACTTTCAATGAAGGGGAGGTCTCGGGTTCAATCCTAAGGGGTGCCCGCATTTAATGACCAAACTGGAGAATGCCTTACCTGGTAGCGGTGGAGGGCTGGCTTGCCGTTTACCCGGGGTTTACCTGCGGTGGGGGGGCCAATGTGCTCTGGCCCATAGTGGGGTTCCTCGTAAAAAAAAAAAAAAAAAAAAAAAAAAAAAAAAAAAAAACTTTTCATTAAACACTTTATATTTTCACTAAATAATACTCCACCTACAAAAATATCCATAAAACATAATATGTACAAGTCATAAAACAAAAAGTACAAATTAGAAAAGTAATGAGTTCACCCTCAACACCAAAAGCATGCAAGGATTTGACTAGCGTTTAGTTTAACCTTGAGAGTGGCTGTGACAACCCGAAAATTTCCAACCAAATTTAAACTTTAATCTTTATATGTTTCCGACACGATAAGCAATATTTGTTAAGTTAAATTTCAAGAATTTTAAACTATATTCATACATTCATTCAACCTCGACCAAGTTCCAACGATTCACGAACCATTAAACGAATATGATTATATATGTATATGTGTATATATATTATAACTTGAAACGTAAACAAAATATTAGATTAAATACTTTATATGATTGTATCTGTTTCAAAATGTTTATCAATGGAATTAGAAGATAAGATCAAATGATTGAATTATCAGATATATTGAATTATGATTACAAGTCTCTGTTGAAAGGCTCACGTTGATTTGAGAAATCTTTCCATTTTAACAATATTCGGAAAATGGTAAAGTGATTTATAAATAAGAACAAATTGTCAATCATTGAGAACTAGACAAAGGATAGTGGAAGATTGAATCTCATAAAGACTCGATTGATCTATTTAGTTTTAAACGTACAAAAACGTTTTCAGTTTAAAAAGAACTTTATTATTAAAACGTATATAACTTTTATAAATATCTAGAACCACTTTTGACAACTCATTACTTAACTAGTATGATAAAGATAACGATATTTATATTTTATTTTATTAAATATATATAACGATTTAAATTAATATTATATATATTTATACGCGTATTATACGTACATAGTTTTATACTTTTACTATACTTAAACTTTACCTTTACTTTATTTTTACTTTACTTTAACTTTAATAATTCACTTTAATAATTTATACTTTAATAATTCATACTTTAATAATTCATACTTTAATAATTCACTTTAATAATTCATACTTTAATAATTCACTTTGATAGAAGGAAGAGTAGAAACCCTGACAAAAATGGTGTGTGATTAACAAGCTAAACTTGCTTTACCAACAGCATCAACAGTACAGTCAGCGTTACCAGCATCGTCAGTACAGTCAACATCCAAATCAACAACACCGATAACATCACAAACTCCGTCAGTTCAAGAATCACTGTGGACATCATTACGAATCAATAACGTGTATATTTTATCAACGAGTTATGAAGAATTAACTCATTCCATCTGAAGAAATTATATGTATATTATATATATATATATATATATATATATATATATATATATATATATATATATATATATATATATATATATATATATATTGAAATAAATCTTTCCGTGCTAAGCTATTGTGTGTGAATCTTAACTACTCGGTTAATTCATATTACAAATATGCAATAATGTACGTCCTTCGGCCGCAACTTAACCAGCGTTAACTACAATCTCTGTCGCAATTCAACAAATTCCAATTCATAATAAATCAAGTATATATTTGATTTTACACTTTCATCATCGATGTACCCGAAACTTTTCAGGTAACATCATTCGTACTTTGCAAAATTCACAAGAATTCCACGAACCGAACATCATACATCAACAAATAACGAAGTATTGATTCATAATTTCAATGTCATTAAAGAAATACTGCGTAAAAGTTATGTACTTTTTAAAGCCTTTAGGGATTATTCAATTCTAGTTTCAACCGTAAATCAAATGAGTTTAATTTAACATTAACTCATTAAATCTATGTTACATCTGAAGAAAATATACATATATATATTTTCATAAAGACTATAATAAAATTCTTTTGTACAAAATATTAATTGTGAATTTTTTTTTAACGGGTAGGTAATACCCGAGAGATATATAAATTCACAAATAATATATTACATTCTTTGAATCTGATTCAGCAAATCATCCATTATACTCCCTACTTTCACAACAATATACATTCTTTTATAGAAATCAAAACAACCATACTCATTCAAAATTTAATTACATATTCTGATTTTGAAATCTCAAAATTCAACTCGAGATATGACCAAAATCATCACTCTTAGATCCTTATATCTTTCACAAGCTATATTTTGACTTCAAAACTGTGTTAGAACATCAAATGTATGTTAACGATTACAATCTGTGTTCAAACCCTTCAAAAATTTCTGAAGACACTTCGAATGATGAGCAATCGAGATGATGATCCAACCACATGTTACCCACAGTTATGTACCCGAAAAACTCTTGAAACCAAAGTAAAAGTTTAAACAACGTATCCGCGTCAGATTCTTTGGCATTTATTAGCAAAAATAACTTTGCGACTCCTATTCAAAGTAGCCAGTTTTGTCACAGCTCCAGCAAGTCAACTTCGACTTTTCAGTCAGACTAACCTTATTATAACCTTGAGATATACACCATCGTTACCAGGGAACCTTTTACATTCCACCACATTATTAGCAGATGTACCAACAACTTCATTACCCTTTGACTTTAGCCTCTCCAAAAAGTCATTATAATTATTTATTGAAACTCCATCATTTACTCATTCACATCTTGTAATGAGAATTGCCATACGAATCATTGGGAATTAGCAATCAGTATTTTGAAATCTCGCAGCATGTCTACGCCAACAGTTATATGTGTATATATAACGTCTATCTTCTGGACTTAATTTGAATGTGAAGTTTTTGAAAAACAATCCGAACTAAGAATTGGTTCTCCGAAAATGGAAAAAATGCTGATGAAGCAGCAAAAACTAAAAACGACTTTAAACGGTAAAAGCTGGATGATAATGATGAAGTGTGCTGGCAAAGCGCAGAAAAAGAGAAGTTTTGGAACTGGAAAACGGATTGAGCAAAGTAGGAAGGAGGCTGTGGACAAATTATAAAGACTGAACCTGACTTCAAAGGATTCAAATGATTCAGTACCTGCTGAAGTCATTAACGAATACCTTGCTGCTGACTCTAAACCCCTGCGGACAATATTCTTCATCATCCTCTGATATTAGAAATTCTAAAATATCATCATATCTTTCATTATAAATATCCTCCATATTTCTGAAGATATTTTCTTAATTTTTCTTATTTGAAATTATTTACCTCTTCGCACTATCTGTATTACATCATAAAAGAAACTATTTTAGTTTCTAAATTCTGAAACATTCAAGTTTAAAATAGGAATATTTTGAAGTAGTGTTGGGAACTGAAGCATGAATTAGTATAATATAATGACACTTGATCAATGTGATTATATTACAGTAAGTCATGCTGAGTTTCTAAATGGAACGTGATTATTCACAGATCATAACATCATCATGGGCCATGTTATACGACTCTTGTATTCTATTTAACCTCTAAAATATCAAGAAAATATTTCTTGATGATTCGGCCTTTTCCAAGGTATTCCAGTAATTTGACAAGTCAAGATCGTGCCATCACAATTTTCTTCCTAGAACATTAACAATGTTCATTCCGAAATTCATATCTGTGAATTCTGGACCATTACAAGCGGTGCTTAATCGCAAGAAGAAGAAACAAAAGGACAAAACTTCCAAATAGAAATTGGGGTAAAAATTGCAGCAAATAAAAGAGAGCATTAACTATGAATGATAATGATTATAGAAGACAGAAGCAGAGACTTTGAAATATAAGGGAACATATAAAGCCCAACGATAAACCAGAAATTATAAACCATATATATCGATGCATATAGCAATATAAAGACACGGGAGAACTAGAAACACTATAAACCCAAGAGTATAGTAGAAGTAAATAGATTCCTCCAGCGGTAGATGAAAAAGAAGAATGACCGATATGAAAGTTAGAAGTATATCGAGAATCAGAACTGGATGGAGCATATTGATGAATACTTTAAAATATGAGTTGAGGGGGAAAGAATAAAAGGTGATGAAACATGACTAGGAAATTAGAAATCAACAGATTTAACTCACACAATGGCGGAATAAGTGAATCAAACCCTCTAGTGAATAGGTTAAGTTTTTTTTTTGATTAATTTAGTCAAACCACAACTAAATCAAGTGTGATTAGATCAACACCTAGAGCTATTATTCACCACCTGGGTGATTTGGACTGAGAGAGAATCTAAGGAGCTCACTAGATCTGAGTGTGTGTAACAAATGAGAGGCTTAACCTAAAATGAAGAATATAAGACTTTATATACCCCTGCTGTTGACTCACCCATACGATTCATTCATCACACGTACGAGTTGGCTTCATCAGCCCTACGGGTGATCACTCACTCGTGTCTTCTCATTTAGGTTGTAATTGTGACTTAGCTCAGCATCAACCGTGCGTATGAGCCTGTCAGCCATACTAGTGAGGCTTCACTCGTACGTCTGACTAAGTATAACATAGTCAAACATCTAAATCTCATTCCTGCAGTTCCTGTAACCACATACAAACACGGATAGGATAATAACGAGCAATCATGTTGGCCTGTAAACTGTTGTACCTGCAATGGACGTGGGTAGATGTCTAGGGACTTGCATAAAATGCATCAACAGAAGGTGTGAGTTGTAAGGAAATGAAGGAGGTGAATTTATAAGAAAATCTCTGACAGAACAATTAAAATGGACGATCGCATTTAAAGCGGATCCTAATTCCCTTGATTACCGGAGAGTCAAATCTTATTAAGAAGATTTTCTTCAAATCCCTTGAAATCTGGGAATCAATCATATCTACGTCAAATGATAAGATGAATCTACACTTACTCATTTCACTCTTCTATGTTAGCTTCATTCGTACTCTTCATATAAATGGATTGTTTATCCAAATTATTCGCTGATGATAAAACTCTAATTTTCAGCCCGTATGCATCATGAAAAACATACTTATTATCATTCACGACCTTTCCACTCAAATTTCGGGACGAAATTTATTTAACGGGTAGGTACTGTGACAACCCGAAAATTTTCAACCAAATTTAAACTTTAATCTTTATATGTTTCCGACACGATAAGCAATATTTGTTAAGTTAAATTTCAAGAATTTTAAACTATGTTCATACATTCATTCAACCTCGACCAAGTTCCAACGATTCACGAACCATTAAACGAATATGATTATATATGTATATGTGTATATATATTATAACTTGAAACGTAAACAAAATATTAGATTAAATACTTTATACGATTGTATCTGTTTCAAAATGTTTATCAATGGAATTAGAAGATAAGATCAAATGATTGAATTATCAGATATATTGAATTATGATTACAAGTATCTGTTGAAAGGCCCACGTTGATTTGAGAAATCTTTCTATTTTAACAATATTCGGAAAATGGTAAAGTGATTTATAAATAAGAACAAATTGTCAATCATTGAGAACTAGACAAAGGATAGTGGAAGATTGAATCTCATAAAGACTCGATTGATCTATTTAGTTTCAAACATACAAAAACGTTTTCAGTTTAAAAAGAACTTTATTATTAAAACGTATATAACTTTTATAAATATCTAGAACCACTTTTGACAACTCATTACTTAACTAGTATGATAAAGATAACGATATTTATATTTTATTTTATTAAATATATATAACGATTTAAATTAATATTATATATATTTATACGCGTATTATACGTACATAGTTTTATACTTTTACTATACTTAAACTTTACCTTTACTTTATTTTTACTTTACTTTAACTTTAATAATTCACTTTAATAATTCATACTTTAATAATTCATTTTAATAATTCATACTTTAATAATTCATACTTTAATAATTCACTTTAATAATTCATACTTTAATAATTCACTTTAATAATTTAAAAATCTATTATAAATAGAATTCAATAGGTTTCATTATTTCATAGAAACTTGAAAATATTTTTCTCTAAACTCTCTCAATCAATTTACATATATATATTTACTCCGTATTATTTCAAGATATTATTAGTATACATAAAATATTACGACGGAGTACTGTCCGACTGATTTCGAAATTGTTTTTCGAGTGGAATAGGATTAAGGAAATTATGGGTTATAGCTATGGAGGTGATTGAGTATAGTTCATGGGTATGATCGTGAGGTCAATATAGTGTTTATCATTTCCGTTGCGTCTACGTACCTTTCCTGCCATATTGAATCTCAATATTGATACGTGAGTACTCATAATTTAACTTTTACATACTAATAGTGTATCCCTGACTAGTGCTCGAGTATTTAGGATTATGCATGCTTGTACTTTTGATATTGCCCTTAGACAGGTTAGGTTGAATCTTGAATTAGTTACACTTGCGGTTGAGATAAGGTATAAGATATGCATGTCCTTGGAAAGCTAGCGAAAAATTAAGAACTTTTCCTTTAGATATCGAATGGTTTCGATGAACGGATTAGAAGTTATGATCAATTGAATTTTCGATATTTTTATTAAAAATGATTATTATTATCGTCGTTTTTATCGTCGTTCTAGTTTTATCTTATTATTATCATTATTATTATCTTTATCAATAAAAGGGATTTATCATTAAAAATTGTTATTTTTTTTTATTACTATCGTTATTATCGTTAAAGTTATAATTAGTATTATTATTATTATCCAATTATTATTATTATTATTATTATTATTATTATTATTATTATTATTATTATTGGTATTATTATTATTATTATTATCATTATTAATATATATATCATTATTTAAAAATGGTTATTGTTATTGTTATTATTATTATTACTATATTATCATTAAGATAATTATTAGTATTATCGTTAATAATGTTATAGTAACTATCATTATTAATATTAATGTAATTAAAACAAATATTTGTAACACCTAATTATTTTGATTACTATTATTATCATTATTATGAACACGATATAAAAGACGATTAAAAGCTATTAAACGAAACGATTAGGAAATAATGGGTAAGAGTATCATGATGAAATTAAAATATTATAAGATATTGATTTAGATAAAATTATCGTTCTTATTATTTTTATCATTACTATTATTATTAAAAGTATCGTTAGTATTAAAACTATCATTTTAATAAAAATTATCATTTTAATAGAAATGTCATTGTTATTTTATAATATCATTATTATTATTATTTTAAATAGAATTATTATTTTAAAGATAATATTAAAAATTATCGTAAATATTAAAGTTATCATAATTAGAATTATCGTTTTATCATAATGTCATCTTAGTAATTATAAATATTGATATTTTTATAATAATAATTATTATTACAAAATAATACAACATTTACTTACTCTCATTATAGATATTATTTTATCAAATAAATATGTGATACAAACATATTTTATTACGTGTAATAACTTACTTTAATAATACCTATCATATTATCTTTATGATATTAAATGAACCCTATAAATTTTATTACTTAATATATATAAAAGTATATTTTATTATATAAATTTAATATAAAATTTTATTTATTAATAAATAAATTATATTATTTACTCTAATAAATCTTTTAAAAATATTTAAAAATATAAAACGACGATATTTAAACTATATATTAATCATGTATAGATTTTTAGAAATTATTTTGAGTCAAATTTACTTTTGTTGACTTTTGCATATTAGTCTCGAGCATTAGGATTGTGGTACACTATGACTTGACCTAATTTGTTAGACAAATATTGACCAACACATAAATATATAATTAATTTAGGTTCGTGAATCCGAGGCCAACCTTGCACTTGTTCAATGACGTTATATGTATTTTTACTACGAAATACAGTATTGTGAGTTTCATTTGCTCCCTTTTACTCTTTACGTTTTTGGGCTGAGAATACATGCAAATGCTTTAATAACTGTTTTACAATATTTATATGCGTGAGTTTCATTTGCTTCCTTTTACTCTTTACGTTTTTGGGCTGAGAATACATGCAAATGCTTTAATAACTGTTTTACAATATTTATATGCGTGAGTTTCATTTGCTCCCTTTTACTCTTTACGTTTTTGGGTTGAGAATACATGCAAATGCTTTAATAACTGTTTTACAATATTTATATGCGTGAGTTATAGTCCCACTTTTAAAATCTAATAATTTTGGGATGAGAATACATGCAGGTTTTATAAATGATTTACAAAATAGACACAAGTACGCGAAACTACATTCTATGGTTGAATTATCAAAATCGAATATGCCCCTTTTTATTAAGTCTGGTAATCTAAGAATTAGGGAATAGACACCATAATTGACGCGAATCCTAAAGATAAGATCTATTGGGCCTAACAAACCCCATCCAAAGTACCGGATGCTTTAGTACTTCGAAATTTATATCATGTCCGAAGGAGGATCCCGGGATGATAGGGGATATTCTTATATGTATCTAGTTAATGTCGGTTACCAGGTGTTCACCATATGAATGATTATTTTTGTCTCTATGCATGGGACGTATATTTATGAGAACTGGAAATGATATTCTTGTGGTCTATTAAAATGATGGAAATAAATGATTATGATAAACTAATGAACTCACCAACCTTTTGGTTGACACTTTAAAGCATGTTTATTCTCAGGTGTTAAAGAAATCTTCCGCTGTGCATTTGCTCATTTTAAAGATATTACTTGGAGTCTTTCATAGCATATTTCGAAGAACGTTGCATTCGAGTCATTGAGTTCATCAAAGATTATTATTAAATCAATTTATAGTTGGACAGTGGATATTATGAAATGGTATGCATGCCTGTCAATTTTCGATGTAAAGAAAGATTGTCTTTTAAAAACAAATGCAATGTTTGTAAAATGTATCATATAGAGGTCAAATACCTCGCAATGTAATCAACTATTGTGAATCGTTTATAATGTATATGAACGGGTCCTTTCAGTGGCTACCTTGGTGAATCTTTGACCGGTCCAAATGAGGTTTAGAGCACAAGGTGTCCGTAGTTCATTTTCGATGTCCATTTCAAGGTTGAAAATGGACCTTAAAATTGATTTAAGTGGGGTGTCGTTTGATTTTCATTTCGGTGTTCATTTCGGAGTCGAATATGACGTGGACCAATAATAAAATAGATTAATTTAGAAAAATAAAACACACAAACTCACCGTTGAGGTAGCGACGCTGAATTGGCGACGGTGGTCACGTAGTTGGGGCGATATCTCCTTTAGTTCAGCGTCAGTGATGGACGGTGTGAAAGAAGCCACACACTAAGAGCTCTTAACATCACATTTATCTAAAGATAGAGAACCACCCCCTCCCCTACCCCACCCCACCCCCTAACAAGTACATTGTAATTAAATGAAGATAATACAAAAATTAACATTTGAAAATCTGGATGGTACAACTTACCTAATTAAAAAAAAAAATAACAACATAAAATTTTCACAATAAGACCCTCTCTAACGCGCCCGACATAGGTCATCGGTGCCACCAACACTCCATTAACGAGGCGTGTTGGTGGGTTTTGAGTCTGGTGTGCGGGAACCAGGCACGGAGAAGGTGAAGGCGTGCCTGGATGATTTCGTCGACGTGTAATGTTTTGGTTGGTTGGTAACTTACAACGTATAGTTTATTTGTAACGGATATATATATATATATATATATATATATATATATATATATATATATATATATATATTTTTTTTGAGTATATAGACATCTATGATCATATACATAGCATTGTATATGTATATTTTATTTACTAAAGACTGAAAGTAGAAGTTACGCGAAGTATATTTGAAAGGCTCGGAATATTCGCTGAAAATAAAGATAGCGGGTCAGTTTCCGCGCTAATGAAAGACTGCGGGTCATTTCGCTAAGTTTTCGCGGATAGTTAAGCAATCCGCTGTGACGACCCGGAAATTTCCGACCAAATTTAAACTTTAATCTTTATATTATTCCGACACGATAAGCAAAGTTTGTTAAGTTAAATCTCAAGAATTTTAAACTGTGTTCATACATTCATTATAACCTCGACCAAATTCCGACGATTCACGAACCGTTATATATAAATAGATATGTATATGTATATATGTATAAAACTTGAGAATATTAATAAAGTATTAAACGTATGATACTTTACATGAACGTATTTGTTTCAATATGATTTTCGACCAAATTAAAAAATATATATATTAAATGATTGAATTATCAGAAATATTGAATTATGATTACAAGTCTCTGTTGAGAGGTCCACTATGATTTGAGAAAATCTATTCCTCTTAACGATATTCAGAATAATTTGTAAAGCTATTTATAAATAAAAACAAAAAGTGTCATTTACGAAAGTTAGACAAAAGTTAGTGGAGAATTGGTTTTCATAATATTCTATTAATCTATTTTCAAACGTACAAAGACGTTTTCAGTTTAAAAAGAACTTTATTATTAAAACGTATATAACTTTTATAAACATCTAGAATCACTTTTGACAACTCATTACTTAACCAGTATAATAAATATAACGATATTTATATTTTATTTCATTAAATATATATACGATTTAAATTAATATTATATATATTTATACGCGTATTATACATACATAGTTTTTATACTTTTACTATACTTTAACTTTACCTTTACTTTACTTTTACTTTACTTTAACTTTAATAATTCACTTTAATAATTCATACTTTAATAATTCACTTTAATAATTCATACTTTAATAATTCACTTTAATAATTTATACTTTAATAATTTATTTTAATAATTCATACTTTAATAATTCACTTTAATAATTTATACTTTAATAATTCACTTTAATAATTCATACTTTAATAATTCACTTTAATAATTCAAAAATCTATTATAAATAGAATTCAATAGGTTTCATTATTTCATAGAAACTTGAAAATATATTTCTCTAAACTCTCTCAATCGATTTATATATATATATATTTGCTCTGTATTATTTCAAGATATTATTAGTATACATAAAATATTACGACGGAGTGCTGTCCGAGTGATTTCAAAATAGTTTTTTTTTTAATGAGTCGAAGCTCAGGAAATTATGGGTTATAGCTATGGAGGTGATGGGTATGGTTCATGGGTATGCTCGTGAGGTCAATCTAGTGTTTATCATCTCCGTTACGTCTACGTACTTTTCTGCAATATTGAATCTCAATATTGATACGTTCGTGAATCCGGGGCCAACCTTGCACTTGTTAAATGACGTTATATGTATTTTTACTACGAAATACAGTATTGTGAGTTTCATTTGCTCCCTTATATATATATTTTTGGGACTGAGAATACATGCGCTGTTTTTATAAATATTTTACGAAATAGGCACAAGTACTAAAACTAATTCTATGTGGGTTTAAACCAGAAATATACCCTTAGCTTGGTAACATTAAACTACTTGTCTATGTACGGTAGGCGCGAATCCTAAAGATAGATCTATTGGGCCTGACAAACCCCATCCTGACTATGGGATGCTTTAGTACTTCGAGGTTATTTTAAACACACCTGATCTGGTGTACTTCAGAGGGTAAAACATGAATGTTAAGGCTTGTTACCGGGTGTCTACAACTTATAGAATACTTTTATACACTTGCGAGTGTACATATATTTATAAATGGAAATCTTGTGGTCTATTAATATATTGAAATGATTGTTATGATAAACCTATGAACTCACCTGAAATGTCCCGTTCTTATTGATTAAAAACGTTCCATATTAATTGATTTCGTTGCCAGGTTTTGACCTCTATATGAGACGTTTTTCAAAGACTGCATTCATTTTAAAACAAACCATAACCTTTATTTCATCAATAAAGGTTTAAAAAGCTTTACGTAGATTATCAAATAATGATAATCTAAAATATCCTGTTTACACACGACCATTACATAATGGTTTAAAATACAAATATGTTACAACAAAATAAGTTTCTTGAATGCAGTTTTTACACAATATCATACAAGCATGGACTCCAAATCTCGTCCTTATTTAAGTATGCAACAACGGAAGCTCTTAATAATCACCTGAGAATAAACATGCTTAAAACGTCAACAAAAATGTTGGTGAGTTATAGGTTTAACCTATATATATCAAATCGTAACAATAGACCACAAGATTTCATATTTCAATACACATCCCATACATAGAGATAAAAATCATTCATATGGTGAACACCTGGTAACCGACATTAACAAGATGCATATATAAGAATATCCCCATCATTCCGGGACACCCTTCGGATATGATATAAATTTTGAAGTACTAAAGCATCCGGTACTTTGGATGGGGTTTGTTAGGCCCAATAGATCTATCTTTAGGATTCGCGTCAATTAGGGTGTCTGTTCCCTAATTCTTAGATTACCAGACTTAATAAAAAGGGGCATATTCGATTTCAATAATTCAACCATAGAATGTAGTTTTACGTACTTGTGTCTATTTTGTAAATCATTTATAAAACCTGCATGTATTCTCATCCCAAAAATATTAGATTTTAAAAGTGGGACTATAACTCACTTTCACAGATTTTTACTTCGTCGAGAAGTAAGACTTGGCCACTGTTGATTCACGAACCTATAACAATATATACATATATATTAAAGTATGTTCAAAATATATTTACAACACTTTTAATATATTTTGATGTTTTAAGTTTATTAAGTCAGCTGTCCTCGTTAGTAACCTACAACTAGTTGTCCACAGTTAGATGTACAGAAATAAATCGATAAATATTATCTTGAATCAATCCACGACCCAGTGTATACGTATCTAAGTATTGATCACAACTCAAACTATATATATTTTGGAATCAACCTCAACCCTGTATAGCTAACTCCAACATTCACATATAGAGTGTCTATGGTTGTTCCGAAATATATATAGATGTGTCGACATGATAGGTCGAAACATTGTATACGTGTCTATGGTATCTCAAGATTACATAATATACAATACAAGTTGATTAAGTTATGGTTGGAATAGATTTGTTACCAATTTTCACGTAGCTAAAATGAGAAAAATTATCCAATCTTGTTTTACCCATAACTTCTTCATTTTAAATCCGTTTTGAGTGAATCAAATTGCTATGGTTTCATATTGAACTCTATTTTATGAATCTAAACAGAAAAAGTATATGTTTATAGTCGGAAAATAAGTTACAAGTCGTTTTTGTAAAGGTAGTCATTTCAGTCGAAAGAACGACGTCTAGATGACCATTTTAGAAAACATACTTCCACTTTGAGTTTAACCATAATTTTTGGATATAGTTTCATGTTCATAATAAAAATCATTTTCTCAGAATAACAACTTTTAAATCAAAGTTTATCATAGTTTTTAATTAACTAACCCAAAACAGCCCGCGGTGTTACTACGACGGCGTAAATCCGGTTTTACGGTGTTTTTCGTGTTTCCAGGTTTTAAATCATTAAGTTAGCATATCATATAGATATAGAACATGTGTTTAGTTAATTTTAAAAATCAAGTTAGAAGGATTAACTTTTGTTTGCGAACAAGTTTAGAATTAACTAAACTATGTTCTAGTGATTACGAGTTTAAACCTTCGAATAAGATAGTTTTATATATATGAATCGAATGATGTTATGAACATCATTACTACCTCAAGTTTAGTATGTAAACCTACTGGAAGTGACAAGAAATGATCTAGCTTCAAAGGATCTTGGATGGCTTGAAAGTTCTTGAAGTAGGATCATGACACAAAAACAAGTTCAAGTAAGATTTTTACTCGAATTAAGATAGTTTATAGTTATAGAAATTGAATCAAAGTTTGAATATGAATATTACCTTGAATAAGAAAGATAACCTACTGTATATAACAAAGGTTTCTTGATCTTAGATGATTACTTGGAATGGATTAGAAAGCTTGGAAGTAAATTAGTAAACTTGAAGGGATTTTTGAAGTGTTCTTGAAGTGTTCTTCCTATGATGATTATAGCTTGATTCTTGAAGTGATTTTTGATGAAGATGATGATTAACTACTGGAAAAATACGTTCATAATAGTGTGGGTGTGTTGAGAGAGAATTAGAAAGAGAATTGGAAGTGAAATGGAGTGAATGATGAGTGGTAATTGGTGAGTGGTGAGTGGGGTTAAAAGGAGTTCTAGTTAGTTGACTAGCTCATGGTAGAAGTTAAAATTGATTAGTCATACATGACATAATCAAGAGTGGAATCCCATGCTAGTTCCTATTGGTATATACCCATAGTAAGTACGTTTTGAAGCTGTGTATAATACGGGTAAGAATACGACTAGAATTCTTGATGAAAGAAAAGAATGGGAAAGTAACTGTAACCATTTTCGTTAAGTATGAGTGTTTTGATATATGTCTTGAAGTCTTCCAAAAGTATTTTAATACATCTAAATACACTACATGTATATACATTTTAACTGAGTCGTTAAGTCATCGTTAGTCGTTACATGTAAGTGTTGTTTTGAAACCCTTAAGTTAACAATCTCAATTAATGTTGTTAACCCATTGTTTATTATATCTAATGAGATGTTAAATTATTATATTATCATGATATTATGATATATTAATATATCTTAATATGATATATATACATTTAAATGTCGTTACAACGATAATCGTTACATATATGTCTCGTTTCGAAATCCTTAAGTTAGTAGTCTTGTTTATATTTATATAACTCATTGTTAATATACTTATGGAGATACTTACTTATCATAATCTCATGTTAACCATATGTATATCCATATATATATCGTCATGTCGTTTTTACAAGTTTTAACGTTCGTGAATCGCCGGTCAACTTGGGTGGTCAATTGTCTATATGAAACATATTTCAATTAATCAAGTCTTAATAAGTTTGATTGCTTAACATGTTGGAAACATTTAATCATGTAAATATCAATCTCAATTAATATATATAAACATGGAAAAGTTCGGGTCACTACAGTACCTACCCGTTAAATAAATTTCGTCCCGAAATTTTAAGCTGTTGAAGGTGTTGACGAATCTTCTAGAAATAGATGCGGGTATTTCTTCTTCATCTGATCTTCACGCTCCCAGGTGAACTCGGGTCCTCTACGAGCATTCCATCGAACCTTAACAATTGGTATCTTGTTTTGCTTAAGTCTTTTAACCTCACGATCCATTATTTCGACGGGTTCTTCGATGAATTGGAGTTTTTCGTTGATTTGGATTTCATCTAACGGAATAGTGAGATCTTCTTTAGCAAAACATTTCTTCAAATTCGAGACGTGGAAAGTGTTATGTGCCGCGAGTTGTTGAGGTAACTCAAGTCGGTAAGCTACTGGTCCGACACGATCAATAATCTTGAATGGTCCAATATACCTTGGATTTAATTTCCCTCGTTTACCAAATCGAACAACTCCTTTCCAAGGTGCAACTTTAAGCATGACCATCTCTCCAATTTCAAATTCTATATCTTTTCTTTTAATTTCAGCGTAGCTCTTTTGTCGACTTTGGGCGGTTTTCAACCGTTGTTGAATTTGGATGATCTTCTCGGTAGTTTCTTGTATAATCTCCGGACCCGTAATCTGTCTATCCCCCACTTCACTCCAACAAATCGGAGACCTGCACTTTCTACCATAAAGTGCTTCAAACGGCGCCATCTTAATGCTTGAATGGTAGCTGTTGTTGTAGGAAAATTCTGCTAACGGTAGATGTCGATCCCAACTATTTCCGAAATCAATAACACATGCTCGTAGCATGTCTTCAAACGTTTGTATCGTCCTTTCGCTCTGCCCATCAGTTTGTGGATGATAGGCAGTACTCATGTCTAGACGAGTTCCTAATGCTTGCTGTAATGTCTGCCAGAATCTTGAAATAAATCTACCATCCCTATCAGAGATAATAGAGATTGGTATTCCATGTCTGGAGACGACTTCCTTCAAATACAGTCGTGCTAACTTCTCCATCTTGTCATCTTCTCATATTGGCAGGAAGTGTGCTGATTTGGTGAGACGATCAACTATTACCCAAATAGTATCAAAACCACTTGCAGTCTTTGGCAATTTAGTGATGAAATCCATGGTAATGTTTTCCCATTTCTATTCTGGGATTTCGGGTTGTTGAAGTAGACCTGATGGTTTCTGATGCTCAGCTTTGACCTTAGAACATGTCAAACATTCTCCTACATATTTAGCAACATCGGCTTTCATACCCGGCCACCAAAAATGTTTCTTGAGATCCTTGTACATCTTCCCCGTTCCAGGATGTATTGAGTATCTGGTTTTATGAGCTTATCTAAGTACCATTTCTCTCATATCTCCAAATTTTGGTACCCAAATCCTTTCAGCCCTATACCGGGTTCCGTCTTCCCGAATATTAAGATGCTTCTCCGATCCTTTGGGTATTTCATCCTTTAAATTTCCCTCTTTTAAAACTCCTTGTTGCGCCTCCTTTATTTGAGTAGTAAGGTTATTATGAATCATTATATTCATAGATTTTACTCGAATGGGTTCTCTGTCCTTCCTGCTCAAGGCATCGGCTACCACATTTGCCTTCCCCGGGTGGTAACGAATCTCAAAGTCGTAATCATTCAATAATTCAATCCACCTACGCTGCCTCATATTCAGTTGTTTCTGATTAAATATGTGTTGAAGACTTTTGTGGTCGGTATATATAATACTTTTGACCCCATATAAGTAGTGCCTCCAAGTCTTTAATGCAAAAACAACCGCGCCTAATTCCAAATCATGCGTCGTATAATTTTGTTCGTGAATCTTCAATTGTCTAGACGCATAAGCAATCACCTTCGTTCGTTGCATTAATACACAACCGAGACCTTGCTTTGATGCGTCACAATAAATCACAAAATCATCATTCCCTTCAGGCAATGACAATATAGGTGCCGTAGTTAGCTTTTTCTTCAATAACTGAAACGCTTTCTCTTGTTCATCATTCCATTCAAATTTCTTCCCTTTATGCGTTAATGCAGTCAAGAGTTTTGCTATTCAGGAAAAGTCTTGGATAAACCTTCTGTAGTAACCAGCTAGTCCTAAAAACTGGCGTAAGTGTTTCGGGGTTTTCGGGGTTTCCCACTTTTCAACAGTTTCTATCTTTGCCGGATCCACCTTAATACCTTCTTTGTTCACTATGTGACCGAGGAATTGAACTTCTTCCAACCAAAATGCACACTTTGAAAACTTAGCGTACAATTCTTCCTTCCTCAATACTTCTAACACCTTTCTCAAATGTTCACCGTGTTCTTGGTCATTCTTTGAGTAAATAAGTATGTCATCAATGAAAACAATGACAAACTTGTCGAGGTATGGTCCACACACTCGGTTCATAAGGTCCATGAACACAGTTGGTGCATTAGTTAAACCAAATGGCATGACCATAAAATCGTAATGACCGTAACGTGTTCTGAAAGTAGTCTTTGGAATATCATCTTCTTTCACCCGCATTTGATGATACCCGGAACGTAAGTCAATCTTTGAATAAACAGACGAGCCTTGTAGTTGATCAAATAAGTCGTCGATTCTCGGTAGTGGGTAGCGGTTCTTGATGGTAAGTTTGTTCAACTCTCGGTAGTCGATACACAACCTGAATGTACCATCTTTCTTCTTGACAAACAAAATAGGAGCTCCCCACGGTGATGTGCTTGGTCGAATGAAACCACGCTCTAAAAGTTCTTGTAATTGGCTTTGCAGTTCTTTCATCTCGCTGGGTGCGAGTCTGTAAGGAGCACGAGCTATTGGTGCAGCTCCTGGTACAAGATCTATTTGAAATTCAATGGATCGATGTAGGGGTAATCCCGGTAATTCTTTCGGAAATACATCGGGAAATTCTTTTGCGACGGGAACATCATTGATGCTCTTTTCTTCAGTTTGTACTTCCTCGACGTGTGCTAGAACAGCATAGCAACCTTTTCTTATTAGTTTTTGTGCCTTCAAATTACTAATAAGATGTAGCTTCGTGTTGCCCTTTTCTCCGTATACCATTAAGGGTTTTCCTTTTTCTCGTATAATGCGAATTGCATTTTTGTAACAAACGATCTCTACTTTCACTTCTTTCAACCAGTCCATACCGATTATCACATCAAAACTCCCTAACTCTACTGGTATCAAGTCAATCTTAAATGTTTCGCTAACCAGTTTAATTTCTCGATTCCGACATATATTATCTGCTGAAATTAATTTACCATTTGCTAATTCGAGTAAAAATTTACTATCCAAAGGCGTCAATGGACAACTTAATTTAGCACAAAAATCTCTACTCATATAGCTTCTATCCGCACCCGAATCAAATAAAACGTAAGCAGATTTATTGTCAATAAGAAACGTACCCGTAACAAGCTCCGGGTCTTCCTATGCCTCTGCCGCATTAATATTGAAAACTCTTCCGCGGCCTTGTCCATTCGTGTTCTCCTGGTTCGGGCAATTTCTAATAATGTGGCCCGGTTTTCCACATTTATAACAAACTACATTGGCATAACTTGCTCCGACACTACTTGCTCCGCCATTACTCGTTCCGACACCATTTGTTCCTTTTGTTCTATTAACCCCTGGTCCGTAGACCTCACACTTCACCGCGCTATGACCATTTCTTTTACACTTGTTGCAAAATTTGGTGCAGAACCCCGGGTGATACTTTTCACACCTTTGGCATAGCTGCTTCTGATTGTTGTTGTTGTTACGGTTATTATTGTTGTTGGGATGATTGTTGTAGTTGCTGTTGTTGTTGTTGTTGTTGTTGTTGGGCCGTTTGTTGTAGTTGCGATTGATGTTGCGATTGTTGGGATAATTGTTGCGATTATTGTTGTAATTGCTGTTGTTGTTGTATTGGTGATTCTTATCACCGTTTTCCTCCCACTTTCTTTTGACTTGCTTCACATTGGCCTCTTCAGTAGTCTGTTCTTTAATTCTTTCTTCAATCTGGTTCACTAGTTTGTGAGCCATTCTACATGCCTGTTGTATGGAGGCGGGCTCGTGTGAACTTATATCTTCTTGGATTCTTTCCGGTAATCCTTTCACAAACGCGTCGATCTTCTCTTCCTCATCTTCGAATGCTCCCGGACACAATAGGCACAATTCTGTGAATCGTCTTTCGTACGTGGTAATATCAAATCCTTGGGTTCGTAACCCTCTAAGTTCTGTCTTGAGCTTATTGACCTCGGTTCTGGGACGGTACTTCTCGTTCATCAAGTGCTTGAATGCTGACCACGATAGTGCGTACGCATCGTCTTGTCCCACTTGCTCTAGATAGGTATTCCACCATGTTAACGCAGAACCTGTGAAGGTATGCGTAGCGTACTTTACTTTGTCCTCTTCAGTACACTTACTTATGGCAAACACCGATTCGACCTTCTCGGTCCACCGTTTCAATCCGATCGGTCCTTCGGTTCCATCAAATTCCAAAGGTTTGCAGGCAGTGAATTCTTTGTAGGTGCATCCTACACGATTTCCTGTATTGCTAGATCCAAGGTTATTGTTGGTATGTAGCGCAGCCTATACTGCGGCTATGTTTGAAGCTAGAAAAGTACGAAATTCCTCTTCATTCATATTCACGGTGTGTCGAGTAGTCGGTGCCATTTCCTTCAAAATAGTCAAATGGAACAAGTTAATCATACAGAATATTAAGAGTAGTTAATAGTATTTCGTAGCATAATATGAACTCATTTATAAAAGCTTTTTCTTCATATTAGCGTTTTATAAGTTTAAATTCGGGTAGTACCTACCCGTTAAGTTCACACTTAGTAGCTAATATACAATTCAACTACTACAATTCTATATGAAAAACTGATTATAATAATATTTCGCGTTCAAACTTTTATACAATATTTTACAAACTTATAATACCGCTTATTTTACATAAAGCATGAAATATAGCACACAATAACTTTGATACAAGATAGTTGTGAAGATAATTCTAGCTAGTACACAAGTCGTTCAGCAAAGGCAATAAAGACACGTAATTCATACGTCCAGAAACAAGTCATGCATTCTGGTTTTACTAGGATTACTTCCCATCCTTGGTCTTGTGGAACATAACCGTTATGGCCGTTGATAAGACAGCGTGTTGTAACGTCGTCAAAGGGACGAGGGTTACGTAATGTCCAACAGTCCCATAACAATCTAAAAACCTCATTTCTTACCCCAATTACCGACTACGTCACTTGTGGGAACGTTTTGTTTAATAGTTGTAGCCCGATGTTCTTGTTCTCACTTTGGTGAGAAGCGAACATTACTAATCCGTAAGCATAACATACTTCTTTATGTTGCATGTTAGCCGCTTTTTCTAAATCACGAAGTCCAATATTCGGATATATTGAGTCAAAATAATTTCTTAACCCATTGCGTAAAATAGCATTTGGGTTCCCCGCAATATATGCGTCAAAGTAAACACATCGTAACTTATGGATTTTCCAATGTGATATCCCCCATCTTTCGAACGAAAGCCTTTTATAAACCAAGGCATTCTTGGAACGTTCTTCGAATGTCTTACAAACTGATCTCGCCTTAAATAGTTGTGCCGAAGAATTCTGACCGACTCTAGACAAGATTTCATCAATCATGTCTCCGGGTAGGTCTCTTAAAATATTGGGTTGTCTATCCATTTTCTGTTTTTATACTGTAAAATAGACAAGAGTTAGATTCATAAAAAAAATACTTATTAATACAAGCAATTTTTACATATATCATAAAGCATAAGCACACTATATTACATATATTACACCACACGAATACAACTATCTTATTCCGACTCGCTTGTTTCTTCTTCTTCGGTTTTGGTTCGTTTTGCCAAGTTTCTAGGGATATATGATGTTCCCCTAATACGAGCCGTAATTTTCCACATTGGTTTAGAAAAACCTGGTGGTTTAGAGGTTCCCGGGTCATTGTTACAACTTAAGGACTTCGGGGGTTGACGATACATATAAAGTTCATCGGGGTTGGAATTAGATTTCTCTATTTTTATGCCCTTTCCCTTATTATTTTCTTTCGCCTTTTTAAATTCAGTTGGGGTAATTTCTATAACATCATCGGAATTCTCGTCGGAATCCGATTCATCGGAGAATTGGTAATCCTCCCAATATTTTGCTTCCTTGGCGGAAACACCATTGACCATAATTAACCTTGGTCGGTTGGTTGAGGATTTTCTTTTACTTAACCATTTTATTATTTCCCCCACCGGTTCTATTTCTTCATCCGGTTCCGATTCTTCTTCCGGTTCCGATTCTTCTTCCGGTTCCGACTCTTCTTTCGGTTCCTCTTCGGGAACTTGTGAATCAGTCCACGAATCATTCTAATTTACATTTGACTCTTCATTATTATTAGGTGAGTCAATGGGACTTGTTCTAGAGGTAGACATCTATCACATAATATCAAATGCGTTAAGAGATTAATATATCACATAATATTCACATGTTAAAAATATATAGTTTCCAACAAAATTTGTTAAGCAATCATTTTTCAAGTAAACACGGTCGAAGTCCAGACTCACTAATGCATCCTAACAAACTCGATAAGACACACTAATGCAAAATTCTGGTTCTCTAAGACCAACGCTCGGATACCAACTGAAATGTCCCGTTCTTATTGATTAAAAACGTTCCATATTAATTGATTTCATTGCGAGGTTTTGACCTCTATATGAGACTTTTTTCAAAGACTGCATTCATTTTAAAACAAACCATAACCTTTATTTCATCAATAAAGGTTTAAAAAGCTTTACGTAGATTATCAAATAATGATAATCTAAAATATCCTGTTTACACACGACCATTACATAATGGTTTAAAATACAAATATGTTACAACAAAATAAGTTTCTTGAATGCAGTTTTTACACAATATCATACAAGCATGGACTCCAAATCTCGTCCTTATTTAAGTATGCGACAACGGAAGCTCTTAATAATCACCTGAGAATAAACATGCTTAAAACGTCAACAAAAATGTTGGTGAGTTATAGGTTTAACCTATATATATCAAATCATAACAATAGACCACAAGATTTCATATTTCAATACACATCCCATACATAGAGATAAAAATCATTCATATGGTGAACACCTGGTAACCGACATTAACAAGATGCATATATAAGAATATCTCCATCATTCCGGGACACCCTTCGGACACGATATAAATTTTGAAGTACTAAAGCATCCGGTACTTTGGATGGGGTTTGTTAGGCCCAATAGATCTATCTTTAGGATTCGCGTCAATTAGGGTGTCTGTTCCCTAATTCTTAGATTACCAGACTTAATAAAAAGGGGCATATTCGATTTTAATAATTCAACCATAGAGTGTAGTTTCACGTACTTGTGTCTATTTTGTAAATCATTTATAAAACATGCATGTATTCTCATCCCAAAAATATTAGATTTTAAAAGTGGGACTATAACTCACTTTCACAGATTTTTACTTCGTCGAGAAGTAAGACTTGGCCACTGTTGATTCACGAACCTATAACAATATATACATATATATTAAAGTATATTCAAAATATATTTACAACACTTTTAATATATTTTGATGTTTTAAGTTTATTAAGTCAGCTGTCCTCGTTAGTAACCTACAACTAGTTGTCCACAGTTAGATGTACAGAAATAAATCGATAAATATTATCTTGAATCAATCCACGACCCAGTGTATACGTATCTCAGTATTGATCACAACTCAAACTATATATATTTTGGAATCAACCTCAACCCTGTATAGCTAACTCCAACATTCACATATAGAGTGTCTATGGTTGTTCCGAAATATATATAGATGTGTCGACATGATAGGTCGAAACATTGTATACGTGTCTATGGTATCTCAAGATTACATAATATACAATACATGTTGATTAAGTTATGGTTGGAATAGATTTGTTACCAATTTTCACGTAGCTAAAATGAGAAAAATTATCCAATCTTGTTTTACCCATAACTTCTTCATTTTAAATCCGTTTTGAGTGAATCAAATTGCTATGGTTTCATATTGAACTCTATTTTATGAATATAAACAGAAAAAGTATAGGTTTATAGTCGGAAAAATAAGTTACAAGTCGTTTTTGTAAAGGTAGTCATTTCAGTCGAAAGAACGACGTCTAGATGACCATTTTAGAAAACATACTTCCACTTTGAGTTTAACCATAATTTTTGGATATAGTTTCATGTTCATAATAAAAATCATTTTCTCAGAATAACAACTTTTAAATCAAAGTTTATCATAGTTTTTAATTAACTAACCCAAAACAGCCCGCGGTGTTACTACGACGGCGTAAATCCGGTTTTACGGTGTTTTTCGTGTTTCCAGGTTTTAAATCATTAAGTTAGCATATCATATAGATATAGAACATGTGTTTAGTTAATTTTAAAAGTCAAGTTAGAAGGATTAACTTTTGTTTGCGAACAAGTTTAGAATTAACTAAACTATGTTCTAGTGATTACGAGTTTAAACCTTCGAATAAGATAGTTTTATATATATGAATCGAATGATGTTATGAACATCATTACTACCTCAAGTTTAGTAGGTAAACCTACTGGAAGTGACAAGAAATGATCTAGCTTCAAAGGATCTTGGATGGCTTGAAAGTTCTTGAAGTAGGATCATGACGCAAAAACAAGTTCAAGTAAGATTTTTACTCGAATTAAGATAGTTTATAGTTATAGAAATTGAATCAAAGTTTGAATATGAATGTTACCTTGAATAAGAAAGATAACCTACTGTATATAACAAAGGTTTCTTGATCTTAGATGATTACTTGGAATGGATTAGAAAGCTTGGAAGTAAATTAGTAAACTTGAAGGGATTTTTGAAGTGTTCTTGAAGTGTTCTTCCTATGATGATTATAGCTTGATTCTTGAAGTGATTTTTGATGAAGATGATGATTAACTACTGGAAAAATACGTTCATAATAGTGTGGGTGTGTTGAGAGAGAATTAGAAAGAGAATTGGAAGTGAAATGGAGTGAATGATGAGTGGTAATTGGTGAGTGGTGAGTGGGGTTAAAAGGAGTTCTAGTTAGTTGACTAGCTCATGGAAGTTAAAATCGATTAGTCATACATGACATAATCAAGAGTGGAATCCCATGCTAGTTCCTATTGGTATATACCTATAGTAAGTACGTTTTGAAGCTGTGTATAATACGGGTAAGAATACGACTAGAATTCTTGATGAAAGAAAAGAATGGGAAAGTAACTGTAACCATTTTCGTTAAGTATGAGTGTTTTGATATATGTCTTGAAGTCTTCCAAAAGTATTTTAATACATCTAAATACACTACATGTATATACATTTTAACTGAGTCGTTAAGTCATCGTTAGTCGTTACATGTAAGTGTTGTTTTGAAACCCTTAAGTTAACAATCTCAATTAATGTTGTTAACCCATTGTTTATTATATCTAATGAGATGTTAAATTATTATATTATCATGATATTATGATATATTAATATATCTTAATATGATATATATACATTTAAATGTCGTTACAACGATAATCGTTACATATATGTCTCGTTTCGAAATCCTTAAGTTAGTAGTCTTGTTTATATTTATATAACTCATTGTTAATATACTTATGGAGATACTTACTTATCATAATCTCATGTTAACCATATGTATATCCATATATATATCGTCATGTCGTTTTTACAAGTTTTAACGTTCGTGAATCGCCGGTCAACTTGGGTGGTCAATTGTCTATATGAAACATATTTCAATTAATCAAGTCTTAACAAGTTTGATTGCTTAACATGTTGGAAACATTTAATCATGTAAATATCAATCTCAATTAATATATATAAACATGGAAAAGTTCGGGTCACTACATCACCAACCTTTTGGTTGACACTTTAAAGCATGTTTATTCTCAGGTATTAAAGAAATCTTCCGCTGTGCATTAGCTCATTTTAAGGATATTACTTGGAGTCATTCATGGCATATTTTGAAAGACGTTGCATTCGAGTCATTGAGTTCATCAAGATTATTATTAAGCCAATTATAGTTGGATGTATTATGAAATGGTGTGCAGGCCATCAACTTTCGTTGTAAAGAAAGTTTGTCTTTTAAAAACGAATGCAATGTTTGTAAAATGTATCATATAGAGGTCAAATACCTCGCGATGTAATCAACGATTATGAATCGTTTATAATGTATATGAACGGGTCCTTTCAGTTGGTATCAGAGCGGTGGTATTAGCGAACCAGGTCTGCATTAGTGTGTCTAACTGATAGTCGTTAGGATGCATTAGTGAGTCTGGACTTTGACCGTGTCTGCATGTCAAAAGTTATGCTCATCATTTTTGTCGGAAATTATCTGCTTATCATTTTCTTTGTCTAGACACATCTTATTGCAATGATTGCATGAATAGTGTATAGACAAAATTCATATCTTAGCGTATCTGCTAATTCATATCTTAGCGTATCTGTTACTGTAAACTTTACCTGACATATTCCGTAAATTCCTTCGTAATCTACGAAACCTTTTGCTCTATATAATTAGAATACCACCCGATAGCCGGAAAATCATTTCATATCGAAAAATTCTTTATTCAATCGTACGAAATGGAATTTGTCATTAGTTCAAGTCCCTCGGATTCCGAAATGGAATCCCACTCAAGTTTCGAAAGCAGTGTGACCGGAATGGATCAACCAATTAGTCATCATCTATTCTGGATGAATTGGGGATGGGTTCGTAGCCTCCTTAATCATTGGAGACAAGAAGAAGGTGATCCCTTCCATCCACCACATTGTCCTCTTGGCGAAGAACCTGAAGCACTTACCGGCGAACCTATCCGAAACACCATTTTCTCTCTTATTTCTAGAGTATCTCGTCACGATTACATACTACACCAAATTCTAGATTTTATTTATCCGCTCGTTCTAACCGACAATCACCCCGGTGTAATAGAAGAAGTCAACAAGCTTCGCGCTCGGGTAGTGGCTTTGGAGAATATGGTGCAAAGGTTACAAACACCAGCAGCATAAACAGTACCACCATCAGCAATACCAACAGTACCATCACCACCACCAACAACATCCACATCCCACACCGCAACATCACAATCTGTATCTCAAACATCAACGTCATACACCCTGTAAATATCCAGGAATATCAACAACAACAAACGATGAAGTATTAATTCATAAACTTCATTGAAGAGATATCTCTGCGGCAGTTATGTAATCTCCAAAATCTTAGAGATTATTTAATTCTGACCGTAAATCGGATGAGTGAAAGGAGATGGTAGAGTAGAAACTTTGATCGAAAATGGTGTACGATTTACAAGCTAGAATTGTTTTACCAATAGCATCAACAGGACCGTAGCATCATCAACCCAGTCAGTGCCGTCAGTATCGTCAAAATCAACAGCACCTGTAACATCACAAACTCTGTCAGTTCAAGAATCATTGTGGACATCATTACGAATCAACAACAAATATATTGTATCAACGAGTTATGAAGTATTAACTCATTTCCAATCGAAAGATTTATATGTATATTTTATATGTATAAATTTTTAAACCATAATAAATCTTCCCGTACTAAGCTATTATGTGTGAATCTTAACTACTCAGTTAATTCATATTACAAATTTGCAATGATGTATCCTTCGTCCGCAACTTAACCATCGTTAATTACAATCTCTGTCTCAATTCAATAAAAATCCATTTCATAATAAATCAAGTGTATTATTTGAATATATGTTTGATTTTACACTTTCATCATCGATGTACTCGAAACTTTTCAAATAACATCATTCGTACCTTGCGAAGTTCACAAGAATTTCACGAAAACCAACAAATAACAAAGTAATGATTCATAATTTCAATATTATTGAAGAAATACTTATGCAATTTATAAAGTTTTTGGGATTACTCAATTCTAGTTCCAACCATAAAACAAATGAGTTTAATTTAATATTAACTCATTAAATCTATATTACATCTAAAGAAAATATACACATATATTTTCATAAAGACTGTAATAAACTTCTTTTGTACAAAATATTAATTGTGAAATTTTTTTTAACGGGTAGGTAATACCCGAGAGATATATAAATTCACAATTAATATATTACATTTTTCGAAACTGATTCAGCAATCATCAACTATACTCCCTACTTTCACAACAATATCCATTCTTTCATATAAATCAAAACAATGATACTCATTCAAATTCAGTTACATATTCTGATTTTGAAATCGCATAATTCAATTCGAAATATAACCAGTATCATCACTCTTAGATTCCTATATCCTTCAAAGCTATACTTTGACTTCAAAACTGTGTTAGAACATCATATGTATTAACGATTACAATATGTGCTCAAACCCTTCGAAATTCTTGAAGACACTTCAACTAAGGAACAATCGAGATGATGATCCAACCACATGTTACCCACAGTTATACACCTGAAAAACTCTCAAAACCCAAGTCATAGTTCGACACGTATCCGTGTTAGACCCTTTGGCATTTACTAGCTAAAATAACTTTTCAATTCCGTTTCAAAATAGACAGTTTTGTCACAGCTCCAGCAAGTCAACTTCGACTTCTCAATCAAAACAGTCTTATTATAACCTCGATAGATACGTTGCCCTTTCGCCAACGTTACCGGGGAATCGTTTATATTCACCAAATTAGCAATAAACTTACCAACAACTTCATTGATCTTTGACTTTCCAAAAAAAAAAATCATTATAATTATCGAAACCCTATCATATACTCACTCGTACCTTATAACAAGAATTGCCATACCAATTATTGAGAATCAGCAATCAGTATTTTGAAACCTCGCAGCATGTCTACATCAACAATTACATATACACACAACGTCTACCTCCAAGACTTACATTCTTTGAATGAGAAATTTCTAAAAAACACCCTAAACTGCGAACCAGTTCTCGAAATTTTGAAAAATGCTGATGAAGCAGCAAAAACTGTAAACGACCTTAACAGTAAAAAGTTGGATGATAAAGGATAGTATATTGGCAAAGCTCAGAAAAAGAGAAGCTTTGGAACTGGAAAACGGATTGAGCAAAGTATGAAGGAGGCTGTGGACAAATCACAAAGGCTGAACCTACTTTCAAAGAATCTAAATGATTCAGTACTTGCTGAACTCATTAACGAATACCTTGCTCCTGACTCTAAACCCCTGCGGACAATATCCTTCATCATCCTCTGATATTAGACATTCTAAGATATCATCGTTTCTTTCATTATAAATATCATCCATACTTCTGAAGATATTTTTATAATTATTCTTATCTGAAATCATTTAACTCTTCGCGCTATCTGTATTATATCATAAAAGAAACTATTTTAGTTTCTAAATTCTGAAACATTCGAGTTTAAAATAGGAATATTCTTGAAGAAGTGTTGGGAACTGAAGCATGAGTTAGTATAATATAATGACACTTGATCAACGTGATTATATTACAGTAATTCATGCTGAGTTTCTAAATGGAACATGATGATTCACAGATCATAACGTCATCATGTGCTATGTTACACGACTCTTGTATTCTCTTTGATCTCTAAATATCAAGAAAATATTTCTTGATGATTCGGCCTTTTCCGAGGTATTCTGGTAATTTGACAAGTCAAGATCGTGCCATTACAATTTTCTTCCTAGAACATTAACAATGTTCATTCCGAAATTTATATCTGTGAATTCTGGACCATTACAAGCGGTGCTTAATCGCAAGAAGAAGAAACGAAAGGACAAAGCTCCGAACTAGAAATGGGAGTATAAATCATAGCCAATAGAAGAGAGCATTAACTGTGGATGACAATGATTATAGAAGAAGCAAGGACTTTGAAATATAAGGGAAGATATAAAGCCCAATAATAACCCAGAAATCACAAACCGTATATATCAATGCATATAGCAATATAAAGACACGGGAGAACTAAAAACACTATAAAACCAAGAGTATAGTAGAAGTAAATAGATTCTTCCGGAGGCAGATGAAAAAGAAGAGCGACAGATATGAAAGTGGGGAGTATATCAAGAATCAGCACTGGATGAAGCATATTGACAAATACTTTAAAATATGAGTTGAGAAGGTGTGAGTTGTAAGAAAATAAATGAGGTGAATTTATAGTGAAATATCTGACAGAGAAATCAAAATGGATTATCGCATTAATTCGAAGAGGATCATAATTTCCTTAATTGCCAAATAATCAAATCCAATATAGATTACAAAGATTTTCTTTTCGGAGATCAATCGTGATGACGTCAAAAGATACGACGAATCACTATTATCTTATTTCATTCATTTATGATAACTTCACTCACACGCTTCGAGTAATCGAATTATTTTATCCATTCTTCTTGAACATGATAAAACTCTATAATCGTTATAATAACATTCTCATTGTTAGTCATGACTACGTTGATCAAATTTCGGGGACGAAATTTCTTTAACGGGTAGGTACTGTGACGACCCGGAAATTTCTGACCAAATTTAAACTTTAATCTTTATATTATTCCGACACGATAAGCAAAGTTTGTTAAGTTAAATCTCAAGAATTTTAAACTGTGTTCATACATTCATTATAACCTCGACCAAATTCCGACGATTCACGAACCGTTATATATAAATAGATATGTATATGTATATATATATTAAAACTTGAGAATATTAATAAAGTATTAAACGTATGATACTTTACACGAACGTATTTGTTTCAATATGATTTTCGACCAAATTAAAAAATATATATATATTAAATGATTGAATTATCAGAAACATTGAATTATGATTACAAGTCTCTGTTGAGAGGTCCACTATGATTTGAGAAAATCTATTCCTCTTAACGATATTCAGAATAATTTGTAAAGCTATTTATAAATAAAAACAAAAAGTGTCATTTACAAAAGTTAGTGGAGAATTGGTTTCCATAATATTCTATTAATCTATTTTCAAACGTACAAAGACGTTTTCAGTTTAAAAAGAACTTTATTATTAAAACGTATATAACTTTTATAAACATCTAGAATCACTTTTGACAACTCATTACTTAACCAGTATAATAAATATAACGATATTTATATTTTATTTCAATAAATATATATATGATTTAAATTAATATTATATATATTTATACGCGTATTATACATACATAGTTTTTATACTTTTACTATACTTTAACTTTACCTTTACTTTACTTTTACTTTACTTTAACTTTAATAATTCACTTTAATAATTCATACTTTAATAATTCACTTTAATAATTCATACTTTAATAATTCACTTTAATAATTTATACTTTAATAATTTATTTTAATAATTCATACTTTAATAATTCACTTTAATAATTTATACTTTAATAATTCACTTTAATAATTCATACTTTAATAATTCACTTTAATAATTCAAAAAACTATTATAAATAGAATTCAATAGGTTTCATTATTTCATAGAAACTTGAAAATATATTTCTCTAAACTCTCTCAATCGATTATATATATATATATATATATATATATATATATATATATATATATATATATATATATATATATATATATATATATATATATATATATATATATATATTTGCTCTGTATTATTTCAAGATATTATTAGTATACATAAAATATTACGACGTAGTGCTGTCCGAGTGATTTCAAAATAGTTTTTTTGAATGAGTCGAAGCTAAGGAAATTATGGGTTATAGCTATGGAGGTGATGGGTATGGTTCATGGGTATGCTCGTGAGGTCAATCTAGTGTTTATCATCTCCGTTGTATCTACGTACTTTTCTGCAATATTGAATCTCAATATTGATACGTTCGTGAATCCGGGGCCAACCTTGCACTTGTTAAATGACGTTATATGTATTTTTACTACGAAATACAGTATTGTGAGTTTCATTTGCTCCCTTTTATATATATTTTTGGGACTGAGAATACATGCGCTGTTTTTATAAATATTTTACGAAATAGGCACAAGTACTAAAACTAATTCTATGTGGGTTTAAACCAGAAATATACCCTTAGCTTGGTAAGATTAAACTACTTGTCTATGTACGGTAGGCGCGAATCCTAAAGATAGATCTATTGGGCCTGACAAACCCCATCCTGACTATGAGATGCTTTAGTACTTCGAGGTTATTTTAAACACACCTGATCTGGTGTACTTCAGAGGGTAAAACATGAATGTTAAGGCTTGTTACCGGGTGCCTACAACTTATAGAATACTTTTATACACTTACGAGTGTACATATATTTATAAATGGAAATCTTGTGGTCTATTAATATATTGAAATGATTGTTATGATAAACCTATGAACTCACCAACCTTTTGGTTGACACTTTAAAGCATGTTTATTCTCAGGTATTAAAGAAATCTTCCGCTGTGCATTAGCTCATTTTAAGGATATTACTTGGAGTCATTCATGGCATATTTTGAAAGACGTTGCATTCGAGTCATTGAGTTCATCAAGATTATTATTAAGCCAATTATAGTTGGATGTATTATGAAATGGTGTGCATGCCGTCAACTTTCTTTGTAAAGAAAGTTTGTCTTTTAAAAACGAATGCAATGTTTGTAAAATGTATCATATAGAGGTCAAATACCTCGCGATGTAATCAACTATTATGAATCGTTTATAATGTATATGAACGGGCCCTTTCATCCGCATACTGCGAATATTTTGAATACTATAAATAGAGAGCTCGGCCTCTGATTTATAGGTTGTTGATTCTCTGCCATTTGCCCAAGCCTTTGTGATTTTCACTTGTGACTTTGCCCAAGGAATTTCTACATTGTGCTAAGGTGAATTATGCTAATTGACAATCAAGACCGGGTCGGGGTGGTTGATCACTTGATTGATAAAGTGAAAGACGATCATCGGGGCCCAAAATAATCATCAAACATCTCATCCTCCATCTTTATCATTGCACTCAATCCTTAATTAAGTAATAACTTAATATAGGATTGATCAATTGGCGCCATCCGTGGGACACGTTTTACAAATTAAACTCGAATTTTTTTGTTTTGTGTTGTCAAACAACTAATTGGCTTGTTTAATTTCAATCGTGTTTCGTTCTGATGATTTTTATGTATTTTCTAGGGCGTATCAGTTGATTTGATTATCGGCCATGGCGACAAACGCAAAGCAAGTAAGTGGTTCAGCGAATGCTGATGTGATGGCTGGTGAATCACATAATGCCTTGTCGTTCAATTCGCAGACAAACGTTAATGCTACTACAAGAAAAACGGTTTGAGAACCGCTCACTAAAACTTCCAATGATAACACCGCTAATAATGATTCGCAACTAGAGGTTGCTGCAGAAAAAATAGTTGCGCGCAGAAATCTGCAACAAAACCGCGATGAAACCATTGCTGAAGGTAAGCGGCTAAGGGTTTTGGCTGGAAAAGCGAATTTGAAAATAGACAAAATTGTTGGCAATGCTATTGAGCAAGCTAAAAAAGTTGCCAAGTTTGGTCGTGAACCTCGCATACCGCGAACTTACTTATGGTCGTTGAATGATTCTGGATCACAGGTTAATCGCTTAATTGTTGAAAATCGCGATAGTGATAGTGATAATGCAGAAGAACATGTCGTTTTAAATTCTGTCTATAATTCAAAGAATGCAAAAGTGCCAAGAGAAGAAAATAAATTTTCTGATGATTCAGATAGTGCGGAGGAATTTATAAAAATTCCACATGTTAAGCGTAGGCGGCCACCAACACCCTATCCTCGCCATGGGGATGAGGGTGAAGCTTCTGATACTATGCGCAGAGAAAACGCTCAAAATTTCTTAGCAGATGCTATTAGAAGCATTGCGCCTAAGTCAATGCAACATAAGTTTGAACAACCGAATTTTTTGCAAGATATGATAGCCAACTTTTGTGTGGAGAATACTGATACTCGCACAAAAAAGGCGACTGAAATTACCACTGCTGCGGACAAGTTTGTCCAGCATATTTCTGACTACCCAATTGTTACGCTGCCTATTGTGCCGGCGACATTGGGAGTTTACTCGGGTTTAACCGATCCTTTGGATTTTTTGCAGCGATTTGAAGGGGTGGTAAGCACCTATAATTGGGATGAGTCGGTTGCGTGTAGAGTATTCCCTATGGTTTTGCAAGGGTCAGCAAGAGAGTGGTTTCATAGTCTACAAGCTCGCAGTATTATCAATTTTATCGATCTTCGCGATAAATTTTTGCTGCAGTTTCAGAATCTTTTGCCGCAGAAAAAGACACATATAGAATGTCATGATATCAAACAAGGCAACAAGGAAATTTTAAGCGCATTACTTACGCGGTACATTTATGAGTGCCAAAAAATATGATGTTACAGCAGAGGTGTACGAAATACTATTATTTTTACTACGAAATACTACGAAATATGACACAAGTTTTAATTAATTTACGAATGGGATATACCTAAACCTTGCTATAACACTATAGGCAGTGTACCTAATCGTAGAGTAGTGTAGTTTTTAGTAAGTCCGGTTCGTTCCACAGGGAGCTAGTGATTACGTACTATATTTTTAACAACTATATTTATATAAAATATATATAATTATATATAGTAATAATAATATATAAAAGGGGGGTTTTACCGTTTAATGACCGGTTTGTCGATTTTATATTTTAAGCGTAAAGATAAATGACGATAATTAAAGTGCGTAAAATAAATAACAATATTAAAATGACAATAAATAAAATGACAGTAAATAAAAGTACGATGAGAAATACAATAAAAGAATTATGCTTATTTAAACTTCCGTAATCATGATGTTTGATGTTTTAATTTTAATTCATTACTCTGGGTTAATTGTCCTTTGTCCTGGATTTATTTGAAACCTATATGGTTTTTGACCATAATAGTCCATCGGTCATAATTATAAAATGTTCGTCAAATTAACCTTAATCCCTAAGTCAAATATTCCAACTAATTAGAGATTCAAACTGTAACAAGGTTTTAATATTTTGTTAATAATTACACCAGGTTATCGACTGCGTGTAATCCAAGGTTTTAATACTTTGTTAACAATTACACCAATTATCTTTGTATGTAATCCACCCCTGTTTTAATGAGATATGAATATTGATTTACTCACTTGATCAGAATGAATAATCAATTACCCAACCCGAATAATTAATTAAATGATTGTAAATGATGTCGTATAAACGTCACTAAATAGGACATATGTAACAACCCGGAAATTTTTGACCAAATTTAAACTTTATCTTTAAATGATTTAACGTTTCCGACACGATAAGCAAAGTCTGTAAAACCGAATCTCAAAAATTTTGAACTATTCAAGTACCCTTCCGTTGTTCTCAACGATTCACAAACCATTATATGTAAATAGATACATATATATACTATAACTTGAAAACGTAACAAAGTTTTAATTGCATGATACCGTACATTAAACTTATTGGTTTGTATATATATTTGAATATATATGATTTCAAGTTATTTAGTAAACGATAGTAACATTCGATTGATATTTAGATAAGTTAACTAAAACGTTTAAGATGAACAAGTAAAACACTATTTGCTGACTTTGCTACAGTAAAAACGATTTTTACTACAGTGCTACAGTGAAAACGACTTTGCTACAGTGAAAACACTATTTGCTACAGTAACACTATCTGCTACAGTATTTTTATGTCGACGAACTAGCAAACAAAAGCGGATCAGGCGGACAGTTCGAGCTTTTATAGTATCTGGCCTGCTACAGTACCCCATGAGATCGCATGGGTCACTATTTGCTACAGTACACTATTTGCTACAATGCTACAGTAAAAACGACTTGCTACAGTAAAAAATACTATTTGCTACAGTAAACACTATTTGCTACAGTAAACACTATTTGCTACATCATTTTTATGTCGACGAACTAGCAAACAAAAGCGGATCAGGCGGCCATGCGATCGCATGCCAAAAGCACTGAAAACCCATGCGATCGCATGGGGTACTGTAGCAAGCCAGATACTATAAAAGCTCGAACTGGTTCAGCTTGTTTCTTCATTCTTTTTTTACTCGTATCATTTAAATTATTTATTTTATTATTATTATTATTATTATTATTATTATTATTATTATTATTATTATTATTATTATTAAGATTAATATTATTATTAATCTTATTATTATTATTATTATTATTATTATTATTATTATTATTATTATTATTATTATTATTATTATTATTAATTAGTATTATACATAAAATACTACGACGAGGTTATGAGCGTGTCACTTTTAAAATGGGTTTTCAAGCGGGATAAAGCTAAGAAAATTATGGGTTATAACTATGGAGGTTATGGGTAATGTTCATGGGTAATATTCGCAAGTCAAACCTAGTGTTTATCATCTCTGTTGCTTCTACGTACTTTTCTGAAATATTGAATCACAATATTGATACGTAAGCATTTATATTTTATCTTTTATAAATTAATAGTGTATACATGTCTAGTGCTCGAGTATATATATTTATACATGTTTGTATGCTAAATTTCGTCGTTAAACAGTTTATAATGAATCACGAATTAAATACATATATTACTGGTAAAAGGTATATGATATACATGTTTTCGGAAAGCTGGCGAAAAATCAATAACTTTTCATTTAGACACCGAATAGTTTCGATGAACGGATTAAAAGATATGATCAACTGAATTATGATTGACGTTAATTGAAATTGCTTTTGAATCTGCAATTAAGATTTAAACAACTTGTTTACGAGATTGATAAAATGGATTTTTGAATATTACCAACCGAGTAAATGAATCCTTATATAAGGCACGTCTCATTTTGTTGAACTATTGTCAAAATTGACTTTTTGAAACGACTTTGGATAACTTTTGTATGTAGATCTCGAGCATTAGGATTGTGATACACTATGACCCGACCTAGCTTGATAGACATTTATTGACCAACATATGTTCTCTAGGTTGAGATCTACGATTATTTGATATTCCGAGTTTCGGTCACATTACGATGAACAACTTTATGTGCTGCTAAGGTGAGTTTCATATGCTCCCTTTTTAATTGCTTTTTGAAATCTATATTTTTGGGCTGAGAATACATGCACTTTATTTTAAACGCAATGGATACAAGTACATACTAAATTCTACACCGAGTTTGAACCGAAAATCCCTTAGCTTTGGTAACTAGTAACTGCTGGTTATAAGAACTGGTGGGCGCGAGTAGTTATATATGGATCCATAGGGCTTGATATCCCCGTCCGAGCTAGAGCACTATCCTTTTAACGGACGTATGCTATTTGAGAAGCGTACACGTTGGTTTGCGTGTATTATTAAGATGATTATACAAAGGGTATAAAATATATATACGTTACGTTTAGTTACCAGGGTGCTCTGTTATATAGAATCTATTGATAAACGTTTCTGGAGGAAACAACTGAAATCTTGTGATCCACTTTTATATACAGATTATGCGACACACTAAAACTATGAACTCACCAACCTTTGTGTTGACACTTGTTAGCATGTTTATTCTCAGGTTCCCTAGGAGTCTTCCTGTAACACCGGCCATTTTTTTTTTAAATACACAGCGGAAGACTTTATTAACAAACACAATATAAGTCACGTCATTACGTTTAAGTTTACACAACGGTGTTACGTTATCACAAAACATTATTTATACAAAAGTCCACATCAGAGTTGGGTTGTCAAACATGTCTTCTGCAATAGCACCCTTCCCGACTAGCAGTACTTAAACCTGCAAGGGGAGAATATGTGGGGGATTAGCGTACCGCTAAGTGAATTGAATCTATCTAACAGATATAGCTTAAGTCACACACAAGCTATATACTAACAACAACACATGCTAACTATCAACTAGCATACAATAAGACAATACGAGGATCGGTGGCTTGTACGAGCACACGACTCCTAGCTGATCGGACTTGAGTCTACCGATAGTCCCTGCTACTCAATTCACAGTATAGTTATCCAGATGCAGGGGATGCATCATTCACACTATACTCTACAATCAGTAGCCTATGGACCCAAACTCCCCTAGGAACGGTTGACCTCATACGGACTCTAACCTCTCCTAGGCACGGTCTCGAGTCCCCAGTCTCCCTAGGCCCGACTGGTGCCATTCACACAGTGTACACATAATTCACATACAACATCAGGCATACTATATTATTCTAACATGGCAATTTCTACACTATGCATGGTAAAAGAGTCAACCACAGTAGCATGATAAGCTACTTAAACTCTATCCGGAGATAGACCCACTCACCAATTACTAGCAACTGCTCAGTTATTATTTCTGAGCTTCCTCCTTGTCCTTATAACCTGAGAACAACACAAACAAAGTTAATATACATATCCAATAAATAATATAATTATTTCATATGATTAACTAGGTCATAACACCATATATTCATAATTTTATGAGTCTACATCATGACTCCACTCAATAATGGCATACAGGTGCGTGTAAAACATGACATACACACTAAAACTAATTTTTCGGCCCAAAAACAGTTTGATCTAGTTTCTTAAAAGTTCACCATTGAAAAGTATTCTTTATTACGATTCTAACGATAGTTTATTCATCAAAAACGGAGTTACGTTTTGAAAGTTACGTCCGTTTCAATTTCATAAAAGTACTGTAGCAAATAGCGACACTGTAGCAACTCGGTACTGTAGCAAATAGTGACACTGTAGCAACTCGGGGGTACTGTAGCAACCCGGTACTGTAGCAACTCGGTACTATAGCAAAAAGTGACACTATAGAAAATAGTGACACTGTAGTAAATAGTGACACTGTAGCAAATAGTGACACAGTTCGGGTGCTGTAGCAAAAAACTATAGCAAGATACTGTAGCAAAATTCTGTAGCAAAATACTGTAGCAACTGGGTTTCGAAGCAGTTCGCTGTTTTTGCGATTTTTTTGCCCAAAACTCGATTTTGAGTGTTTTTGATCCGTTTTTAAGCACATGGAAGCTACTAAACATATATACAACCTATTTCTAACATCAATTAAGCATAACAAACACCAAAAATAAAGATTCAAGCTTAAAATCACACTTTTTATTCAAGAACACAAAATTCATTTTGAGCAAGAATTAATACATGAATCTATGATATGCATACCTTATATTGATCACGAAATCACAAGGAATATATCTCTAGCTTCAATTAAACCAAAGGCTCACAAAATCAAATTAGGGTTTATGTGTGTGTTTGTGTATGTGTTCGTGTATGTGTTTGATGAAATGAGAAATGGATAGAACTATCCAGATACATACACTTAAATGAGTTATAAACTCATACCCCATATCACACAGGTATTTACTAGTTATCTTATCTGATAACCTTTCATATCTCCTTAGGCGGTCCTAACGGAGTCCAAATTAAATAAACCAACCTGTTCTGGGACCCTTGTCACAAACTGGTCATAACACAATTATAATAAAACACTAATAAAATAATTAAAATAAAAGCACTTAAGACTAAGCACAAACCCTAAGGGAAAAATAGGCAACTTACAACTAGCCCGGGTTTCAGTCTGTTACAAATCTACCCCCCTTAAGAAAATTCCGTCCTCGGAATCTGGTATTGGTCAAACAAATGAGGGTAACGTTTTCTCATCAACTCTTCCGTTTCCCACGTAAGATTAGAACCCAAACTGTGTTTCCACTCAATCAACACCATCGGAATCTCTTTCTTTCTCAGCTTAGTCACCTTTTGGTCAACCACACGGACCGGCTCTTCCACCAATTTCTTATTCAAATCGACCCTTAAATCTTCTAAAGGAAGAAGTTGTGTTTCATCGTCGACTTTACACTTACGAATATAACATACGTTGAATGTATTATGAATACCAGCTAACTCTGGCGGAAGATCTAACACCACAGTCTGATCATTTAACACTTCACTGATCGAAAACGGACCAATAAATCTCGGTGCTAACTTACCACGTTTACCGAATCTGATAACCCCTTTCCACGGCGAAACTTTCAGATACACTCGTTCACCCACATTAAAGGTTACCGGACGTCTACGCGGATCAGCATACATTTTCTGCCTATCTCTAGCGGCTTTCAACTTTTCTCTCGCAATTGCAACTTTTTCGGCTGTCATTTGAACAATTTCGGGACCTGCAAACTGTTTCTCCCCGGCTTCTAACCAACAAGTCGGAGTTCTGCAACGACGACCGTATAACATTTCATAGGGCGGCATCCCTCTACTCGAATGATATGAATTATTATACGCAAATTCGACCAACGGCAAATGTGTATCCCACGAACCACCGTATTCTAACACATAAGCCCTTAACATATCCTCCAAAGTCTGTATCGTTCTTTCACTCTGACCGTCTGTCTGAGGATGATAAGCTGTACCCAAATTCTGTTGAAGACTATTCCAAAAATTCGACACAAATCTGGAATCTCTGTCTGAAACGATCGATAATGGCACACCATGTCGACTAACTATCTCGTTTATATACAATTCGGCTAACTCACTTAACGAAGCTGTTTCACGAGTAGCAAGAAAATGAGCACTTTTAGTTATGCGATCCACTATTACCCAAATCATATCATGTCTTTTCTGAGTTCGAGGTAATTTGGTCACAAAATCCATCGTTATATGTTCCCATTTCCACTCTGGAATCTGTAACTGACGTAACGAACCATAAGGTTTCTGATGTTCGGCCTTCACTTGAGCACAAATATGACACTTTTCGACATAACGGGCGATATCTGATTTCATTGTTGGCCACAAATACACTGTTTTCAAATCATGATACATCTTATTACTACCCGAATGTACTGTCAATCTGGATTTGTGAGCTTCCGTCATGATTAAATCCCTCAAATCTCCAAGCTTAGGCACCCAAACACGATTGTTTAAGGTCTTTAGTCCACGTGAGTCATCAATTAAGTCCATTTTTCGTTTGGTCATTTGTTCAGATTTAATATGTTCGTCCTCTAAAGCACAGGCCTGAATGGTTTTTAAGCTGTTAATCAAATCTGAAGTTATATTCAAACGAAGAAATTTCACATTTTCACTTGACTTTTTACGACTTAGTGCATCTGCAACCACATTTGCCTTACCCGGATGGTATTTAATTTCACAATCGTAATCTTTGATCAACTCTTGCCATCGTCTCTGACGCATATTCCATTCTTTCTGTGAGAAGATATACTGCAAACTCTTGTGATCTGTACATATAACACAATGGGTTCCATACAAATAGTGTCTCCACAGTTTCAAAGCAAACACTACTGCAGCCATTTCAAGATCATGCACTGGATAATTCTTCTCATGAACTTTCAACTGTCGCGAGGCGTAGGCGATTACTTTATCTCTTTGCATTAATACACAACCCAACCCAGCATATGATGCATCACAGTATACCACGAAGTTGTCTGAACCTTCTGGTAAAGCTAACACTGGTGCCTGACACAGTAGCTGTTTCAAAATCTGAAAAGCCTTTTCCTGTTCATCAGTCCATCGAAAGGCTACATCTTTACGAGTCAACTTAGTCAACGGACCCGCTATTTTCGAGAAATCCTTGATAAATCTGCGATAATAACCGGCTAATCCCAGAAAACTCTTAATCTCAGTCGGAGTCTTCGGAGAATTCTAATTCATTACCGCTTCTATCTTTGTCGGATCAACTTTTATACCTTCGGCACAAATCACATGACCCAAAAATTGCACTTCACGTAACCAAAATTCACACTTTGAAAATTTTGCAAATAGTTGTTCACGTTTCAACATGTTCAAAACCTGTCTCAGATGTTCAGCATGTTCACTTTCGATCTTTGAATACACTAGTATATCATCTATAAACACAATCACAAACTTATCTAAGAACGGGCGACACACTCTATTCATTAGATCCATGAAGATTGCTGGCGCATTCATCAACCCAAACGGCATGACAAGAAATTCATAATGACCATACCTTGTTCTGAACGCTGTTTTCGGTATATCTGATTCAGCAACACGAACCTGATGATATCCAGATCGTAAGTCTATCTTAGAAAAGAATGAAGCACCCTGTAACTGATCGAACAAATCGTCTATTCGAGGTAACGGATATTTATTCTTCACTGTTCTTTTGTTCAATTCACGATAATCAATACACATACGCATTGACCCATCTTTCTTTTTAACAAACAATACCGGAGCACCCCACGGTGAAGAACTCGGTCGGATAAACCCACGATCTAATCGTTCTTGAATCTGTGACATCATTTCACGGATTTCAGACGGCGCTAATCGGTATGGAGCTTTTGCAACTAGAGTTGTTCCAGGAACCAATTCAATCTTATATTCAACTTCCCTTACCGGCGGCAGACCTGGTAACTCATCTGGGAACACTTCGGGAAATTCTGATACTATCCGAATATCGGCCACTGTTTTCTTTTCTTTCTTCGCATCAATTACATATGCAAGAAATGATTCACAACCCTTTGCCATCGACTTTTTCGCTTTCATCATGGTTATCAACAGAAAATTATACCCTCCATGCTCCCCTCGGGCCACAACACGGGTTCCATCGGTCGAACGAAAGGTAATCATTTTCCTATCACACTTAATATTAGCCCTAAGCGAGCTCAACCAATCCATTCCTAGAACAAAGCTAGGAATATGTAACACTAAACAAGTCACCGGGAAAGACTTCCCTTCGATCTCTATACAAACCCCAGTCACATAGGTTGTGACGGGTGTGGTCTTACCATCAGCTACTTCTACACTAACCGGCTTGGGTAACACAGTAGCTGGTAAATTCAACTTAGCACAGAAATCTAGGGACATAAAACACCTATTGACACCACAATCAAACAATACGCGAGCAGGTATTGAGTTGATTAGAAACATACCGGTGATTACTTCGTCGGTTGCCACAGCATTTTCCACCGACATCTGAAAAGCTCTAGCCTCTGCTATTGGAGGGTTCTTCCTCTTCTGCCCACTCGAGGCAGTTGACCCTCCAGCTGATGCTGAACGCGCCCCTGACCCTGCCCCGAAACTACCACTCTTCGACGGACAACTAATTGCACGATGCCCTGGTTTGTGACAACTCCAACACACACTATTAAGATACGGGCATGCTGAAGACTCATGCCCAACAACACCACACTTTAAGCATCTTCTTGTAGCCTCAGAACACTGACCACTGTGAGAAGATCGATACGTGTGACACCAATTCCCTTTACCTGATCCAGATCCAGTACTACTCTGACCGCTTTTACCTTTCGATTTAAACCCACTAGACTTCTTGAATTTAGATCCTGATTGACCAGATACTTGCCTACCTTGTTGTAGCACATTACCAAACATTCTGTTTCTGGCAGCCTGAACATCACTTTCTACCATCTTAGCCATCACAACAGCTTGAGACAATGATGTAGCTGTTCTAACAAAAGTTCTGTACTCAGGCAGAATGATATTAACAAAATGCTGGATACGAGACGCTTCGTCTGGCACCCATTGTTGTACAAACCTCAGTTTATCCATAAACTTCTCTACTACCTCATCGATCGTCATTTGAGGTGTCATCTTCATTTCAAGAAACTCAGTCTTGATTCGGTTCATATAAAATGGATTACAATATTGTTCACACACCTTCCCATGAAACTGCTCCCATGTGATCATACTCACTTGCTCTTTTGGTATACTATAAATCAAAGAATCCCACCAAATCATAGCCCTACCTTTCAACAGTCTACTAGCATATGTTACCTTCAGCTCGGGTTCACACTGACACGCTTCAAATACCCTTTCAACTTCTCGCAACCAATTGAGAGTTACAGTCGGATCAGTACTTCTAGAGAACTCTGAGGGTTTGCAATCACGGAAGTTCTTATACGTACATCTTTTGGGTGGTTGCATGTAAGGTTGATGGAACATTTGCATTTGGTATGGATTCATCATCATGAGATTTTGGTAAGTAAAGGTGTTTTGTGGTGGCATATAATATTGGTTAGGTATTTGATTCTGAAAATGGTTCTGGGGCACATTAGGTATCGTTTGGGATTGCGCGGTTGGGAATCCAGGTGGTGTATCATCATTTCCAGAATGCCTCACCAATTCAAGCTCATTAATTTTGTCCTCAGCCTCTTTTAGCTTGCTTTCTAACAGAAGGATGTAACTACTCTGATCATCATCTGACTCAACACCTTCTTCTGGTGCTCTGAATGTTTCGGGGTTAGATGGGCCAGTTGCGTTTCTATCAGCCATACCTGTGCTACAAAACAGCTCATACAAAAGCTTAGTGGATAACAGTTAGTTCAATCACAACTAACACACGTATATCCTATTTTCACTTAGCCCCCATTCCCACAGACATGTTTGACTTGCCTCAGGGTTTGGGAACAAAATACGCGCACGTATTTACTGCCAAACCATGCTCTGATACCAACTTGTAACACCGGCCATTTTTTTTAAATACACAGCGGAAGACTTTATTAACAAACACAATATAAGTCACGTCATTACGTTTAAGTTTACACAACGGTGTTACGTTATCACAAAACATTATTTATACAAAAGTCCACATCAGAGTTGGGTTGTCAAACATGTCTTCTGCAATAGCACCCTTCCCGACTAGCAGTACCTAAACTTGCAAGGGGAGAATATGTGGGGGATTAGCGCACCGCTAAGTGAATGGAATCTATCTAACAGATATAGCTTAAGTCACACACAAGCTATATACTAACAACAACACATGCTAACTATCAACTAGTATACAATAATACAATACGAGGATCGGCGGCTTGTACGAGCACACGACTCCTAGCTGATCGGACTTGAGTCTACCGATAGTCCCTGCTACTCAATTCACAGTATAGTTATCCAGATGCAGGGGATGCATCATTCACACTATACTCTACAATCAGTAGCCTATGGACCCAACCTCCCCTAGGCACGGTTGACCTCATACGGACTCTAACCTCTCCTAGGCACGGTCTCGAGTCCCCAGTCTCCCTAGGCCCGACTGGTGCCATTCACACAGTGTACACATAATTCACATACAACATCAGGCATACTATATTATTCTAACATGGCAATTTCTACACTATGCATGGTAAAAGAGTCAACCACAGTAGCATGATATGCTACTTAAACTCTATCCGGAGATAGACCCACTCACCAATTACCAGCAACTCCTCAGTTATTATTTCTGAGCTTCCTCATTGTCCTTATAACCTGAGAAAAACACAAACAAAGTTAATATACATATCCAATAAATAATATAATCATTTCATACGATTGACTAGGTCATAACACCATATATTCATAATTTTATGAGTCTACATCATGACTCCACTCAATAATGGCATACAGGTGCGTGCAAAACACGACATACACACTAAAACTCCTTTTCCGGCCCAAAAAAAGTTTGATCTAGTTTCTTAAAAGTTCACCATTGAAAAGTATTCTTTATTACGATTCTAACGATAGTTTATTCATCAAAAACGGAGTTACGTTTTGAAAGTTACGCCCGTTTCAATTTCATAAAAGTACTGTAGCAAATAGTGACACTGTACCAACTCGGCACTGTAGCAAATAGTGACAATGTAGCAACTCGGGGGGTACTGTAGCAACCAAGTACTGTAGCAACTCGGTACTGTAGCAAATAGTGACACTGTAGCAAATAGTGACACTGTAGCAGCTCGGGTACTGTAGCAAAAAACTATAGCAAGATATTGTAGCAAAAATACTGTAGCAAAAATACTGTAGCAACTGGGTTTCGAAGCAGTTCGCTGTTTTTGCGATTTTTTCGCCCAAAACTCAATTTTTGAGTGTTTTTGATCCGTTTTTAAGCACATGAAAGCTACTAAACATATATACAACCTATTTCAAACATCAATTAAGCATAACAAACACCAAAAATGAAGATTCAAGCTTAAAATCACACTTTTTATTCAAGAACACAAAATCCATTTTGAGCAAGAATTAATACATGAATCTATGATATGCATACCTTATATTGATCACGAAATCACAAGGAATATATCTCTAGCTTCAATTAATCCAAAGGCTCACAAAATCAAATTAGGGTTTATGTGTGTGTTTGTGTATGTGTTCGTGTATGTGTTTGATGAAATGAGAAATGGATAGAACTATCCAGATACATACACTTAAATGAGTTATAAACTCATACCCCATATCACACAGGTATTTACTAGTTATCTTATCTGATAACCTTTCGTATCTCCTTAGGCGGTCCTAACGGAGTCCAAATTAAATAAATCAACCTGTTCTGGGACCCTTGTCACAAACTGGTCACAACACAATTATAATAAAACACTAATAAAATAATTAAAATAAAAGCACTTAAGACTAAGCACAAACCCTAAGGGAAAAATAGGCAACTTACAACTAGCCCGGGTTTCAGTCTGTTACACTTCCGCTGTTTGCTTACATGTTATACAAGCTATGTGCATGGAGTCTTGCATGCTTTATTCAAGAAAACGTTGCATTCACAAAACCATCATCATGTATCTATTTTGACTGCATTATCAACGGAAGAATTATTGTAAACTATTATTTACGGTGATTGTCTATATGTAGAAATCATCAGATGTCGAAAACCTTGGAACTAAATATTCATTTATGGTATGCCTTTTCAAAAGAATGCAATGTTTACAAAATGTATCATATAGAGGTCAAATACCTCGCAATGAAATCAATGAATGATGTGTTCGTCCATATGGATTTGGAGCAATCGTCACAGCATACATAATCATTTAATAATTATTAGATTAACTAATTTGAAGATAGGTTCGACAGATTCCAATGAGTTATCATTTGATTAGACAATACCCTCTATCTATTAATAGTCCATAGTCCAATGTCCACAAGTGTCGGTCTTTTGTCCAAACCCCAATTATGGTACAAAATCCAATAACCCCATCTTAATATTTAGTCCAACATCACGATTACTTCGACTCAAATAAGCATAATAATAGCTTAGTTACGATACATTAATTTAAAAAGGAAGAACATAGCTTACAGTGATTATTTATAGCGTAGCGTCGCACGGACAGAGTTTTGACTTTAAAACCCGTAAAACATTTCTTACAATAACTCAATTATCTTAAATTAATCTTAATATTATAAATATAAATATAAATTACAGAGAAAGAAAGAAAGAGTGTGTAGATGTATTCAGAACTCGTCAGAAAGCTGGCCAATTTATACAACTTTTTTGGATCCTGAAGCTCATGCACTCGCATGAAATTTCAGTGTATTTCCCATGCACTCGAATGGGAAAGCTGGCCAGCTCACATTGATTTGTTTTTTAGTTTGTCGACATAATATTTAATTATATAATATAATATATATAATTTTATATAATTATATATATATTATATTATATTCATGTGCATAGTTGACATGTAACTTTAGGTCCGATGACTCGCGCGTTGATGCTCGGTTTCGAATTTTCGAATGCCTTTTCGTATGCTTAGATATCTTGTACTTTGCGTTCTGCGACTTGTACTTTTGTCAATATTAGACCTTTCTTATCAATAAATTGAACTACTTGGATTGTATCTTGTACATTTGAGCTTTTTGGACGTTTGCGTCTTCAAATCTTCGTTTTCTTCTTTTGTCTTCGTACTTACTTATTTAAACGAATATTACTTGAAAATAGAACAATTTCAACTAAAAGCTTTACATATTAGAAGGTTATTGATACTAAATATATGTTCATTTAGAGCACTATCAAATATCCCCACACTTGAACGTTGCTTGTCCTCAAGCAATATAGAACTTGAAATTAAATCACACTTCACTCGAATCATTTTTTTATTCTCACACTTTATACATCAGTGATTTTGGTACAGCGGTACAAACAATGATAGTAACTATGTGATTTACAGTCCCACATGACTATGAAAATTTAGATCCTTTAAGGAAATTGGATCTTTATAAAAACATTTGATCTTTTGAAAATTCATTCTAGCTTTTACCCTAGATAAGTTTTCTGGAATAACCTTTCACCGGTGTTTGCAAATTTATTTTTGTGGGTTGTGTGGGTTTCATATTTTAAAATTTTAGCTTAAAACTTGTGGTTTTGTGTCACCCACTTGCTAACCTTGTGTTAGGAAAGCACACGTCCAATATACTTGCTCCGTATATTACCTTTCGGTAAACTACCATCCGGTTGTAAAGGAAAGCGTTCAACAAGCAACTGTTAAGGCAATGCCTAATGAAATGCAAATGTTCATGGTCTAAAACGTGTCGGATGCAATTACTATCCTTTGTAGGAGCAATAGTAAAGATCACCCTATAATTTTTCGGTCTGGCACAAGGTCTTGTCTTCGACCATTCTATGCAACCACCGTTTTTACGGTTGACACCCGATTTGGTTCAGGTGACCTCATGAATTCTGGTGAATTCTTAGGATTTTACGTTCAATGGTAATGAACGCATTGAAAATAGGTTTTCAGAAAACAAATCGGTTTTAATTTGATCAAAATATTTTCTCGTTCAATCTCGAGTTTAGATATCATTGAATTCCATGAGTTTGAATTCTCAATCTTTAAGGTCAATCTCAAGGATTGAGTAATATCAGTCTTAAAAGCTGATTTTTGATCTTTAAGGAGATTATCCTTTATGGGGGTCTGATTCATTAGTCTTATCAAGCTAATTTGCACGACGCCCTCCCCATTTTACGAGACAGATCCTATCATGGATAGGATAAGTCTGACCACTTGGCGACCATGTTTGATGCTGAGGTCCGTGGATTTCCTGGTGATTTTAGAGATGACTTTTCTAGATTTTTCGTCAACCTACAGCTGGTCTGGACGACAACTTCCTGACCTAAATCAAGAAGCTCGTGTCTTTTTCAGAAGACTTTACTTCCTTTTAATGATGGAATTGATTCATCGTGTAGATCCATCTTTCTTTCAAATATATTACAGTAAATCGGGTAAAACTAATTAGTATTGTCCAAAACAAAAGTACCTGCAATAATCTTATACAAAATATGTGATATACGTTTTAAAGAACTTGGTGCATTCTTCCCATATTTAGCTTTTATTTATTTTTTTCTTTGCCTTTTTATTCTCCTTTATTCCATTTTAAATGAATTCAAGCATTTTGGGTTGTTTCTCAATTTATGTTCTCTCTGAGGTAACAATAATTTCGGTATTATCACCTAGTTTTATCGTTCATAAATATGTATAAACATGATTTTGAGTTCATTTACTTGAAATTTTTTCAAATTTTCACAAAATTTGGCAATTAAACTAAGTGTAAACCCGAGAGAATTTATAACCTTTCCCCACACTTGAGATCTTGCAATGCCCTCATTTGCAAGAAATCAGTAAAAATTTAAATTCATGAGGGCTATTAGCGTAGAAAATTGATTAAAAATACCGAGTTTTCAAAGATATTGTTTTTATATCACATTTGATATTTTACGTGTTGTCGTTAAAATTAGTAGCTTTTGCTGAACTTAATGACAGTCTTTGAAAGTGCGATGTTTTAACCTGTTTTGTACATAAAATAAAATACAAACATATATATACATATTTTTGAAGTTTGTTATATAACCCCACATTCATATAATATTTATGACATACTTTAGATCAATAATATTAAAATAATGATAATAAAGTTTGTCGCCCCACCCTCGGGTAAAGCAATTTCGGTTCTATAACCTAGTGTTTAACTCACGACGAATTTTAGAAATCATTTTTTTTAAAACTTAATGAAATAAAGTAAATTTTGTTTTTAAATTCACACAAAACTTAAATTTAAAATGCATATTAATTTTATACAAAACCTACAAAATAAAAAAAATTCAGAATGGGGGGAGAAAACTAGTTCTTTAGTGTCTGCTAGTGGAAAAGACCAATCGGATTTCATTCTCGGAACTACACGAGAACAGAACAACTAACTCTAGACAACGTTTTCTTTTTAGAACATTTGATCTCCCCACACTTAGGTAGCTGTGGTGTCGAAATTGTGATTAACTTCATCGTCAATTTCTCTTGGACCATAATCAACTTGCATATATGTGACTTTTGCTTTAAGCCATTTGTCAGATTCCTGTGTAATATCCACAAATTCAACTAGTTTCGCCTTTTCTTTAGGTGAAAGATTGGATACTAACCGGTTACACAACTTAAAGTTCCCCTTGGTTCTAGCATCGCGAATCCGTTTAATAAGTTTCTTCATTGAACTATTAATAACGGGGTCATTTAATTTCGTATCAACAATGGGGTTCTTTGATATCAGGTCATCATTATGTGTTACTTCATCTTCCCCATGCTTAGGTGTTTTATGAAAGGACCCGTTCATATACATTATAAACGATTCACAATAGTTGATTACATTGCGAGGTATTTGACCACTATATGATACATTTTACAAATATTGCATTTGTTTTTAAAAGACAATCTTTCTTTACATCGAAAATTGACAGGCATGCATACCATTTCATAATATCCACTATCCAACTATAAATTGATTTAATAATAATCTTTGATGAACTCAATGACTCGAATGCAACGTTCTTCGAAATATGCTATGAAAGACTCCAAGTAATATCTTTAAAATGAGCAAATGCACAGCGGAAGATTTCTTTAACACCTGAGAATAAACATGCTTTAAAGTGTCAACCAAAAGGTTGGTGAGTTCATTAGTTTATCATAATCATTTATTTCCATCATTTTAATAGACCACAAGAATTTCATTTCCAGTTCTCATAAATATACGTCCCATGCATAGAGACAAAAATAATCATTCATATGGTGAACACCTGGTAACCGACATTAACTAGATACATATAAGAATATCCCCATCATTCCGGGATCCTCCTTCGGACATGATATAAATTTCGAAGTACTAAAGCATCCGGTACTTTGGATGGGGCTTGTTGGGCCCGATAGATCTATCTTTAGAGTTCGCGTCAATTAGGGTTTCTGTTCCCTAATTCTTAGATTACCAGACTATATAAAAAGGGGCATATTCGGTTTAATAATTCAACCATAGAATGTAGTTTCATTTACTCGTGTCTATTTCGTAAAACAGTTATAAAAGCAGCGCATGTATTCTCAGTCCCAAAAATATATATAGCAAAAGCATTTAAAAAGGGAGCAAATGAAACTCACCATACTGTATTTTGTAGTAAAAATACATATAACATCATTGAACAAGTGTAGGGTTGGCCTCGGATTCACGAACATATCAATATTGAGATTCAATATTGCAGGAAAGGTACGTAGACACAACGGAGATGACAACCACTAAATTTGACCTCACGAGCATACCCATGAACCATACCCATCACCTCCATAGCTATAACCCATAACTTCCTTCGGCCTATCCTACTCGAAAACTAGTTTTGAAAATAATACGCTCATGACCTCGTCGTAGTATTTTATGTATAATATTAATAATACTAATACTACTAATAATAATAAGATTATTAATAATATTAACTTTATAAATAATAATAACATGACTAATAATAATTTATATATATATAGAGTTCTTGCGAAAGATTGAATGAGGAAATGACTCAGATTTCGTTCGTATTTAAACACAATTATGCCACCTAACCACAACTTGCATGACCACTTGTTTCAACATATAAACGCATCTTAAATCCTACCGACACCTTTTGTTACATAAAATAAATATATTTAATATATAATATATTTAATCTTTAGAATTAATTAAATATTATATTATATTCTCGTGCATGGTAAAAATATAATTTTTACAAAAATGACACGGTCGTGGTCTCAGGACTCATGTACCACTTTCGGTTTTTCGGGCGCACTTCCGTACATTTAGAAAACTAGCCTTTTACGTTACGTGACGTGTACCTTTTACAAAAATTAGACTTACTCAACAATAAATTACCTTTATAAAAATATAACTTATAAAATTGAGCGTTGTGGTCATTTCCTTCTATTAATTAAAGTCTCGTTGTTTGTCAAAATATTTTATTTTAAATTAAACATTTTGTGACACGTACCTTTATTAATAACTAGACTTAAATTAATTAAAAACTAACCCACTCAAAGTGTAACTTTATCTTTTGAATATTTTGATCATTTCCTTTTATAAATCCTAGTCTCGTGGTTTATCAAAACATGTTTAATAAGATTAGTTTGAATCAAAACGGTTTGTGACTGATTTGATATTTTTATCAATTTGTAAAATATAAATATAGTTTCATTTAAAAATATAACCTTGTACATATCGTATGGAAATATTAATATAGTATTTAGTTTATCAAAACAACTAACATTTCAAAGTTAATTTCGTTTAGGAAAACTTATAACGCGTAACGTTTATACTTTAAAACTTATGTCGATATAATTCATTTATGCGCCAACGTTTTCCTTAAACTTTCTAAATAAAAATTTTAATATCGATCGAATCAAATAACCAGGTTCTATTATATCGAAAAACGTTTTCGTACGTTTGAAAATAATTCAAACTAATATTATAGAATTCATTTCTCCACTAGCTTTTGTCTACCTCCCAATAAGTGATACTTTGTTCTTACTTGTAAATCACTTTACCATTTATTCCGAATACCGTTAAAAAAGTAAGGGTTTCCTAATTCAAAGTGGACCTCATAACAGAGACTCATAATCAAAGTTCAATGTATCCGATAATTCAATCATTTGATATTATCTTTTAATCTCGTCGATAAACTTACATCGAACAAATACGTTCATGTAAAGTATTATTCATTCAATACCTTGATAGCATTTCCAAATTCATAAAAAAATAGATTTCATATCTTATATTCATAATAACTAATCCGTTCAATGTTTCATTAATATAACTCAATTTAAAATCAGACATATGTATATGTATATGTATATATTTATTTACACATAATTGTTCGTGAATCATTTGGCATGGTCAAAGGATATTTGATTACAGAAATATAGTTTCAAAACTTTCGAGACTCAACATTACATATTTTTGCTCATCGTGTCAGGAACATATAAAGATTAAAGTTTAAATTTGATCGGAAATTTCCGGGTCATCACAGTACCTACCCGTTAAAAGAAATTTCGTCCCGAAATTTGATAGAGGTCGTCATGGCTAACAGTAAGAATGTTATTATGACGAATGTAAACTGATACATAGAGTTTTATCATCATTGAGTAATATAGATAACCCAATTTGATTATGCGAAGAGTATAAATGAAGCTATCGCAAAAGAGTGAAAAATGAATAAATGTAGGTTTGACTTAACAGATGGCGTAGTCAAGATTGATTTCCGAAATTTAAGGAATTTAGAAGAAGATCTCCATAATAAGATTTGATTCGTCGGTAATTAAGGAGATTATGATCCTCTTTGGTTATACGCGATAATCTGCTTTGATTGCTCTGTCTATAAATCCACCCCCTTCGTTTCCTTACAACTCACACCTTCTATTCTTTCTTCCTCAATTCATACTTTAAAGTATTCATTAATATGCTCCATCCCATCCTGATCCTTGATATTCTCTTAACTTTTATATCTGTCATTCTTCTTTTTAATCTGCCACCGGAAGAATCTATTTACTTCTACTATACTCTTGGGTTTATAGTGTTTCTAGTTCTCCCGTGTCTTTATATTGCTATATGCATCGATATATACGGTTTATAATTTACGGGTGATTTGTTGGGTTTTACATCTTCCCTTATACTTCGATGTCCCTGTTTCTATCTTCTATAATCATTGTCATCCACAGTTAATGTTCTCTTCTATTTGCTGCGGTTTATACCCCAATTTCTGTTTCGGAGCTTTGTCCTTTCGTTTCTTCTTCTTGCGATTAAGTAGCTCTTGTAATGGTCCGGAATTCGTATGTATGGATTTCAGAAGGAATATAGTAATTGTTCTAAGAAGGAAAGGGTAATGGTAAATCCTGATTTGTTAAATTACCAGAATACCCTGGAAAGGACCGAATCATCAAGAAATATTTTCTTGATATGTTTAGAGATTAGATAGAATGTAAGAGTCATGTAAATGGTACATGATGACGGTATATTCTGTGAATCATCACGTCCATTAGAAACTCAGCATGAATTACTTTAATATAATGACGTTGATCAAGTGTCATTATATTATACTAACTCATGCATCAGTTCCCAACACTACTTCAAAACATTCATATTTGAATTTTTCAGAATTTAGAAACTAACACAGTTTCTTTTATGTTGCAGATATTACCGAGAGATAAATGATCTCAGATAAGGATAGTGGTGAAGATATCTCCAGAAATATGAAGAATATGTATAATGGGAGATACGAAGATATCTTATAATATTTAAGATATGATGATGATGAAGAATATCTGTCCGTGAAGGTTTAGAATAAGAAGTAAGGTGTTTGCTAACGAGTTCATTAGGCACTGAATCATTTGGATCCTTTGAAGGCAGAATCAGTCTCTGTGATTTGTCCACGGCTTCCTTCATACTTTGCTCAATTCGTTTTTCAGTACCAAATCCTTTCTTTTTCTGAGCTTTACCAACTCACTATCTTTTATTATCAAACTTTTGACCATTTAAACCATCTACCATTTTTATGTTTCCTCTGCATTTAATGCTATAATATCTGAATCTCTGGTTATCAATCCGAGATGGGTTCAGAAGAATCGTGTTTTAGATGATTAAACGCTGGTGGTAATATGGTGGAATATGAAAGGTTCCCCAGTAATAATGACGAAAGGGCAACGTATCTATCGGGGTTATAATAAGACTGGTCCGACTGAAAAATCGAAGTTGACTTGCTGGAGCTGTGACAAAATTGGCTACTTTGAAAAGAAATCGAAATGTTGTTTTTGCTAAAAAAAAATTGGATGCGGGTACATGTAAAACTACGACCTTGGTTTCGAGAGCTTTTCAGGTACAAGGCTTCGGGTAATGTGTGATTGGATCATCATCTCGATTGTTCAATGTTTGAAGTGTCTTCCGGAATTTCGAAGGGTTTTAATTGCAGATTGTCATAGTCAATATCCAAATGATGGAATTGTCCTGACTCCCGAATGATTTTCATATTCATCTGAGTGTTACGATTAAAAGTGACGTTCTATCACAGTTTTGAAGTCAAAGTATAGTTTTGAAAAATATAAGGATCTAAGAGCGATGATTTCGGTTGTATCTCGAGTTGAATTCTGAAATTTCCAAAATCAGAATATGTAATTAGATTCGAATGAGTATGGTTGTTTTGATTTCTATAGAGGAATGCATATTGGTATAGTTGATGATTGTTGAATCAGTATTGAAGAACGTAACATATTAATTGTGATTTTATATATCTCTCGGGTATTACCTACCCGTAAAAAAAAATTTCACAAATAATATTTTGAACCAGAGTGTTCATTACAATCTTTATAAAAATATATGTGGGTATATTTTCTTCAGATGTAATACAGACTCAATGAGTTGATATCATACTAAGCTCATCTGATTTTCGGCTTGAATTAGAAATGAAAAATCTCTAAAACATTAGAGATTACATAATTCTTGCGGAGTATTTCACTAATGTAATCAATACTTCAATATTTATAAGTATTTCCTTAGTGAATCATGCTGATGTTTATAGAACTTTTGTTAACTTCGCAAGATACGAATGTTGTTTTCCAGTAATTTTCGAGTACATCGAAGATGAAAGTGTAAAATCAAACATGTTATTGAATGATACACTTGATTTATTATGAAACCGAATTCATTTAATTGAAATAGAGGTTGTAGTTAACGATGGTTACGTAGCTAATGAAGGATGTACATCATAGCATATTAGTAATATGAATTAACCAGATAGTTAAGTTTCATACATAATAGCTTAGTACAGAAGGATTTATTATGGTTTAAAATTTTTATATATATATATATATAGGATATACATATAAATTCTTTGGAGGAACTGAGTTAATACTTCATAACTCATTGATACAATATACTCGTTATTAATTCGTAATGGTTTCCACAGTGATTTTTTTTTTTTTTTTTTTTTTTTTTGAACTGGCAGAGCTTGTGAGGTTAGAGGTGCTGACGATTCTAACGATGTTGACAACACAGACTGTGTTGACGAGGCTATGGGTACCGCTGATGTTGTTTGGTAAAACAAGTCTAGCTTGTAAACGGCGCATCATTCTTGTCAGGGTTTCGATTCTTTTTTTTTTTTCTATCATCTCTGTCCACTCATCTGGTTTATGGTTAAAGCTGAGATAGATAATCTCTAAAACTTTAGAGATTACATAATCACCACAGAATGTTTCTCCGATGAAATTATGAATCAATACTTCATCGTTTGTTGTTGTTGGTACTCCTTAGTATCTTTGGTGCGTGTGACGTTGATATCCGATATACAAATTGGGATATTGAGGTGTGTGGTGCGGATGTGATTGTTGGTGGTGGTAATGATCCTGTTGATATTAATAATGGTGGTTGCTGTTGATGCCGGTGATGCTGCTGGTGCTTATGATATTGAGGCTTGCGATGTTGATGTTACTGGCGGTACTTGTTATGCTGCTGGTGCTGCTGATGGTGTTTGTAACCTTCGTACCGTATTCTCCAAAGCCACTACCCGAGCGCGAAGCTCGTTGACTTCTTCTATCACACCGGGGTGATTATCGGTTCGGACGAGCGGATAAATATAATCTAGAATTTGGTGTAGTATATAGTCATGACGAGATGCTCTGGAGATGAGAGAGAAAATGGTTTCTCGAACAGGTTCGCCGGTAAGTGCTTCAGGTTCATCGCCAAGAGGGCAATTTGGTGGATGGAAGGGATCACCTTCTTCTTGTCTCCAATGATTGAGGAGGCTACGAACCCATCCCCATTTCATCCAGAATAGATGATGGCTGATTGGTTGATCCATTCCGGTCACACTGTTTTCAGAGCTCGAATGAAACTCCATATCGGAAAAGCTATCATACTCTGAGGAATTCGAACCGGTTGAGGGATCCATCTCGTATGATCAAGGGAATGAAATTTTTTTGATATGAAATAGATTATAGGAATTAAATTTAGTATTCTTCAATACATAATTTACATATGTATATATATTACCAAAATCCCATAAATTACGGAGGAATCTTTGAAAAATGTCAGTCAAAGTTCACAGTAACAGATATGCCTGGATAAGATTTCGTCTATACACTATTATGCAATAAATGCAAGAAAACGCGTCTAGACTTAAGAATGATAAGCAGGTAATTTTTCTACAGATGATAAGTAGATGATTTTCGACACGAAATGATAAGCAAAAACTTTTGATATGCAGACACGGTCGAAGTCCAGACTCACTAATGTATCCTAACGACTTATCAGTTAGACACACTAATGCAGACCTGGTTCGCTAAGACCACCGCTCTGATACCAACTGAAAGGACCCGTTCATATACATTATAAACGATTCACAATAGTTGATTACATTGCGAGGTATTTGACCACTATATGATACATTTTACAAATATTGCATTTGTTTTTAAAAGACAATCTTTCTTTACATCGAAAATTGACAGGCATGCATACCATTTCATAATATCCACTATCCAACTATAAATTGATTTAATAATAATCTTTGATGAACTCAATGACTCGAATGCAACGTTCTTCGAAATATGCTATGAAAGACTCCAAGTAATATCTTTAAAATGAGCAAATGCACAGCGGAAGATTTCTTTAACACCTGAGAATAAACATGCTTTAAAGTGTCAACCAAAAGGTTGGTGAGTTCATTAGTTTATCATAATCATTTATTTCCATCATTTTAATAGACCACAAGAATTTCATTTCCAGTTCTCATAAATATACGTCCCATGCATAGAGACAAAAATAATCATTCATATGGTGAACACCTGGTAACCGACATTAACTAGATACATATAAGAATATCCCCATCATTCCGGGATCCTCCTTCGGACATGATATAAATTTCGAAGTACTAAAGCATCCGGTACTTTGGATGGGGCTTGTTGGGCCCGATAGATCTATCTTTAGAGTTCGCGTCAATTAGGGTTTCTGTTCCCTAATTCTTAGATTACCAGACTATATAAAAAGGGGCATATTCGGTTTAATAATTCAACCATAGAATGTAGTTTCATTTACTCGTGTCTATTTCGTAAAACAGTTATAAAAGCAGCGCATGTATTCTCAGTCCCAAAAATATATATAGCAAAAGCATTTAAAAAGGGAGCAAATGAAACTCACCATACTGTATTTTGTAGTAAAAATACATATAACATCATTGAACAAGTGTAGGGTTGGCCTCGGATTCACGAACATATCAATATTGAGATTCAATATTGCAGGAAAGGTACGTAGACACAACGGAGATGACAACCACTAAATTTGACCTCACGAGCATACCCATGAACCATACCCATCACCTCCATAGCTATAACCCATAACTTCCTTCGGCCTATCCTACTCGAAAACTAGTTTTGAAAATAATACGCTCATGACCTCGTCGTAGTATTTTATGTATAATATTAATAATACTAATACTACTAATAATAATAAGATTATTAATAATATTAACTTTATAAATAATAATAACATGACTAATAATAATTTATATATATATAGAGTTCTTGCGAAAGATTGAATGAGGAAATGACTCAGATTTCGTTCGTATTTAAACACAATTATGCCACCTAACCACAACTTGCATGACCACTTGTTTCAACATATAAACGCATCTTAAATCCTACCGACACCTTTTGTTACATAAAATAAATATATTTAATATATAATATATTTAATCTTTAGAATTAATTAAATATTATATTATATTCTCGTGCATGGTAAAAATATAATTTTTACAAAAATGACACGGTCGTGGTCTCAGGACTCATGTACCACTTTCGGTTTTTCGGGCGCACTTCCGTACATTTAGAAAACTAGCCTTTTACGTTACGTGACGTGTACCTTTTACAAAAATTAGACTTACTCAACAATAAATTACCTTTATAAAAATATAACTTATAAAATTGAGCGTTGTGGTCATTTCCTTCTATTAATTAAAGTCTCGTTGTTTGTCAAAATATTTTATTTTAAATTAAACATTTTGTGACACGTACCTTTATTAATAACTAGACTTAAATTAATTAAAAACTAACCCACTCAAAGTGTAACTTTATCTTTTGAATATTTTGATCATTTCCTTTTATAAATCCTAGTCTCGTGGTTTATCAAAACATGTTTAATAAGATTAGTTTGAATCAAAACGGTTTGTGACTGATTTGATATTTTTATCAATTTGTAAAATATAAATATAGTTTCATTTAAAAATATAACCTTGTACATATCGTATGGAAATATTAATATAGTATTTAGTTTATCAAAACAACTAACATTTCAAAGTTAATTTCGTTTAGGAAAACTTATAACGCGTAACGTTTATACTTTAAAACTTATGTCGATATAATTCATTTATGCGCCAACGTTTTCCTTAAACTTTCTAAATAAAAATTTTAATATCGATCGAATCAAATAACCAGGTTCTATTATATCGAAAAACGTTTTCGTACGTTTGAAAATAATTCAAACTAATATTATAGAATTCATTTCTCCACTAGCTTTTGTCTACCTCCCAATAAGTGATACTTTGTTCTTACTTGTAAATCACTTTACCATTTATTCCGAATACCGTTAAAAAAGTAAGGGTTTCCTAATTCAAAGTGGACCTCATAACAGAGACTCATAATCAAAGTTCAATGTATCCGATAATTCAATCATTTGATATTATCTTTTAATCTCGTCGATAAACTTACATCGAACAAATACGTTCATGTAAAGTATTATTCATTCAATACCTTGATAGCATTTCCAAATTCATAAAAAAATAGATTTCATATCTTATATTCATAATAACTAATCCGTTCAATGTTTCATTAATATAACTCAATTTAAAATCAGACATATGTATATGTATATGTATATATTTATTTACACATAATTGTTCGTGAATCATTTGGCATGGTCAAAGGATATTTGATTACAGAAATATAGTTTCAAAACTTTCGAGACTCAACATTACATATTTTTGCTCATCGTGTCAGGAACATATAAAGATTAAAGTTTAAATTTGATCGGAAATTTCCGGGTCATCACATTTTATTATTGCTAAGCACTACCATTGGAGTTGGTAAAATAATATGGTTCTTACCAATCGTCTTTATTGGTTCAACGGTTTTGGTTGATGGAGATTTAGACTTTCGAATCACAAAAGTGACCGATTTGTCACCATCACTAAGTGTCATTCTACCCTCTCTTACATCAATAAACGCCCCAGTGGATGCTAAGAATGGTCGACCTAACATTAGAGGAATGTTTGAGTCCTCTTCTATGTCAATGACAATAAATTCAACTAGAAAGGTTAAATTACCTACTTGAATGGGTAGGTTGTCAGCAATTCTAATTGAGTGCTTAATAGTTTTATCAAGGAGTCGAACACTTATTTATGTTAGACTTAACTCACCTACTCCTAATCTCTTATATAATGAAAGAGGCATAACACTCACACTCGCACCTAAATCTGCTAGTGCATCATACATGACACAATCACTAAGTAGACAAGGAACAATAAATTCACCCGGATCACCCAACCTGGGTGGAAGTTTCAGTGGAACTGTCTTCACCAGGTTTACTTTTACGATTTTTGTTTCTTGCATTTTCTTATTCTTCTTCTTCTTTCCAAAGGTATCACAAACTTTATTACCTATTACTTGCTCATACTCAACTCCTTTTCTTGGAAACGGGATGGGTGGTCTGTATGGTACCACCACTGGCTTTACATACTCGGGTGGTGGTGGTGGTGTTGTAACTTCTTCATTGTTACTCACATCTAAAACCTTACCATCTTCTAGAGCTGGTTTTTCAGAATTTGTTGAAACCATGTTAACGTTTTCATTCCGAGAATTTACTTCTGTATTATTTGGTAGCTTTCCTTGTTCTCTCTCACTCATCATGCTAGCAAGAGTACCTACGTGTTTTTCTAGATTCAAAATGGAAGCTTGTTGGGTTCTTAATGACTGATCAAACCTCTCATTCGTTTGGATTTGAGATGTAATAAATTGTGTTTGAGATTCAACTAGCTTTTGTACCATTTCTTCCAGATTTGAAATTTTCACTTCGATTTGTTGTGGTGGTTTATACAAGCCAGGTCTTTATTGAACGAAATTGTTGTTTTGAGTTGGTTGGTTATTCGGACCTTATTGGTTGTACGAGTTATTGTTGGGTCCATTTGGATTGTAAAGAATGTTATGATTTCGATTAAAGTTTAGCCTTGGCGGTTGATAATTATTTTGATAATTATTTCCCGGCCTTTGGTTCATATAGGAAACATTCTCACGTTGTTCCATCGTTTGCTCAATGTGACAATCTTTTGTTAAGTGTGGTCCACCGCATTGCTCACAACTGATTCGTATTGCGTGAATATCTTTAGTCATCTTTTACATTGTCTCTCGAAAGCATCTATTTTGCGGAAATGGAATCAAAGTCATGGCTAGAATCGGTTCTAGCCGCTTTTGATGAACGAAAGATATCTTTTTTCTGATGCCACTCATGAGAGTGGGAAGCTGTATTATCAATTATCTTGTGAGCTTCAGTTGCTGTTTTCTTCATAATGGAACCACCAGCTGCCGTGTCGATATCTTTTAGTGTAGTAACGTCGACACCTTGGTAGAATATTTGTACTATTTGATAAGTGTCTAAACCGTGCTGAGGACATCCTCTCAACAACTTTCCGAATCTTGTACACGCCTCATATAATGTTTCATTTGGATTTTGCGCGAACGTAACAATTACCCTTGAAGTCACTGTAGTGACCCGAACTTTTCCATGTTTACATATATTAAATGAAATTGATATTTACATGATTAAGTGTTTCCAACATGTTAAGCAATCAAACTTGTTAAGACTTGATTAAGTGAAATAAATTTCATATAGACAATTGACCACCCAAGTTGACCGGTGATTCACGAACGATAAAACTTGTAAAAACTATATAATGACATATATATGGATATATATATATATATATATATATATATATATATATATATATATATATATATATATATATATAGTTAACATGATATTATGATAAGTAAACATATCATTAAGTATATTAACAATGAACTACGTATGTAAAAAAACAAGACTACTAACTTAAGGGTTTCGAAACGAGACATATATGTAACGATTATCGTTATAACGACATTTAAATGTATATATATATATATATATATATATATATATATATATATATATATATATATATATATCATATTAAGATATATTAATACATCTTAATATCATGATAATGTAATAATTTAACATCTCTTTAGATATAATAAACAATTGGTTAACAACATTTAACAAGATCGTTAACCTAAAGGTTTCAAAACAACACTTACATGTAACGACTAACGATTACTTAACGACTCAGTTAAAATGTATTTACATGTAGTGTTTTATTATGTATTCATACACTTTTGAAAGACTTCAAGACACTTATCAAAGTACTTCTACTTAACAAAAATGCTTACAATTACATCCTCATTCATTTTCATCAACAATTTTACTCGTATACACCTGTATTCGTACTCGTACAATACACAGCTTCTAAATGTATTTACTATTGGTATATACACTCCAATGATCAGCTCTTAGCAGCCCTTGTGAGTCACCTAACACATGTAGGAACCATCATTTAACATCTAGCAAAAAATATCTAACAAAACAACAAACTAATGGATCTTATATGGCACATCAACATTCACGTGAACCTTCACACTTCACCAACACATTCTCATTCAACTTTCATGCATCAAATTACTCTCTCTCAATTACTCTCTTAGTGTTCTAAGTGTTCTTCATCATCTTCATCAAAATCTAGCTTAATCTAGTTCATAAATCCATATATAAACCAATTTATAAAACAACTACTCAAGAACACACCAACAACATTTCCAAGTTTGCTAGCTTACTTCCAATCTTGCAAATCCACTTTGAGTGATCATCCAACCTCCAGAAATCTTTCTTATTTACAGTAAGATATCTTTCCAATACAAGGTAATACTCATATTCAAACTTTGATTCAATTTCTATAACTTTAACAATCTTATTTCGAGTAGAAATCTTACTTGAACTTGTTTTCGTGTCATGATTCTACTTCAAGAACTTTCAAGCCATCCAAGGATCCTCTGAAGCTAGATCTATTTTATTTTCATTTCCAGTAGGTTTATCCACAAAACCTGAGGTAGTAATGATGTTCATAACATCATTGGATTCATATATATAAAACTACCTTATTCGAAGGTTTAAACATGTAATCACTAGAACATAGTTTAGTTAATTCTAAACTTGTTCGCAAACAAAAGTTAATCCTTCTAACTTGACTTTTAAAATTAACTAAACACATGTTCTATATCTATATGATATGCTAACTTAATGATTTAAAACCCGAAAACACGAAAAACACCATAAAACCGGATATACGCCGTCGTAGTAACACCGCGGGCTGTTTTGGGTTAGTTAATTAAAAACTATGATAAACTTTGTTTTAAAAGTTGTTCTTCTGTAAAAATGATTTTTATTATGAACATGAACCTATATCCAAAAATCATGGTTAAACTCAAAGTGAAAGTATGTTTTCCAAAATGGTCATCTAGACGTCGTTCTTTCGACTAAAATGACTACATTTACCAAAACAACTTGTAACCTGTATTTCTGACTATAAACTTATACTTTTTCTGTTTAGATTCATAAACTTAAGTTTAATATGAAACCATAGCAACTTGAATCACTCAAAACGGATTTAAAACGAAGAAGTTATGGGTAAAACAAGATTGGATAATTTTGCTTGTTGTAGCTACGTGAAAATTGGTAACAAATCTATATTAATCATATCCTAGCTAACTCATATTGTATTATACATGTATTCTAATATATTATGTAATTTTGGGATACCATAGACACGAATACAATGTTTTGACATATCATATCGACCCATCTATATATATATTTCGGAACAACCATAGACACTCTATATGCAGTAATGTTGGAGTTAGCTATACAGGGTTGAGGTTGATTCCAAAATATTATATATACTTTGAGTTGTGATATAGCCCGAGGCTTGTATACGCGAGGTTGTGGATTGATTCGAGATAATATATATTGCTTTATTTCTGTACATCTAACTGTGGACAACTTGTTGTAGGTTACTAACGAAGACAGCTGACTTAATAAACTTAAAACATTAAAACGTATTAAAAATGTTGTAAATATGTTTTGAACATACTTTGATATATATGTATATATTTGTTATAGGTTCGTGAATCGACCAGTGGCCAAGTCTTATTTCCCGACGAAGTAAAAATCTGTGAAAGTGAGTTATAGTCCACTTTTAAAATCTAATATTTTTGGGATGAGAATACATGCAGCTTTATAAATGTTTTACAAAATAGACACAAGTATATGAAACTACTTTCTATGGTTGAATGATCGAAGCTGAATATGCCCCTTTTTGCTTGGTAGCCTAAGAATTAGGGAACATCACTAATTTTGAGAATTAATGCACGCCTAATTGACGCGAATCCTAAAGATAGATCTATTAGGCCTAACAAACCCCATCCAAAGTACCGGATACTTTAGTACTTCGAGTTTTATATCATGTCCGATGGATGTCCCGGAATGATAGGAATATTCTTATATGCATCTTGTTAATGTCGGTTACCAGGTGTTCACCATATGAATGATTTTTATCTCTATGTATGGGTTGTATATTGAAATATGAAATCTTGTGGTCTATTATTACGCTTGATAAATATATAGGTTAAACCTATAACTCACCAACATTTTTGTTGACGTTTAAAGCATGTTTATTCTCAGGTGATTATTAAGAGCTTCCGCTATCGCATGCTAAAAATGGACAAGACTTGGTGTCAGCATGCTTGTATAATATTGTTTAAAACTGCATTCGAGATTTACTTTGTTGTAACATATTAATATTGTAAACCAATATGTATTGGTAATGTGTAAGTGTGATATTTTAGATTATCATTTCTGGATAATCTAGGTGGTGACTTTTTAACCTTGTCGATAAAATAAAGGTTATAGTTTGTTTTAAAAACGAATGCAGTCTTTGAAAAATGTCTCATATAGAGGTCAAAAATCTCGCAACGAAATCAATTAATATGGAACGTTTATAATCATCATGAACGGGACATTTCAGGTGGTATCAGAGCGTTGGTATTAGAGAACCAGAAATTTTGCATTAGTGTGTCTTATCGAGTTTGTTAGGATGCATTAGTGAGTCTAGACTTCGACCGTGTTTTTTCTTCAAAAACGATTGCTTAATATTTTTTTGTTGGAAACTATATATTATTAACATGTAAATATTATGTGATATATTAATCACTTAACGTGTTTGATATTGTGTGATAGATGTCTACCACTAGTACAAATCCCATCGACTCACCTAATAATAATGAAGAGTCGAATATATTTTGGGAAGATTCACAAATTCCCGAAGAAGAACTGGAAGAGGAGGAACCGGAAGAAGAAGAACCGGAAGAGGAGGAACCGGAAGAGGAGGAACCGGAAGAGGAGGAACCGGAAGAGGAAGAACCAGAAGAAGAAGAGGTTCCGGAGGAGGAAATATTGATACCTACAATAAATCGATTAAATAAAAGAAAATCCTCAACCAACGGACCAAAGTTAAAAATGGTCAATGGTGTTTCCGCCGAGGAAGCAAAATATTGGGAAGATTACAAATTTTCCGATAAATCGGATCCCGATGAGGATTTCGATGATGTTATAGAAATTACCTCGACCCAATTTAATAAAGCAAAAGAAGATAATAAGGGAAAAGGTATAAAAATAGAGAAACCTGATTCCAACTCCGACGAACTTTATATGTATCGGCAACGTCCGTATTTCCTAAATTGTAACAATAACCCGGGAACCTCTAAACCACCAGGTTTTTCTAAACCATTGTGGGAAACGACGGCTCGTATTAGAGGAACACCATATATCCCTAGAAAATTAGGAAAACGAACCAAGTCCAAAGAAGAAGAAACCAGTGATTCAGATTAGAGGGTTGTAATCATGTTGTGTATTATGTGGATTGTAGTGTGCTTGTACTTTTATGTTCTATGTAAAAATTGCTTGTATTGTTTGCTAATTATCTTTTACGAATCTAATCCTTGTCTATTTTACAGTATAAAAACAAAATAGATGTTAAGGGTAGACAACCGAAAATTTTATAAGACCTACCAGGAGATATTATTGATGAAATCTTGTCTAGAGTCGGGCAGAATTCATCAGCATAATTAGTTACGGCAAAATTAGTTTGTCAAACGTTTGAAAGACATTCCAGGCATGCCTTAGTATATAAAAGGCTTTCCTTTGAAAGATGGGGTATATCACATTGGGGAGACTTTAAGTTACGCCAATTTTTAGGACTAGCTGGTTACTACAGAAGGTTCATCCAAGATTTTTCCAGAATAGTAAAACCCTTGACTGCATTAACGCATAAAGGGAGGAAATTTAAATGGAAGGATGAACAAGAGAAAGCGTTTCAATTATTAAAGAAAAATTTAACTACGGCACCTATATTATCATTACCTGAAGGAAATAATGATTTTGTGATATATTGTGACGCTTCAAAGCAAGGTCTCGGTTGTATATTAATGCAACGAACGAAGGTAATTGCTTATGCGTCTAGACAATTGAAGATTCACGAGTAGAATTATACGATGCATGATTTGGAATTAGGCGCGGTTGTTTTTGCATTAAAGACTTGGAGGCACTACTTATATGGGGTCAAAAGTATTATATATACCGACCACAAAAGTCTTCAACACATATTTAATCAAAAACCACTGAACATGAGGCATCGTAGGTGGATTGAATTGTTGAATGATTACAACTTTGAGATTCGTTACCACCCGGGGAAGGCAAATGTGGTAGCCGACACCTTGAGCAGAAAGGATAGAGAACCCATTCGAGTAAAAGCTATGAATATAATGATTCACAATAACCTTACTACTCAAATAAAGGAGGCGCAACAAGGAGTTTTAAAAGAAGGAAATTTAAAGGATGAAATACCCAAAGGATCGGAGAAGCATCTTAATATTCGGGAAGCCGGAACCCGGTATAGGGCTGAAAGAATTTGGGTACCAAAACTTGGAGGTATGAGAGAAATGGTACTTAAAGAAGCTCATAAAACCAGATACTCAATACATCTTGGAACGGGGAAGATGTACAAGGATCTCAAGAAACATTTTTGGTAGCCGGGTATGAAAGCCGATGTTGGTAAATATGTAGGAGAATGTTTGACGTGTTCTAAAGTCAAAGCTGAGCATCAGAAACTATCAGGTCTACTTCAACAACCTGAAATCCCGGAATGGAAATGGAAAAACATTACCATAGATTTCATCACTAAATTGCCAAAGACTGCAAGTGGTTTTGATACTATTTAAGTAATAGTTGACCGTCTCACCAAATCAGTACATTTCCTGCCAATAAGAGAAGATGACAAGAAGGAGAAGTTAGCACGACTGTATTTGAAGGAAGTCATCTCCAGACATAGAATACCAATCTCTATTATCTCTGATAGGGATGACAGATTTATTTTAAGATTCTGGCAGGCATTACAGCAAGCATTAGGAACTCGTCTAGACATGAGTACTGCCTATCATCCACAAACTGATGGGCAGAGTGAAAGGACGATACAAATGCTTGAAGACATGCTACGAGCATGTGTTATTGATTTCAGAAATAGTTGGGATCGACATCTACCGTTAGCAGAATTTTCCTACAACAACAGCTACCATTCAAGCATTGAGATGGCACCGTTTGAAGCACTTTATGGTAGAAAGTGCAGATCTCTGATTTGTTGGAGTGAAATGGGGGATAGATAGATTACGGGACCGGAGATAATACAAGAAACTACCGAGAAGATCATCCAAATTCAACAACGGTTGAAAACCGCCCAAAGTCGACAAAAGAGCTACGCTGACATTAAAAGAAAAGATATAGAATTTGAAATTGGAGAGATGGTCATACTTAAAGTTGAACCTTGGAAAGGCGTTGTTCGATTTGGTAAACGAGGGAAATTAAATCCAAGGTATATTGGACCATTCAAGATTATTGATCGTGTCGGACCAGTAGCTTATCGACTTGAGTTACCTCAACAATTCGCGGCTGTACATAACACTTTCCACGTCTTGAATTTGAAGAAATGTTTTGCTAAAGAAGATCTCACTATGTCGTTAGATGAAATCCAAATCAACGAAAAACTTCAATTCATCAAAGAACCCGTCGAAATAATGGATCGTGAGGTTAAAAGACTTAAGCAAAACAAAATACCAATTGTTAAGGTTCGATGGAATGCCTGTAGAGGACCCGAGTTCACCTGGGAATGAGAAGATCAGATGAAGAAGAAATACCCGCACTTATTTCCAGAAGATACGTCAACACCTCCAACTGCTTAAAATTTCGGGACGAAATTTATTAAACGGGTAGGTACTGTAGTGACCCGAACTTTTCCATGTTTACATATATTAAATGAAATTGATATTTACATGATTAAGTGTTTCCAACATGTTAAGCAATCAAACTTTTTAAGACTTGATTAAGTGAAATAGATTTCATATAGACAATTGACCACCCAAGTTGACCGGTGATTTACGAACGATAAAACTTGTAAAAACTATATAATGACATATATATGGATATATATATATATATATATATATATATATATATATATATATATATATATATATATATATATATATATATAGTTAACATGATATTATGATAAGTAAACATATCATTAAGTATATTAATAATGAACTACATATGTAAAAAAACAAGACTACTAACTTAAGGGTTTCGAAACGAGACATATATGTAACGATTATCGTTGTAACAACATTTAAATGTATATATATCATATTAAGATATATTAATACATCTTAATATCATGATAATGTAATAATTTAACATCTCTTTAGATATAATAAACAATGGGTTAACAACATTTAATAAGATCGTTAACCTAAAGGTTTCAAAACAACACTTACATGTAACGACTAACGATGACTTAACGACTCAGTTAAAATGTATTTACATGTAGTGTTCTATTATGTATTCATACACTTTTGAAAGACTTTTTGAAAGACTTCGAGACACTTATCAAAGTACTTCTACTTAACAAAAATGCTTACAATTACATCCTCATTCATTTTCATCAACAATTTTACTCGTATACACCCGTATTCGTACTCGTACAATACACAGCTTCTAAATGTATTTACTATTGGTATATACACTCCAATGATCAGCTCTTAGCAGCCCTTGTGAGTTAACTAACATATGTGGGAACTGATGTGTTGCGAGGTGTATACGAAATAGCTTATATTTTACTAGGAAATACTATTAAATACGGTACAATTTTACACAAGTTATTTATTTATTATTAGAGTGGATATACCTAAACCTTACTACAACACTATAGGCAGTGTACCTAATCATAAAGTAGTGTAGTTTTTAGAAAGTCCGGTTCGTTCCGCAGGGAGCTAGCCAAGTTTAACGCTATATTTTTAACAACTATATTTATATAAAATTATATATATAGGAGTAGTATTATTATTATAAAAGGGGGGTTTTTACCGTTTAATGACCGGTTTGTCGATTTTAAAACTTTAGTCGCAGTTAAAACCTAATGTAAAATATAAATATAACTTAATTTAAAGCGTAAAGTAAATGACAATAGTTAAAGTACGATAAATTAAAGTGCGATAAATAAATTGACAATAAATAAAATTACAATAATTAAAAAGTACAATAATTAAAATGACAATTAATTAAAGTGCGATAATTAAAAGTGCAATTAAATATGAAATAAAGGAATTATGCTTATTTAAACTTTTGTAATCATGATGTTTGACGTGTTGATTTTAGTTTATTACCATGGATTAATTGTCCTTTGTCCTGGATTATTCAATATGTCCATCTGGTTTTTGTCCATAACAGTCCATCAGTCATAAATATAAAGTACGAGTGTCCTCGTCAAATTATCCTTATATCCGAAGTCAAATATTCCAACTAATTGGGGACTTAAACTATAATTACACCAATTTTCCTTGTATATAATTCACCCCTGTTTTAATAAGTCCATAGACTATTAATCCATTCTCGTGTCCGGTTAAATGAACGATTATTAGTACTTATAAATATCCCGCCCATCGTGTCCGATCGAGTGTATGTGGTTATTTATAGGTACGTCCAATTGTAAATCTTTATATTAAATTAACAAACTATCATTTAATTAAACAAATATAAAGCCTATTAATAGCTCATAGTCTAATTTCCACAAGTGTCGTTCTTTTGTCCAAACCCCAATTATGGTACAAAGCCCAATTACCCAATTTTAATATTTAGCCCAACATCACGATTACTTTGATTTAAATAAGCATAATAATAACTTAGCTACGAGACATTAATTTAAAAAGGTTAAACATAACTTACAATGATTAATAATAGCGTAGCGTTACACGGACAGAATTTTGACTTACACCCTTACAACATTCGCTAACATACCCTCATTATTATTAAAATTAAAATTAAAATTAAAATTAAAATTATAATATATATATATATATATATATATATATATATATATATATATATATATATATATATATATATATATATATATATATATATATATTACAGAGAGATAGAGAGGATAGATGGATATAGAAAAAGATGTATAACTCGTCCGAAAAATGCTGAATTTATAGAATGTGGCCTGCTACAGTAACTCATGCGGTCGCATGAGATTTTAGTGCAAATCTCATGCACTCGCATGGGCTCATGCACTCGCATGAGTCTTATGCCTATTTCCCATGCGATCGCATGGCCATCAGATCCAGCTCACATATTTTTTATTTGCTAGTTTGTCGACGTTATTTAATATAATATATAATATATAAATAATTTATATAATTATTTAAATATTATATTATATTCTTGTGCATAGTTGACTTGTAATTTTAGCTCCGTAGCGTCGCGCGTTGATAGTTGGCTCAGGTCCCGGTTCCGGTTTTTCGGACGTCCTTGCGTACTATTTAATATCTTGTACTTTGCGTTTTGCAGCTTGTACTCTTATCATTTTTGGACGTTTCTTATCAATAAATTGAACCACTTGGATTGTACTTTGTACTTTTGAGCTTTTTGGTCATTTGCGTCTTCAAATCGTCATTTTCTTCTTTTGTCTTCGCACTTATTTATTTAAACGAATATTACATAAAAATAGAACAATTGCAACTAAAAGCTTTACATATTGGAAGGATATTGTGCCTAAATATATGTTCATTTGGAGCACTATCAAATATCCCCACACTTGAGCGTTGCTTGTCCTCAAGCAATATAGAACTTAAAATAAAATCACACTTCACTTGAATCACTTTTTTATTCTCACACTTTATACATCAGTGATTTTGATACGGCGGTATAAACAATGATAGTAACGATGTAGTTTACAGTCCCACATGACTTATAAAATTTAGATCCCTAAGGAAATTGGATCTTTATGAAAACATTTGATCTTTTGAAAATTCATTCTAGCATTTACCCTAGATAAGTTTTTCGGAATAACCCTTCACCGGTGTTTGCAAATTATTTTTGTGGGTTTGGTGGGTTTCAGATTTGAAAATTTTAGCTCAAAACTTATGGTTTTGTGTTACCCACTTGCTAACCTTGTATTGGGAAAGCAACACGTCCAGTATACTTGCTCCGTATATTACCTTTCGGTAAACTACCATCCGGTTGTAAAGGAAAGCGTTCAACAAGCAACTATTAAGGCAATGTCTAATGACATGCAAATGTTCATGGTCTAAAACGTGTCGGATGCAATTACTATCCTTTGTAGGAGCAATAGTAAAGATCACCCTATAATTTTTTGGTCTGGCACAAGGTCCTGTCTTCTACTATGCTATGCAACCACTGTTCTTACGGTTGACACCCGATTTGGTTCAGGTGACCTAATGAATTCCGGTGAATTCTTAGGATTTTACGTTCAATGGTAATGAACGCATTGAAAATAGGTTTTCAGAAAACAAATCGGTTTTAATTTGATCAAAATATTTTCTCGTTCAAGCTCGAGTTTAGATATCATCGAATTCCATGAGTTTGTAATTCTCAATCTTTAAAGTCAATCTCAAGGATTGAGTAATATCAGGCTTAAAAGCTGATTTTAATCTTTAAGGAGATTATCCTTTCTGGGGGTCTGATTCATTAGTCTTATCAAGCTAATTTGCACGGCGCCCTTCCCATTTAACGAGATAAATCCTTTTCATGGTTAGGATAAATCTGACCACTTGGTGACCCTGTTTGATGCTGAGGTCCGTGGATTTCCTGCTGATTTTAGAGATGACTTTTCTAGATTTTCCGTCAACCTACAGCTGGTCTGGACGACAACTTCTTGACCTAAATCAAGAAGCGCGTGTCTTTTTAGGAAGACTTTACTTCCTTTTAATGATGGAATTGATTCATCGTGTAGATCCATCTTTCTTTCAAATATATTACAGTAAATTGGGTAAAACTGATTAGTTTAGTCCAAAGCAAAAGTACCTGCAATAATCTTGTACAAAAATATGTGATATATGTTTTAAAGAATTTGGTAAATTCTTCCCACACTTAGCTTTTATTTATTCTTTTCTTTGCCTTTTTATTCTCCTCTATTCCATTTTAAATGAATTCTAACATTTTGGGTTGTTTCTCCATTTATGTTCTCTCCGAGGTAACAATAATTTAGGCATTAACACCTAATTTTATCGTTCATAAATATGTATAAACATGATTTTGAATTCATTTTATTGAAAATTTTTCAAATTTTCACTAAATTTGGCAAATAAACTAAGTGTAAACCCGAGAGAATTTATAACCCTTCTCCACACTTGAGATCATGCAATGCCCTCATTTGCATGAAATCAGACTATAATTATAAATTAATGAGGGTGATTAGTGTATAAAAGTGATTAAAATTACCGAGTTTGCAAACATATTATTTTATATCACATTTGATATTTTGCGTCTTGTCGTCAAAATTAGTAGCTTTTGCTGAACTTAATGTCAGTCTTTGAAAGTGCGCTGTTTTACCCTGTTTTATATATAAGATAAACTACAAACATATATATAATATATATATAAAAATATTTATTTTTTTTATAAAACCTTTATTTATTAAAACAATTTAAATGAATATTTTTTTTAAATTTTGTTTCCTTTTACTTTAGGTAGTTTCGGTATGTTTACCTAGTCCGTCCCTCGACAAAATTTAAAATTTGTCGTTTTTAAAGCGATTGTTTTAAAAACAAAGATTTTTTTTTTATACTTTAGATCAATAAAATTAAAAATAATGATAACAAAATTTTTCGCCCCGCCCTCGGGTAAAGCAATTTCGGTTCCATGACCTAGTCTTCAACTTAAGATGAATTTTAGAAATCATTTTTTTAAACTTAATGAAATAAAGTAATTTTTGTTGTTTTTAAATTCACACAAAAATTAAATTTAAAAATGCAAATTAATTTCATACAAAACCTACAAAACAAAAATTCAGAATGGGGGGAGAAAACTAGTTCTTTAGTGTCTGCTAGCGGAAAAGACCAATCGAATTCCATTCTCGGAACTACACGAGAACAGAACAACTAACTCTAGATAGCATTTTCTTCTTAGAACATTTGAATCTCCCCACCCTTAGGTAGCTGTGGTGTCGAATTTGTGATTAACTTCATTGTCAATTTCTCTTGGACCATAATCAACTTGCATATCTGTGACTTTTGCTTTAAGCCATTGGTCGAATTCCTGTGTAACATCCACAAATTCAACTAGTTTCACCTTTTCTTTAGGCGATAGATTGGATACTAACCGGTTACATAACTTAAAGTTTCCCTTGGTTCTAGCATCGCGATTTCGTTTAGTAAGTTTCTTCATTGAACTATTAATAACGGAGTCATTTAATTTCGTATCAACAACAGGGTTCTTTGTTATCAGGTCATCATTAGGTGTCACTTCATCTTCCCCACACTTAGGCTTTTTATTATTGTTAAGCACTACCGTTGGAGTTGGTAAAACAATATGGTTCTTACCAATCGTTTTTGTCAGTTCAACGGTTTTAGTTGGTGGAGATTTAGACTTCCGACTCATAAAGGTGATCGATTTTTCACCATCACTAAGTGTCATTCTACCCTCTCTTACATCAAATAACGCCCCAGTGGATGCTAAGAATGGTCGACCTAAAATTAGAGGAATGTTTGGGTCCTCTTCTATGTCAATGACAATAAATTCGACTAGAAAGGTTAAATTACCTACTTGAACGGGTAGGTTGTCAGCAATTCCAACTGGGTGCCTAATGGTTTGATCAAAGAGTCGAACACTCATTTCCGTTGGACTTAACTTACCTACTCTGAATCTCTTATATAATGAAAGAGGCATAACACTTATACTCGCACCTAAATCTGCTAGTGCATCATACATGACACAATCACTAAGTAGACAAGGAACAATAAATTCACCCGGATCACCCAACCTGGGTGGAGGTTTCTGTGGAACTGTCTTCACCGGGTTTACTTTTATGATTTTTGTTTCTTGTACTTTCTTATTATTCTTCTTCTTCTTCTTTCTAGAGGTATTACAAACTTTATTACCTATTACTTGCTCATACTCAACTCCTTTTCTTGGAAACGGGATGGGTGGTCTGTATGGTGCCACCACTGGCTTTACATACTTGGGTGGTGGTAGTGTTGTAACTTCTTCATCGCTACTCACATCTAAAACCTTCCCATCTTTTGGTGCTAATTTTTCAGAATTCGTTAAAACCATATTAACATTCTCATTTCGAGGATTTACTTCAGTATTACTCGATAGCTTTCCTTGTTCCCTCTCACTCATCATGCTAGCTAGAGTACCTACGTGTTTTTCTAGATTCAAAATGGAAGCTTGTTGAGTTCTTAATGACTGATCAAACCTCTCATTTGTTTAGGTTTGAGATGTAATAAATTGTGTTTGAGATTCCATTAGCTTTGTCATCATTTCTTCCAGATTTGGCTTTTTCTCTTCGGTTTGTTGTGGTGGTTTATACAAGCCAGGTCTTTGTTGATTGAAAGTGTTTTTTTGAGTTGGTTGGTTATTCGGACCTTGTTGGTTGTACGATTTATTGTTAGGTCCATTTGGATTGTAAAGAATGTTTTGGTTTCGATTGAAGTTTGGCCTTGGCGGTTGATAATTATTTTGATAATTATTTCCCGGCCTTTGGTTCATGTAGGAAACATTCTCTCGTTGTTCCATGGTTTGCTCAATGTAACAATCTTACGTTAAGTGTGGTCCACCACATTGCTCACAACTGATTCGTATTACGTGAATATCTTTATTCATCTTTTTCATTCGTCTCTCGAAAGCATCTATTTTTACGGAAACGGAATCAAAGTCATGGCTAGAATCGGCTCTAGCGGCTTTAGATGAACGAAAGATATCTTTTTCCTGGTGCCACTCATGCGAGTGGGAGGCTGTGTTATCAATGATTTTGTAAGCTTCAGTTGCGGTTTTCTTCATAATGGAACCACCAGCTGCTATGTCGATGTCTTTTCGTGTAGCAATGTCGATACCTTGGTAGAATATTTGTACTATTTGATAAGTATCTAAACCGTGCTGAGGACATCCTCTTAACAACTTTCCAAATCTTGTCCACGCCTCATATAGAGTTTCATTTGGCTTTTGCGTGAACGTAACAATTTCTCCTTGAAGTCTCACAGCTTTAGATGATGGAAAGAATTGTTTATGAAATTTTTCAACTAAAACGTCCCATGTATCAATCGCCCCTTCAGGTAACGATTCTAACCAATCTTTGGCTTCTCCCTTTAAAGTCCAGGGAAATAACATGAGATATATCTGTTCATCCTCAACTTATCTTATTTTGAATAGAGTACAGATCCTATTGAAGGTTCGAAGATGTTCGTTTGGATCTTCTTTCGGCGTACCACTATATTGGCATTGATTAGTTACCGTGTGTAGGATTTGTCCTTTGATTTCATAATCTGGCACATTAATGTCTGGCTTAATAATGGCGTGACCTTGGCCCGTACGTGTGGCTCTCATTCGATCTTCCATACTTAGAGGTTCCGTTACTTCCATAATTGAAATTGTTGAATACGAATCACTAAAGGATTCTGATTTAACGGTTTGTGATTCAGGAGGAATGATTAGTGGTTCTGAATCTTGGAATTGTCCTTGAATATCCTCCGGTTTTTCAATTTTGAAGTCGGGTTCAAAAAATGGATTATCGGGATTTTGAGTTGGAGTACTTGTTTGATTAGATGACGATTCTAAAGAAAAATCAACGGCGACAATATTGGCTAGATGTCTTGATCGAGTTACAGGTGGTGAACGTATGAAAGGTGGTGAACGTTTTGCTCGGTGCATTCACTGAATATCCTATTAGTTATAAATATAAAAATTATATAAGTTATCAAATTAATAGACTTTTCTGATTTTGTCCACGTTTCGAATAGCCAATAGATTTAGCAGGTAGCCAGGACCCTTTAAATCGGAAGCCCACAACTCGCCACTAACAAATCCAACTATTACTACGAACTAGAAAATTTTGGATGTCTATCAATTTAACCGCTTAAAATAATTTTTCGTTTTGAATTTTTAGAGAAGAAATAGAAAATTCTATGTCCTAAAAACTAGAGCGACGAGAAATGAGAAAGAAAAAGAGCGCGTCGAAAAACGTCGAAAAACGTCGAAAAATAAAATGTCGAAAAATAATAAAAAGAACGTAGCACGTCGAAACTTAAAAGTCTAAAAACTAAGAATTAAAAGTTACGTCTAAAGGTATTAAAGCTTAAAAGGAATTCTATATCCAAAACGGTAATAACTTAAAAAGTACTAAAATCTTAAAAAGGTGTTGCAAAATTCTAAAGCACCTAAATCTTAGTCTAAAGAAAAAGTATTTAAGGGATTTTACGGCAAGGCCTAAAAATCTAGAAATAAAAATAACTACGGCAAAAATTATAGCTTAAATTAATTACGAACGATAAATATACAATTTACGAATAAACGATTAAAAAGATACGAAATATAAAAAGATATAAAAAGTGATAAAATTACTAATTTTTATAAAAATATTATTTTTATATTTATTTTATAAAAGTATTAATTTATATAATTAATAATAATATTAAAACTTAATATTACTAAATATAAATTAAAACTAAATTTAAAAACTAATTAATTAATTAAAACCTAATTAGGGTTAATTAATAAATATAATTAATAATAAAACCCTACTGCATAATAAGAGTTTTATGTGGCTGGGCTATGCGATCGCATGGCTTCGGATACCAGGCCAGGTCTTGGGCTGCTACAGTACCAGGCCCGAATACTTATTTATATTTATATATTTTTTTTAATTTAAATAAAATATTTATAAAAATAAAACTTATATTTAAAAACTTAAATAGAAAAATAAAAATACTTTATAATTTTAAACAAACTCTTAAAAATATATATATTTTGTTTTTCTTTTTATATTTTTGTATTTAAAACGTATTTTTACAAAAAAAAATTAAAACTTAATAATTTTTTTTATAGCGTTTCGCTTCGGCGTTAAGTTCCCCGGCAGCGGCGCCAAAAATACTTGATGTGTTGCGAGGTGTATACGAAATAGCTTATATTTTACTAGGAAATACTATTAAATACGGTACAATTTTACACAAGTTATTTATTTATTATTAGAGTGGATATACCTAAACCTTGCTACAACACTATAGGCAGTGTACCTAATCGTAAAGTAGTGTAGTTTTTAGTAAGTCCGGTTCGTTCCGCAGGGAGCTAGCCAAGTTTTACGCAATATTTTTAACAACTATATTTATATAAAATTATATATAGGAGTAGTATTATTATTATAAAAGGGGGGGTTTTACCGTTTAATAACCGGTTTGTCGATTTTAAAACTTTAGTCGCAGTTAAAACCTAATGTAAAATATAAATATAACTTAATTTAAAGCGTAAAGTAAATGACAATAGTTAAAGTGCGATAAATTAAAGTGCGATAAATAAATTGACAATAAATAAAATTGCAATAATTAAAAAAGTACAATAATTAAAATGACAATAAATTAAAGTGCGATAATTAAAAGTGCAATTAAATATGAAATAAAGGAATTATTCTTATTTAAACTTCCGTAATCATGATGTTTGACGTGTTGATTTTAGTTTATTACCATGGATTAATTGTCCTTTGTCTTGGATTATTCAATATGTCCATCTGGTTTTTGTCCATAACAGTCCATCAGTCATAAATATAAAGTGCAAGTGTCCTCGTCAAATTATCCTTATATCCGAAGTCAAATATTCCAACTAATTGGGGACTTAAATTATAATTACACCAATTTTCCTTGTATATAATTCACTCCTGTTTTAATAAGTCCATAGACTATTAATCCATTCCCGTGTCCGGTTAAATGAACGATTATTAGTACTTATAAATATCCCGCCCATCGTGTCCGATCGAGTGTATGTGGTTATTTATAGGTACGTCCAATTGTAAATCTTTATATTAAATTAACAAACTATCATTTAATTAAACAAATATAAAGCCCATTAATAGCCCATAGTCTAATTTCCACAAGTGTCGTTCTTTTGTCCAAACCCCAATTATGGTACAAAGCCCAATTACCCAATTTTAATATTTAGCCCAACATCACGATTACTTCGATTTAAATAAGCATAATAATAACTTAGCTACGAGACATTAATTTAAAAAGGTTGAACATAACTTACAATGATTAATAATAGCGTAGCGTTACACGGACAGAATTTTGACTTACACCCTTACAACATTCGCTAACATACCCTCATTATTATTAAAATTAAAATTAAAATTAAAATTAAAATTATAATATATATATATATATATATATATATATATATATATATATATATATATATATATATATATATATATATATTACAGAGAGATAGAGAGGATAGATGGATATAGAAAAAGATGTATAACTCGTCCGAAAAATGCTAAATTTATAGAATGTGGCCTGCTACAGTAACTCATGCGGTCGCATGAGATTTTAGTGCAAATCTCATGCACTCGCATGGGCTCATGCACTCGCATGGGCTCATGCACTCGCATGAGTTTTATGCCTATTTCCCATGCGATCGCATGGCCATCAGATCCAGCTCACATATTTTTTTTTTGCTAGTTTGTCGATGTTATTTAATATAATATATAATATATAAATAATTTATATAATTATTTAAATATTATATTATATTCTTGTGCATAGTTGACTTGTAATTTTAGCTCCGTAGCGTCGCGCGTTGATAGTTGGCTCAGGTCCCGGTTCCGATTTTTCGAACGTCCTTGCGTACTATTTAATATCTTGTACTTTGCATTTTGCGGCTTGTACTCTTATCATTTTTGGACGTTTCTTATCAATAAATTGAACCACTTGGATTGTACTTTGTACTTTTGAGCTTTTTGGTCATTTGCGTCTTCAAATCGTCATTTTCTTCTTTTGTCTTCGCACTTATTTATTTAAACGAATATTACATAAAAATAGAACAATTGCAACTAAAAGCTTTACATATTGGAAGGATATTGTGCCTAAATATATGTTCATTAAGAGCACTATCAGGAACCATCATTTAATATCTAGCAAGAAATATCTAACAAAACAACAAACTAATGGAGCCTATATGGCACATCAACATTCACGTGAACCTTCACACTTCACCAACACATTCTCATTCAACTTTCATGCATCAAATTACTCTCTCTCAATTACTCTCTTAGTGTTCTAAGTGTTTTTCATCATCTTCATCAAAATCTAGCTCAATCTAGTTCATAAATCCATATATAAACCAAGTTATAAAACAACTACTCAAGAACACACCAACAACACTTCCAAGTTTGCTAGCTTACTTCCAATCTTGCAAATCCACTTTGAGTGATCATCCAACCTCTAGAAATCTTTCTAATTACAGTAAGATATCTTTCCAATACAAGGTAATACTCATATTCAAACTTTGATTCAATTTCTATAACTTTAACAATCTTATTTCGAGTAGAAATCTTACTTGAACTTGTTTTCGTGTCATGATTCTACTTCAAGAACTTTCAAGCCATCCAAGGATCCTTTGAAGCTAGATCTATTTTTCTCATTTCCAGTAGGTTTATCCACAAAACCTGAGGTAGTAATGATGTTCATAACATCATTCGATTCATATATATAAAACTACCTTATTCGAAGGTTTAAACTTGTAATCACTAGAACATAGTTTAGTTAATTCTAAACTTGTTCGCAAACAAAAGTTAATCCTTATAACTTGACTTTTAAAATCAACTAAACACATGTTCTATATCTATATGATATGCTAACTTAATGATTTAAAACCTGAAAACACGAAACACACCGTAAAACCGGATATACGCCGTCGTAGTAACACCGCGGGCTGTTTTGGGTTAGTTAATTAAAAACTATGATAAACTTTGTTTTAAAAGTTGTTTTTCTGGGAAAATGATTTTTCTTATGAACATGAAACTATATCCAAAAATTATGGTTAAACTCAAAGTGAAAGTATGTTTTCCAAAATGGTCATCTAGACGTCGTTCTTTCGACTGAAATGACTACCTTTACCAAAACAACTTGTAACCTGTATTTTTGACTATAAACTTATACTTTTTCTGTTTAGATTCATAAACTTAAGTTCAATATAAAACCATAGCAACTTGAATCACTCAAAACGGATTTAAAACGAAGAAGTTATGGGTAAAACAATATTGGATAATTTTGCTTGTTGTAGCTACGTGAAAATTGGTAACAAATCTATATTAATCATATCCTAGCTAACTCATATTGTATTATACATGTATTCTAATATATTATGTAATTTTGGAATACCATAGACACGAATACAATGTTTTGACATATCATATCGACCCATCTATATATATATTTCGGAACAACCATAGACACTCTATATGCAGTAATGTTGGAGTTAGCTATACAGGGTTGAGGTTGATTCCAAAATATTATATATACTTTGAGTTGTGATCTAGCCTGAGGCTTGTATACACGAGGTCATGGATTGATTCGAGATAATATATATTGCTTTATTTCTGTACATCTAACTGTGGACAACTAGTTGTAGGTTACTAACGAGGACAGCTGACTTAATAAACTTAAAACATTAAAACGTATTAAAAATGTTGTAAACATGTTTTGAACATACTTTGATATATATGTACATATTTGTTATAGGTTCGTGAATCGACCAGTGGCCAAGTCTTACTTCCCGACGAAGTAAATATCTGTGAAAGTGAGTTATAGTCCCACTTTTGAAATCTAATATTTTTGGGATGAAAATACATGCAGCTTTATAAATGTTTTACAAAATAGACACAAGTATATGAAACTACTTTCTATGGTTGAATGATCGAAGCCGAATATGCCCCTTTTTGCTTGGTAGCCTAAGAATTAGGGAACGTCACTAATTTTGAGAATTAGTGCACGCCTAATTGATGCGAATCCTAAAGATAGATCTATTGGGCCTAACAAACCTCATCCAAAGTACCGGATGCTTTAGTACTTCGAGTTTTATATCATGTCCGATGGATGTCCCGGAATGATGGGAATATTCTTATATGCATCTTATTAATGTCGGTTACCAGGTGTTCACCATATGAATGATTTTTATCTCTATGTATGGGATGTATATTGAAATATGAAATATTGTGGTCTATTATTACGCTTTGATAAATATATAGGTTAAACCTATAACTCACCAACATTTTTGTTGACGTTTAAAGCATGTTTATTCTCAGGTGATTATTAAGAGCTTCCGCTGTCACATGCTAAAATATGGACAAGACTTGGTGTCAGCATGCTTATATAATATTGTTTAAAACTGCATTCGAGATTTACTTTGTTGTAACATATTAATATTGTAAACTAATATGTATTGTTAGTGTGTAAGTGTGATATTTTAGATTATCATTTCTGGATAATCTAGGTGGTGACTTTTTAACCTTGTCGGTAAAATAAAGGTTATGGTTTGTTTTAAAAACGAATGCAGTCTTTGAAAAACGTCTCATATAGAGGTCAAAAACCTTGCAACGAAATCAATTAATATGGAACGTTTATAATCAATATGAACGGGATATTTCAGTCTCACGGCTTTAGATGCTGGAAAGAATCTTTTAACAAAATTTTCAACTAAGACATCCCATGTGTCAATCGCTCCTTCAGGTAACGATTCTAACATCTGGCTGAATAATGGCATGACCTTGGCCAGTGCGTGTGGCTCTCATTCGGTCTTCTATACTTTGAGGTTCCGTTATTTCTATTTTTGAATTTGTTGAATCCGAATCACTAGAAGATTCTGATTTAACGGTTTGTGGTTCAGGAGGAATGATTAGTGGTTCAGGATCTTGGAATTGTCCTTGAATATCCTCCGGGTTCTCATTTGTGAAGTCGGGTTCAAAAAAATGGATTATCGGAAATTTGAGTTGGAGTACTTGTTCGACTAGATGATGATTCTAAAGAAAAATCAACGGCGATAATATTGGCTAGATGTCTTGATCTAGTTACAGGTGGTGAACGTATAAAAGGTGTGAACGTTTTGCTCGGTGCATTCACTGAATATCCTATTAGTTATAAAGATAAAAATTATATAAGTTATCAAATTAATAGACTTTCTCGATTTTGTCCACGTTTCGAATAGCCAATAGATGCAGCAGGTAGCCAGGACCCTTTAAATCGGAAGCCCACAACTCGCTACTAACAAATCCAACTATTACTACGAACCAGAAAATTTGGATGTCTATTGATTTAATCGTTTAAAATAATTTTTCGTCGAAATTTTGAAATAAAAATCTATGACCTAAAAACTAGAGCGTAGAAATGAAAAATAAAAAGCGCGTCGAAGAACGTCGAAAAATAAAAACAAGAAAGAAAAACGTCGAAACTTAAAAGTTTAAAAATTAAATCTAAAAAGTTGAGCCTAAAGGTATTAAAACTTAAATGCAATTCTATTCAGAAAACGACTATTACTTAAAAGGCACTAAAATCTATAACGGCGTCGCAAAATTCTAAAGCGCCTAAACTCTAAATCTAAACAAAAAGCACTTAAGGGATTTTACGGTAAAGCCTAAAAATCTAGAAATATAAAATAACTACGGCAAAACTTAAAATCTAAAAATTAACTAAGGCAAAAAGAAACTAAAATTATAATTACGAACGAAACGATAAAAAAAATACAAATAATAAAAAGATATATAAAAATTTTTTTATATAAAAATATTATTTTTCTATTATTATTTTATAAAGATATTAATCTATATAATTAATAATAATAATTAAACTAAATATTACAAATTATATATTAAAACTAAAATTAATTAGTTAAATAATTAAACCCTGATTAAATTAAATAATAATAATTATATAAAACCCTACGCGTAATTAATGTTTTAAGTTTTCTGCTCTGTCAGATCACCCCATGCGAGTGCATGGTTTTCGTGCTACTGAGTCATGCGATCGCATGACATGCAGTCCAGGAAGTCCTTGGGCTTCGATCAGGCCTCGGCCCAATTTTAATTTATTTTTTTATATTTTTGTAAATGTTACACAAAATTTATAAAAATTTAAAATAAACTTATATAAAAACACTTATTAATTTTTTTTATTATAAACTAAAAATAGAAAATTAATATTTTTAAAATTATAAAAACTTTTTAATTAACACTTATATATATATATATATATATATATATATATATATATATATATATATATATATATATATATATATATATATATATATATATATATATATATATATATATATATATATATATATATATATATATATATATATATATATATAGTATTTTTTTATTTTTTTATGTTTTTATATAAATACAAAATATTTTTACAAAATTAGAGATAAGAAATATAGCATAAAAATATAGCGTTTCGTTCGATCCCGGGGCAGCGGCGCCAAAAACTTGATGTTACAGTGGAGGTATACGAAATACTATTATTTTTACTACGAAATACTACGAAATATGATACAAGTTTTAATTAATTTACGAATGGGATATACCTAAACTTTGCTACAACACTATAGGCAGTGTACCTAATCGTAGAGTAGTGTAGTTTTTAGTAAGTCCGGTTCATTCCACAGGAAGCTAGTGATTACGTACTATATTTTTGAAAACTATATTCATATAAAATATATATAATTATATATAGTAATAATAATATATAAAAGGGGGGTATTACCGTTTAATGACCGGTTTTTCGATTTTATATTTTAAGCATAAAGATAAATGACGATAATTAAAGTGCGTAAAATAAATAACAATACTAAAATGACAATAAATAAAATGACAGTAAATAAAAGTACGATGAGAAATACAATAAAAGAATTATGCTTATTTAAACTTCCGTAATCATGATGTTTGACGTTTTGATTTTAATTCATTACTCTGGGTTAATTGTTCTTTGTCCTGGATTTATTTGAAACCTATCTGGTTTTTTTCCATAATAGTCCATCGGTCATAATTATAAAATGTTCGTCAAATTAACCTTATTCCCGAAGTCAAATATTCCAACTAATTAGGGATTCAAACTGTAACAAGGTTTTAATATTTGTTAATAATTACACCAGGTTATCGACTACGTGTAATCCAAGGTTTTAATACTTTGTTAACAATTACACCAATTATCCTTGTATGTAATCCACCCCTGTTTTAATGAGATATGAATATTAATTTACTCACTTGATCAGAATGAATAATCAATTACCCAACCCGAATAATTAATTAAATGATTGTAAAAGATATCGTATAAACGTCACTAAATAGGACATACATAATCATTTAATAATTATTAGATTAACTAATTTGAAGATAGGTTCGACAGATTCCAATGAGTTATCATTCGATTAGACAATACTCCCCATCTATTAATAGTCCATAGTCCAATGTCCACAAGTGTCGGTCTTTTGTCCAAACCCCAATTATGGTACAAAATCAATAACCCCATCTTAATATTTAGTCCAACATCACGATTACTTCGGCTCAAATAAGCATAATAATAACTTAGTTACAATACATTAATTTAAAAAGGAAGAACATAGCTTACAGTGATTATTTATTACGTAGCGTCGCACGGACAGAGTTTCGACTTTAAAACCTATAAAACATTTCTTACAATAACCCAATTATCTTAAATTAAACTTAATATTATAAATATAAATATAAATTACAGAGAAAGAAAGAAAGAGTGTGTAGAGGTATTCAGAACTCGTCAGAAAACTGGCCAATTTATAAAACTTTTTTGGATCCTGAAGCTCATGCACTCGCATGAGATTTCAGTGTATTTCCCATGCACTCGCATGGGAAAGCTGGCCAGCTCACATTGATTTGTTTTTTAGTTTGTCGACATAATATTTAATTATATAATATAATATATATAATTTTATATAATTATATATATATTATATTATATTCATGTGCATAGTTGACTTGTAACTTTAGGTCCGTTGACTCGCGCGTTGATGCTCACTTCCGAATTTTCGAATGCCTTTTTGTATGCTTAGATATCTTGTACTTTGCATTCCGCGACTTGTACTTTTGTCAATATTAGACGTTTCTTATTAATAAATTGAACTACTTGGATTGTATCTTGTACATTTGAGCTTTTCGGACGTTTGCATCTTCAAATCTTCGTTTTCTTCTTTTGTCTTCGCACTTACTTATTTAAACGAATTTTACTTGAAAATAGAACAATTTCAACTAAAAGCTTTACATATTGGAAGGATATTGATACTAAATATTTGTTCATTTAGAGCACTATCAAAATAACAAGTTTGAATGAAGATCAAAAAATCTCTGGGTTTTGCATGCTATTAATCCGCAACGACATCTAACGCTTGTGCGAAGATTGCGAAGAGATGTCCCGCCAACTTTCGCTAAGGTCCAACAAGAAATGTATGATTATCTCAGAGGTGGAGAAGATAGTACTATAACCCCTGCATGTGGGTGGGGTAAAGATAAAAGTTGGCGGGATGACAATGATTCTTTTCGTGATGGAAATGGCGATAATTACCGCGGTTCTGGTTATCCACGGCGAAATGGCGGCGGTGGTTACCCGCGCAATGATAGATACCAAGGTCAAAATGATAACCATGGATATGGCCATCGGGATCGCTATTCTACGCGAAAATGGAACAACGAGTCTTTTAATATCATTCAGATGCTAACAAAAATGCCTAAGAAAATTCCGCTGTAAGAAAGGGTTGCTAAATCTTTTCCTGATCCGCAACCTTTAGCGGAGGACAATAGGCGAGACAAATCCAATTTTTATATTTTCCATGATGATTATGGACATGATACCAATCGTTGTAGAGACTTGGCGGAGCTGATCACAGAGGCATATGAGCAAGGTAAACTGGACCATTTAATCGCTCAGGGTGCTACAAGTACTGCGAATGCGATTATTTTGCCTGCAGAAGCTATCGCTCCGCAAGTGCCAAATGCTGCTGATCGAAAAGCCCCCGCGGTGAAGAATCTTTGGGTAAAAATGGTGAGTAAGAAAGAGAATTTGCGCGGAATTCAGGTCATTAATGTGGTAGAGGTACAAGGCGAAATGTCGATATTTCAAATATGTGAACAAATCGCGAACTGGTAATGCCCCTCTATTACTTTTCCTCCTGCAAACTTGAGCGTGAATCTTGATAAGCCAGTGGTGGTCTCATGTCGCATTGCGAATACTGGTATTGTGATTATGAAGGTGCATGTTGACACTGGTAGTAGTGTAGATGTAATGTATGAATAAAGTTTTAGCAAATTGCCTGCAAACATTAAAGCTTTGATGAAACCTACTGCGATTTCGCTCGTTGGATTTTCAGGAGAATCAACTTGGCCTATCGGTTAGTTGGAATTGCAAGTTGATCTAGTAGATGATCGCGATGAATCGCTAAGGCGCCAAGCTTTGTTGAATCTTTATGTAATGCGAAACCAGTCGTGGTTTAACATGATTCTTGGGCGCACTGCTTTGCGCATGTTTGGCACAATACCATCCGTGCTTCATGGAATGGTTAAGTTTTCTGCAAATAAGGGTATTGGCATGCTCACTTCTGCGGTGGTTATGACATTTTATATCGCAAAGTCATACTGTGGTCCAATGATGCGATGTGTGGGCCCAATTGAAGCAGAAATGATAATTGATGAAGTGCATAACGGTTCTTGTGCATTACATTCAGGTTATAAAACTATCGCGGCGAAAATTATGCGGATGGGTTACTTTTGGCCATCCCTATATCGCGATGTATATGTAAAATGTCATAACCATTTTATATCGACTATATAAAAGTAACCATTTTATATCCCTATATCCACTGTATAGTTTCCTTAATTATGATCATATACATAGCATTGTATATGTATATTTTATTTACTAAAGGCTAAAAGCGGAAGTAACGCGAAGTATAGCCGAAAGGCTTGGAGTATTCGCTAAAAATAAAGATAGTGGATCAGTTTCCGCGCTAATAAAAGATTGCGGGTCATTTCGCTAAGTTTTCGCGAATAGTTAAACAGTCCGCAGACCGCGAATATTTCGAATACTATAAATAGGGAGCTTGGCCTCTCATTTATAGGTTGTTGATTCTCTGCCATTTGCCCAAGCCTTTGTGATTTTCACTTGTGACTTTGCCCAAGGAATTTCTACTTTATGCTTAGGTGAATACAAAAACATGTGTATTTTGTCAGTAAAGCTCTTACAGGAAATGAAATAAACTATGCGCCGATTAAGAAATTTGTGTATGCGCTCATATTAACATCGCGAAGGCTAAGAAGATATTTCCAAGGGCATCCGGTGCACGTGTTAACTAACATGCCGGTCAAGCAAGTCTTAACAAAACCAGAGATATCTGGTAGACTCGCATTGTGGGCAGTGGAGTTAGGTGCTTATCAAATTTCTTACCTTCCGCGCAGCGCTGTAAAGGGCCAAGTTTTGGCGGATTATCTCGCTGAAATGACTGGGGAGTTGGAGGTGATTAATGAGCGAACAGAGTTAAAACCAGTAGTTGGCGAAACATGGGATTTATTTACTGATGGAGCTTCTTGTGCAGAAGGCGCAGGTGCGGGTTTGGTTTTGGCAAGCCCAAGTGGTGAGGAGCATACGTACGGGTTACGTTTTAATTTTGATGTGACAAATAATGAAGCGGAATATGAAGCCTTGCTTGCTGGTTTAAATATTGCGCAAAAAATGGATATCACTAAGTTGCGAGCATTTACAGATTCGCAATTAGTGGCAAATCAGTTTAATGGCTCTTTTGAGGCACATGATTCCTCAATACAGAAATATTTGCAGTTGTTGAAAGAATTAGCAATGCGGTTCGAGCATTTTGAACTCGCGCAAGTGCCAAGAAGTCAAAATAAGAAGGCGGATGCTTTAAGTAAGTTGGCCGCTCTAACGTTTTCACACTTTCAAAAACAAGTTTGGGTTGAGGAATTGCCAAGCAAGTCAATAGATAACGACTTAATGGTCGCGTCGGTTGTAGAAGACCAGCCAAATTGGATGGAACCAATCCTACAACACATCCGCAGTGATATTTTTCCAAGTGATAAGCGCGAAGCTCACTTAGTAAGAGAGCGAGCACCAATGTATATCATTCAAAATGATATTTTATATCGCAAGTCATACTGTGGTCCAATGATGCGATGTGTGGGCCCAATTAAAGCAGAAATGATAATTGATGAAGTACATAACGGTTCTTGTGCATTGCATTCAGGTTATAAAACTATCGCGGCGAAAATTATGCGGATGGGTTACTTTTGGCCATCCCTATATCGCGATGTTGCAAAAATTGTTAAGCGTTGTAAAAGCTGCCAAAGGCATGCTCCGCAGAATTGGATGCCAAGGCATGATATGATCCCCGTTAATTCGCCATGGCCATTTCACAAGTGAGCTATTGACATTATAGGGCCATTTCCCGCAGGACCTGGTAATGTCAAATTCCTGATTGCGGCAATTGACTATCTTACAAAATGGGTTGAAGCTAAGGCAGTTCGTACTATCACTGGTGTGCAAGTGCGAAATTTTGTGTGGAAGTATATTGTTTGCAGATTTGGTATTCCGCGTGAATTAGTTAGCGACAACGGTGCTCAAATAGCGAAAGATCCTTTTAAAACATGGTGCACTGATTTAAATATAATCCAAAAGTTTACATCAGTGGCACATCCATAGGCTAATGGCTTATGCGAAGTAACCAACCGCGATATTGTAAGCGGTATTAAAAAGAGGTTGTGCGAAAAGCGAACTGGTTGGGTGGATGAATTACCCAATGTTTTGTGGGCACATTGCACTACTTTCAAGAAAAGCACAGGGGAAACACCTTTTAGTTTGGTATATGGCTCTAAGGCAGTAATACCCACTGAAATTCTTGTGCCAACGCATAGAGTCACTAACTTTGAAGAAGAAGCAAATGATGATGCATTAGGCGAAAATTTGAATTTCATCGAAGAGCGAAGGTTAATGGCTGCTATCAGAGAGGCAAATAATAAACAATAAATTGCCAAGTATTATAACAAAAGAGTACCTGCTTTATCTTTTGATGTAGGCGAATGTGTACTGCGAAATAATGATGCAAGTAGAGCAGAAAAACTTGGCAAATTAGGACCTAACTGGGAGGGTCCTTATCAAGTTGTGACAATTAATGCAGCAGGTTCATATAAGCTCGCAGATGTGGAAGTACGAACTTTACCTAATGCGTGGCATGCCGCTTTATTAAAACGATACTATGCGTAATTCTGCGAAAATAACATGAAGGCCAAAATGTATATGTATAAAGTGCTAAATTTGTTGCAAGGCCTATACTTGATATTCATTCTATGTGTTTTTATTTTTAATTTTTGCAAGTCTTGATCACACTTGTGAGAGTATAAAAAGTAAACACTTGTAAGAATTGCAAAAAGTTTATTTGTGAAATGCCAAAAGTTTATGAAATGTTTTGTATTTTGTTTCATAGTGCTGAGGTGTTTCGTGACAATTACGTGGCGAAGTGATGAAATTGCCCACTTTTGCATAAAATAACTATTGCGAAAGGAACTTAAAATCATAAGTATTTGATATTGCCATACTTAGATGCTTCACAATGCTAATTGATTGCCTAAGGATCGCTTTGGCGGACTTAGAAGATTCATAACGTATAAATATACACGCATACAGATTGTTTCGCAAAAGTACATACTTATTATGTGCACGATAATAAAAGTTGAAAATTGCAAAGGACAAGTCCGTGTTATGAATATTAATGACGAAAACGCTATATAAATAAAAGTACTTGCAAATATATATAAGAACAGCGAAAATTTTATTAATAATGACGCAGAGGCAGCTGCGCGCTGTTATACAAAGCGAAATTCTATTCCTTGGATAAGTCAAGCTTAATGATGTCATCTGCAGTGACATCCTCCTGCTCGCTTATCGCTGTTATCTTAGGGAGGGGAATTTCAGCTATACCTTCTTGAGCAACAGAAAATGCTGATTGCGCCTCTTCTAATGAACAAAGGCGGTCAGCTATTGTAGTTGGTAGTGGTTCTGGCAATGGGCAGTTGATGAAAATCTGATCCATAAACTCTACCCTCTCGCGTAGTTTTAACGCGGCAGCGAACGTTGAAAAATTCGTAGAAACAGGCTTGGAGTTGAGAATTTTCCTAGCCAATTCGGGGAGATGTTGACGAAGCTTGGTGAATTCAAGCTCCGCTGAAGCTTTTGAAGCTAGAGCACTGTCCCGCTCTGCCGTTAGCTTCGCCACATCCTCTGACAGCCCTTTAATAGTGGCCTGAAAATTATTTTCTTTCTCGGTCGTAGTAGAAACCTGTTGTTTTAAGTTATCAACCGTGGTTTTTGCTGCGGTGAGTTCGTAAGAGAGGCCAACGCAGCGTTTTTCGCTGTCCGCAGCTTTGGCCTTCTCGGTGTGATACTTTGCTTTTTCAGCCTCAAGAACATTAAAGAATTGTTCTTGGCGGCAGATCATGTCATACGCAGAATTGAAGGACATGTAGAAATTCTGCACAAAACTGTTATGCGCATCAAGCGCAGAAAGTTTTGAAAATTCGCGGCGAAGCTCGCCTTGGATTGCCATCTTCATTTGTTGACGCTGATCCAGTGCTGCAGCAGAAGAGGCATAAGTGTATCCCGATAAACCGTCAATCCTCACCCCATAAGAGTCGGGTAGAGTGCGGAACATCTCTGTGATTTAGTCAAGAGTGTTTGGGCTCTCAAAAATGGGGTCACCAGTGGAACACAATACCATGAATTCGAACAAAATTTCCATTGATGTTCATTACGGGGGTAGAGCTGAATATGACTGGAAGTCATACGTTGACAGGGGAAAAAATCTTTTGAAGATGTCGACGTTTCTAACTTTTACTGGTCAAAGTTGAAAAAGTTTCTCGAAAAAGAAACACCATACGTATTTAAGGAAATTGTATATTTCGACGAAGAGAAACAAGTGTTAATGTATCTATTTACGGATGAGCAATGAGATGCGCAAAAAGAGCGAGCCAAGAAAAGACATTTTCGATTTGAGTTGTATCTTGTAAACATGGACCAATCAACTTATAATCGGCTGCCCTCCGGTTCGATTCTCTCGAGTCAGGCTACGTGAGCCAGACTCGTTTGATGGAAGTAATTAAATTTGTTTTATGTACTCGTTTTTAAATTAATTTATTTTTAATTTTTAGGAATTAAATTATAATTTTAAATAAAGTAATTTAGGACTTTTATTTATTTATTGAAATTTCCTATTTTAGGAATTTTTATTAAATGTAAGTGTATTATTAATTTTAATTTTAGGGTATTTTATTAAATTGATTTGTTTTTATAATTACAAAATAATAATATAACTAATTAAACAAAATTAAAATTAAAATCAAGAAAAATGAAAATTAAACGAAAAATATTCCACCTCTATCTATCAACACGTTATTAAGCACGCAACTCATTATTAACTAATTTATCAGAACGTCCATCAAGTACTCCACTTTCACTCAACAACACGTCAACACGTCCATCAAAATTAAAGATGGTGTAACAAAGATGCCTTAACAAAATAGGAGTACTCTGAGTACAATTATGCAAATTATTATATTCAATATAGCCTACTATTTTAATTTATATTTGTTTAACAGCAAATTCAAATCTCGATATTTGCTTGGACAAAAGGCTCCAACACTTTAGTGTGTTAACTGATCGTAAACGTCTGATTAATTGAGGAAAGCTATGCAGAGTCACTAGTCCACCCGTGACCCGCTCCATTTTTTTGTATGGGTGAAATAGCCTTCGTTGTTGACCCGATACTTTGAAAGCTAATGGTATCGGACCCACTTATTAAATACGGAGTATTGTAGTAGTCTAGCGGGCGGTATGTAATATACTATCTCCGTCCCATATTAATAATCCACAGATAAAAACACTCACAGTTTAAGAAAAAAATGTTATAATAGTACTCTACTTTCTGTGTATTTTTCAATATTGCCTTTACTTTTTATTTCTCTTTTAATACTATTCACCTACATTATAGACATAATAGAATTTTACCTTATTATTCTTATCAATATATGGAAGTGAACTATTAATTTGAAAAGTCCAAAATGAAATACTGGATTATTAATATGGGACGGAGGGAGTATCCAGGAATAATTTGTTTATTCTTATTTATTAGATCTTCATGCTCTTTCTCTAAAATCTCATCTTTTGGATAGCTACTTTAATCATTTTTTAAATCACTCTCTATCAAAACAAACTCAAACGGATTAATGGATTATAACATTCTTGTAGTATCAATAGGTAGTTCGTTAAGGGGTTTTGCCCATGAAAATCACATTCAAGTTGGAATAAATTTGAATATTTGTTATTTTTTTGAGTATAAATATTCATATTAATATTCATGTATAAGTCTCAAGTCTTATTAATAGTAATTAAAGTAACATTAAGTTATAGCTCAGCTGTAGTGGTCTGCATCTCTTAGCGGGAGGTCAGGAGTTCAGCTCTACTAGGCTGCAACGTTGCACTCAATGTTATCCCTGACCTGAAGTATCCACCAGTCGCTTTTCGCTTAGTGCGGGGGCATCGGGGAGAGAGAGTTTTATCGGTCATGCACTCGAATTGATCAGGGTTCTTCCAGATCAGTAGTTGAGAGAGGGTTATGCAACTACGGGAGATGAACGCGTGAGTGGTTAAGTCCCCATGGATGATTCCAAACTGATGTTCAAAAAAATATTAATTAAAGCCATTAAAAAAAAATTCACTCGTTTTGATAGCCTTAATTGGAACTTCTTGATGGAGGTTATGAAATGTATGGGATTCGGGTTGAAATGGAGAAATTGGATTTTTTCTTGTTTAAAGTCGGCCTCAATTTCTATCCTCATTAATGGTTCTCCAACTTCCGAATTTCAACTTGGTAGAGGTATTAGACAAGGCGACCCACTTTCGCCTTTTCTTTTCATTTTAGCGGCCGAGGGGTTAAATATTCTTACGAAAGCGGCTACGGAGAAAGGTTTATTCAAGGGCATTGAAGTCGGAAATGATAAGATACTTGTATCACATCTTCAATATGCGGATGATACAATATTTTTTAGCGAATGGAGTCGCTCAAATGCCTATAATTTGAGGAATATTCTCAAGTGTTTCGAGTTAGCTTCGGGCCTAAAAGTTAATTTTCAAAAAAGCTGTGTGTACGGGTGGGGGTTGATCCTTCGGAAATCAACCCCTCGGCTTATCATTTGGGTTGTCAAGTGGGTAGTTTTCCCTTCATCTATCTCGGGTTACCTATTGGTGCAAAAATGAATAAGCTAAAGGATTGGTAACCGGTCATAGATGAATTTAATAGTAGACTTTCGGGTTGGAAAATGCGTTCGATGTCATTTGGTGGAAGACTAACCTTGATTAAATCTGTTCTTTCGAGTTTGCCATTGTACTATTTCTCGCTCTTTCGTGCCCCGCCATGTGTCATCAAAGTATTGGAGAGTGTGAGACGTTCTTTCTTTTGGGGCGGGTCGGGATCGGGTGCAAAAAAAATTCGTGGGTAAAATGGGAAAATGTTTTAAATAATTACGGGAAGGGGGGGTTAAACATTGGTTCTCTAAAAAGTAAAAATCTAGCACTATTGAAAAAGTGGTGGTGGAGATTCAAAACCGAAAATGACTCACTTTGGACCAAAATTATTCGTAGCATCCATGGTTTGTGTGGTGGAATAATTTCGGATAACGAAACATCCACAAATCATGGCATTTGGTATAACATTATTTTAGCAGGCAGAGATATGGAAGACTCACAGGTTTATTTCAAAGACACATTCATAAAGACGGTGGGCGATGGCGGTAATACACTATTCTGGAAAGAGCATTGGATTGGAGACGATAAGCTATGTAATCTCTTCCCAAGATTATTTAGACTTGATCTCCAACCCGATGCAACAATCAAAGACCGAAGGGGTGATGATGATTTTGAAAGCTCGGCAGTCTGGAGATGGAAACGAGAGCCAAATGGAAGAGTTAGAACTGAGCTGGATACACTACTCAAGATTTTATCAACATCGTCTTTTAATTGCAGAATCAAAGACAAATGGAATTGGTCACTAGCAACGAATGCTATTTTCAAGGTCAAGACGTTATCTTCGATTATTGACGAGCAGTTCCTGGGTTCATCAGATTCAGCGCATGGTACTATACGAAATAAATTGGTACCAAAAAAACTTGAAATCTTCGTATGGAGAGCATTAAAAGGTAGACTACCGGTAAGAGTCGAGCTAGATAAACGGGGTATTGACCTTCACAGTGTTCGTTGCCCGCTATGCGATGACGACTTGGAATCAGTGGAACACTCATTAGTTTCGTGCAAACACGCGTCTGAGGTGTGGGACCGTATTTTTCGATGGTGGAATATGGGTAATTTTAATAACTCGTGTTTATCTAATGTTCTCGGTGAAAGCAACAATCCAATCGCAGGTTCGAACTTCGGGAAATCTTTCTGGTTAGCTATTAGATGGATTGGTGCGTATTTCGTTTGGAAAAATCGGAATAACATGGTGTTCCGAGGAAAGTGTTGGAACCCTCCGGCAGCGCTTAATGAAATACAAACCGTATCTTTCGAATGGATTTCAAATAGAACGAGAAGAAAGAAAATCGATTGGCATACTTGGTTATCTAATCCGAACGTGTACCTCACGCAAATATGATCATTACCTAGATTATGTTTGCGAAAGAATTATGCTAGTTGGTTGTGCTTTTCTTGTGTGTGGTTGTGTAGCTTCTGTTCGTGTTCTTGTTTTCTGATCAGTGCTTGTTTTCCTGATCCATACACTTATGGATCTTCCCATGTAATATTTTTTTCTGATATAATATTTTGCTTGCCTTTCAAAAAAAAAAAAAAAAAAAAAAAATTCACTCGTAAAAATTATGTTTTCTATACTAAAGAAGTCCTATGTTCTTTCAGGTATAATTTAATTTTTATCCATATTTACATCTTATCCCTCATGAATATTTATGCATGGATATGATCCTCGTATTAATCATGAGGTATCAACAATATTTTTTACGGAATAAATATTGTACAAAGTCTTTTGCCTTTATAAATATTGATAATTGATATTTCCTTTTTGCCTCCTTTGTATATTGCTTTTAAACTCTTGTCAATCGAACTTACTTTAAAATGCTTAGGTAACTTTGATTTACAGCAAAATTCTTTCAAATGGAAAACTGACGGATGCTAGGAAATAACAGTAACAATTCGGTTGGGAAATAAAAATAGTGAATCTACATCACTTCGCTTTATCTGCTGAATGAGTTTTTATAAAATTAATAATAATAATTAATGATATATATTCTACTATGTACTCTTTATATAACATTATAAAAACAAATTTTACTGACAGACGAATAAAAGTAAATAGTGGCGTATACAAATCATTAACCATTGATGTGGATCTAATAACATTGGTTAAAGATCCAGATAAACCCAACTAATTAACATTGGCAGCATATAAAAACAAAGAGACAAACGTACCTACATATCACATGAAGAAACTTACCGACTTGCCAGAGTAATTTGTAATGGATGTTGTTATTGAGTAGTATTATATGACTACTGGTAATAAATTCTAGTAAACTATTGCTCCTCGAGTCCCAAAAAAATTTATCCTCGTTATTATTATTATTATTATTATAATATTATTTGTTTCTAAAAATATTACTCCGTACTTATTATGTTTTACACTAAATAACAATAAAAAAATTATTAAAGTTTCAATTATACCATTTTGTTATTGAAAATTCAACATTAAATATAACAATTAATTTGTTACTTAATCTTCACAAAAACATTAATTGAGGAATAAATTATACAATTACCAATATATCTAAAACAAAAAGTTAAACAAAACACTTTTTATAAGACGAATTGAGTATATATTTAATATTTACAACATTTATTTTTAGTGCTGTATTTTTCCTTTTTTTAGAAGTATCAATAATAAATAAACGTATTCAAAGATTAACATAATACAAACCGTTACAACAAGAATACAAAACTAGAATAGTGAACAAACATAAAACATTAGCGAACAAACAAGCTATTATAACACAAACTAACCACCAACATGTTGGACAAAGAGTAACATAACTAAAAAACTAATACACCAAAGCTACAAATAAAACACGTAATATTGGCTAGACCCTAAAGCCAAAGAATGACAGAACTATTAATCTCAGGCTCTCAATGGTAATTGCAATCGTCCACTTTTTATTTTAGGGTCCAAAATATTGCAAGCGGTAGTGTGGTCATGTACTTATTTGATTTGGAGGAATCATAATCAAAAAAATTTCAAAAAAAATATCATGGAAATATGGAATGGGCCGGTAGCTTTCAACGAAATCCAGGTCAATCATTCGATTGAATCTCATGAAGACTTAAAGCTAAAATGATTGAGTGGTTAAATTGGTTATCATACCCCGGAAGTTATATGTTGTATTATTTTCATGTACATTCATATGCATCCTCGACATCTTTGTTCATTATTATTGCTTTGTTAGCTTCGTCTTGGGCACAAGTTGTAAGACCCGAATAACTATTGTACAGTGGTGTAAATAGGGTACTTGAAGTGTGGGGTATCATTGTGCAGTTAAACAGAAGTCAGAAACCGCCCAGACCATTGTGCGCGCAGCGCAGGGTTATGTGTGCGCGCAACGCACTAGCCCTGTGCACAGTTTTCTGCTTTTAATTAAAAGTTAAATGAAGGGTATTGTGGTCTTTTCAGATGGGGACGAGTTCAAGGCAGTAAATGGCCAGTTGAGTGGTGGATGAAACACTTTAAACATTTCCACCAACCACTTCATCTCTCCAATTCAATTTCCTAGAGTGAGAAACCCTTTAAGTGAGAGAAAGCTTAAATCAAGGAGGAAGAAGCTTGTTTCGGGTTAAAGCTCAACTGTTATGGTTGTTCATCTAGCCTTTAGCTACGTTTTGATTGTAGTGGTATGTCCTAACTTTGACTTCTTTATTTTAATTGGTTTAAGGGTTAGGGTTTGAGTTAGTGATGAACATATAACCCATATTTGGTGATTTTGGGTGTTCTTGGGTAAGATTGGGTCATAAGGACCCAAGGATGACTAACCTAAGGTTTTGGAAATGTTAAATGGACTTATGAGTCATAATTGGATAATAAATTACTAGCACACCTAGTTATTAAGTAAATGGGTGTTAATGGGGTTCGTAGATGACCCTAAATGGGTGTGTGACTTTAAAATGGTTAAACGGGTAATAATTGACCTAGTTGGGAAAGATGGGTATGAAATACCCTAATTGTGTATTAGTTAGTGTTGTTGGACCTTAGTCACTAGCTTTTAGTGATATGTGATGGTCTTGACCTTAAATGGACGGTTTTGGCAAAAATGGGGCATTTAATGCATTAAGTCATTAAATGCACATGTGTAAGTTGTTGGCGTTTAGTCCGACTAGTTTGTGTGTTGATCGAGTACTTATTGTATTAGGTACTTTGCCTTGAAGCTCGCAGAAGTTTAGAACCATCACCGAATTGTTAAGGTGAGTGGAATAATTATGTGTGTACGTATATAAAGTATTTATTTGTGTAGCGTGGAATGTGAAATTGTCTCGGTGTTTAAGACACCACATTCTATGTAACGAGTGGAATTGTCGCGGTGTTTAAGACACCACTCATTTAATTTGATTGACATGTGGAATAGTCGCGGTGTTTAAGACAACACATTGTCATAGGAGTGGAATTGTCACGGTGTTCAAGACGCCACTCATTGGTTGATTGACATGTGGAATTGTCGCGGTGTTCAAGACACTACATTGTCATGGGGGTGAAATTGTCGCGGTGTTCAAGACATCACCCGAGTGGTTAGTGATTACGCGTCGTATGTACACTAATGGATGTTAAGAACTCCGATGGTCTCTAGCGAGTACCGTTCCCTTGTACGATTGGTTAACCATGGTTGTGTGAATTTTGTATTAGCATATTTAATTGTGAACTATATGCTTCTGGTGTCGCTAGCTTATTATGAGTTGCGGATTTGGTTTATGCATAATGTTTGCATAGTTGTCGAATTGCTAGCTTGTATGCGGTATTGTGTAAGTGATTGCAAGTAAGTAGGTTATATATGTATATGTATAATTGTTGCATTCACTAAGCTTTAGCTTACCCTCTCGTTGTTTACCTTTTTATAGGCTCTGGCGTGGACAAGGGTAAGGGCGTTCGTTCGGATTAGTGCTCCCGCTTTGTTTTGATAGGGGACGCTTTTGGCATATAGCTTTTGGAGTTTGACCGAGATTTGGGTAGTTTAACCCCCAAACACCATGCTCATAGTGTCGTTTGGAATTTAAACTAGTGTGGTCGAAACTCATATTTTGTACGAGACTCGTATTTCGGCCATATGTGGGCCCGGTTCGTAAAACTTGTTTTATTATTGAAACGTGTTAGTTTTACATATTAGAACATGTTGTGAAAAGCGTTTCGTCTAAATATGTCGGGAAGTGGGAGATCTTTAATTGAAATTTGACAAAACCGGACAGAAGCTGTTGGAGCTTGTGCGCGCCGCACACCCTAGGGTGCTGCGCGCCGCGCACCTATGCTGAATAAAAAAAATATATTTTGTGTATTTGGTTGGATATTGGGTTGTGTTGTTACAAGTGGTATCAGAGCATGGTCTAAGGGATTTAGGTGACTTGAGATAGGTGCCTAGACTTAGACTTTATTGTGAATGCGCTTTATGCGGGACTTGTAGGAGACGGGTCGGACCGGGAATTGGGTAGTGCCTAGGTTTAGGTGAACTAACTATGCGCTAATTGTTTTGTGTTGTATTTGCAATCATCAAGCGAGATAGACGTTGTACTAGCAAGTTAATGCGACGTGCTCGCGTAACAATGATTAGCTACCATTGTTACGGGTTCAAATCATGTCAAATAAGCGATGTACGACGATTGTTGAGCAAGATGGGGCGATGAGGTGTATATATATATATTTGTGTCTTGTCCTCTTGTTTCATTGTTTAATCTATTTCCGTTTTATAGTATGAAGACGAGAAACGGACCCGAAAACCATGAAGGAGGTACGAGCGAGGACCTCGAGTTTACGGCCAAAGTGGAGGCCATCTTTAAACGTCAAAAAGTGGAGTTTCTCGAAGACGTTAAGAAGATGTTTCTAGATACGATTGACGAGCAACTAGTCAATGTGGTTAAGGAACAAGTTAAGCTTGTTCTACAAGAAGATAATGTGAGAAGACGGGACTTTTTCTACAAGAATTTCAAGGATTCTCAACCTCCCACCTTTGATGGTGAACGAGATCCACTTAAGAGTACCCGTTGGATCTCCGATATGGAGGGGGCTTTTCGTACTTGTGAATGCCCTCTCAATAAAAAGATGAGGTATGGTTGTAGCATGTTAAGGGGCGATGCTAAATTGTGGTGGGACGCGGAGATCCAACTTTATGGTGAAGAACAATGTATGGATTTTGTAGTGACCCGAACTTTTCCATGTTTATATATATTAAATAAAATTTTTATTTACATGATTAAGTGTTTTCAACATGTTAAGCAATCAAACTTGTTAAGACTTGATTAATTGAAATAGGTTTCATATAGACAATTGACCACCCAAGTTGACCGGTGATTCACAAACGTTAAAACTTGTAAAAACTATATGATGCCATATATATGAATATATATATATAGTTAACATGGTATTATGATAAGTAAACATATCATTAAGTATATTAACGATGAACTACATATGTAAAAACAAGACTACAAACTTAAGGATTTCGAAACGAGGCATATATGTAACGATTATCGTTGTAATGACATTTAATTGTATATATATCATATTAAGATATATTAATACATCATAATATCATGATAATGTAATAATTTAACATCTCTTTAGATATAATAAACAATGGGTTAACAACATTTAACAAGATCGTTAACCTAAAGGTTTCAAAACAACACTTACATGTAACGATTAATGATGACTTAACGACTCAGTTAAAATGTATATACATGTAGTGTTTTAATATGTATTCATACAGTTTTGAAAGACTTCAAGACACTTATCAAAGTACTTCTACTTAACAAAAATACTTACAATTACATCCTCATTCTTTTTTGTCAACAATTCTACTCGTATGCACTCGTATTCGTACTCGTACAATACCCAGCTTCTAAATGTATTTACTATTGGTATATACACTCTAATGATCAGCTCATTGCATCCCTTGTGAGTCACCTAACACATGTGGGAACCATCATTTGGCAACTAGCATGAAATATATCATAAAATTACAAAAATATTAGTAATCATTCATGACTTATTTACAAGTAAACAAAATTACACATCCTTTATATCTAATCCATATACCAACGACCAAAAACACCTACAAACACTTTCATTCTTCAATTTTCTTCATATAATTGATCTCTCTCAAGTTCTATCTTCAAGTTCTAAGTGTTCTTCATAAATTCTATAAGTTCTAGTTTCATAAAATCAAGAATACTTCCAAGTTTGCTAGCTTACTTCCAATCTTGTAAGTGATCATCCAACCTCAAGAAATCTTTCTTATTTACAGTAAGATATCTTTCTAATACAAGGTAATACTCATATTCAAACTTTGATTCAATTTCTATAACTATAACAATCTTATTTCGAGTGAAAATCTTACTTGAACTTGTTTTCATGTCATGATTATGCTTCAAGAACTTTCAAGCCATCCAAGGATCCTTTGAAGCTAGATCTATTTTTCGCTTTTCTAGTAGGTTTACCTACTAAAATTAAGGTAGTAATGATGTTCATAACATCATTCGATTCATACATATAAAACTATCTAATTCGAAGATTTAAACTTGTAATCACTAGAACATAGTTTAGTTAATTCTAAACTTGTTTGCAAATAAAATTAATCCTTCTAACTTGACTTTTAAAATCAACTAAACACATATTCTATATCTATATGATATGCTAAATTAATGATTTAAAACCTGGAAACACGAAAAACACCGTAAAACCGGATATATGCCGTCGTAGTAACACCACGGGCTGTTTTGGGTTAGTTAATAAAAAATTATGATAACTTTGATTTAAAATTTGTTATTCTGGGACAACGATTTTTCTTATGAACATGAAACTATATCCAAAAATCATGGTTAAACTCAAAGTGGAAGTATGTTTTCCAAAATGGTCATCTAGACGTCGTTCTTTCGACTGAAATGACTACCTTTACAAAAATGACTTGTAACCTGTATTTCTGACTATAAACTTATACTTTTTCTGTTTAGATTCATAAACTTAAGTTCAATATGAAACCATAGCAACTTGATTCACTCAAAACGGATTTAAAACGAAGAAGTTATGGGTAAAACAAGATTGGATAATTTTTCTTGTTGTAGCTACATGAAAATTGGTAACAAATATCCTAGCTAACTCATATTGTATTATACATGTATTCTAATATATTATATAATCTTGGGATACCATATACATGAATACAATGTTTTAACATATCATATCGACCCATCTATATATATATTTCGGAACAACCATAGACATTCTATATGCAGTAATGTTGGAGTTAGCTATACAGGGTTGAGGTTGATTCCAAAATATTATATATACTTTGAGTTATGATCTAGCCTGAGGCTTGTATACACGAGGTCATGGATTGATTCAAGATAATATATATTGCTTTATTTTCTGTACATCTAACTGTGGACAACTAGTTGTAGGTTACTAACGACGACAGCTGACTTAATAAACTTAAAACAGCATAACGTATTAAAAATATTGTAAATATATTTTGAACATACTTTGATATATATGTACATATTTGTTATAGGTTCGTGAATCGACCACTTTCCAAGTCTTACTTCCTGACGAAGTAAAAATCTGTGAAAGTGAGTTATAGTCCCACTTTTAAAATCTAATATTTTGGGATGAGAATACATGCAGTTTTATAAATGTTTTACAAAATAGACACAAGTAAATGAAACTACATTCTATGGCTGGATTATTAAACCGAATATGCCCTTTTTTAGTCTGGTAATCTAAGAATTAGGGAACAGACACCCTAATTGACGCGAATCCTAAAGTTAGATCTATTGGGCCCAACGAGCCCCATCCAAAGTACCAGAAGCTTTAGTACTTTGAATTCATCATGTCCGAAGGGAGTCCCAGAATGATAGGGGATATTCTATATGCATCATGTTAACGTCGGTTACCAGGTGTTCACCATATGAATGATTTTTATCTCTATGTATGGGATGTATATTGAAATATGAAATCTTGTGGTCTATTATTACGATTTGATAAATATAGGTTAAACCTATAACTCACCAACATTTTTGTTGACGTTTAAAGCATGTTTATTCTCAGGTGATTATTAAGAGCTTCCGCTGTTGCATGCTATTATATGGACAAGATTTGGTGTCAGCATGCTTGTATAATATTGTTTAAAACTGCATTCGAGATTTATTTTGTTGTAACATATTAATATTTGTAAACTAATATGTATTGGTAGTTTGTAAGTGTGATATTTGTTAGATTATCATTTCTGGATAATCTAAGTGGTGTCTTGTTAACGTTGTCGATAAAATAAAGGTTATGGTTTGTTTTAAAAACGAATACAGTCTTTGAAAAACGTCTCATATAGAGGTCAAAACCTCGCAACGAAATCAATTAATATGGAACGTTTATAATCAATATGAACGGGACATTTCAGATTTCACTTGGGAAGAGTTCAAGGCGGATTTTTTCAACGAGTACCGAACTTCGGCCGATCTTACTAGACTTAAGGACGAGTTGCGTGCCTTGAGGCAAGGGTCGATGGATTTGAACACTCTCAAATCCGTTTTCTTGTCAAAGACCCAATTGTTCCCAGAGTACGTCGGGAATGATAAAATATTGAAGGAAGACTTCTATCGAATCTTGAACGACAACTATCAAGATAAGATTAGTGTAAATGTGGTGAAAAGCTTTGATGAGTTGTTTGATATGGCCAAAGGTTTTGAGTCACTCCCCTTGAGAAAGAGTGGCTCCACTTTTGGCAAAAGGAAGTTCGAAGCTACTAGTCATTCGAACAAGAAGAGTAAAGGTGCAACCGAGAGTGTTGGTAGTGTGAAGAAAGGGGCTTCCGGGGCTTTTCCTTATTCTTGTCACAATTGTGGACGAAGGGGGTATATGGCCCGTGATTGTGCCAAACCATCTACTACAACCAAACTCACTTGTTATAATTGTGGTAAAGAAGGGCACCGAAGGCCGGAGTGTCCCGAGTTGCGGGATGATCATGTTAAGAAGTTGGAGAAGGCGGCGGGTACGGCTCGGGGATGAAATTACTTAATGACCCATGATGAGGCCAAGTAATTAAATGATGTTGTCTCAGGTACTTTCATGGTTAACTCTAATCTGGAAAGGATCCTATTTGATAGCGGTGCTAATTTATCATTTGTTTCTCCAAGTTTTGTGTCTAAGCTTGATAAACTGCTAGCTAAGTGAAGTCATCCGGTAGAAGTCGAAATAGCAGATGGTAAGACGGTGCTAGGGGTCGACGTGTGTAATGATTGTGATATTGTGTTTGGTTCCGAAACGTTTAAAATTGATCTTATCCCGATGACCTTGGGTGAATTTGATATTGTCGTTGGTATTGATTGGATCGATCGTTATCTAGCCGATATTGCATGCCATGAAAAATCTATTCGTGTGAAGACCCCAAGTGGGGGAGAGTTAATTATTCATGGTGAGAGACGGAGAAGACTTGTGCCATTATGCACTTATGCACGGGCACGTCGTTTTCTTGTTAGTGGTGGCATGGCTTTCCTTGCTTATGTAGTTGATACCCGCGAAGAGCCACCATCCATTCGTGAAATTCCGGTGGTTAGTGAATTTGAAGACGTTTTTCCGGATGAATTGCCGGGTGTTCCGGCGGAAAGACAAGTTGAATTTCGCATTGAGTTAGTTCCGGGAGCTACTCCAATTGCTAAAACTCCTTATCCTTTAGCACCAACGAAAATGCAAGAGTTGTTAAATCAAACCCAAGAATTACTTGAAAAGGGTTTTATTCGACCGAGTGCTTCTCCATGGGGTGCTTCAGTTTTATTCGTGAAGAAGAAGGATGGTAGTATACGGATGTGCATTGATTATCGGGAGTTGAACAAGGTGACAATCAAGAATCTTTATCCATTGCCTCGGATTCACGATTTGTTTGATCAACTCCAAGGCGCGACTTACTTTTCTAAAATCGACTTACGGTCCGGCTATCACCAAATGCGGGTCCATGAGGAAGATATTGAGAAAACGGCCTTTCGAACGCGTTATGGGCATTTTGAGTTTGTAGTTATGCCTTTTGGTCTTACGAATGCACCGGCGGCATTCATGGATCTTATGAACCGAGTGTGCCAACCTATGTTGGATAAGTCAGTGATTGTGTTCATTGACGACATACTTGTCTATTCGTAGAGTATGAAGGAACATGGACATCATTTGAGTGGTGTGTTGAAGACGTTGCGGAAGGAGAAGTTGTATGCAAAATTCTCCAAATGTGAATTTTGGCTAAGGGAAGTTCAATTCCTTGGCCATATTATGAACAAAGATGGTATTCAAGTAGATCCGGGAAAGATTGAGACGGTAAAGAGTTGGGGACGACCGACTACGCCTACGAAAATCCAAAGTTTCCTTGGATTGGCCGGTTATTATCGTCGGTTTATCCAAGACTTTTCTAAAATCGCTTCTCCTTTGACGAAGTTCACGAGGAAGAACGCGAGATTTAATTGGGAGAACGAGAAAGAAATTGCTTTTCAATTATTAAAAGAGCAGTTATGTCAAGCTCCGATGTTAGTGTTGCCGGAAGGGGTAGAAGACATGACGGTTTATTGTGATGCGTCTTTAAATGGGCTCGGGTATGTTTTAATGCAAAGAGGTAAAGTCATCGCTTACGCCTCTCGACAATTAAAGGAACACGAAACGAGATATCTGACTCATGATCTTGAGTTGGCGGCGGTTGTACATGCATTGAAAATTTGGTGCCATTACTTGTATGGTGTCAAGTGTACGATTTATTCGGATCACAAGAGCTTAAAACATCTTTTTGATCAACGAGATTTGAATTATCGTCAACGTAGATGGATGGATGTGGTAAAAGACTATGATTGTGAAATACTTTATCATCCGGGTAAGGCGAATGTGGTCGCGGATGCGTTAAGTCGGAAGAGTCAACATCCGGCAATACGAGTAGGGTCGTTACGCATGATTATTACTAACGATTTTCTTGTAAAGCTCGGTGAGATTCAAATTGAAGCTTTTGTTAACAATAAGCATGAGGAATGAATCGTGAGGCAAACGGAGTCTATTACTTTAGGTCCGCATGGTTTGTTGTCTTTTCAAGGACGAGTGTGGGTGCCTAGAATGGGAGATTCCCGGCGAGTGCTACTTGATGAAGCACATAAGTCAAAGTATTCCATTCATCCGGGCGCGACGAAAATGTATCTTGATTTGAAGAAAGAGTATTGGTGGCCGGGCATGAAATGTGATGTCGTAAAGTATGTTGAACAATGTGTCACGTGTTTGCAAGTTAAGGCCGAGCACCAAAAGCCGTATGGTAAGTTACATGAAATGTCCCGTTCATATTGATTATAAACGTTCCATATTAATTGATTTCGTTGCGAGGTTTTGACCTCTATATGAGATGTTTTTCAAAGACTGCATTCGTTTTTAAAACAAACCATAACCTTTATTTTATCGACAAGGTTTAAAGGACACCACCTAGATTATCAGAAATGATAATCTAAAAAAAATATCACACTTACACACTACCAATACATATTGGTTTACTATAATATGTTACAACAAAGTAAATTTCGAATGCAGTTTTAAACAATATTATACAAGCATGCTGACTCCAAATCTTGTCCATATATTAGCATGCAACAGCGGAAGCTCTTAATAATCACCTGAGAATAAACATGCTTTAAACGTCAACGAAAATGTTGGTGAGTTATAGGTTTAACCTATATATTTATCAAATCGTAATAATAGACCACAAGATTTCATATTTCAATACACATCCCATACATAGAGATAAAAGTCATTCATATGGTGAACACCTGGTAACCGACATTAACAAGATGCATATAAGAATATCCCCTATCATTCCGGGACATCCATCGGACATGATAAAACAACATCAAAGTACTAAAGCATCCGCTACAACGGATGGGGTTTGTTGAGCCCAATAGATCTATCTTTAGGATTCGCGTCAATTAGTAGACTGGTTTACTAATTCTTAGGTTACCAAGTAAAAAGGGGCATATTCGGCTTCGATCATTCAACCATATAATGTAGTTTCGAATACTTGTGTCTATTTTGTAAATCATTTATAAAACTGCATGTATTCTCATCCCAAAATATTAGATTTTAAAAGTGGGACTATAACTCACTTTCACAGATTTTTACTTCGTCGGGAAGTAAGACTTGGCCACTGGTCGATTCACGAACCTATAACAAATATGTATATATATATCAAACTATGTTCAAAATATATTTACAACATTTTTAATAAGTTTTAATGTTTTAAGTTTATTAAGTCAGCTGTCCTCGTTAGTAACCTACAACTAGTTATCCATAGTTAGATGTACAGAAATAAATTGATATATATTATCTTGACCCAATCCACGACCCAGTGTATACACGTCTCAGGCTAGATCACAACTCAAAGTATATATATTTTTGGAATCAACCTCAACCCTATATAGCTAACTCAAACATTACTGCATATAGAGTGTCTATGGTTGTTCCAAATAATATATATACATGGGTCGATATGACATGTCAAAACATTTGCATACGTGTATATGGTATCCCAATATACATAATATATTAGAATATATGTATAATACAATATAAGTTAGCTAGGATATGATTTTTATAGAATTGTTACAATATTTCCCGTAGCTACAACAATCAAAAAATATCCAATCTTGTTTTACCCATAACTTCTTCGTTTTAAATCCGTTTTGAGTGAATAAAATTGCTATGGTTTCATATTGAACTCTATTTTATGAATCTAAATAGAAAAAGTATAGGTTTATAGTCGGAAATATAAGTTACAAGTCATTTTTTAAGAGGTAGTCATTTCAGTCGAAAGAACGACGTCTTGATGACCATTTTGAAAAACATACTTCCACTTTGAGTTTAACCATGATTTTTGGATATAGTTTCATGTTCATAAGAAAAATCATTTTTCCCGAAGAAAAACTTTTAAATCAAAGTTTATCATAGTTTTTAATTATCAAACCCAAAACAGCCCGCGGTGTTACTACGACGGCGTATGTCCGGTTTTACGGTGTTTTTCATGTTTCCAGGTTTTAAATCATTAAGTTAGCATATCATATAGATATATAACATGTGTTTAGTTGATTTTAAAAGTCAAGTTAGAAGGATTAACTTTTATTTGCGAACAAGTTTAGAATTAATTAAACTATGTTCTAGTGATTTCAAGTTTAAACCTTCGAATAAGGTAGTTTTATATATATGAATTGAATGATGTTATGAACATCATTACTACCTCAAGTTTTATGGATAAACCTACTAGAAATTAGAAAAATAGATCTAGCTTCAAAGGATCCTTGGATGCCTTGAAAGTTCTTGAAGTAGATTCATGACACGAAAACAAATTCAAGTAAGATTTCCACTCGAAATAAGATTGTTATAGTTATAGAAATTGAAACAACGTTTGAATATGAGTATTACCTTGTATTAGAAAGATATCTTACTGTAAATAAGAAAGATTTCTTGAGGTTGGATGATCACTTACAAGATTGGAAGTAAGCTAGCAAACTTAGAAGTATTCTTAATTTTATGAAACTAGAACTTATAGAATTTATGAAAAAGACTTAGAACTTGAAGATAGAACTTGAGAGAGATCAATTAGATGAAGAAAATTGAAGAATGAAAGTGTTTATGGGTGTTTTTGGTCATTGGTATATGGATTAGATATAAAGGATGTGTAATTTTGTTTACATGTTAATAAGTCATGAATGATTACTAATATTTTTGTAATTTTATGAGATATTTCATGCTAGTTGCCAAATGATGGTTTCCACATATGTTAGGTGACTCACATGTGCTGCTAAGAGCTGATCATTAGAGTGTATATACCAATAGTACATACATCTAAAAGTTGTGTATTGTACGAGTACGAATACGGGTGCATACGAGTAGAATTGTTGATGAAACTGAACGAGGATGTAATTGTAAGCATTTTTGTTAAGTAGAAGTATTTTGATAAGTATCTTGAAGTCTTTCAAAAGTGTATGAATACATATTAAAACACTACATCTATATACATTTTAACTGAGTCGTTAAGTCATCGTTAGTCGTTACATGTAAATGTTGTTTTGAAACCTTTAGGTTAACGATATTGTTAAATGTTGTTAACCCATTGTTTATTATATCTAAAGAGATGTTAAATTATTACATTATCATGATATTATGATATATTAATATATCTTAGTATGATATATATATATAGATAATGTTGTTACAATGATAATCGTTACATTTATGTCTCGTTTCGAAATCATTAAGTTAGTAGTCTTATTTATACATATATAGTTCATTGCTAATACACTTAATGACATATTTACTTATCATTTATCATGATTAAACATAGTGTATCAATATCTTAATATGATTCATATGTATTTAGTAAGACGTTGTTATAACGATAATCGTTATATATATCGTTTCGAGTTTCTTAATTCAATAAACTCAATTTTATGTATATAACTCATTGTTAAAATACCTAATGAGATACTTACTTATCATAATATCATGTTAACTATATATATAATCATATATATGTCATCATATAGTTTTTACAAGTTTTAACGTTCGTGAATCACCGGTCAACTTGGGTGGTCAATTGTCTATATGAAACCTATTTCAATTAATCAAGTCTTAACAAGTTTGATTGCTTAACATGTTGGAAACACTTAATCATGTAAATAACAATTTCATTTAATATATATAAACATGGAAAAGTTCGGGTCACTACATTACAACCGTTAGAAATTCCGAAATGGAAATGGGAGCACATTACCATGGATTTCATCACAAAGTTACCAAAGATGGAGAAAACCCAATTTGACTCGATTTGGATAATAGTTGATCGATTGACGAAAAGTGTCCCGTTTCTTCCCATTCGGGAAGCGATATCGTCGGAGACCTTGGCTAAGTTGTTTATCAAGGAGGTGATATCGAGATACTCGTTTCACATCTCAGTTTTGGGAAAAGTTTTATGAAGATATGGGTACACAATTGAAATTGAGCACGGCGTACCATCCTCAAACGGACGATCAAACCAAACGTACAAATCAAACATTGGAGGATATGTTACGGGCGTGTATTATTGATTTCGGCGATAGTTGGGATGAGCACTTTCCATTGGTGAAATTCTCGTACAATAATAGTTATCATACTAGTATCGGGATGCCACCTTACGAAATGCTTTATGGGAGGTATCGAATCCCGATTTGTTGGGGTGGAGTTGGACAAAGAGAAATCGGGAGTACCGATTTGGTTTTAGAGACGAATAGCAAGATTGATATGATTCGGACTCATTTGAAAAAGGCCCAAGATAGACAAAAATCTTATGCCGATAAGCGTAGACGATAAATTTAGTTCCAAGAAGGCGACATGGTGATGCTTAAAGTTTCGCCATGGAAAGGTGTTATTCGGTTTCGAAAACGAGGAAAGTTAGCTCCTCGGCTTATTGGTCCTTTTAAAATTTTAGCTTGTGTTGGTGAAGTAGCGTATCGTTTGGAATTACCCGAAGAGCTTGCGGGGATCCATAATACATTTCATGTTTCCCATCTCCGTAAGTGTCTTGCGGATGATTCTTCATGGGTGCCTTTAGACGAGATTGAGCTAAACAATAAGTTAGAGTATATTGAGGAGCCGATTGCTATACTCGATGAAAAGGTGAAAAGGTTGAGGAATAAAGAGGTGAGAACTTATAAAGTTCAATGGTGTCGTAGTAACGGTTCCGAGTTTACTTGGGAGCCCGAAGAGTTCTTGTTGGTTTATCTTCCCTCTTGTCATGCAGCTTGGATCGCGAGGACGCGCTCCGATTCAAGTGAGGGAGAGTTGTAAGACCCGAATAATTATTGTACAGTGGTGTAAATAGGGTACTTGAAGTGTGGGGTATCATTGTGCAGTTAAACAGAAGTTAGAAACCGCCCAGACCATTGTACGCGCCGCGCAGGGTTATGTGTGCGCGCCGCGCACTAGCCCTGTGCACAGTTTTCTGCTTTTAATTAAAAGTTAATGAAGGGTATTGTGGTCTTTTCACATGGGGACGAGTTCAAGGCTGTAAATGGCCAGTTGAGTGGTGGATGAAACACTTTAAACATTTCCACCAACCACTTCATCTCTCCAATTCAATTTCCTAGAGTGAGAAACCCTTTAAGTGAGAGAAAGCTTAAATCAAGGAGGAAGAAGCTTGTTTCGGGTTAAAGCTCAAGTGTTAAGGTTGTTCATCTAGCCTTTAGCTACGTTTTGATTGTAGTGGTATGTCCTAACTTTGACTTCCTTATTTTAATTGGTTTAAGGGTTAGGGTTTGGGTTAGTGATAAACATATAACCTATATTTGGTGATTTTGGGTGTTCTTGGGTAAGATTGGGTCATAAGGACCCAAGGATGACTAACCTAGGGTTTTGGAAATGTTAAATGGACTTATGAGTCATAATTGGTTAATTAATTACTAGCACACCTAGTTATTAAGTAAATGGGTGTTAATGGGGTTCGTAGATGACCCTAAATGGGTGTGTGACTTTAAAATGGTTAAACGGGTAATAATTGACCTAGTTGGGAAAGATGGGTATGAAATACCCTAATTGTGTATTAGTTAGTGTTGTTGGACCTTAGTCACTAGCTTTTATTGATACGTGATGGTCTTGACCTTAAATGGACGGTTTTGGCAAAAATGGGGCATTTAATGCATTAAGTCATTAAATGCACATGTGTAAGTTGTTGGCGTTTAGTCCGACTAGTTTGTGTGTTGATCGAGTACTTATTGTATTAGGTACTTTGCCTTGAAGCTCGCAGAAGTTTAGAACCGTCACCGAATTGTTAAGGTGAGTGGAATAATTATGCGTGTACGTATATAAAGTATTTATTTGTGTAGCGTGGAATGTGAAATTGTCTCGGTGTTCAAGACACCACATTCTATGTAACGAGTGGAATTGTCGCGGTGTTTAAGACACCACTCATTTAATTTGATTGACATGTGGAATAGTCGCGGTGTTTAAGACAACACATTGTCATAGGAGTGGAATTGTCACGGTGTTCAAGACGCCACTCATTGGTTGATTGACATGTGGAATTGTCGTGGTGTTCAAGACACCACATTGTCATGGGGGTGAAATTGTCGCGGTGTTCAAGACATCACCCGAGTGGTTAGTGATTACGCGTCGTATGTACACTAATGGATGTTAAGAACTCCGATGGTCTCTAGCGAGTACCGTTCCCTTGTACGATTGGTTAACCATGGTTGTGTGAATTTTGTATTAGCATATTTAATTGTGAACTATATGCTTCTGGTGTCACTAGCTTATTATGAGTTGCGGATTTGGTTTATGCATAATGTTTGCATAGTTGTCGAATTGCTAGCTTGTATGCGGTATTGTGTAAGTGATTGCAAGTAAGTAGGTTATATATGTATATGTATAATTGTTGCATTCACTAAGCTTTAGCTTACCCTCTCGTTGTTCACCTTTTTATAGGCTCTGGAGTGGACAAGGGCAAGGGCGTTCGTTCGGATCAATGCTCCCGCTTTGTTTTGATAGGGGACGCTTTTGGCATATCGCTTTTGGATTTTGACCTAGATTTGGGTAGTTTAACCCCCAAACACCATGCTCATAGTGTCGTTTGGAATTTAAACTAGTGTGGTCGAAACTCATATTTTGTACGAAACTCGTATTTCGGCCATATGTGAGCCCGGTTTGTAAAACTTGTTTTATTATTGAAACGTGTTAGTTTTACATATTAGAACATGTTGTGAAAAGCGTTTTGTCTAAATATGTCGGGAAGTGGGAGATCTTTAATTGAAATTTGACAAAACCGGACAGAAGCTGTTGGAGCTTGTGCGCGCCGTGCACCCTAGGGTGCTGCGCGCCGCGCACCTATGCTGAATAAAAAAATATATATATATTTCGTGTATTTGGTTGGATATTGGGTTGGGTTGTTACACAAGTGTTTGGCCCTTGTTTGGGTCTATGTAGCTCTCGTGTATCCGTATCTTTTATATAATTTATGCTTTTCTATAAAATATAAAAAAATTGGGATGGAGGAAGTATATGTGTGTGTGTGTGTGTAATAATAATAATTTGATCATGCATGAAATAATCCAAGGGGTTTGGTCCATGCAAGATCAACAAACAAAGGGATTTAAGGGTTCTTTGAGTTTAACTCTCAAGTCCGAAGCACTGTCTAGTACGAGATGATGATCTCAGAAAAGGTGGTTAAAGATGACCCACAATCATTCGGGTTAGCCGGAAATGATGGCCCAACGACGGTGTTAGGATTTATGTTCAGGAATATTACCTGAAATCGTAAAGAGTGTTAAGTGTGTATGACGACTGCGCGGTATCACACCCCCAATTAGGGCCTGGGGGAATGTGACATTAATATCAAATAAACCAACATATTATAATATACGAGAACAATACTAAATGATAAAAAAAAAAACTTTATTGAGTACGCAGCGGAAAACGAAATGTCGTTACAATAATGGAAAGTACAATAAAGTAATTGTTTTAAATGCAAGAATAATAAATGCGATATCTCTTGATCCTAAGTCCAAGTAGCATCACATAAGGAGTAAGTAAATAATCTTGATCAATCGTCACCTGAGACAAACATGCTAAAGTGTCAACCAAAAAGGTTGAGTGAAGTTCATAGGTTTAACAAATATATTTGACCGTTGTTTTAGACCACAAGATTTAGTTTATAAAGTTGATCTCGCAGGGATCAAAAAGTTATGCCAATTCGTGATATTCAGACTAAACGTTCAAAGTTTGCCCCAATGACAAGTTGTATCTATACTTGTCAGTATAATTTCATTATTAAGTAATACAATGACTTGGTCAAATGTATCGGGGTCGTTACTCCCGATAGGCCTATCCCCAATAATTAAGAATTCATTTAACGAGCAATTAAAATATCACTGTAGGGACTTAGTCGGACATAGCCGGGTATAGCATAGTTTAACAGTTGGTACTTGTGTCTAAATTGTAAATAATAAAAGTAGCATGTGTCTCACCCCAAAAAGATAAATAAGTTGCATGCAATAAAGAGTGGGGCTATGAGTTCACCTTAGTAAGTAGGAGAGAGAGTTGTTATTCCTCAGAATAGAAAGTTTGGATGGATGAGCAGAAAGTCAACCTATTGACATTTAAGAGTAATTAAATGTTTTGCCCAAATTTAAGTTTAAGTATGCAAGTGTTTTAAGTATAGTTCGTTTTACTAAGTTCCATTTCTAGTAAGTTTCTACTTTTAGCAAGTTTTCACTTTTAGTAGTTTCCACTCTTAGTAAGTTAGTGTCGAACACTAGTGAGTTGTCCTAAATAAGTTTACCACCAATTAAGTGTGAAGATAACTAGGTGTATGATTACTATAGTCGGGTTGATATTGTGGACCATACCCAAACATCTATGCCACCGCCGAGTCACTAGAATGACCAATTGTCACCGGTTGGCCCAGGATTTCTTGACCAAAATCTAAGTTTGGCATTCGTAATCCACAAGCGTCCCATAGTGGTACCAAGGATCACCCTAGGCCTTAAGCAACGTCGATGTTCAAGTAATTTCACGCTATCGTGAATGACTATGGTAATCGTGTGTTATACTATAAGTAGTATATTATAAGTATTAGTAATAGCGTAAGTGTTAAGTAGTAGTATAAGTGTATAAGTGTTAAGTAGTATTAGTAATATAGTATAAGTAGTATTAGGGTTTTAGTTAATTAAAGTAGTATTTAATATTAGGGTTTAGTAATAAATAAATGATTAGGGTTTTAATTAATGTATTAGGGTTTTATTAAATTAGGGTTTAATAAATTAGGGTTAGGTTTAATTAGGGTTTTAATATTTAATATGTATATATATATTTATATATTATTTTGTTTCCATATATATATATATAAGTGGTACATGTATATATATATATATATATATATATATATATATATATATATATATATATATATATATTTCGTTTCCTTTTTTAAACACTAACAAAAATTTTAACTAATCTTTAGGGTTTTTAAGATTTAACAAAAATCTTTTATATATATATATATATATGTAGTCGTGTATATATATATAGTAAGTATATATATATATATATATATATATATATATATATATATATATATATATATATATATATATATATATATATATATATATATTTTATGCATGTACTTATATATAGTATGTATATATACTTGTTTCCATATTTAACATTAACATAATCTTGATAATCTTTTAGGGTTTTGTAGATCTAAACCTCTTTTTTTTTTAGTCGTGTAAGTATGTATGTATATGTATATGTTTTATATTTTTTACATGCACAATATGATTATGAATAAGATCAAGAACATGCATATGATTATGAACATAAACATGAATCAAAAGATAGAATTTAAAAGTTTAGATCTAGGGTTTTACCTTGTTTGAATGATGATGAAAACTAACAAGAAAAGATGAAGATTGCTTGAAGATGAAGATCAAAGACACTTGCAAACCAAGAACACACTTGAAGATCACGAAGAACGCGATGAACAAGCTTGAAGATCACTTGAAAACCTTGAATATGTTGGTGATTTTCGATGGTGGTGGTGGTTTCGGTTTCTTGGCAGAAAATAAGAGAGGGAGAGAGAGATTTGAGAGAGATTTGTGAGAATGATTTGGTACAAGATTAGCTCTAGCCTAGGTCCCTATTTATAGGTGTATATGGAATGATCTAGAATTAGGTTTAGGTTAAGTTTTGCTTAGGGAACAAGTTAGACTTAATGAGGAGGTGATGGGGTTGCTTGGGCCGAAAATTTGGAGGGCAACAGGGTAATTTTACCCTTTAAAAATCCGGCTAGGGTATACATGGGATGGTTTGGAACTTTTTCACTTTAGTCCTTGTACTTTAGATTAGCTTAAATGGTTCCTTAATTATTCAAGTTTAATTATTTAAGTGTACAAGGTTTAAGGTTATTTATTTTTTCACAAAAGTTTATTAGCTCATTTTTTTATCTTTTATTAAATTGTCATTTATTACACAAAGTTAATTATTATATTTTATAATTCTTAACGCTTAATAATTTATTGATTAAAGTTAAATCATTAAGTTTAATTATATTGTTGGGCATTTAATATTGGAAAAATATAGAATGGAAAAATATAGAGTGGAAAAATGATGGTCGTTATAGTACCTCCCTGTTATTAGAAACTTCGTCCCGAAGTTTTAAGTAGATTCCTCATTTGCATCAGCAGTTGAGAAGAGATGGGGATATTTCCGTATCATGTGGTCTTTGCGTTCCCAGGTATATTCGGGGCCTCTACGCGAATTCCAACGGACTTTAACGATAGGTATGTTGCTTTTACGCGTTTGTTTGACCTCTCCTTTCATGATTTCTATAGGTTCTTCAATGAAGTGCATTTGCTCATCGATGCAGATATCATCCAAAGGAATAACAAGTGTGTCATCAGCAAGACACCTTTTAAGATTCGAGACATGAAACACATCATGTACTTGGCTAAGTTCAGTTGGTAGCTCTAATCGGTACGCCACGGGACCGAATCTTTGAGTGACAGCGAAAGGTCCAACATATCGTGGACTGAGTATGCTTCGTTTACCGAAACGGACAACGCCTTTCCAAGGGGATACTTTCAACATGACTTTATCTCCAACTTGGTATTCTATATCCTTTCGCTTCTTATCAACATAGCTCTTTTGTCAGCTACGGGCAGTTTCTAGTCGTTGCTTAATCTGAACGATCTTTTCGGTAGTTTCATGAATGATTTCTGGACCAGTTAAATGTCTGTCCTCGAGTTCGTCCCAACACAAAGGGGATCTACATTTCTGGCCATATAAAGCTTCAAAAGGTGCAGCTTTAATGCTAGAGTGATAACTGTTGTTGTAAGAAAATTCAACCAAAGGCAAGTGTCTATCCCAACCTTTGCCAAAATCGATTACACAAGCACGTAGCATATCTTCCAAGGTTTGAATAGTTCGTTCACTTTGACCATCAGTTTGCGGATGATAGGCTGTACTCATGTCGAGTTGAGTTCCAAGAGCGGATTGTAAAGTTTTCCAGAATCTAGAAACGAATCGACCGTCGCGATCAGAAATAATCGAGATAGGAACCCCATGACGTGAGACAATTTCTTTAATGTAAAGCTGTGATAATTTCTCCATCTTATCAGTTTCCTTGATCGGTATGAAATGTGCAGATTTAGTAAGACGATCAACTATGACCCAAATAGTATAGTTACCGTTCGAAGTCTTAGGTAACTTAGTAACGAAATCCATAGTGATGCATTCCCACTTCCACTGCGGGATATCGGGTTGTGTCAACAGACCAGAAGGCTTTTGATGTTCAGCCTTGACTTTCAAACAAGTGAGACACTTACTAACATAAGTAGCAATGTCGGCTTTCATGTTAGGCCACCAGTAGAATTCCTTTACATCATGGTACATCTTACTGGAACTGGGATGAATAGAGTACCTAGTCTTATGTGCTTCATCCAAGACTAGATCACGAAGATTACCGAAGCGAGGAACCCAAATTCCATTGCCAAAGTACCGTGTACCATTAGCTTTCACTTGGAGTTGGTTCTCGAAACCGATAGGTCCTTCACCTTCGATAAGTGTTGGTTTGATAGCTTCAAGTTGAGCTTCACAGATTCGTGATATGAGATTCGACTTGATTTTCAGGTTTAAAGCACGAACACATTTAACATCGTCTTTTCGACTAAGGGCATCGACAACCATATTTGCCTTTCCGGGATGATATTTCAGCTCACAGTGATAATCGTTCAACAAATCGAGCCATCGGCTTTGCCTCATATTCAGCTATTTCTGATCAAAGATGTGTCGAAGACTTTTATGGTCAGTGTACACCGTAAACTTAGTACCATATAGATAATGTCTGTACATCTTTAATGCAAATACCATGGCTCCTAACTCAAGGTCGTGTGTGGTATAGTTCTCCTAATGTTTTTTCAACTTTCTAGATGCATAGGCAATAACCTTTTCACGTTACATTAAAACACAACCAAAGCCTTGCTTTGAGGCATCACAGTAAACAACAAAGTCGTCAGTACCTTCAGGTAAAGAGAGAATCAGGGCTGTGGTCAATTTCTCCTTCAGAACATTGAAAGCAGATTCGTGTTCCTCGGACCACTCAAACTTCTTCCCTTTGTGAGTTAGCTTTGTAAGAGGTTTAGCAAGAAGAGAAAATCTTTTATGAATCTTCGATAATAACCGACAAGTCCCAAAAATTGACGAATATGCTTCGCAATCTTTGGTATTTCCCAGTTTTGAATAGCGGTAATCTTAGCTGGATCGACATGTATTCCGTTACTATCAACAACATGTCCAAGAAATTGTACGATTTTGAGCCAAAACTTGCACTTTAAAAATTTAGCGTAGAGTTATTCCTTCCGTAAGAGTTCAAGAATCATACGCAAATGCTGATCATGTTCTTTCCCTCTCTTGGAGTAGATCAAGATGTCGTCAATGAACACAATGATAAATTTGTCAAGATACGGCTTGCAGACACGATTCATAAGATCCATGAATATGGCAGGAGCATTGGTTAAGCCAAAAGGCATGATACAAAGTTTATAGTGCCCATAACGAGTGCGAAAAGCAGTCTTAGGAATGTCGGATTCCTTGACTTTGATTTGGTGATAACCGGACCTCAAATCAATCTTTTAATAAACACTTGACCCTTGAAGTTGGTCGAATAGATCATCAATACGTGGCAACGGATAACGATTCTTGATAGTAAGCTTGTTGAGTTCGCGGTAATCAATACACATCTTCAACGTACCGTCCTTCTTCTTAACGAATAGAATAGGAGCTCCCCATGGGGATGAGCTTGGATGAATGAAACCTTTATCCAATAGTTCTTGAAGTTGGTTGGAAAGTTCCTTCATTTCGGAAGGTGCTAATCGGTATGGTGATTTAGCAATAGGAGCAGCAACGGGAACTAAATCAATTTGGAATTCAACTTGTCGAGGAGGTGGAAGACCAGGAAGATCTTCGGGAAACACATCGGGAAAGTCTTTAACCACTGGTACGTCTTCAATACACTTCTCTTTCGATTCAATCATCTTAAAGTAGGCTAGAATAGCCAGATAACCTTTCATAAGGTATTTGCGGGTTTTAATACAGGAGATAACGTTGAGATTAGAACCACTCTTGTCGCCTTGAATGACTAGAGTCTCCATTTCCCAACAGAATGTTAACGGTTTTATCAAAACACATGATTGTAGCTTTTAATGGATGTAACCAATCCATTTTGACTACGACATCAAAACACATGATTCCAGCTTTTAGGTTACAGTTTTTATAGATTTTATCGACTTTCATGATCTTTCCATTGGCTACTTCTACTAATCGTTTAGTTTCTAAGGGTTGAGGCTTTTCAGTAAATAGGGTACAAAATTCACTAGACACGTAACTTCTGTCAGCACCCGTATCGAATAAAATAGTTGCGTAACAATTATTTACAAGATACGTACCCGTGATGACCTCATCTTCCACTCGGGCTTTAGCAGCAGTAATAATAAACGCACGACCCTTTGCAGCAGTAGTATTGGCTCCAGTAGCGGGATTATCTTTCTTCTTAGGACAGTTTGGACTAATGTGTCCCTTTTCCCCACAAGTGTAACAAGTAGGAGGAGCTTTGGCAGGAACAATAGCTTTATTCTTTGGAGGAGTCTTACACGTCTTAGCAACGTGTCCCACTTTCTTACACAACAAACAAGTAGCAGTACACCGCCCTGGGTGATGCCTTTCACAACGAATACAAAAAGGATAGGTACCCTTATAATTCATCCTTGTACTATCTGCAGGCTTCTTACTAACATTCTGAGTTGAACCTTGAGATGGCTCAAACTTCCTTTTACCTTCATTGCTCTTAGTGTCAACCTGCTTATTAGCTGACGCTCTTCTTCTCTTGGCCAACATCAGATTATGCCATGAGAATCACAGCATCAAGTGTAACCTTCTCAGCAGCAATAACATTCCCCTGAACATCCTCGGGGAGACCTTCAATATATCTTTCAATCCTTCTTGCTTCAGTAGGAAACATCTCGGGACACAAAGTAGAAAGCTCAAGAAAACGATTAGTATAGCTTTCAATGTCGGTACCCTTCACCTTGAGTTCCCAGAACTCGGCTTCAAGTTTTTTAACTTGACTTCTAGGACAGAATTTATTAATCATCATGCTTTTGAGTTCGTCCCATGGAATTGCATTAGCATTGTCAATTCCCACGGACTTAGCATGAGCAGTCCACCAAGTCAAAGCATTTCCAGCTAATGAGCTAGTGGCATATTTGACCCAATCGTTATCCCCGTAGTTGCAAACATAGAAGATAGACTCTAGCTTCTCGAGCTGTCAAACTAGTTCGACAGCCTCTTCATTTCCCTTGAAAGCGGGAGGGTGGCAGTTCGTAAAGTCCTAGTAAGAACAAAGTTTCGGTTGGGTGTTAGCATGATTAGCTTGAGCGTTGCCTTGGGTGGCAGCAAGCAACTGTTGGAATTTCTCAGTGGTTAACACGATGTTGTTAACAGTAGGTGCAGCTGGACGAACCATGATGTCACTACATAGAAGTGAACATAAGTTTGGTAAGGTGACAAGTTATAAGTTTGAGCAATTACAAGTATGAATAAAATAAATCATTGATATCACATGATATTAATAGAACACTTTATATTATTAGAACGAGGTATTAAATAAGCCTTTTTAATACACGATTCGGAAAATAGAAATAGTTTAAGGCATAGCCTTTACATAGATAATAAATTGGAAAAATAAACTAAGAAATATTAAGATTGAAGTAATCTTCATATTTCTTCTTCTCGTCCTCAACCTTCTTCATAAACTCATCAACTTTCTCATTCCTCGCCTTTTTCTACTCATAGAGATACTCGAGGTTATCATAGAGGTTAGTAACACGGCTGTTGACTGCATTGTTATCGTACCCCTTTAGAGCAAGCTGCTTATTAACTCGATTTCTTTCCATATCCTTCCAGAAATCAACATCCTCCCTGAGATGAGCAAGTGATTGCTTTCTCCAACGGGTGTTACGTTCTTCCTCATACTTCATCAACTTTATCTCTTTCTTTAACTCCGCATTTTCCTCCAAAAGTTTCTTGATCACTAAGTCTTTTTCATCCATTCAAGCCTCAATCCTTGCAACATGGCGAAGTAAACCATTGAAGTTCTTCTCGGTAGTTGTTCGCAGAATCATGATTTCACACATGGGGTTATGGTTATCATAAGAAGGAGATCGGGATTTTTTCTTAGACGGGCCATCTTCTTTAAAATCAGCAGGGCGTTTCCCCTTGTCTTCAATTCTTGGGGTTGGATAGTAGTCGGGAGACTTAGGTAAAGTATTCGGATGATAGTTTGGTGAGGGAGGACCACCAAGACCATAAGGTGGGCTTTAGACTCGTCTCGAAGTTGAAGAGTGTCCAACACCTACTTCGAAGGTAGGGTTGAAGCGAGCCATTTCTTCAGAGGGCTTGTAGAGAGTTGCTTTGTTTGGTTTATTAATGCTTGAGCTTGACATCCTAACATTAGGAAAGATACTTTGATTAGAATCTTTAAGTTAAGTTTATTAAAGCATAATTATAAGGCAATCCTAAGTGCTTTAAGTCTAAGGCAGGAAAGGTTATAGTTTCCTAGATTGCTAAGGCACCCTAGCTAGCAAGTAAGGCACACATAAAGATGCAATCCTGGTTCTCTATAACAGCCTGGTTATGCTCTGATACCAATCTATCACACCCCCAATTAGGGCCCGGGGGAATGTGACATTAATATCAAATAAACCAACATATTATAATATACGAGAACAATACTAAATGATAAAAACAAACTTTATTGAGTACGCATCGGAAAATGAAATGTCGTTACAATAATGGAAAGTACAATAAATTAATTGTTTCAAATGCAAGAATAATAAATGCGATATCTCTTGATCCTAAGTCCAAGTAGCATCACATAAGTAGTAAGTAAATAAGCTTGATCAATCGGTACCTGAGAAAAACATGCTAAAGTGTCAACCAAAAAGGTTGAGTGAAGTTCATAGGTTTACCAAATATATTTGACCGTTGTTTTAGACCACAAGATTTAGTTTATAAAGTTGATCTCGCAGGGATCAAAAAGTTATGCCAATTCGTGATATTTAGACTAAACGTTCAAAGTTTACCCCAATGACAAGTTGTGTCTATACTTGTCGGTTTAATTTCATTATTAAGTAATACAATGACTTGGTCAAATGTATCGGGAACGTTACTCCCGATAGGCCTACCCCCAATAATTAAGAATGCATTTAACGAGCAATTAAAAATATCACTGTAGGGACTTAGTCGGACATAGCCGGGTATAGCATAGTTTAACAGTTGGTACTTGTGTCTAAATTGTAAATAATAAAAGTAGCATGTGTCTCACCCCAAAAAGTTAAATAAGTTGCATGCAATAAAGAGTGGGGCTATGAGTTCACCTTAGTAAGTAGGAGAGAGAGTTGTTATTCCTCGGAATAGAAAGTTTGGATGGATGAGCAGAAAGTCAACCTATTGACATTTAAGAGTAATTAAATGTTTTGCCCAAATTTAAGTTTAAGTATGCAAGTGTTTTAAGTATAGTTTGTTTTACTAAGTTCCATTTCTAGTAAGTTTCTACTTTTAGCAAGTTTCACCTTTTAGTAGTTTCCACTCTTAGTAAGTTAGTGTCGAACACTAGTGAGTTATCCTTAATAAGTCTACCACCTATTAAGTGTGAAGATAACTAGGTGTATGATTACTATAGTCGGGTTGATATTGTGGACCATACCCAAACATCTATGCCATCGCCGAGTCACTAGAATGACCAATTGTCACCGGTTGGCCCAGGATTTCTTGACCAAAATCTAAGTTTGACATTCGTAATCCACAAGCATCCCATAGTGGTACCAATTTGACATTTGTAATCCACAAGCATCCCATAGTGGTACCAAGGATCACCCTAGGCCTTAAGCAACGTCGATGTTCAAGTAATTTCACACTATCGTGAATGACTATGGTAATCGTGTGTTATACTATAAGTAGTATATTATAAGTATTAGTAATAGCGTAAGTGTTAAGTTGTAGTATAAGTGTATAAGTGTTAAGTAGTATTAGTAATATAGTATAAGTAGTATTAGGGTTTTAGTTAATTAAAGTAGTATTTAATATTAGGGTTTAGTAATAAATAAATGATTAGGGTTTTAGTTAATGTATTGGGGTTTTATTAAATTAGGGTTAGGTTTAATTAGGGTTTTAATATTTAATATTTAATATGTATATATGTATATATATCGTGTATATGTATATATATATATATATATATATATATATATATATATATATATATATATATATATATATATATATATATATATGTATATATTATTTTGTTTCCATATATATATATATATAAGTGGTACATGTATATATATTTCGTTTCCTTTTTTAAACACTAACAATCTCTAACTAATCTTTAGGGTTTTTAAGATTTAACAAAAATCTTTTTTTTATATATATATGTAGTCGTGTATATATATATATATATATATATATATATATATATATATATATATATATATATATATATATATATATATATATATATATATATATATATATATATATATATATATATATATATATATATATATATATATATATATATATGCATGTACTTATATATAGTATGTATATATACTTGTTTCCATATTTAAAATTAACATAATCTTGATAATCTTTTAGGGTTTTGTAGATCTAAACCTCTTCTTCTTCTTTTTTTAGTCGTGTAAGTATGTATGTATATGTATATGTTTTATATTTTTTTACATGCACAATATGATTATGAATAAGATCAAGAACATGCATATGATTATGAACATAAACATGAATCAAAAGATAGAATTTAAAAGTTTGGATCTAGGGTTTTACCTTGTTTGAATGATGATGAAAACTAACAAGAAAAGATGAAGATTGCTTGAAGATGAAGATCAAAAACACTTGCAAACCAAGAACACACTTGAAGATCACGAAGAACACGATAAACAAGCTTGAAGATCACTTGAAAACCTTGAAGATGTTGGTGATTTTCGATGGTGGTGGTGGTTTCGATTTCTTGGCCAAAAATAAGAGAGGGAGAGAGAGATTTGAGAGAGATTTGTGAGAATGATTTGGTACAAGATTAGCTCTAGCCTAGGTCCCTATTTATAGGTGTATATGGAATGATCTAAAATTAGGTTTAGGTTAAGTTTTGCTTAGGGAACAAGTTAGACTTAATGAGGAGGTGATGGGGTTGCTTGGGCCGAAAATTTGGAGGGCAAAAGGGTAATTTTACAGTTTAAAAATTCGGCTAGGGCATACATGGGATGGTTTGGATCTTTTTCACTTTAGTCCTTGTACTTTAGATTAGCTTAAATGGTTCCTTAATTATCCAAGTTTAATTATTTAAGTGTACAAGGTTTAAGGTTATTTATTTTGTTCACAAAAGTTTATTAGCTCATTATTTTTATCTTTTATTAACTTGTCGTTTATTACACAAAGTTAATTATTATATTTTATAATTCTTAACGCTTAACAATTTATTGATTAAAGTTAAATCATTAAGTTTAATTATATTGTTGTTCATTTAATATTGGAAATATATAGAATGGAAAAATATAGAGTGGAAAAATGAGGGTCGTTATACGTGGGTTAGATAAAATAATTAACGTCCTTAATGATGAACCTAAGTTGTATGTTGATAAGATAGCAGTTTCTGAGAATGGATATTGTGGTATGCCTTTTTTTGTTTCAGCTCGAGTTGTGTCTATTTATACATGTAAATTTTTGTCTCTTAGTGCCACGTAAGGGGACAAAAGGACGTACTAGTGCCACATTGTATTATTCTTGGCCTTTTATTCCAAAAAGTTGCAAAAAGGTACTACCATTATAACAACCCTCATTTTTCCATTCTGAAGTGACTAAAATGCCCTTAGGGTTTCCCCAGGTTATTTTGGGGTACTTGAGTTAGGGTTTTTATCTGTTCATAATTAATGATTTTAATTAATACTTGAATTTATTAATCTAAAACCCTAACCCTAATATTAAATTAGTAAATAAACTATATATAATATTAAGTGGTGACAAATTATAAATTAAAAACTAATTAGAAGTAAATTTAAATTAATAAAAGATATGGACAAATAATGTAAATTAAATAAATACAACTTAATTAAATAAATGTAACTTTAATAATATATATATATATATATATATATATATATATATATATATATATATATATATATAGTAAATGTCGTAAAAAAACATATATAAATATGTATTTGTATAATATATCGGCTACTAAAAGAATAGGGATATTAACTTGATCTTAAAGCAAAACAAACCCGAGTTTGATCCTAATACAACTCCTTGATCACCAAGTAATTCATGAATCCTAAATAGATCACAACTCATGTTAATTATCTATAAAAAGGCTCAAGTTTTCCCATAATTTGCATCACCAATTAAACACCAAATTTCCTCTCATTCCCCTGTGATTAGTCGACTGGGTTCTGCCTTCCAACACAGCCCTTTTTGTCAAATAAAGCAACCCACACCCAAAAGCCTGCAACTCGCCACCTTCACAGCTTTTTAGTCGACACCCAACCCTCACCAAAATAGCCTCTTTTCGCCATCAAACCCGCTTGTTTTCTGCCTGCTGTACAGCTCCTGTTTCGCCATCTATGTACAGCTTTTCTTGCTGTAAATCGACACCCAAACTACCCCATTAATCTCCTGTTGCTGCTGTGTTATCCGATCAACAAGACAGCCAAAAGTCCTCCTCGTTTCATGCTATTTTCTTGCTACAATTTGTGTTCATAAACAACCTCAAAGATGACTTGTTGTTGCTGTTGTGTTGCTATTTTCTGTTGAACCCAAAATAGACCCAAAACCCTTAGTTTGGGTCGTGATTACCTGCTGGGAGACCTGTTGCTATTTCAGTTTTCATAATCATCACCTTCTTGACCTCTAATCTCCCAAGGTATATCTAAACCCTAATGATAATCCTACTTTTTAATCTATTACTATAAATATATTATGTTGATTAATATTGATCTTGTTTTTGGAAGATAATTATAAGAGATGATAATGTTAAAAGATTATGTTGAATTATAATTATTATGATCATGAATTTTTGAATGGATAATGATTATGATTAAGGTTAAAAGTATGATAAAAGATGTATGATTATGATTAGGTTAATAAGTTACTAGGTTATGAATATTATTAAGTAATGATGGTTAAGAGTTATGGATTTATGAATTATGTACATGAAGTATTATGATAAGGTTTAGGGTTATTAAGATTAAGAACCATGATGGAACTAGTTTAATAAGGTAAAGGGTATGAATATGAATAATTATCATTCATTGTTATGATATAGGTTAAGAGTTAAGCTAGTGGTTTATGATCTTATGTACATGAATGAAGATTAGAAAATAATAATGATAATGATAGTAATATACGTGCATGCATGCATGCATGCATACGTATGTATGTACATGTGTACATTGTAGATGTATGTGTATGTGTATATGTAAATATATACATACGTGTATATGTATGTGTATATATGTATGTATATGTACGTGTGTATGTATGTATGAGTGTGTATTGTGTAAGTTATATAACGTTAGTAAAACATGAAAAGTAAAGTAGTTATATATATATATATGTACCACCTTTACCTTAATGTATATATAACACTTACATATATATATATATATATATATATATATATATATATATATATATATATATATATATATATATATATATATATATATATATATAACCTTTGACTTAAGATATATGTAACACATACACATATATATATATATATATATATATATATATATATATATATATATATATATATATATATATATATATCACTTAGTTATAAACATATATATGTATCATATAGTTAAACACGTACATGAAGATAATATATATATATATATATATATATATATATATATATATATATATATATATATATATATCACTTAGTTATAAACATATATATATATATATATATATATATATATATATATATATATATATATATATATGTATGAAAACAAATAAAGAATATATATTTGTATGTATCACATAGGTGTATATTTATAACACATATAATGATAAGTTTACATAATAGTTGATAAATTAAAGAATAATAATACTATTGTTATTATGACTTATGAACTTATCTATATAGTAACCCTTAATTACACTAAGTATATTATCACCTATATATATATATATATATATATATATATATATATATATATATATATATCATTAATAAGTACAATAATAGTTTGTTGTGTGAAGGTTATAATTAAAGATAACGTACAAAGACTACAAACATCACCGCTACTTGTGGCCTAGGGTGATCCTTGTTGCCTTATGGGAAACGCTTGTGGATTTCGAATGCCATGACTTAGATTCTGGTCAAGAATCCTGGGCGCCCGGTAACAACAGATCATTCGAGTAACTTGCATGGTAGCAACGAAGTTTGGGCAAGATTGTACAACATCTTTGTTAAGAATTATAACCCAAACTTCTTAAACTAGAAACTTACTATAAGTGGAAGCTTTCCATAAATAGTAGGTTTCCAAAAATAGAAACTTTTGAAGAATAGGAACTTTTCTCGAAAACCGTCACTGTTAATATAGTTTACTATATTAATAAACTAACTTTATGTCTGTTAGACATTAACTAATCAAAGATTACATCTGTACATTGAGATCTCAAATTACATACTCCGTTCATACTTCTTGCGTGGAATATCTTACTTGCTACTAAGGTGAACTTCATAGCCCCTCTTTCTACTATTTCTTAACTGTTTTATAAACTTTGGGGTGAGACACATGCTTGCTTTTGAAATGATTTACAATTTAGACATAAGTGCCTAAACTATTTGATATGCAATTTCATGAGACTTTTGTTAAACATGTATTTATTGTTACATGCAAATCCCCGCCATAATATCGTTAATTGCTGGAATTGAAAATTTGCAAGCTTAATTATTGTGAGTAAGCCTATTGAAAGTGACGTCTCTACCCATTGGCGTGATCGTCAAGGGGGTACATAATAATGATTGCCGACACTCGTACAGTGTCAAGGGTTAATGTTTAGTTCGATATTATAACTCATGGCATATTAAATATTTTGATGTTTTGAATTAAATCTTGTGGTCTAAAACTTATTATGATTGTTTAACCTATGATGTTCACTCAACCATTGTGTTGACATTTTAAGCATGTTTGTCTCAGGTGAAGATTAGCTTGTGTGCTGCCCTATGATGTTTAGTTAGCTGTTGCATTGGAGTCCACATATTAGACTTATCATTTGTTATTTTCATATGAATTTCATTATATAAAACATTATTATGTTTCCGCTGCAAACTCAAATTTTGTTATAAAACGTCTCATTTAGAGTCATTCGCATTTATACATACTTGTGTTGTGATATTGTGAATTCATATTTATCCGGCCCTATTTGGGGGTATGACAGAGTGGTATCAGAGCCAGGTTGTTATAGAGAACCAGGATTGCATTTTATGTGTGCCTTATGTGTTAGTTAGGTGCCTTAGCAATCTATAGGACTATAACCTTTCCTGCCTTAGTTTAAGCACCTTACTTATTTGTCTATATTCTTGCCTTAGTTTAAAGTGCGATCCTTATTCCTATGCTGGCCTTACTATGCTCTCCTTATATCTTTACCGTCATACCGTGCCTTAGAATCTACTTAGTGCTCCTTCTCTAGGATGTCTAGTCATCACCCAGTCATGGTTTCGGACACCGAAGGATCCAACACTGAAGGATCTATCTGCACACCCAATTACTCAGTTGCTTCACCATCATTATCACTAACTAAGACACACTACATTTTATTATCCATTGGTGTTTCTACCTAGTGCACCATAACTCTTCAACTAATACTATTTTTGTGTATTGAAGATCATGTCTCATTCAACTCGTGTTGCTAACGCTCTTCCAAATGTCACTTTGACTCCCGCACAATTTCAACAACTGCTTGCTGCCGCCCAAGGCAACAATAATCAAGGGAACAACCAAGGAAACCCACCTACATCATGCACCTACAAGGAGTTTATGAACTGTAAGCCTACATCCTTCAATGGAAATGAGGAAGCAGTCGAATTGACTCGTTGGTTCGAAAAACTCGAATTAATCTTTCGTATATGTAACTGCGCGGAGGTCGACTGAGTGAAGTATGCCACTCAGACACTAAGTGGTCTTGCTTTGACTTGGTGGAACACTTATGCCCAAACTGTAGGGCTAGATGCTGTTATGCTATTCCATGGGCCGTTGTGAAAAGAATGATGACTGATAAGTTTTGCCCAAGGAACTAAATTCAAAAGCTAGAGGTTGAGTTTTGGGAATTGAAGGTCAATGGTACCAATATTGAAGCTTATACCAACAGGTTTATAGAGTTGGTTTCATTGTGTCCGGACATGGTGCCAACTGAACAAAAGAAGATTGAGCGATACATAGAAGGTCTTCCTAGCGAGATTCAAGGAAATGTTATTGCTGCTAGTAAAGAGACCTTAGATGCAGTGATACTTATGGCTCAAAACTTGATGATGGCTAAGAGGAGAAAGGTTGCGGCTAATAAACAAGCCGAGGCTAAGACTAGTGAAGGCAAAAGGAAATTTGAGCCTACTCAGGAATGAAACCAAGGTTCAAATAAGAAAGTTGCTGAAAATTCAAGAGGAGGTTATTCTGGGAAAAAACCTTATTGTAAGCGTTGTGAGAGACACCATTCTGGGTGGTGCAAGGCTGAGTGCACCAAGTGCAAGAAAATTGTTCATATAGCCAAGACTTGTAGGGTTGCAGTTCCTTTAACTGGTACACCTGCAACAAAAGCCAACGCAATCGTTCCTACATGCTATGACTGTGGAGAAAAAGGGCGTTTTTGCAACCATTGTCCAAAGAAAAAGGATAACACGGGAAATGCTAAGGGCCGAACGTTTGTGATGACTGCCGAGGAAGCTCAGGATAATGAGGAAGAAGGATGAAAAGGCACAATGAAGAGTTTTTGACAACTACAAGAGTCATTCAAATATCTCACAGTGTTCTTTATGTTATCATTTAGTACTTCTATATTTTGGAAGATTTCATTAAGTTTCTATAATACTCTGGTTATTTTCTTTTAAATGAATGAATGATGTTATTTTCTTTTCTTTCATTTTCCATTGAACCATTCACCTCGAAGAAGATAAATATTGACTAGATGACATAGTAGTAATCTTATGGAGTGATAAAAGTATGATTTAGTATAATATAATGGCGCCTGATCAACGTAGTTATATTATGATAAATCATGCAGAAATCCTAATGGATCATGATGGAAATAAGATTTGATCAACCTTAGGATCATTGTGTACCGTTACCTACTCCTTATCTCTATATTGTCAACTAGAAATATTAACCCTAGATATTATATTATCCTCCACTTGTAAACTATCCACGCCCGGTGGTGCACCTATTGCCTAGGTGTACCATACTGCTTAGCTCCATCCAAAATGAAAGAATTATCCAATCAAATCCAAGTATTTTTTAGAGAAAGGTTTCATTCTTCTTAGTTTGTTTCCGTGGGGAGCACCCGTTCCTTTCATTAAGTAGAAAGGTGGCACGTTGAGAATGTGTATTGATTATCGAGAAATCAACAAGCTAACCATCAAGAATCGTTATCCATTCCTGCTTATTGATGACCTGTTCAACCAACTGCAAGGGTCAAGTATCAATTCGTAGATTGATCTTAGGTCGGGTTATCATCAATTGAGAGTCAAGGAAACTGATGTTTCTAAGACTACTTTCCGAATTCGTTATAGACACTATGAGTTTCTTGTCATGCTTTTTGGTTTAACCAATGCTCCTGCTGTATTCATGGATCTTATAAACCATGCATGCAAACCTTATCTTGATAAATTCGTGATCGTTTTCATTGATGACATCTTAATCTATTCCAAGAGCAAGAGAGAGCATGAGCAACATCTGCAATTGATTCTAGAGCTCTTAAAGAAGGAACAACTTCATGCCAAGTTCTCTAAATGTGAATTTTGGATGCGAACCGTACAATTTCTCGAACATGTATTTGATAGTGAAGAAATACATGTCGATCCTATAAAAATCACCGCTATTCAAAAAAATTTCGAGAACTAGTCATGGATGAAGTCCATAAGACTAAATATTCTATTCACCCCGACTCTAGTAAAATGTATCACGATGTGAAGAAGTTTTATTGGAGGCCTCATATGGACAAAAATGTAGATCCCCACTGTAATTAAGTGTGAAGACAAGATGAAACGGAAATATCCACATCTATTCTCACCCGCTGATGCATCCTAGAAGTCTTCCTGAAACTTCGGGACGAATTTTAAATTAATGGGGAGGTACTATAACAACCCTCATTTTTCCGTTCTGAAGTGACTAAAATGCCCTTAGGGTTTCACCAGGTTATTTTGGGGTACTTGAGTTAGGGTTTTTATCTGTTCATAATTAATGATCTTAATTAATACTTGAATTTATTAATCTTAAACCCTAACCCTAATATTAAATTAGTAAATAAACTATATATAATATTAAGTGGTGACAAATTATAAATTAAAAACTAATTAGAAGTAAATTTAAATTAATAAAAGATATGGACAAATAATGTAAATTAAATAAATACAACTTAATTAAATAAATGTAACTTTAATAATATATATATTTAATAATATATATATATATATATATATATATATATATATATATATATATATATATATATATATATATATATATATATATATAGTAAATGTCGTAAAAAATATATATATAAATATGTATTTGTATAATATATCGGCTAGTAAAAGAATAGGGATATTAACTTGATCTTAAAGCAAAACAAATCCTAGTTTGATCCTAATACAACTCCTTGATCACCAAGTAATTCATGAATCCTAAATAGATCACAACTCATGTTAATTATCTATAAAAAGGCTCAAGTTTTCCCATAATTTGCATCACCAATTAAACTCCAAATTTCCTCTCATTCCCTTGTGATTAGTCGACTGGGTTCTGCCTTCCAACACAGCCTTTTTTGTCGACTAAGGCAACCCTCACCCAAAAGCCTGCAACTCGCCACCTTCACAGCTTTTTAGTCGACACACAACCCTCACCAAAACAGCCTCTTTTCACCATCAAACCTGCTTGTTTTCTACCTTCTGTTCAGCTCCTGTTTCACCATCTATGTACAGCTTTTCTTGCTGTAAATCGACACCCAAACTGCCCCATTAATCTCCTGTTGCTGCTGTGTTATCCGATCAACAAGATAGCCACAAGTCCTGCTCGTTTCTTGCTGTTTTCTTGCTACAATTCGTGTTCATAAACAGCCTCAAAGATGTAGTGACCCAAACTTTTCCATGTTTATATATATTAATTGAGATTGATGTTTACATGATTAAATGTTTCCAACATGTTAAGCAATCAAACTTGTTAAGACTTGATTAATTGAAATAGGTTTCATATAGACAATTGACCACCCAAGTTGACCGGTGATTCACGAACGTTAAAACTTGTAAAAAAAAACTATATGATGACATATATATGGTTATATATATAGTTAACATGATATTATGATAAGTAAACATATCCTTAATTATATTAACAATGAACTACATATGTAAAAACAAGACTACTAACTTAATGATTTTGAAACGAGACATATATGTAACGTTTATCGTTGTAACGACATTTAATGTATATATATCATATTAAGAGATATTCGTACATTATAATATCATGATAATATAATAATTTAAAATCTCTTTTGTTATTATAAACATTGGGTTAACAACATTTAACAAGATCGTTAACCTAAAGGTTTCAAAACAACACTTACATGTAACGACTAACGATGACTTAACGACTCAGTTAAAATGTATATACATGTAGTGTTTTAATATGTATTTATACACTTTTGAAAGACTTCAATACACTTATCAAAATACTTCTACTTAACAAAAATGCTTACAATTACATTCTCGTTCAGTTTCATCAACAATTCTACTCGTATGCACCCGTATTCGTACTCGTACAATACACAACTTTTAGATGTATGTACTATTGGTATATACACTCCAATGATCAGCTCTTAGCAGCCCATGTGAGTCACCTAACACATGTGGGAACCATCATTTGGCAACTAGCATGAAATATCTCATAAGATTACAAAAATATGAGTAATCATTCATGACTTATTTACATGAAAACAAAATTACATATCCTTTATATCTAATCCATACACCAACGACCAAAAACACCTACAAACACTTTCATTCTTCAATTTTCTTCATCTAATTGAACTCTCTCAAGTTCTATCTTCAAGTTCTAAGTGTTCTTCATAAATTCCAAAAGTTCTAGTTTCATAAAATCAAGAATACTTTCAAGTTTGCTAGCTCACTTCCAATCTTGTAAGGTGATCATCCAACCTCAAGAAATCTTTGTTTCTTACAGTAGGTTATCATTCTAATACAAGGTAATAATCATATTCAAACTTTGGTTCAATTTCTATAACTATAACAATCTTATTTCAAGTGATGATCTTACTTGAACTTGTTTTCGTGTCATGATTTTGCTTCAAGAACTTTGAGCCATCCAAGGATCCATTGAAGCTAGATCCATTTTTCTATTTTCTAGTAGGTTCATCCAAGGAACTTAAGGTAGTAATGATGTTCATAACATCATTCGATTCATACATATAAAGCTATCTTATTCGAAGGTTTAAACTTGTAATCACTAGAACATAGTTTAGTTAATTCTAAACTTGTTCGCAAACAAAAGTTAATCCTTCTAACTTGACTTTTAAAATCAACTAAACACATGTTCTATATCTATATGATATGCTAACTTAATGATTTAAAACCTGGAAACACGAAAAACACCGTAAAACCGGATTTACGCCGTCGTAGTAACACCGCGGGCTGTTTTGGGTTAGTTAATTAAAAACTATGATAAACTTTGATTTAAAAGTTGTTATTCTGAGAAAATGATTTTTATTATGAACATGAAACTATATCCAAAAATTATGGTTAAACTCAAAGTGGAAGTATATTTTCTAAAATGGTCATCTAGACGTCGTTCTTTCGACTGAAATGACTACCTTTACAAAAATGACTTGTAACTTATTTTTCCGACTATAAACCTATACTTTTTCTGTTTAGATTCATAAAATAGAGTTCAATATGAAACCATAGCAATTTGATTCACTCAAAACGGATTTAAAATGAAGAAGTTATGGGTAAAACAAGATTGGATAATTTTTCTCATTTTAGCTACGTGAAAATTGGTAACAAATCTATTCCAACCATAACTTAATCAACTTGTATTGTATATTATGTAATCTTGAGATACCATAGACACGTATACAATGTTTCGACCTATCATGTCGACACATCTATATATATTTCGGAACAACCATAGACACTCTATATGTGAATGTTGGAGTTAGCTATACAGGGTTGAGGTTGATTCCAAAATATATATAGTTTGAGTTGTGATCAATACTGAGATACGTATACACTGGGTCGTGGATTGATTCAAGATAATATTTATCGATTTATTTCTGTACATCTAACTGTGGACAACTAGTTATAGGTTACTAACGAGGACAGCTGACTTAATAAACTTAAAACATCAAAATATATTAAAAGTGTTGCAAATATATTTTGAACATACTTTAATATATATGTATATATTGTTATAGGTTCGTGAATCAACAGTGGCCAAGTCTTACTTCCCGACGAAGTAAAAATCTGTGAAAGTGAGTTATAGTCCCACTTTTAAAATCTAATATTTTTGGGATGAGAATACATGCAGGTTTTATAAATGATTTACAAAATAGACACAAGTACGTGAAACTACATTCTATGGTTGAATTATCGAAATCGAATATGCCCCTTTTTATTAAGTCTGGTAATCTAAGAATTAGGGAACAGACACCCTAATTGACGCGAATCCTAAAGATAGATCTATTGGGCCTAACAAACCCCATCCAAAGTACCGGATGCTTTAGTACTTCGAAATTTATATCATATCCGAAGGGTGTCCCGGAATGATGGGGATATTCTTATATATGCATCTTGTTAATGTTGGTTACCAGGTGTTCACCATATGAATGATTTTTATCTCTATGTATGGGATGTGTATTGAAATATGAAATCTTGTGGTCTATTGTTACGATTTGATATATATAGGTTAAACCTATAACTCACCAACATTTTTGTTGACGTTTTAAGCATGTTTATTCTCAGGTGATTATTAAGAGCTTCCGCTGTCGCATACTTAAATAAGGACAAGATTTGGAGTCCATGCTTGTATGATATTGTGTAAAAACTGCATTCAAGAAACTTATTTTGTTGTAACATATTTGTATTGTAAACCATTATGTAATGGTCGTGTGTAAACAGGATATTTTAGATTATCATTATTTGATAATCTACGTAAAGCTTTTTAAACCTTTATTGATGAAATAAAGGTTATGGTTTGTTTAAAAATGAATGCAGTCTTTGAAAAACGTCTCATATAGAGGTCAAAACCTCGCAACGAAATCAATTAATATGGAACGTTTTTAATCAATAAGAACGGGACATTTCAGTTGGTATCCGAGCGTTGGTCTTAGAGAACCAGAAAATTTGCATTAGTGTGTCTTATCGAGTTTGTTAGGATGCATTAGTGAGTCTGAACTTCGACCGTGTTTTCTTTAAAAATGATTGCTTAACATTTTTGTTGGAAACTATATATTTTTAACATATGAATATTATGTGATATATTAATCTCTTAACGTGTTTGATATTATGTGATAGATGTCTACCTCTAGAACAAGTCCCATTGACTCACCTAATAATAATGAAGAGTCAAATGTAAATTGGAATGATTTGTGGACTGATTCACAAGTTCCCGAAGAGGAACCGGAAGAAGAGTCGGAACCGGAAGAAGAATCGGAACCGGAAGAAGAATCGGAACCGGATGAAGAAATAGAACCGGTGGGGGAAATAATAAAACGGTTAAGTAAAAGAAAATCCTCAACCAACCGACCAAAGTTAATTATGGTCAATGGTGTTTCCGCCAAGGAAGCAAAATATTGGGAGGATTACCAATTCTCCGATGAATCGGATTCCGACGAGAATTCCGATGATGTTATAGAAATTACCCCAACTGAATTTAAAAAGGCAAAAGAAAATAATAAGGGAACGGGCATAAAAATAGAGAAATCTAATTCCAACCCCGATGAACTTTATATGTATCTTCAACCCCCGAAGTCCTTAAGTTGTAACAATGACCCGGGAACCTCTAAACCACCAGGTTTTTCTAAACCAATGTGGACAACGACGGCTCGTATTAGGGGAATATCATATATCCCTAGAAACTTGGCAAAACGAACCAAAACCGAAGAAGAAGAAACGAGCGAGTCGGAATAAGATAGTTGTATTCGTGTGGTGTAATATATGGAATATAGTGTTCTTATGCTTTATGATATATGTAAAAATTGCTTGTATTAATAAGTATTTTTTTTATGAATCTAACTCTTGTCTATTTTACAGTTTAAAAACACAAAATGGATAGACAACCCAATATTTTAAGAGACCTACCCGGAGACATGATTGATGAAATCTTGTCTAGAGTCGGCCAGAATTCTTCGGCACAACTATTTAAGGCGAGATCAGTTTGTAAGACATTCGAAGAACGTTCCAAGAATGTCTTGGTTTATAAGAGACTTTCGTTTGAAAGATGGGGGATATCACATTGGGAAACCCATAAGTTACGATGTGTTTACTTTGACGCATATATTTCGGGGAACCCAAATGCTATTTTACGCAACGGGTTAAGAAATTATTTTGACTCAATATATCCGAATATTGGACTTCGTGATTTAGAAAAAGCGGCTAACATGCAACATAAAGAAGCATGTTATGCTTACGGATTAGTAATGCTCGCTTCTCACCAAAGTGAGAACAAGAACATCGGGCTACAACTATTAAACAAAACGTTTCCACAAGTGACGGAGTCGGTAATTGGGGTAAGAAATGAGGTTTTTAGATTATTACGGGACTGTTGGACATTACGTAACCCTCGTCCCTTTGATGACGTTACAACACGCTGTCTTATCAACGGCCATAACGGTTATGTTGCACAAGACCAAGGATGGGAAGTAGTCCTAGTAAAACCAGAATGCATGACTTGTTTCTGGACGTATGAATTACGTGTCTTTATTGCCTTTGCTGAACGACTTGTGTACTAGCTAGAATTGTCTTCACAACTATCTTGTATCAAAGTTATTGTGTGCTATATTTCATGCTTTATGTAAAATAAGCGGTATTGTAAGTTTGTAAAATATTGTATAAAAGTTTGAACGCGAAATATTATTATAATCAGTTTTTCATATAGAATTGTAGTAGTTGAATTGTATATTAGCTACTAAGTATGAACTTAACGGGTAGGTACTACCCGAATTTAAACTTATAAAACGCTAATATGAAGAAAAAGCTTTTATAAATGAGTTCATATTATGCTACGAAATACTATTAACTACTCTTAATATTCTGTATGATTAACTTGTTCCATTTAACTATTTTGAAGGAAATGGCACCGACTACTCGACACACCGTGAATATGAATGAAGAGGAATTCCGTACTTTTCTAGCTTCAAACATAGCCGCAGTACAGGCTGCGCTACATACCAACAATAACCTTGGATCTAGCAGTACAGGAAATCGTGTAGGATGCACCTACAAAGAATTCACTGCCTGCAAACCTTTGGAATTTGATGGAACCGAAGGACCGATCGGATTGAAACGGTGGACCGAGAAGGTTGAATCGGTGTTTGCCATAAGTAAGTGTACTGAAGAGGACAAAGTGAAGTACGCTACGCATACCTTCACAGGTTCTGCGTTAACATGGTGGAATACCTATCTAGAGCAAGTGGGACAAGATGATGCGTACGCACTACCGTGGTCAGCATTCAAGCACTTGATGAACGAGAAGTACCGTCCCAGAACCGAGGTCAATAAGCTCAAGACAGAACTTAGAGGGTTACGAACCCAAGGATTTGATATTACCACGTACGAAAGACGATTCACAGAATTGTGCCTATTGTGTCCGGGAGCATTCGAAGATGAGGAAGAGAAGATCGACGCGTTTGTGAAAGGATTACCGGAAAGAATCCAAGAAGATATAAGTTCACACGAGCCCGCCTCCATACAACAGGCATGTAGAATGGCTCACAAACTAGTGAACCAGATTGAAGAAAGAATTAAAGAACAGACTGCTGAAGAGGCCAATGTGAAGCAAGTCAAAAGAAAGTGGGAGGAAAACGGTGATAAGAATCACCAATACAACAACAACAGCAATTACAACAATAATCGCAACAATTATCCCAACAATCGCAACATCAATCGCAACTACAACAAACGGCCCAACAACAACAACAACAACAACAACAGCAACTACAACAATCATCCCAACAACAATAATAACCGCAACAACAACAACAATCAGAAGCAACTATGCCAAAGGTGTGAAAAGAATCACTCGGGGTTCTGCACCAAATTTTGCAACAAGTGTAAAAGAAATGGTCATAGCGCGGCGAAGTGTGAGGTCTACGGACCAGGGGTTAATAGAACGAAAGGAACAAATGGTGTCGGAACGAGTAATGGCGGAGCAAGTAGTGTCGGAGCAAGTTATGCCAATGTAGTTTGTTATAAATGTGGAAAACCAGGCCACATTATTAGAAATTGCCCGAACCAGGAGAACACGAATGGACAAGGCCGTGGAAGAGTTTTCAATATTAATGCGGTAGAGGCACAGGAAGACCCGGAGCTTGTTACGGGTACGTTTCTTATTGACAATAAATCTGCTTACGTTTTATTTGATTCGGGTGCGGATAGAAGCTATATGAGTAGAGATTTTTGTGCTAAATTAAGTTGTCCATTGACGCCTTTGGATAGTAAATTTTTACTCGAATTAGCAAATGGTAAATTAATTTCAGCAGATAATATATGTCGAAATCGAGAAATTAAACTGGTTAGCGAAACATTTAAGATTGATTTGATACCAGTAGAGTTAGGGAGTTTTGATGTGATAATCGGTATGGACTGGTTGAAAGAAGTGAAAGCGGAGATCGTTTGTTACAAAAATGCAATTCGCATTATACGAGAAAAAGGAAAACCCTTAATGGTGTACGGAGAAAAGGGCAACACGAAGCTACATCTTATTAGTAATTTGAAGGCACAAAAACTAATAAGAAAAGGTTGCTATGCTGTTCTAGCACACGTCGAGAAAGTACAAACTGAAGAAAAGAGCATCAATGATGTTCCCATTGCAAAAGAATTTCCCGATGTATTTCCGAAAGAATTACCGGGATTACCCCCACATCGATCCGTTGAATTTCAAATAGATCTTGTACCAGGAGCTGCACCAATAGCTCGTGCTCCTTACAGACTCGCACCCAGCGAGATGAAAGAACTGCAAAGCCAATTACAAGAACTTTTAGAGCGTGGTTTCATTCGACCAAGCACATCACCGTGGGGAGCTCCTGTTTTGTTTGTCAAGAAGAAAGATGGTACATTCAGGTTGTGTATCGACTACCGAGAGTTGAACAAACTTACCATCAAGAACCGCTACCCACTACCGAGAATCGACGACTTATTTGATCAACTACAAGGCTCGTCTGTTTATTCAAAGATTGACTTACGTTCCGGGTATCATCAAATGCGGGTGAAAGAAGATGATATTCCAAAGACTGCTTTCAGAACACGTTACGGTCATTACGAGTTTATGGTCATGCCGTTTGGTTTAACTAATGCACCAGCTGTGTTCATGGACCTTATGAACCGAGTGTGTGGACCATACCTTGACAAGTTTGTCATTGTTTTCATTGATGACATACTTATTTACTCAAAGAATGACCAAGAACACGGTGAACATTTGAGAAAGGTGTTAGAAGTATTGAGGAAGGAAGAATTGTACGCTAAGTTTTCAAAGTGTGCATTTTGGTTGGAAGAAGTTCAATTCCTCGGTCACATAGTGAACAAAGAAGGTATTAAGGTGGATCCAGCAAAGATAGAAACTGTTGAAAAGTGGGAAACCCCGAAAACTCCGAAACACATACGCCAGTTTTTAGGACTAGCTGGTTACTACAGAAGGTTCATCCAAGACTTTTCCAGAATAGCAAAACCCTTGACTGCATTAACGCATAAAGGGAAGAAATTTGAATGGAATGATGAACAAGAGAAAGCGTTTCAGTTATTAAAGAAAAAGCTAACTACGGCACCTATATTGTCATTGCCTGAAGGGAATGATGATTTTGTGATTTATTGTGACGCATCAAAGCAAGGTCTCGGTTGTGTATTAATGCAACGAACGAAGGTGATTGCTTATGCGTCTAGACAATTGAAGATTCACGAACAAAATTATACGACGCATGATTTGGAATTAGGCGCGGTTGTTTTTGCATTAAAGACTTGGAGGCACTACTTATATGGGGTTAAAAGTATTATATATACCGACCACAAAAGTCTTCAACACATATTTAATCAGAAACAACTGAATATGAGGCAGCGTAGGTGGATTGAATTATTGAATGATTACGATTTTGAGATTCGTTACCACCCGGGGAAGGCAAATGTGGTAGCCGATGCCTTGAGCAGGAAGGATAGAGAACCCATTCGAGTAAAATCTATGAATATAATGATTCATAATAACATTACTACTCAAATAAAGGAGGCGCAACAAGGAGTTTTAAAAGAGGGAAATTTAAAGGATGAAATACCCAAAGGATCGGAGAAGCATCTTAATATTCGGAAAGACGGAACCCGGTATAGGGCTGAAAGGATTTGGGTACCAAAATTTGGAGATATGAGAGAAATGGTACTTAGAGAAGCTCATAAAACCAGATACTCAATACATCCTGGAACGGGGAAGATGTACAAAGATCTCAAGAAACATTTTTGGTGGCCGGGTATGAAAGCCGATGTTGCTAAATACGTAGGAGAATGTTTGACGTGTTCTAAGGTCAAAGCTGAGCATCAGAAACCATCAGGTCTACTTCAACAACCCGAAATCCCGGAATGGAAATGGGAAAACATTACCATGGATTTCATCACTAAATTGCCAAGGACTGCAAGTGGTTTTGATACTATTTGGGTAATAGTTGATCGTCTCACCAAATCCGCACACTTCCTACCAATAAGAGAAGATGACAAGATGGAGAAGTTAGCACGACTGTATTTGAAGGAAGTCATCTCCAGACATGGAATACCAATCTCTATTATCTCTGATAGGGATGGCAGATTTATTTCAAGATTCTGGCAGACATTACAGCAAGCATTAGGAACTCGTCTAGACATGAGTACTGCCTATCATCCACAAACTGATGGGCAGAGCGAAAGGACGATACAAACGCTTGAAGACATGCTACGAGCATGTGTTATTGATTTCGGAAACAGTTGGGATCGACATCTACCGTTAGCAGAATTTTCCTACAACAACAGCTACCATTCAAGCATTGAGATGGCGCCGTTTGAAGCACTTTATGGTAGAAAGTGCAGGTCTCCGATTTGTTGGAGTGAGGTGGGGGATAGACAGATTACGGGTCCGGAGATTATACAAGAAACTACCGAGAAGATCATCCAAATTCAACAACGGTTGAAAACCGCCCAAAGTCGACAAAAGAGCTACGCTGACATTAAAAGAAAAGATATAGAATTTGAAATTGGAGAGATGGTCATGCTTAAAGTTTCACCTTGGAAAGGCGTTGTTCGATTTGGTAAACGAGGGAAATTAAATCCAAGGTATATTGGACCATTCAAGATTATTGATCGTGTCGGACCAGTAGCTTACCGACTTGAGTTACCTCAACAACTCGCGGCTGTACATAACACTTTCCACGTCTCGAATTTGAAGAAATGTTTTGCTAAAGAAGATCTCACTATTCCGTTAGATGAAATCCAAATCAACGAAAAACTCCAATTCATCGAAGAACCCGTCGAAATAATGGATCGTGAGGTTAAAAGACTTAAGCAAAACAAGATACCAATTGTTAAGGTTCGATGGAATGCTCGTAGAGGACCCGAGTTCACCTGGGAGCGTGAAGATCAAATGAAGAAGAAATACCCGCATCTATTTCCAGAAGATTCGTCAACACCTTCAACAGCTTAAAATTTCGGGACGAAATTTATTTAACGGGTAGGTACTGTAGTGACCCAAACTTTTCCATGTTTATATATATTAATTGAGATTGATGTTTACATGATTAAATGTTTCCAACATGTTAAGCAATCAAACTTGTTAAGACTTGATTAATTGAAATAGGTTTCATATAGACAATTGACCACCCAAGTTGACCGGTGATTCACGAACGTTAAAACTTGTAAAAAAAAACTATATGATGACATATATATGGTTATATATATAGTTAACATGATATTATGATAAGTAAACATATCATTAATTATATTAACAATGAACTACATATGTAAAAACAAGACTACTAACTTAATGATTTTGAAACGAGACATATATGTAACGTTTATCGTTGTAACGACATTTAATGTATATATATCATATTAAGAGATATTCGTACATTATAATATCATGATAATATAATAATTTAAAATCTCTTTTGTTATTATAAACATTGGGTTAACAACATTTAACAAGATCGTTAACCTAAAGGTTTCAAAACAACACTTACATGTAACGACTAACGATGACTTAACGACTCAGTTAAAATGTATATACATGTAGTGTTTTAATATGTATTTATACACTTTTGAAAGACTTCAATACACTTATCAAAATACTTCTACTTAACAAAAATGCTTACAATTACATTCTCGTTCAGTTTCATCAACAATTCTACTCGTATGCACCCGTATTCGTACTCGTACAATACACAACTTTTAGATGTATGTACTATTAGTATATACACTCCAATGATCAGCTCTTAGCAGCCCATGTGAGTCACCTAACACATGTGGGAACCATCATTTGGCAACTAGCATGAAATATCTCATAAGATTACAAAAATATGAGTAATCATTCATGACTTATTTACATGAAAACAAAATTACATATCCTTTATATCTAATCCATACACCAACGACCAAAAACACCTACAAACACTTTCATTCTTCAATTTTCTTCATCTAATTGAACTCTCTCAAGTTCTATCTTCAAGTTCTAAGTGTTCTTCATAAATTCCAAAAGTTCTAGTTTCATAAAATCAAGAATACTTTCAAGTTTGCTAGCTCACTTCCAATCTTGTAAGGTGATCATCCAACCTCAAGAAATCTTTGTTTCTTACAGTAGGTTATCATTCTAATACAAGGTAATAATCATATTCAAACTTTGGTTCAATTTCTATAACTATAACAATCTTATTTCAAGTGATGATCTTACTTGAACTTGTTTTCGTGTCATGATTTTGCTTCAAGAACTTTGAGCCATCCAAGGATCCATTGAAGCTAGATCCATTTTTCTATTTTCTAGTAGGTTCATCCAAGGAACTTAAGGTAGTAATGATGTTCATAACATCATTCGATTCATACATATAAAGCTATCTTATTCGAAGGTTTAAACTTGTAATCACTAGAACATAGTTTAGTTAATTCTAAACTTGTTCGCAAACAAAAGTTAATCCTTCTAACTTGACTTTTAAAATCAACTAAACACATGTTCTATATCTATATGATATGCTAACTTAATGATTTAAAACCTGGAAACACGAAAAACACCGTAAAACCGGATTTACGCCGTCGTAGTAACACCGCGGGCTGTTTTGGGTTAGTTAATTAAAAACTATGATAAACTTTGATTTAAAAGTTGTTATTCTGAGAAAATGATTTTTATTATGAACATGAAACTATATCCAAAAATTATGGTTAAACTCAAAGTGGAAGTATATTTTCTAAAATGGTCATCTAGACGTCGTTCTTTCGACTGAAATGACTACCTTTACAAAAATGACTTGTAACTTATTTTTCCGACTATAAACCTATACTTTTTCTGTTTAGATTCATAAAATAGAGTTCAATATGAAACCATAGCAATTTGATTCACTCAAAACGGATTTAAAATGAAGAAGTTATGGGTAAAACAAGATTGGATAATTTTTCTCATTTTAGCTACGTGAAAATTGGTAACAAATCTATTCCAACCATAACTTAATCAACTTGTATTGTATATTATGTAATCTTGAGATACCATAGACACGTATACAATGTTTCGACCTATCATGTCGACACATCTATATATATTTCGGAACAACCATAGACACTCTATATGTGAATGTTGGAGTTAGCTATACAGGGTTGAGGTTGATTCCAAAATATATATAGTTTGAGTTGTGATCAATACTGAGATACGTATACACTGGGTCGTGGATTGATTCAAGATAATATTTATCGATTTATTTCTGTACATCTAACTGTGGACAACTAGTTATAGGTTACTAACGAGGACAGCTGACTTAATAAACTTAAAACATCAAAATATATTAAAAGTGTTGTAAATATATTTTGAACATACTTTAATATATATGTATATATTGTTATAGGTTCGTGAATCAACAGTGGCCAAGTCTTACTTCCCGACGAAGTAAAAATCTGTGAAAGTGAGTTATAGTCCCACTTTTAAAATCTAATATTTTTGGGATGAGAATACATGCAGGTTTTATAAATGATTTACAAAATAGACACAAGTACGTGAAACTACATTCTATGGTTGAATTATCGAAATCGAATATGCCCCTTTTTATTAAGTCTGGTAATCTAAGAATTAGGGAACAGACACCCTAATTGACGCGAATCCTAAAGATAGATCTATTGGGCCTAACAAACCCCATCCAAAGTACCGGATGCTTTAGTACTTCGAAATTTATATCATATCCGAAGGGTGTCCCGGAATGATGGGGATATTCTTATATATGCATCTTGTTAATGTTGGTTACCAGGTGTTCACCATATGAATGATTTTTATCTCTATGTATGGGATGTGTATTGAAATATGAAATCTTGTGGTCTATTGTTACGATTTGATATATATAGGTTAAACCTATAACTCACCAACATTTTTGTTGACGTTTTAAGCATGTTTATTCTCAGGTGATTATTAAGAGCTTCCGCTGTCGCATACTTAAATAAGGACAAGATTTGGAGTCCATGCTTGTATGATATTGTGTAAAAACTGCATTCAAGAAACTTATTTTGTTGTAACATATTTGTATTGTAAACCATTATGTAATGGTCGTGTGTAAACAGGATATTTTAGATTATCATTATTTGATAATCTACGTAAAGCTTTTTAAACCTTTATTGATGAAATAAAGGTTATGGTTTGTTTAAAAATGAATGCAGTCTTTGAAAAACGTCTCATATAGAGGTCAAAACCTCGCAACGAAATCAATTAATATGGAACGTTTTTAATCAATAAGAACGGGACATTTCAAAAGACGACTTATTGTTGCTGCTGTGTTGCTGTTTTCTGTCGAACCCAAAACAGACCCTAAACCCTTAGTTTGGGTCGTGATTACCTGCTGGGAGACCTGCTGCTATTTCAGTTTTCATAATCATCACCTTCTTGATCTATAATCTCCCAAGGTATATCTAATGTTGATTACTTTTTAATCTATTACTATAAATATATTATGTTAATTAATATTGATCTTGTCTTTGGAAGATAATTATAAGAGATGATAATGTTAAAAGATTATGTTGAATTATAATTATTATGATCATGAATTTTTGAATGGATAATGATTATGATTAAGGTTAAAAGTATGATAAAAGATGTATGATTATGATTAGGTTAATAAGTTACTAGGTTATGAATATTATTAAGTAATGATGGTTAAGAGTTATGGATTTATGAATTATGTACATGAAGTATTATGATAAGGTTTAGGGTTATTAAGATTAAGAATCATGATGGAACTAGTTTAATAAGTTAAAGGGTATGAATATGAATAATTATCATTCATGGTTATGATATAGGTTAAGAGTTAAGCTAGTGGTTTATGATCATATGTACATGAATGAAGATTAGAAAATAATAATGATAATGATAGTAATATACGTGAGATATCGGCTAAAAAGTCACGTTTTCACCCCGGTATTAAGGCCCAAAAACAAGAAAGATTCGAACTTTATCGGCAAAATACCCACTTCGTCGGTTAGAATTGAAGAACAAGTAACTATGAAGACGATGCAAAAAGAATCAAGAGAAGCAGAGCTAAAACGAAGATTCTAGAGCGAAAATGGTGAAAGACATGAAATCAAGTTACGATCCAGGGAATCAGCAGGCCAAACGGCTTGCCAAACGGCTTGCCGCCTGCCAATGTGAAAAATGGCCTGCCAAACGACAGATCAAACAGCCTCAGCAAATGGGCTGCCTCGGCAATCAGGCTGGCCAAATGGCCTGCCAAACGGGCTGCCAAAAGGCTTGCCAGCCGTTTGCAGGCAAAAATCAAGCTTATTTAAAGGGCACTTGTCATTTAGATGAAGAACACGAAAACGAAATTCGGAGTTAGAGCTTACCGCTAGTATCAAATTGTAGCTAAGAACGAGGAGAACAAAGTTGCCTCTTACGCCTTCGATCAAAACCTTAATCTTCCCTTCCAAAATCCCTCTTGAAAGATTTGGAGTATTTAAGTTTTGAGAGGAAATGAAGAAGAAAAGGAAAAAAGAAATAAAGAAAATGAGATGAGTGGATGGGATTTAAGATCCCAAATCTGGCACATACGTAAAATGACCAAAATGCCCTCGAATATCCTTTAAAATTGAAAATCTAGTACCAGCTCGCCCAGAATGCCGCGCCGCGGCCTTAATCGTATTCTGGTGGTTGCCTTAACATGCCTCCTGAAATTGAAATCAGCTGAATGCCGCGCCGCGGCCCTTTCTGTCGCGCCGCGACCCAAGGCGTGGTCTGGTGCCTTCCTTACCATTCCTCCTGATCCTGATTTGTTTGTAATGTCACGCCGCGACCTTTAACTTGGTCTGATCACTTTTCTTGTTTACATGAACTTTAACACACGAATACGTCTCGCATCCTTCATACATCAGTCGTACATATGCGACGCACCTATATATCATATGCGGGGAAAACGGGTTGTTACAACTCTCCCCCACTTAGATTCGATCACGTTCTCGTGATCCTAATCACTTAACCAAATCGAACCTACACTTGATGGTTCTCAAACAATTGTTCCAATCCAACTTCCAACACATTCCTCATTAACCCGAAGATTAATTCATTAACTAATTACACACTTGCAAGCATTGCGAGCAGTGCAATACACGCGACATCCGAAGTCTATACCGATCACTTAGAATACGCGAAATTGCCACGTATTCTTCCCAATCCTCTAGGCAATTCTTGTCAAAGAGTTACCTCTAACCACTAAATCATCATCCGCGATTTATCGAACCCGTAAATCCGAGCACTAAAACTTGCTCAATTCCACACATCAGGAAAAACTCAACCAATCTAGTACCGAGATATCAATCCCTTAGCGTACCCCTGCACGTACAATGCTAAAGTAACCACACACCAAAATAAGGTCAACAACCCGAACGGTGAAGACCGAACCAAACGAATCCTCACGGATAACACCAATCACTAAACATCCTTCGTAGTGCACAATACGACCAATATGCAACTAATGTAACATCATAAGCAACGGCTAAAACCGATAGCGCCCAAAACGACTATGGCAATGCAAAATTCCAAGGTGTACAAAATCGACTATTGTCACACCCGTAACAACATGTGAGCGAAACACGGCTATCGCATCACTAATCACACAACATGGTTCTCACGACCCCACCATTGGTGTATAAACAACCAATAGTTCACAACACAACATGGTCCTTACGACCCCACCATTGATGTATAAAACAACTAATAGATCACACATCCAACAACATGAAGGCTGGCCGAAAACTACAGGCACCTTAGTGAATCCGCAACCACACGCGACTCACCACCTCCACCGCACAACAATCGGGATTGGCCGAAATACACGCGCCTTAGTGAATCCGCAACCACACGAGAGTCACTATCCCAAGAGAATGACCGCAACCACAAGCGTCATTGTGAATCCGAACTACACGAGACTCACTTCCTCAATATAATGACCACATCCACACGAGTCATTATGAATCCGAACTACACGAGACTCACCTCCATAATAAGATGACCGAACTACACGTGTCATCGTGAATCCGCATCCACACGTGATCCACTTCCCAAATCTCAACACAGGAATGGTACTCCCATTCCCCATCGGTACTCGCATTTCCCGATACCCACGCTCTTTTGGCCTCATACAACAAGTAGCGTAACATCGCGCACTGTTACACCATAGTGAATCCTAACGGATTACACTAACCATCCATTAGTGTACATACACCGCGTAATAACTAATTCCTCGGGTGATGTCTTAAACACCGCGACTAACTCACCCCCATGACAATGTGGTGTCTTGAACACCGCGACAATTTCACATGTCAATCAAACCAATGAGTAGTGTCTTAAACACCGCGATAATTCCACTCGTTACGTAGAATGTGGTGTCTTGAACACCACGACTATCCCACATTCCACGCTACACAAATAAATACATTATTCCCCTCACTTGGAAATCCTTGCACATGCATCGTACGTACGTGTACACAATGCCATCACAATCGAGCAAGAACCACCTATATCGCACATAGGCACAACACAACAATTCTTAAGAAGAGAATCCGACACGCACATCCCTTAACCGAGGGATCTCACCTTGCTCGTCAAACACGTCCAATATCTCTCAACGAGATTTACCACATTACCACCTCGGTGATAATTTAAATCCAAAATCATAAGTACAATTTAACCGAAATCATACTCTACCACAAATCGACCACATCTAGGCCCCGTCACAAATTCCGGATCTACTAAGAGCATCATCTGAAATCTCACACTAAACCTCCTCGTGTGGGAGTGTAACTCCCCCACTTGGAACCACGTCCCATAACCGCATCTTGTACAACCGTACAATGCTACCAAAAGGTAGACTTTCCTACAATTGGGTTCACACGTCCCATCACCACATCTTGCTCCAATCTTGAGCATACGAAGGATTTTAACCAATCCTTAACTCTTCGAACGAAGAGTGCGCCACGAACTACACAACTTTTCTCTTCGGTACCCTAAGTACAATGGAACTGCAACACCATCGGAGTCGAATACCACGCTAGTAGGTATGAAAGAGGCACCTAACATTGCGTCATGTAGACTCCTTCACCAATATACATCGAGATCAACACTAGACCTCTCAGGTTTCATCCACCCGACGAACCTCATGGTTCCACAATCCACAACACAAAAGTGGACACGCGCTTAACAACCGAACACCAAAGCCCACACACATGGCTTGGTAGAAACATTTTCCAAATACCAAGGAATGCTTAGTTGCACCAAGTCATACGCCCTTCGTCCGACAACCAAACCGTCACCAGAGGGTAATTTCATTAGGAACGTCACCCACAACAATATCATGCACAACACAATGCATTTAACAAACCAAACTCAACGGCACATAATAAATAATTAAAGGACATATTTATTAAAACAAAATGTACCTTAACGTTTCCTTGCCGCACCCGTCCTCGCTAACTCGGGACATTCCGCCTTACGATGTCCTTCCTCTTGGTAATTGAAGTACACCGTGCCATCACCCTTTGGCACCGAACATTCCCAAGACTTGTGACCCCTCACGCCACAATTGTAACACCTAGACGCACAAGAGTCCGATATACTCGTCCGTGTACCACCCGTGCTCACACTCGGACCCTTAGTCCTCTTACTTGGAGCACCATACGAAATAACCCTTCTCTCACTTGAAGGTTCACCAATCTTCGATCGCGAATACGACTCAAAACCCCTAGCCACCGCGCATAACTCCGCAAACGACTTCGCGTAACCCCGGCTAATTTTGTTTTTCAAGTCATCATTCAAGGTTTGGTAGAAATCCTCCATCAACAAACGATCATTCCCCAAATACTCTGGGAAAAAATGAGCCTTCGCTATAAAGGTCGTCTTGAGAGTATTCAAATCCATAGAACCCTGTTGCAAATTTCGCGACTCATTACGCAATTCCGACAAGTCGGCCGAAGTCCGGAACTCCTCGAAGAATTCCTTCTTAAACTCGTCCAATGATAACGCCATAAACGGTTCACCACCGACAAGATCAATCTTACCATCCAACCAATCCTTTGCCCTACCCCGCAACAAACTAGTAGCGACTCTTGTCTTTTTCTCGGGAGGGCATTCAATAGTACGAAAACACCCCTCGACATCCGAGATCCAAGTTGTGCTTACCAAAGGATTCGGTTTCCCGTCATACATCGGAGGTTTAGTCCTCATGAAGCTCTTAAGACAATGCTCCATTTCACCACTATTTCGAAATTCGGAATACTTCCTATCCATTTCTTCTCAAAACGCACTCATTTGCTCTGCAACAGCGGGCGCAACTCTAGAGTTAAACACCACGTCATTCATCTCGATCTCGTTTCGCGTCGTCATTCTAAAGAATGCAAAATGATTAGTCCACGAATGTATAAAACCATACCCACAACACCGCCCCATCTTGCTCAACACTCATCGTACATCACTTGTTACACACGATTTGCACCCGTAATAAGGTTTGTAAGTCCTTATTACGCACACACGCCGTATCAACTCGTTAGTACAACGACCGCCTCGCTCGATGGTATAACCTAACACAACGAAAATTCTACGCGACAAAAACACACGCAAGAAAATAACATCACAACACGAGCCAAAATCCTAGTTAGTTTACCTACATGCTAAGGCACTAACCAAGTTCTCGTCTGACCCGTTCACCTACAAGCCCCGCAACAAATAAGCACACACAAAAGTCTAAGTCTAGGCACCTATCTCAAGTCGCCTAAATCCCTTAGACCATGCTCTGATACCACTTGAAACAACTCAACCCGTATTTAAACCGGCCCGTAAATTTTTTTCCTTTAATACATTAATATTTAGGTCCCATTTATGTTTCCAAAAACATCTTTAACACAAATAATAAGTTCAGTAAACTTTTAAAACATTTAATACATAGTTTAATATCTGAACGGGAAACACGACCCGACTATTTTAATTTCCAACAAAACCGAGTATGGTGATTGGGGATACACTACCCAATCCTAATCAATACAAAAGCACGTCTTCTAAAGCAACCTACGCGAGTTAACTAGTTCCCACGCTCACCCGAGCCACCGCCTCCATGCAAATCTATAAAAAAAATATAAACAACGAGAGGGTAAGCTTAGTGAGTGAAAATATACTACATACATATATGATGTTATGCGAGGTGTATATGAAATAGTTATATTTTTACTACGAAATACTATTAAATACGATACAATTTTACACTAGTTATTTATTTATTTATAGAGTGGATATACCTAAACCTTGCTACAACACTATAGGCAGTGTACCTAATCGTAGAGTAGTGTAGTTTTTAGTAAGTCCGGTTCGTTCCGCAGGGAGCTAGCCAAGTTTAACGCTATATTTTATTTTAAACTATATTTGTATATAAATATATATAAGTAGTATTATTATTATAAAAAGGGGGTTTTACCGTTTAATGACCGGTTTGTCGATTTTATGTCTTAAGTCACAATTAAAACCTAATGTAAAATATTAAAAATAAATATAACTTAATTTAAAGCGTAAAGTAAATAACTATAAATAAAAGTGCAATAAATAAAATGACAGTAAATAAAAGTGCGATGAGATACAAAATAAAGGAATTATGCTTATTTAAACTTCCATAACCATGATGTTTGACGTGTTGATTTTAATCTATTACCATGGGTTAATTGTCCTTTGTCCTGGATTATTCGATATGTCCATATAATTTTATCCATAATAGTCCATCAGTCATAATTATAAAGTGCGAGAGTCTTCGTCAAATTATCCTTATACCCGAAGTCAAATATTCCAACTAATTGGGGATTCGAACTGTAACAAGGTCTTAATACTTTATTTACTGAATACACCAGGTTATCGATTGTGTGTAGTCCAAGGTTTTACTACTTTGTTAACAATTACCCCAATTACCCTTGAATGTAATCCACCCCTGTTTTAATGAATCCATTAACTATTAATCCATCCCCGTGTTCGATAAAATGAATAATTATTGGTATTTATAGATATCCCGCCCACCGTACCCGATTAAGCGTATGTGGTTATTTATATATACGTCAAATTATAACCTTTATATTAAATTAACAAGATATCATTTAGTTAATTAAATATAAAGCCCATTAATAGCCCATAGTCCAATTTCCGCAAGTGTCGTTCTTTTGTTCAAACCCCAATTATGGTCCAAAGCCCAATTACCCAATCTTAATATTTAGCCCAACATCACAATTACTTCGATTTAAATAAGCATAATAATAATTTAGCTACGAGACATTAATTGAAAAAGGTTGAACATAACTTACAATGAGTATTAATAGCGTAGCGTTACACGGACAGAGTTTCGACTTACAAACTTAAAACATTCGCCACTATAACCTTATTATTATTAAACTTAAATTAAAATTAAAATTATAAAATATAAATATAAATATATGGTAGATAGATAGATAGAAAAAGGTGTGTTTTCATCGAGTAGAATGCGCGGCCTTTTATAGGCCCACGTTTAACTGTTGTACTCCACGAGTGCGGAGGTTTTATTCATCACAGCTCCGCGAATGCGAAGCTCTGGATTCTAGCTCATAGATCAAATCCAAAACGTGGGCTGCGTATAATTATAATATATAATAATATATATAATTAATTATATATTATACTATATTCTTGTGCATAGTTGACTTGTAATTTTTGGTCCGTTGCGTCGCGCGCTGAAAATTGGTTCATGTCTCGGTTTCGGATTTTCGAACGCCTTTTCGTATAATTTAATATCTTGTACTTTGCTTTTTGCGGCTTGTACTCTTGTAATTTTTAGACGTTTCTCATCAATAATTTGAACCACTTGGATTGTACTTTGTACTTTTTAGCTTTTTGGTCGTTTGCGTCTTCAAATCGTCGAATCTGTCTTTTGTCTTCACCTTTTATTATTTAAACGAATATCACTTGTAAATAGAACAATTGCAACTAAAAGCTTGTCTTTCTTGAAGGATAATGCTATGAAATATATGTTCGTTTTTAGCATTATCAAATATTCCCACACTTGAGCGTTGCTTGTCCTCAAGCAATATAGAACTTGAATAAAACTATACTAGAATCACTTATTTATTCTTCACACTTTGTACATCAGTGATTTTAATACGGCGGTATGAACAATGATAGTAACGATGTGGTTTACAGTCCCACATGACTATAAAAATTTAGATCCTTTAGGAAATTGGATCTTTATGAAAATATTTGATCTTTTGAAAATTCAATCTAGCTTTTATCCTAGATAAGTTTTCCGGAATAACCCTTCACCCGTGTTTGCAATTTGTTTTTGTGGGTTTTGTGGGTTTCAGATTTGAAAATTTTAGCTCAAAACTTATGGTTTTGTGTCACCCACTTGCTAACCTTGTATTGGGAAAGCAACACGTCCAGTATACTTGCTCCGTATATTACCTTTTGGTAAACTACCGTCCGGTTGTAAAGGAAAGCGTTGAACAAGCAACTATTAAGGCAATGTCCCGTGACATGCTTTTGATTATGGTCGATATCGTGTCGGATGCAATTACTATCCTTTGTAGGAGCAATAGTAAAGATCACCCTATAGTTTTTCGATCTGGCACAAGGTCCTGTCTTCGACCATGCTATGCAACCACCGTTCTTACGGTTGACACCCGATTTGGTTCAGGTGACCTAATGAATTCCGGTGAATTCTTAGGATTTTACGTTCAATGGTAATGAACGCATTGAAAATAGGGTTTTAGAAAACAAATCGATTTGTAATTGAATTCCATGAGTTTGTAATTCTCAATCTTTAAGGTCAATCCCAAGGATTGAGTAATATCAGGTTTAAAAGCTGATTTTTGATCTTTAAGGAGATTATCCTTTCTGGGAATCTAATTCATTAGTCTTATAAGATAATTTGCACGGTGCCCCCCATTGTACGAGACAGATCCTCTCATGGTTAGGATAAGTCTGACCACTTGACGAACCTGTTTGATGCTGAGGTCCGTGGATTTCCAGCTGATTTTCGAGAAAACTTTTCAAGGTTTTTCGTAGACTCTACAACTGGTCTGGACGACAACTTCCTGACCTAAATCAAGAAGCGCGTGTTTTTTTCTCGGAAGACTTTACTTCCTTTTAAATCAAGTGGCTCATTTCTTTCAAATATATTATAAGAAATCGGGTAAAACTGATTAAATTTGTCCAAAACAAAAGTATCTTCAATTATTTGTACAAAAATATGTGATATATGTAATTTGAATAATTTGGTAAATTTTTCTCACACCTGGTTTTTATTTTCCTTTCTTTGCCTTTATATTTTCCTCTATTCCATTTTTAAATGAATTCAAGCGTTTTGGATTGTTTCTCGATTTATGTCCTTTACGAGGTAACGTCAATTTCGGTGTTAATACCTAGTTTTATCGTTCATAAATATGTATAAACATGATTTTGAATTCATTTAGTTGAAAAAAAAATTTAAAATTTTTACTAGAAGTGGGTAGTCAGTATATAAGACTAGGGTTGTTCTTTATTATCAGAGAGCACTAGATTCTAATACAACTGCTGCGTTACTAGTATTTTTAATGGTAACCAAGTGTTTAAATTAAAATTTTAAAACCCGAAAGAATTTAACCCCTTCCCAAACTTAAGATCTTGCAATGCCCTCATTTGCAAGAAATCAGTAACAATATAAATTATTGAGGGTGATTAGCGTAGAAAAATGATTACATTGTACCAAAGTTTCCAAACATATTGTTGTTTGTGTTGAATGATAAATGGTGCACATTATTTGTTCATTCCTTATGTTGTTACATCACACTTGTTTTTTCGTTTTGTCGTCAAAATTAATAGTTTTTGCTGAACTTAATGCCAGTCTTTGAAAGTGCGCTGTTTTACCCTGTTTTGTACATTAGATAAACTACAAACATACATAATATTTTTATTATATATTTTTTTATATAAAACCTTTATTTATTAAAACAATTTAAATGAATAAATTTTTTTTTTAAATTTTGTTTCCTTTTACTTTAGGTAGTTTCGGTATGTTTACATAGTCCGTCCCTCGACAAAATTTAAAATTTGTCGTTTTTAAAGCGATTGTTTTAAAAGCTAAGATATTTGAGTTTTTTAATTTTTTTTTTGGTATACTTTAGATCAATAATATTAAAAATAATGATAACAAAATTTTTTGCCCCGCCATCGGGTAAAGCAATTTCGGTTCCATGACCTAGTCTTCAACTTACGACGAATTTTAGAAATCATATTTTTAACTTAATGAAATAAAGTACATTTTTGTTTTTAAATTCACACCAAACTTAAATTTAAAATGCATAAAATTAAAAATTCATATAAATATCATTAATATTTTTATACATTAATTTTACAAACTTATATTGAAAATATTAATTTTTAAAATATTTAAAAATTTAAATATATTGGTTTTAGAAATTTACAATAATAATTTAATATTAATTTAAAAACAAGGTAAAAATTAAAAATCTTTTTGGTCTTTTATCCCACTTTAATCAATCAAATATTATCAAAAATATACGCCCCTCTTTTGGGTAAAGTGATTTCGGCTATTTTACCTATTTTTACTCCTGGAAAATTTCTGAAATATTTTGGATTGATTGATTAAAGATTTTTATACGTTAACAATAAACGGTAAATTTCGCAGTGATGTAATAAATTTTTGTATGATATCAATAATTTTGGTTTCGCATAACTAATTTTATTGAATATCAATTTAATACTTTATAGCGAACGATTCAGCGTTTATTATCAAAAGGTTAAAAGCAATAAATAAAAACAAATAAAAACTGTACATACTTACCTGTGAGATAGAATTCTCATTGACCTGCTTTAGTCGACTCATAGGAGAGTCATGTAATTTGATTTTCCATAGCTACATAAGCATATGAACGGTCCTTCTCTGCATAGAGTAACAAATTCGGTATTTGAATATGTCTGATTGTTCGAACATTTACCTTCGTGCGACCATTTTACGCATTTATGACATCTTTCAAGGTGTCGTGCTCTTCTTTTTGTTGCGGATTTTGATTTTCCTTTACCAAAATGTATCTGATTATGATTGTTCCGGAGTTCTCTCCTTACTTCATCCATTTTGCCTCTTATGAATGATACCAATTCACTCGGAAAAGTGTTATTATTACGTTTAGTAATCAAAGCGTATAGTAGTAGACCATGGTTCAGCTCAAAGGAATTCTTCATCTCGTAAAACCTAAAAAAAAATAAAAATTCAGAATGGAGGGAGAAGACTAATTCTTTAGGGTCTGCTAGGGAAAGACCATTCGGACTCCATTCTCGAGAACTACATGAAAATAGAAAATCTAACTCTAACAGCAATATATATTATCCTTAAAAAGACTTGATTCTCCCCACACTTAGTTAGTTGTGGTGTCGAAATTGTGATTAACTTCGTTTTCAATTGGACTATCAACAACTTGTATATCTCTGACTTTTGCTTCAAGCCAATTGTTGATTTCCTTTGTAACTTTCACAAATTCAACTAACATTGCCTTTTCTTTAGGCGACAAATTGGATACTAATCGGTTACATAACTTAAAGTTCCCCTTAATCCTAGCATCTTTAATTCGTTTATAAAGTTTCTTCGTTGAACTATTAAAAACGGGTTCATCTAATTTCGTATCAACAACGGGGTTCTTTGTTATCGGGTTAGTATTAGTTGTTTCTTCATCTTCCCCACACTTAGGCGTTTTTATTGGTTCAACAGTTTTGGTTGGTGAAGTTCTAAACTTTTGGTTCACAAAGGTAACTGATTTGTCACCATCCCTAAGTGTCATTCTACCTTCTCTTACATCAATGAACGCTTCGGTAGATGCTAAAAATGGGCGACCAAAAATTAGAGGAATATCAAGGTCTTCCTTCATATTTATAACTATGAAGTTTGCAACAAAGGTCAAACTTCCCACTTTAGCAAGTAAATTATTGGCTATTTCATCCGGTTGTTTAATGGTTTGGTCAAATAATTGAACACCTATGCTGGTTGGTCTTAATTTACCCACACCTAATCTTTTGTATAAGGAAAGAGGCATAACATTTGCACTTGCTCCTAAATCTGTGAGCCCATTATACGTAGCACCATCATTAAGCAAGCAAGAAATGATAAATTCACCCGGGTCTCCCACTTTAGTAAGTAGAGTTGGTTTGTTAACCTTTTCCGGGTAATCTTTTCTTGGTTCTTTCACTTCTACTTGAACTACATTTTTCTTCGTTTCTTGGAATGGGATGTTTGTATAGGAATTCTTCTTCATCACTCCAATTTGAAGCTTTCTCGTCTTCCAATTTTTGTATTTCATATGTTGTTGATAACATATTTATGTTTTCATTCTGAGGGTTTTCTTGGGTGGTGAAATTATGATTAACTTCATTGTCAACTTCCATCGGACCATGTATGTAATGTTTAACTCTGTGAAGAATAACTTTAAATTCAATCCCATTTGAATTTATTAACTCTATTGTTCCGTATGGGAAAACTCTTTTGACTATGAATGGTCCAGACCATCTTGATTTCAATTTTCCAGGAAATAGCTTGAATCGTGAATTGAAAAGAAGGACTCTGTCTCCTTCCTTAAATTCTTTTGAACTTCTGATTCTTTTATCATGCCATTTCTTCGTTCTTTCTTTATAGATTAACGAATTTTCATATGCTTCATGTCTTAATTCTTCTAATTCATTTAATTGACTTAACCGTAGATGCCCGGCTTCATGTAAATCAAGATTACATGTCTTCAAAGCCCAAAATGCTTTGTGCTCAATTTCTACTGGAAGGTGACATGCTTTTCCGTAAACGATTTTAAAAGGTGTGGTTCCAATTGGAGTTTTGTAGGCTGTTCGAAAAGCCCATAGTGCATCCTCCAATTTCATGGACCATTCTTTCGAATTTGATCCTACGGTTTTCTCTAGAATATGTTTTAATGCTCGGTTGGTATTTTCTACTTGTCCACTTGTTTGTTGATGATAAGCGGTTGAGATTTTATGAGTTACTCCACATCTTTTGAGAACTTTCTCAAGTTGATTATTACAAAAATGAGTACCCCGATCACTTATTAAAGCTTTCGGTGTTCCGAACCTAGCAAAAAGATGTTTTAAGAAGTTGACTACAACTCGTGCATCGTTAGTTGGAAGAGCTTGTGCTTCCGCCCATTTAGATACATAATCAATAGCAACGAGAATGTAGAGATTATTATGAGATTTTGGAAATGGACCCATAAAGTCAATACCCCAAACGTCAAATACTTCACATACTTGAATGACATTTTGTGGCATTTCATCACGTTGACTTATTTTTCTGGCCTTTTGACAAGCATCACAGGATTTACGAAGAAGGTGTGCGTCTTTGAAAATTATAGGCCAATAGAATCCAGCGTCGTAGACTTTTCTTGCTGTGAGTTGAGGCCCATAATGCCCTCCTGTTGTCCTGTTTGACAATGGTTTAAGATTTGACTAGCTTCATCCCCGAATACACATCGGCGGATTATTCCATCGGGACAACTTTTAAACAAAAGTGGATCTTCCCAAAAATAGTGTTTTATATCACTAAAGAATTTCTTTCGTTTTGGTATGACAACCCTTTTTCAAGGAATCCACATACTAAGTAGTTTGCATAATCTGCAAACCATGGAATTTCATTATAATCTATCTTCAATAGATATTCATCAGGAAAGTTATCTTGTATGGCCGATTCATTTAGAACTTCTAATTCAGAATTTTCAAGACGAGAAAGATGATCAGCGGCGAGATTTTCTGCTCCCTTTTTGTCTCGGATTTCAATATCGAACTCTTGTAAGAGTAAGATCCAACAGATTAATCGTGGTTTGGTATCTTGTTTCAAAAATAGGTATCTAAGAGCAGAATGGTCGGTATAGACCACCGTTTTTGTTAGAATGAGATATGAACGAAATTTGTCAAAAACAAAGACAATAGCAAGGAGTTCTTTTTCAGTAGCTGTGTAATTCGTTTGTGCTCCTTGTAATGTCTTACTAGCGTAATAAATAGGTTGAAATCATTTTTCAATCCTTTGTCCTAAAACGGATCCCATTGCAAAATCACTTGCATCGCACATGAGTTCAAATGGTAGATTCCAATTTGGAGTTATCATGATCGATGCATTATTGAGTTTTTCTTTAGGAATATTAAAAGATTTAATGCATTCATCTGAAAAGATAAATGGAGCATCCTTTTCTAGGAGTTTATTCATAGGAGTGGCAATTTTAGAAAAATCTTTTATGAAACGTCGGTAAAAACCGGCATGCCCTAGAAAACTCCTAACTCCTCTAACATTGGTGGGATGTGGAAGTTTAGCAATTACATCTACTTTAGCTCTATCCACTTCAATTCCTTCCTTTGAAATTTTATGACCAAGAACGATGCCTTCTTTAACCATGAAATGACATTTCTCCTAATTAAGCACTAGATTTGATTGTTCGCATCTAATAAGCATTCGTTCAAGATTAACTAGACATGATTCAAATGTATCACCGAAGACTGAAAAGTCGTCCACGAAAACTTCCATGCATTCTTCTATCATGTCGTGAAAAATCACCATCATGCACCTTTGAAAGGTTGCAGGGGCGTTGCAAAGTCCAAATGGCATGCGTTTGTAAGCAAAAGTACCATAAGGGCACGTGAAGGTGGTTTTCTCTTGGTCCTCGGGTGCTATTGGAATTTGAAAGTATCCGGAAAAACCGTCAAGAAAATAATAGTAACTATTCCCGGATAATCTTTCCAACATTTGATCAATGAAAGGTATGGGAAAGTGATCTTTTCTGGTGGCGTCATTTAATTTTCTATAATCAATACAGACACGCCATCCTGTTACAGTCCTAGTAGGAATAAGCTCATTTTTTTTCATTTGTGATGACAGTCATGCCACCCTTCTTAGGTACGCATTGAACTGGGCTTACCCATGGACTATCAAAAATTGGATAAATTAATCCTGCATCTAGCAGTTTAATAATTTCTTTCTTAACAACATCTTGCATATTAGGATTTAATCTTCGTTGGCGTTGCACATATGTTTTATGACCTTCTTCCATAAGGATTTTATGTGTGCAATACGAAGGACTTATGCCTTTAATGTCATGAATCTTCCATGCAATAGCTGGTTTATGAGCTTTTAGCACAGAAATGAGTCGAGATTTTTCATTTTCCGTAAGAGAAGACGATATTATTACAGGTAATTCAGATTCACCATGTAAATAAGCGTATTCCAAATGATTTGGAACTGGCTTTAACTATAATGTCGGTGGTTCTTCTATCGATGATTTGTATCGATATCTGTCTTCTTCTTTTAGCATTTGAAGTTCTTCTGTTGTTGGTTCATATTCATTAGCCATGAGTGCGGCTAACATTTCAGCTTCATCAATTGGTTCAGTTCCTTCTCCTAAAGAACATTCTCCTGTTCCTTGTAATTCTGGAAATTCTTCTAACAATTCTGCATGTGAATCTATAGTTTGAATATAATAACATGTATCATCTACTGATTGCGGTTGTTGCATGGCTCTATCAACAGAAAAGGTAACACTCTCGTCCTCTATACTTAGGGTCAGTTTCTTACCAAACACGTCTATTATTGCTTTAGCCGTGTTTAAGAATGGTCTTCCTAATATAAGAGAAACTCGAGAATCTTCTTCCATGTCCAGAATAACAAAATCTACTGGAAATACTAAAGTACCAACTTTAACTAGCATGTTTTTCATTATCCCTGTAGGATATTTTACTGATCGATCGGCAAGTTGTATGCTTATTCTTGTTGGTTTCAATTCTCCAAGGTCTAGTTTAGTGTATAATGAATATGACATTAAATTTATACTAGCACCTAAGTCTGCCAATGCTTCTATTGAACTAAGACTTCCCAGAAAATATGGAATTGTGAAACTTCCTGGATCTGATAATTTTTCTGGTATCTTATTCAACAGCACTGCAGAACAATTAGCATTCATAGTAACAGCCGAGAGTTCTTCCATTTTCTTTCTATTTGTGATTAGATCTTTCAGGAATTTAGCATATCTTGGCATTCCTGAAATCACATCAATGAAAGGAAGATTGACATTTATTTGTTTAAACATATCCAAGAATTTGGATTGCTCGGCTTCATGTCTTTCTTTTCTCATTTTACTCGGGTAAGGAAGCGATAGATTGGTATGGTTTAACATAAGGTTTAGCTTTAACTGTGTTATATTCATTAACCTTTTCAACTACCGGTTCTGATTCTTTCTCTTGTTCAGATTGTGGTGTCTGTGTAGTAGGGATAGAGTCATCAGAATTTACAGGCATTTCAGGTGGTTTAAGTGTAATACCACTTCTTGTGGTAATGGCTTTAAGTGTTTCATTTCGGGGGTTAGCATTTGTATCGCTAGGTAAACTTCCCGGTTTTTTTTCACCTATCAACCTTGCTAGGTTACTTACTTCTTGTTCCAGATTTTGGATTGAAGCTTGTTGATTTCTAAATGCATGAGCATTTTGTTCATTAGTTTGTTTCTGAGATGTGAAAAACTGCGTTTGAGATTCAACTAGCTTCGACATCATGTCTTCTAAATTTGGCTTTTTATCATCGATTTGTGGTGGTTTAATTGGAAAAATAGGTCTTTGTTGGTTGTAAGTATTATTAGATACTTGTTGATTGCTAGGACCTTGTTGGTTATTGTATGGAACATTTCTGTTATAATTCTAATTTTGATTGTAGATTGGTCTTAGTGGTTGATAATTACCTTGGTAATTATTTCCAGACCTTTGGTTCATGTATGAAACATTCTCTCTTTGTTCCATTATTTGTTCAATACTGAGACAATCTTTTGTCAAATGTGGTCCTCCACACTGCTCACAACTAATTCGTATTGCATGAATATCCTTAGTCATCTTTTCCATTCGTCTCTCAAAAGCATTTATCTTTGTAGAAATGGTATCAAAGTCATGGCTAGAATCGGCTCTAGGCGCTTTAGATGATCTAACGATGTCTTTTTCTTGTGCCACTCATGTGAGTGGGAAGCAGTGTTATCAATAATTTTGTAAGCTTCAGTTGCGGTTTTATTCATAATGGAACCACCAGCTGCTATATCGATGTCTTTTTGTGTAGTAATGTCGCATCCTTGGTAGAATATTTGTACTATTTGATAGGTGTCTAAACCATGTTGAGGACATCCTCTCAACAACTTTCCAAATCTTGTCCACGCTTCATATAGAGTTTCATTTGGCTTTTGTGTGAACGTAACAATTTCTCTTTGAAGTCTCACGGCTTTTGATGCCGGAAAGAATTGTTTAAGAAATTTTTCAACTAAGACATCCCATGTATCAATCGCCCCTTCAGGTAACGATTCTAACCAATCTTTGGCTTCTCCCTTTAAAGTCCAGGGAAATAACATGAGGTATATCTGTTCATCCTCAACTTCTCTGATCTTAAATAGAGTACAGATCCTATTAATGGTACGAAGATGTTCGTTTGGATCTTCCTTCGGTGCACCACTAAATTGGCATTGATTAGTTACCATGTGTAGGATTTGTCCTTTGATTTCATAATCTGGTGCGTTAATGCCAGGTTGAGTAATTGCGTGACCTTGGCCAGTGCGTTTAGCCCTCATTTGATCTTTCATACTTAGAGGTTCCATATTTTCCATGGTTGAAATTGTTGAATCTGAATCACTAGAGGATTCTGACTTAATGGTTTCTTCCTCGACAATTTCTGGATGAGTAATTTGTGGTTCAGGAGGAATGATTAGTGGTTCAGGATCTCTAAATTGTCCCTGAATATCTTCCGGATTCTCAATTGTGAGGTCGGGTTCAAAAAATAGATTATCGGAAATTTGAATTGGAGTACTTGGCCGACTAGATGACGATTCTAAAGAAAAATCAACGGCGACAATATTGGCTAGATGTCTTGATCGAGTTACAGGTGGTGAACGTATGAAAGGTGGTGAACGTTTTGCTCGGTGCATTCACTGAATATCCTATTAGTTATAAAAGATAAAAATTATATAAGTTATCAAATTAATAGACTTTTCTGATTTTGCCCACGTTTCGAATAGCCAATAGATGTAGCAGGTAGCCAGGACCCTTTAAATCGGAAGCCCACAACTCGCCACTAACAAATCCAACTATTACTACGAATCAGAAAATTTTGGTTGTCTATCAATTTAACCGCTTAAAATAATTTTTCGTCGAAATTTTGAAATAAAAATCTATATCCTAAAAACTAGAGCGTCGAGAAATAAGAAAGAAAAAGAGTGCGTCGGAAAACGTCCAAAAATAAAAGGTCGAAAAATAATAAAATGCAGCGTCAAAACTTAAAAGCCTAAAAACTAAAAATTAAAACTTACGTCTAAAGGTATTAAAGCTTAAAAGGAATTCTATATCCAAAACGGCAATAACTTAATTAGGCACTGAAATCTATAAAATATTAAAGCGATAAGCGAAATCGTAAAATTCTAAGGCATCTAAATCTTAATCTAAAGAAAAAGCACTTAAGGGATTTTACGGCAAATCTTAGAAATCTAACAATAAAAATAAACTACGGCAAAAATACTAAACTTAAAACTAATTACGAACGATAAAAATACAAATTACGATTAAACGACTAAAAAGATACAAAATTTAAAAATAATACTAAAGTTATAAAAATACAATTTTTATAAAAATATTATTTTTATATAGAGTATTTTATAAAAATATTAGTTTTATATATTAATAAAACTAATTAAAACTTAAAAATACAAAATGTAATTAAAACTTAAAACTAATTATATTAAATTACTAAACCCTAATTATAATTAATAATAATTAATTTTTTAACCCTAATTTCGTAATAAATGAGGTACCAGGTCGCAGATGTCAGACGGCTCCGCGAGTGCGGATGTCTTCTGACCAAAAACTCCGCGAGTGCGGAGGATGCAAATTCAAACGAGCTGCAGGCTCAAATTATGCAGGTTCAACGTTTAATTTTTTTTTTTTTACTTTTAATTTTTTTTTATATTTTCTGTTTTTAGTTTTTATAAAATATAACTTAAATAAAACTTATATTTTAACAATTACTTATTAGATTTTTATAATTCTAAAAAAATAAACTTTTTTAATTAAAACACCTAAATAGATATATATATTTTTTATGTTTTTATATATTTTTTTAATATTTAAAACTTATATTTTTACAAAAATAGATTAAAACTTAATAAAAATCCTTTTTTTATAACGTTTCGCTTCAGCGTTGAATTTTCCCCGGCAGCGGCGCCAAAAATACTTGATGTTATGCGAGGTGTATATGAAATAGTTATATTTTTACTACGAAATACTATTAAATACGATACAATTTTACACAAGTTATTTATTTATTTATTTATAGAGTGGATATACCTAAACCTTGCTACAACACTATATGTAGTGTACCTAATCATAGAGTAGTGTAGTTTTTAGTAAGTCCAGTTCGTTCCGCAAGGAGCTAGCCAAGTTTAACGCTATATTTTATTTTAAACTATATTTGTATATATATATATATATATATATATATATATATATATATATATATATATATATATATATATATATATATATATATATATGTAGTATTATTATTATAAAAAGGGGGTTTTACCGTTTAATGACCGGTTTGTCAATTTAATGTCTTAAGTCACAATTAAAACCTAATGTAAAATATTAAAAATAAATATAACTTAATTTAAAGCGTAAAGTAAATAACGATAAATAAAAGTGCAATAAATAAAATGACAGTAAATAAAAGTGCGATGAGATATAAAATAAAGGAATTATGCTTATTTAAACTTCCGTAACCATGATGTTTGATGTGTTGATTTTAATCTATTACCATGGGTTAATTGTCCTTTGTCCTGGATTATTCGATATGTCCATATGGTTTTGTCCATAATGAGTCTTCGTTAAATTATCCTCATACCCGAAGTCAAATATTCCAACTAATTGGGGATTCGAACTGTAACAAGGTCTTAATACTTTATTTAATGAATACACCAGGTTATCGACTGCGTGTAGTCCAAGATTTTACTACTTTGTTAACAATTACACCAATTACCCTTGAATGTAATTCACCCCTATTTTAATGAATCCATTAACTATTAATCCATCCCCGTGTCCGATAAAATGAACAATTATTGGTATTTATAGATATCCCGCCCACCGTACCCAATTAAGCTATGTGGTTATTTATATATACGTCAAATTATAACCTTTATATTAAATTACCAAGATATCATTTAGTTAATTACTACGTAAATATAAAGCCCATTAATAGCCATAGTCCAATTTCCACAAGTGTCGTTCTTTTGTTCAAACCCCAATTATGGTCCAAAGCCCAATTACCAATCTTAATATTTAGCCCAACATCATGATTACTTCGATTTAAATAAGCATAATAATAATTTAGCTATGAGACATTAATTTAAAAAGGTTGAACATAACTTACAATGAGTATTAATAGCGTAGCGTTACACGGACAGAGTTTCGACTTACAAACTTAAAACATTCGCCACTATAACCTTATTATTATTAAACTTAAATTAAAATTAAGATTATAAAATATAAATATAAATATATTGTAGATAGATAGATAGATAGATAGATAGATAGATAGATAGATAGATAGATAGATAGATAGATAGATAGATAGATAGATAGATAGATAGATAGATAGATAGATAGATAGATAGATAGATAGATAGATAGATAGATAGATAGATAGATAGATAGATAGATAGATAGATAGATAGATAGATAGATAGATAGATAGAAAAAGGTGTGTTTTCATCGAGCAGAATGCGCTGCCTTTTATAGGCCCACGTTTAACTGTTGTACTCCGCGAGTGCGGAGGTTTTATTCATCACAGCTCCTCGAGTGCGGAGCTCTGGATTCCAGCTCATAGATCAAATCCAAAACGTCGGCTGCGTATAATTATAATATATAATAATATATATAATTAATTATATATTATTTTATATTCTTGTGCATAGTTCCCTTGTAATTTTTGGTCCGTTGCGTCGCGCGCTGAAAGTTTGTTCATGTCTCGGTTCCGAATTTTCGAACGCCTTTTCGTATAATTTAATATCTTGTACTTTGCTTTTTGCGGCTTGTACTCTTGTAATTTTTAGACGTTTCTCATCAATAATTTGAACCACTTGGATTATACTTTGTACTTTTTAGCTTTTTGGTCGTTTGCGTCTTCAAATCGTCGAATCTGTCTTTTGTCTTCACCTTTTATTATTTAAAAGAATATCACTTGTAAATAGAACAATTGCAACTAAAAGCTTGTCTTTCTTGAAGGATAATGCTATGAAATATATGTTCGTTTTTAGCATTATCAATATACATGCATAAAATGGACACGCCACACAAGTAATCAAATAACGCATACCGGAGCATCCAAGCATAAAGGCAAGCTAAGCTAAGCATACCGTACGATCACTAAGCAACAAGCTAAAATAACAACAAATATGAGTTCACCAACGACGATGTGAACAACGCCAATAAGCTACACCCGGAGGGTTAGCTACATCACAACAATATGACAATATATAAAACAATATAAAAACGTCCAAGGTTAACCCGTTAACCCAATACCAAAACTGACTACCAATTACCGAAATGAAGATTGGTCGAACTACACGAGCCTTAGTAAATCCGCATCCACACGAGATTACTATCTTCAATACCACAACAACATTGAGGTTGGCCAAACTACACGAGCCTTAGTGAATCCGCATCCACACGAGATCACTACCTCAACAAGATGACCGAACTACACGCGTCATCATGAATCCGAACTACACGAGACTCACTTTCTCAATAAGATGACCGAAACTACATGCGTCATCGTGAATCCGCATCCACACGTGATCCACTTCTCCAATCACAACCCAATACCAACCCTTCGCCATTGGGGTTGTATAATCCACATCATAAGCATATGTGATATCATACACACAAAGTGTGCACCTCGCCAAAGGTGGTCAACCAAAACGCACAACCGTGCCAATTGGACCTATTACACAAGTCCATCAAATCCACCTATATGTGAAGTGAGCTCTATAACCGAGAACCACTTCACCCGACCCGCACCCATCCTACACATACTTATGCACATAGCATATTAACACTCACCTTGAAGTCTTGATGGATGTCAAACCAAAATCCGCAACGCCAATGGAATATACCTATTCCATTATCACATAACAAATAGCACAATTAGGGTGGATTACAAACCAACCCATTTCGACAACTAGTACAAATTTCGACCCAATTGCACTTCCAAGTTCAAACCGCACCCAAACTACCCAATAATCACTAACACAAGTGAGAATGGTCCTAATACGCCAATTAAACCCGAACACAAGTGTTAAACACTTGTCTTGCCCAATTTGACACCAAAACCCTAATTTTGACCCATTTCGAAATTAGTCAACCAAACACACCTAAAAGAGTTCCAACACTTCCATAATCACTAATCATAGTGATTACACTCTATTTAAAGCGCCAAACAATGCTAAATCATCAACCAATCCAAAACCCGCCTTCATCGCTAATAAACCCGAATCCTAGTTAGTATCTTCCATTAACAACTAGTGGGGTTCCATGTATGAACATACAATCAAAAGCCCTAAATTTAGATGAAGAACACGAAAACGAAATTTGAGCGCTTACCACTAGTATCAAATTGTAGCTAAGAAGGAGGAGAACAAAGTTGCCTCTTACATCTTCGATCAAAACCCGAATCTTCCCTTCCAAAATCCCTTTTGAAAGATTTGGAGTATTTAAGTTTTGAGAGGAAATGAAGAAGAAAAGGAAAAAGAAATAAAGAAAATGAGATGAATGGATGGGATTTAAGATCCCAAATCTGGCATATACGCGAAATGACCAATATGCCCTCGAATATCCTTTAAAATTGCAAATCTGGTACCAGCTCGCCCAGAATGCCACGCCGCGGCCTTAATCATCGCACCACGACCTATAACGTATTCTGGTGGTTGCCTTAACATGCCTCTTGGACTTGAAATCAGCTGAATGCTGCGCCGCGGCCCTTTCTGTCGCGCCGCGACCCAAGGCGTGGTCTGGTGCCATCCTTACCATGCCTCCTGATCCTGATTTATTTGTAATGTCGCGCCGCGACCCACTCCTCCGCGCCAGGACCTTTAACTTGGTCTGATCACTTTTCTCGTTTACATGAACTTTAACACATGAATACGTCTCGCATCCTTCATACATCAGTCGTACATACGCGACGCACCTATATATCATATGCGGGGAAAACGGGGTGTTACACAGAACTCGTTTAATCTACTGTTAATTCTATCCCTTGTCTTTTTATAATGTCTTCCATTATTATGCTTTGCGATATTTTTTCCATGATTAGCGAGTATTTATCTTTAGTGTATGTTATGACGTAATCAGTTATAATGCCGAAATTATATTATGGCTTGTGTATGTTGTCAAAATGCTTTTCGATTATGCTTTGAACTCAATCGCTTTTACAACTAATAGAACGTAGTTATTGGCTCTGTTATTGGGAAGTTGCGAACCCCGATTCAGAGTACACTATCTGTGTCACCCCTTGGTAAGAGAAGTCTGTCGGATACAACGTGAGTTTGACTGAGGCACACCGGTTGTAGTAAGTCCACCGAGCCTTGGATTCTGACTGAGGACTCTTTCGTAGTGAAACATCTGACTAGACCCCTAGTACATTATCGGTCCTAGACCATTCTAGTGTAGTCACCAAGCATATAACCTTCGTACGTGCACGCTGAAGCACAACGGTTGTTGTAAGTTGTACCTCTGCTAAGTAAGGACATGGAACACGGTTAGTGTTGACTAGTACACTTCACAATAACGCGGTCTCAAGCATTGCACCCCGCTTGAGGGATTCTTAGTTATTTAAGGAACTGTTTGTTCGAACACATAAAGGATTGGACCGTTAGGATAACAAAACATTTCCTGGAAGTCAGCTTGACTTGGCCATGGTGTTCTTTATGGTAAAACTCTTTTAAGGGCCTAACTATCTTCTAAACCAATCATTAACGAAAGCATTGCGACCCATCACGTCTCTCGGATATGGAAAACCATGTATTCTATTATACTTAAGAAAGTTTAGACCATTTCGGAATGTTATACGGTCACCCAATCGAGTCGCTCAATTGGATGAGCCGTCTGAACGGTGTATGCCTGTAGTCAGACTGCACGGGCATCAGGGGTAAGGGACGTTGCTGTCTGTTCAGAATCTTCAAGCCTAGCGCATTACCCAGTGACATGTCTTATGACATGGGCGTTTAGGACTAGTGTAGTAAATACAAGGTCACTGCCTATCCATGAGCCAGCATTCCATAATACCAGGCAAAGTAACTGATGAAATCATAGCATGCACTTGTTTTAGCCTTATCTGAATTACAAATTTTATCGTATTTACTTTACTTTAATCTATAAAACCCAAAATTAGGTAATCACCAACTACTCCTGCACTTTATAATTATCTTAAGTTTTAGATATAGGTTCGATTCTACTGATATCTCAAAAATACAACTCTAGGTCATACTTCCCTTACTCATAATAAGGAGTAGTATGATTTAGACCCCGCTAAATATAAATTTAAAACAAATGTCCCCCCTCTTGGTGGCCGGCCCTGACGCGCCGCGACCTAACGACATCGCGCGAAATAAAACCGTCCGTTTCGGTCATATCAAGAGGGAGACAAGTTTTTGGCGCCGCTGTCGGGGAACTGGTATCAGACAATACTGCTCTCTATCAAACTCATTCACAAACATTTTAGTGGTGTCTAAGAAAGACAATTATACACGGACTTGGTTGTTGGATTTTTCGAACAGTCTCCAATTATATTGGAACCAAAAGGATCCTGCCTCTCCGTAGTCAGCCTGGCCACTTGGTTTGTTGAATAGTTCGTGCGAAGCTCTGTTATCGAAATACCAGGGAATCAGTAGCAAGAACCAAAAACATATCTATAATTAGGATAATTTGAATACCTTAGCCTAGAATAAGACTACCTTAGACTATAATTAGAATACCTTAGATTACTTTAGATTAGCTTACTTTAGATTAAATTAGGAACTTAGTTTATATGTATAAAAATTAAAACAACAAAAAGAGGCATACCCAGTGTATGACCCAAACCCGATCTAGATCAGTGCCATTGTTATTCGTACCTGATCCAGACACCATAATCTCTAAAGCACGCAAGGAAGCACGAATCAGAAATCGAATGGCATTACGCGTTACTTTAGCAGAAAACACTAAACCCTCGATTGAAGGTCGAGGAGGACCGATCAGATTTCCAGAGATTCAAGGACACTCATTCGAGTTAAAACATCACATCATCCAGCTCATTCAGAACAGCTGTCAGTTTCATGGATTACCAAATGACGATCCTAATTCTCACCTTGATAAATTTATATCTCTTTCGAACTCCTACAAGCAGCCAGGGATAGGACAAGATATAGTCCGGCTAAACTTGTTCCCCTATTCTCTCACTCATCACTTTCAAACCTGGTTCGAAGGACTGGAAAAAGATTCCATCACGTCATGGACGGAGATGGCTACTAAATTCCTAACCAAATATTTCCCTCCTTCTAAACAAACCAAGCTGAAGAATGATATCATTAACTTCAAACAAAGTTATGATGAATCTCTTTACACTACATGGGAGCGATTCAAAACCCTGCTGAAGAAATGCCCTAATCACCAGCTAGAATGGTCAGCCCAAATATGTACCTTCTACAATGGTCTTACGGTAAATCATAGGACAACGATCGATGCAGCAGCTCAAGGGAATCTGATGAACTAAACCGTAGACGAAGCATGGGAGTTGCTCGAGAACATGACAATGCATCATCATGACTGGAACAGTGGTGAAACAACTTCATCATCTGCCCCACTCTCTGCACTCAAAAATCAAATGGAGGCCATCAAATCCCTCACAGATAAGATGGAATCTCTTGCTAAACAACTCGGAGAATTGAAGATGCAGCTGCAGCAGGTCAACCAAGCTCAGGCTTGTGTAAATTGTACCAACCCGCAACCCACTGAAGAATATCAAGTTGAGTATGAAAACCCTAACGGTTCGGTCTGTTACGTTCAATACCCAGCTCGTCCACCAAATCCCGGATTCAATCAAGAACCTAAGGTTAATCAATTTCAGCAAAGCAATCAACCTTTTCGCTATCGCTATCCACCTTACCTAGCCCAACAATCTCAATTGACCTACGATCAACCACTTCCACTCACTGGTACCCCAGTTGAGGAAAATTCCCCTACCACCCAGATTACGAAAGCAACTAACCCCACTCTCAGAGCTGATGATCAGTTGACTCAATTCATTCAAGGACAACAACAGCTAGATTAGAGAACTGCAGCCAGGCAAGATCAGACAGAGATACTAATGAGAAACCAATTGGCTCTGCTCAAAAGCCTGGAAACGCAGCTCGAACAGTTATCACAACGCCTTGAAACCCTACCGCATGGAAGATTGCCAAGTAATACTATCCAAAATCCCCACATAGAAGAAGCAAAAAAAATGGATTCCGTAATCTCAGAGGAAGAACCACGGAGAAGGTCATCCAGGCTTAAGAACAAATCAACATATACTCAGAAGCTGACACCGGAAACTCCAGTTCGTGTACCCTATCCTGGAAGGCTACAAGAAGAACCATCCAAGCTTGATTCCTTCAAACTTGATGGAAGATTCCTGGACACTATGTCCAAAGTCCCCAACCAGAAGAGATACATCCGAAGGCTTCTCCCTACAAAGGAGAGGATACCAGACTCTAACAAAATTCCACTGAGTGAAGAATGCTCTGCATTACTCAGGAACTCTCTACCACCGAAGCTAGGAGATACGGGCCGATTCATTTTTCCGTGTTCAATCTACTAATCTGGAACCATTCATGCGCTAGCAGATTTAGGAGCAAGTATCAACCTAATCCCCTACTCTATCTACAAGAGATTAGAGTTAGGAGACTTGTCACCAACCAAAATGACAATCCAACTTGCCGATCACACAATTCGATATCCTAAGGGCATAGTTGAGAACGTCTTGGTGAAAGTCGACAAATTCTTGTATCCTACGGATTTCGTAGTAATGGATATCAAGGAAGACCTACACACACCAATAGTGTTAGGAAGACCTTTCATGAATACGGCTAAGACTGTCATTGATGTGTACAATCAAACCTTGATCTTACGATCACATGGGGAGAGCGTTACCTTCAAAATTGACCGACCAACCGATCTTTCTGGACATGCAGAGATGTTTGCTATTTCCACCAGACGGATCACTTCCAATGATGAGTCTTCACCACCAGCCGATGATTTCGAGGTGGGTATCGAATCACAGTCTGTAGACGACCCAGAAATGGAAGAAGAGGATCCCAGCGAAGAAATAGAGGAAGAGGAGGAATCTGAAGAGGAAGAGGAAATGGAAGACGTAAAAGAAACTGCGACAATACCCGCTCCAAGCATTGAGCGTCATGAAGAAATAATGAGGCTTGAGACGGCAGATCACAGTTTAATCATTCGCTTCAAGAAGAAGACCGACAAGGCTGAGGTTAAGGATATAGAAATTGATCCTGCAAGTATCAAACTGGATAATCAGAATACTAAAGAAACCCGTTCATCAGGCGCATCCTCAGAAGAACAATACACCGATGATAACGAGGTAGAGCAACATGAAGAAATTCTGAATAACTCACACTCTCCAACCGAACCAGATCAAAGGGATCCGGACTCTTCTTCAGATCGGATTCCGGTTATATCTACACTCGCAGACATGATAACTTTCATCAATGATACCGACGAATTTGAAGATATTCTCAAAGCCATCCGAAAATGAACCATTGATTTTTTGCTATGCTTAACAGAACGAATTATGGCTATCCGAGAAGAATACAACCTCTATCTCCGAAGAGAAGACAATGATGTTGAAATCCTAGAAGAACGCATTCAAGACTTTATCAATTCTCTTCACGATCATATCTACCATGAAGAAAGGCAACGAGAGCACAATTCAGTGGTTCACACTATTCTTGAGACAAGATTTTGTCAAGATCAGAAGATCATTTACTCTAAGGTTTATAATGCCTTAGCTGGATATGCACTTTTATTCTCACAAAACCAGCGAGCACTACTGACTCTTATTCGAAAGCATATGGATCTTTTCACCGGACGCCCGACTTATCACTCTGATTTGCAAATGATCGAGGATATTTACAGCCTTTTCGCTTTCTTGGAAAGAGATAATTTCGAAAGCACACCAGATAGACTAGTGATTTACGTAACAATTGATCACCATGCTGATCTGATTATCAAAGAGTTACGAGATGTTGTTACGGAGGAAGTAAGGCGAAACAATCCGTTCTCTCATCTTGAACCAGATCGAGTCAACATTGCCACCTATGTTACGAAGCAGATATCACGTATCTTTCACGAATCCACATATCCTAGTTTCACATTTAAAGCTGGATGTCGGGAGATATACTCAAAGGCGGTGACATTATTGCTCGGATTAGGATTGCCGTTCACTTCTTTTCAGCTTCGTCTTTTAACAAATCTGTGCAAAGCTACAGACTCTTACTGTGGAGATCACCATTCTGAAGACTTCGAGATTCTAAAGATACAGTTTCTAACATTGTTTGAAGACCTCCGAAATGAGCATCCCATCAGAGAAACAATCACCACCAGCACTGCCTCTATGATTGACATTTATGGGTTAACCAGCAGAGCCGTAGATCATATTCTCATCGGACTTCAAGACTTATCAAGAGCCGAAACTGTGCACTACTTATCGTTCAGAAGATCTTCAAGAGAAGTACCAGATCTTCTACCACTATTGGCCCGGCACTTTCTCAGGATTTACCAGCCAAGACTCACATTCCCTCGAGAAGACCAAGATCACAACCATCAGCGAGGAATGTTTGCTTTTTAGAGCATCACTACGGTTGAGCCAACGACCTTAAACAAAAGTGCTTCTCGGGAGGCAACCCGTGCAATAAAGTAGAGTAAAAGAATAAAGGATGACAAGTAAGCCGATGAATAAAGGCCAAAACCTCCAAGCCAGCAAGCTAGTCACAAGCAACCACGTCTGCCAGGGGTACCCTTTTCTTTCCGCTACTAGCTCAAATTTCTATGCCACATCCTAGCTTATCACTAAGTGTGGGATTTCAACCCAAATGAACACTAAACGAATAATTCCAAATCTTCAACTAAAACTCCTAAGTGTGGGATACACTAGGAACATTGAGGACAATGTTCGTTTAAGTGTGGGATGATGGTATAATCCTTTTTATGACATATTTAAATAACCCATTACAAAGATTCCAAGTTTTTAAGCCAAATTTCAAATTTTTAACAAAAGAAAGCCTTTTCGAAAAAGTATTTTTAAAACCTGAAACGTTTGTAAATAAAAATAAGGCTTAACTAAGGTGGAAATCTTGTTAGAACGAACCGAATCTCTAAAAGAGCATTGCATGACTAGGCATTATCGACCTAAATTGATTATGGTGATGCACTCAAATAAGACCAGCATTCATCTTTAATGCTTCGCTATTTTCCGTTGAGAGTGCCGATGTCTGTGCTCGGAATCAGAACTTGCTTTAGATCTGCATTTCCAAGTTGCGAAATGTGATTAAGTTATAATCAGAAGAGCTAGCCGCTTGTCAAAAACAACCCGCTCACACTTCCATTTCTTTTACCTCATCCACATCATCTTTACTATCAATCGAAAATCCAGAAAATGAGATTCCTTCCGTAAACCCGATGCTACAAACTTCTCAAGTATCACGGCAAAGGTCTTGAAAAAGTCTATCGGCAAAAAGTTTCTCGAGATGAAATCTCCAAAAAAAAAAAAAAAAAAAAAAAGTTCTGAGAAAAGGAGCAGAACTTATAAAGAGAAACGCCAAAGAAGAACTTGACCACAAATTCCGATCGCTTCAAAAAGAAGTATAGTTCAAAAGTGCTTCTCAAAAATACCAGCACTCCTATCTATCTAAAATTTTCCAAAATAAAAGTCTTTTGAGACTATGTTACTCTTTTCACCCCTTAAAACAACTTCACCACCACTCCAAAATTTCGTTCCATCACTGAAAAATGACCTAGAAGCTATGGTTACTACCGTTTTTACATTAGTAGCAAGGATTTGAGTCTTTATCAAGCCTATGACGATGAGTACAACATGGCAGGCTATGAGTGAAATTCATTTCTTAGATCTATAGGGAACCCTAAACACTTGAGTGATTTGAGTGACCCGTGAAAGCTAGCCTAAGTCATGTAACCTCCTCACATGCTTGCAGAGATAGTTTCAACCATAACATAGATGACTCACCTTATCTTCCGCTCTTATAATAAAAAGTAAACCGCTTAGGCTATTAAGAAAGAAACTCTGAAAAGATTTCTTGAAGTAAAAACGAGAAGTTTGCTTGAGGACAAGCAAAGTCTAAGTGTGGGATATTTGATATCGACTAAAAAGTCACGTTTTCACCCCGGTATTAAGGCCCAAAAACAAGAAAGATTCGAACTTTATCGGTAAAATACCCACTTCGTTGGTTAGAATTGAAGAACAAGTAATTACGAAGACGATGCAAAAAGAATCAAGAGAATCGGAGCTAAAATGAAGATTCTAGAGCGAAAACAGTGAAAAACAAGAAATCAAGTTACGATCCAGGGAATCAGCAGGCCAAATGGCTTGCCAAATGGCCTACCAATGTGAAAAACGGCCTGCCAAACGATCAGATCAAATGGCCTCAGCAAACAGACTGCCTCAGCAAATAGGCTGGTCAAACGGCCTGCCAAACGGGCTGCCAAATGGCTTGCCAGCCGTTTGCAGGCAAAAATCAAGCTTATTTAAAGGGCACTTGTCATTCATTTTCAACACACACTTCAATTCACTTCTTTCTCTCTCTTGTACAATATTAGTCATACTTTCAAGGTCTTCGACTCCGTGCGGGAAACCTAATTCCCGGAGAAGAACGCCGAAGATTGTATTAGGAGCGGTCTGGAGTCTTGAAGTTGTCACTTTTGTATTCAGAGCTCGTTTAATCTACTGGTAATTCTATCCCTTATATTTTTATAATGTCTTCCATTATTATGCTTTGCGATATTGTTGCCATGATTAGCGAGTAGTTATCTTTAGTGTATGTTATGACATAATCAGTTATAATGCCGAAATTATATTATGGCTTGTGTATGTTGTCAAAATGCTTTCCGATTATTCTTTGAACTCAATCACATTTCCAACTAATAGAACGTAGTTATTGGCTCTATTATTGGGAAGTTGCGAACCCCAATTCAGAGTACACTATCTGTGTCACCCCTTGGTAAGAGAAGTCTGTCGGATACAACGTGAGTTTGACTGAGGCACACTGGTTGTAGTAAGTCCACCGAGCCTTGGATTCCGACTGAGGACTCTTTCGTAGTGAAACATCTGACTAGACCCCTAGTACATTGTCAGTCCTAGACCATGCTAGTGTAGTCACCAAACATATAAACTTCGTACGTGCATGCTGAAGCACAACGGTTGTTGTAAGCTGTACCTCTGCTAAGTAAGGCCATGGAACAAGGTTAGTGTTGACTAGTATACTTCACTATAACGCGGTCTCAAGCATTGCACCCCGCTTGAGGGATTCTTAGTTAATTAAGGAACTGTTTGTTCGAACACATAAAGGATTGGACCGTTAGGATAACCGAATGTTTCTTGGAAGTCAGCTTGACTTGGACATGGTGTTCTTTATGGTTAAACTCTTTTAAGGGCCTAACTATCTTCTAAACCAGTCATTAACGAAAGCATTGCGACCCATCACGTCTCTCGGATATGGAAAACCATGTATTCTATTATACTTAAGAAAGTTTAGACCATTTCGTAATGTTAATACGTCACCCAACTGAGTCGCTCAATTGGATGAGCCGTCTGAACGTGTATGCCTGTAGTCAGACTGCACGGGTGTCGGGGGTAAGGGACATTACTGTCTATTCAGAATCTTCAAGCCTAGCGCATTACCCAGTGACATGTCTTATGACAGGGGCGTTTAGGACTAGTGTAGTAAATACAAGGTCACTGCCTATCCATGAGCCAGTATTCCATAATACCAGGCAAAGTAACTGATGAAATCATAGCATGCACTTGTTTTAGCCTTATCTGAATTACAAATTTTATCGTATTTACTTTACTTTAATCTAGAAAACCCAAAATTAGGTAATCACCAACTACTCCTGCACTTTATAATTATCTTAAGTTTTAGATATAGGTTTGATTCTACTGATATCTCAAAAATACGACTCTAGGTCATACTTCCCTAACTCATAATAAGGAGTAGTACGATTTAGGCCCCGCTAAATATAAATTTAAAACAAGTGTCCCCCTCTTGGTGGCCAGCCCTGACGCGCCGCAACCTAACGACATAGCGCGAAATAAAACTGTCCGTTTCGGTCATATCAACGTGCATGCATGCATGCATACGTATGTATGTACATGTGTACATTGTAGATGTATGTGCATGTGTATATGTAAATATATACATACGTGTATATGTATGTATATGTACGTGTGTATGTATGTATGAGTGTGTATTGTGTAAGTTATATAACTTTAGTAAAACATGAAAAGTAAAGTAGCTATATATATATATATATATATATACATATACATATATATATATATATATATATATATATATATATATATATATATATATATATATATATATATATATATGTGCCACCTTTACCTTAATGTGTATATATATATATATATATATATATATAGCTAAACACGTACATGAAGATAATATATATATATATATATATATATATATATATATATATATATATATATATGTATTTATATATATCACCTTTGACTTAAGATATATGTAACACATACACATAATATATATATATATATATATATATATATATATATATATATATATATATATCATTAATAAGTACAATAATAGTTTGTTATGTGAAGGTTATAATTAAAGATAACATACAAAGACTACAAACATCACCGCTACTTGTGGCCTAGGGTGATCCTTGTTGCCTTATGGGAACCGCTTGTGGATTTCGAATGCCATGACCTAGATTCTGGTCAAGAATCCTGGGCGCCCGATAACAACAGATCATTCGAGTGACTTGCATGGTAGCAACGAAGTTTGGGCAAGATTGTACAACATCTTTGTTAAGAATTATAACCCGAACTTCTTAAACTAAAAACTTTCTATAAGTGGAAGCTTTCCATAAATAGTAGGTTTCCAAAAATAGAAACTTTTGAAGAATAGGAACTTTTCTTGAAAACCGTCACTGTTAATATAGTTTACTATATTAATAAACTAACTTTATGTCTGTTAGACATTAACTAATCAAAAATTACATCTCTAGGTTGAGATCTCCAATTACATACTCCGTTCATACTTCTTGCGTGGAATATCTTACTTGCTACTAAGGTGAACTTCATAGCCCCTTTTTCTACTATTTCTTAACTGTTTTATAAACTTTGGGGTGAGACACATGCTTGCTTTTGAAATAATTTAAAATTTAGACACAAGTGCCTAAACTATTTGATATGCAATTTCGTGAGACTTTTGTTAAACATGTATTTATTGTTACATGCAAATCCCCGCCATAATATCGTTAATTGCTGGAATTGAAAATTTGCAAGCTTAATTATTGTGAGTATGCCTATTGAGAGTGACATCTTGATAATGCTAAAAACGAACATATATTTCATAGCATTATCCCTCAAGAAAGACAAGCTTTTGGTTGCAATTGTTCTATTTACAAGTGATATTCGTTTAAATAATAAAAGGTGAAGACAAAAGACAGATTCGACGAATTGAAGACGCAAACGACCAAAAAGCTCAAAAGTACAAAGTACAATCAAAGTGGTTAAAATTATTGATGAGAAACGTCTCAAAATTACAAAAATACAAGACGCAAAACGCAAAGTACAAGATATTAAATAGTACGAAAGGACGTTCGAAAATTCGGAACCGGGACCAGAGTCAACTCTCAACGCTCGACGCAACGGAGCTAAAATTACAAGTTAACTATGCACATAAATATAATATAATATATAAATAATTCTTAAAAATTATATATATATATTATATATATTTATAAAACTGTCGGCAAGAAGCAAACAACAAAATGTGAACTGGAAAAGCAGGCCATGCGATCGCATGGCCTGGAAGTGAAAATTCCATGCGATCGCATGGCCCCAATATGCTGGCCACATCTATAAATTTCAGTATTTTCGGTCGAATGTTTACATCTTTTTCTTTCTCCATCTCTCACGTATACATATATATATATATTTTTTAATTTTAATTTTAATTTTAATTTTAATAATAATAAGGGTATGTTAGCGAATGTTGTAAGGGTGTAAGTCGAAATTATGTCCGTGTAACGCTACGCTATTATTAATCATTGTAAGTAATGTTCAACCTTTTTAAATTAATGTCTCGTAGCTAAGTTATTATTATGCTTATTTAAGCCGAAGTAATCGTGATGTTGGGCTAAATATTAAAATTGGGTAATTGGGCTTTGTACCATAATTGGAGTTTGGACAAAAGAACGACACTTGTGGAAATTAGACTATGGACTATTAATGGGCTTTATATTTGTTTAATTAAATGATAGTTTGTTAATTTAATATAAAGATTTACAATTGGATGTACCTATAAATAACCATATACACTCGATCGGACATGATGGGCGGGATATTTATAAGTACTAATAATCGTTCATTTAACCGGACACGGGAATGGATTAATAATCTATGGACTTATTAAAACAGGGATGAATTATATACAAGGAAAATTGGTGTAATTATAGTTTTAAGTCCCCAATTAGTTGGAATATTTGACTTCGGATATAAGGATAATTTGACGAGGACACTCGCACTTTATATTTATGACTGATGGACTGTTATGGACAAAAATCAGACGGACATATTGAATAATCCAGGACAAAGGACAATTAACCCATGGTAATAAACTAAAATTAACACGTCAAACATCATGATTACGGAAGTTTAAATAAGCATAATTCCTTTATTTCATATTTAATTGCACTTTTAATTATCGCACTTTTATTTATTGTCATTTTATTTAAATGCACTTTTAATTATCGTACTTTTTAATTATCGCAATTTTATTTATCGTCATTTTATTTATCGCATTTTTATTTATCGTAATTTCATTATCGTTATTTACTTTACGCTTAAAATTAAGTTATATTTATTTTTAATATTTTACATTAGGTTTTAACTGCGACTTAAGTTTTACAATCGACAAACCGGTCATTAAACGGTAAAAACCTCCTTTTTATAATAATAATACTACTTATATATATTTATATTTTTACAAATATAGTTTTTAAAAATATAGCGTTAAACTTGGCTAAGATCCCTGTGGAACGAACCGGACTTACTAAAAACTACACTACTGTACGATTAGGTACACTGCCTATAAGTGTTGTAGCAAGGTTTAGGTATATCCACTCTATAAATAAATAAATAACTTGTGTAAAATTGTATCGTATTTAATAGTATTTTGTAGTAGAAATATAAATATTTTGTATACACCTCACATAACATCAAGTATTTTTGGCGCCGCTGCCGGGGACCTGCTTAAACGCCGGAAGCAAAACGCTATATATATAAAAAAAAAAGATTCTTAGTTTACTTTTGTAAAAATACGCTTTTGTAAAAATACGTTTTAATTATTAAAAATACAAAAATATAAAAAGAAAAACAAAAAATTATATATTTTTAATAGTTTGTTAAATATATATAAAATTATAAAGTTTCTTTATTTTTATTTTAGTTCTTAAAATATAAGTTTTTATTTATATAAATATTTTATAAAAACAGAAAATTAAATATAAAACAGAAAAAAAAAATATATATATATATATATATATATATATATATATATGTATATATATATATGTATATATATATATGTATATATATATATATATATGTGTGTATATATATATATATATATATATATATATATATATATATATATATATAAAAGTAATCGGGCTACACTGTAGCAGCCCAGATTCTGGCCCGAAACCCTACTCCATGCGACCGCATGGATGTATAACGCAAAGACCATGCGATCGCATGGCCTGATCTGACACGCCAGGGTTGACTTGTTTCTGTATTAATTACGGAGTTTTAATTATTATTATTAATTAATTAAAACCCTAATTATTGTTTAGTTTTAAATTAATTAATTTTAGTTTAAATAAATTTGTAATATTTAGTTTAAAATAGTTTTATTAGTTTTAAAAATCAATACTTTTATAAAATAAATAATATAAAAATAATATTTTTATAAAAAATTTGTACTTTTTACAACTTTAAGTTTATTTTTATATTTTGTATCTTTTTATTTGTTTTAGCGTAATATTTATATTTTTCGTTCGTATTTAGTTTTAAGTCATAGTTTTTGCCATAGTTATTTTTATTTCTAGATTTTTAGGCTTTGCCGTAAAATCCCTTAAGTACTTTTTCTTTAGACTAAGATTTAGGTACTGATAAGGCTAAAAAGGAACATATATTTCATAGCAATATCCCTCCTAAATAATAGGTTTTCATATGTAATTGTATTATATTTTCATTGTAATTGTTTAAATAAATAAGTGCGAAGACAAAAGGCGAAAACGAAGATTTGAAGACGCAAACGTCCAAAAAAGCTCAAATGTACAAGATACAATCCAAGTGGTTCAAATTATTGATGAGAAACGTCTAAAAATGACAAGAGTACAAGTTACAAAACGCAAAGTACAAGATATTAAATTGTACGCAAGGACGTTCAAAAATCCGAAACCGGTACCCGAGCCAACTATCAACGCTCGACGCAACGGAGCTGAAAGTACAAGTCAACTATGCACAAGAATATAATATAATATTTAAATAATTCATAATAAGAATAATAATAAATAATAAAAAGTTGTTAATTGAGCATAGTTAAGGGGTCATAAGTGAAAATTTCAAATCAACATTTGCCTATAAAATGGAATTCACGTAGTAATGAAAATGTACACCTTTTTCCAATCTTCTTTCTTTCTTATGTAATTTATATTTATATTTATAATATTAAGTTTAATTTAAGATTAATAATAATTGGGTTATTGTAAGAAATGTTTTACGGGTTTTAAAGTAGGAACTCTGTCCGTGTAACGCTACGCGATTAATAATCACTGTAAGTTATGTTCTTCCTTTTTAAATTAATGTCTCGTAACTAAATTATTATTATGCTTATTTAAGCCAAAGTAATCGTGATGTTTGACTAAATATTAAGACGGGGTTATTGGATTTTGTACCATAATTAAGGTTTGGGCAAAAGACCGACACTTGTGGAAATTGGACTATTGACTATTAATAGATGGGGGGTATTGTCTAATTGAGTGACAACTCATTGGAGTCTGTCGAACCTATCTTCAAATTAATTATCCTAATAATTAATAATGATTATGGTTGTCCTATTTAGTGACGTTCATATGGAATCTATTATAATCATTTAATTAATTATTCGGGTTGGGTAATTGATTATTCAAACTGATCAAGTGGGTAAATTAATATTCATATCTAATCAAAACAGGGGTAGATTACATACAGTGATAACTGGTGTAATTGTTGACAGAAGTGATAACTGCGTCACAGTTTAAATCCTTAATTAGTTGGAATATTTGACTTCGGGTATAAGGGTAATTTGACGAGGACACTCGCACTTTATATTTATGACCGATGGACTATTATGGATAAAAACCAGATAGGTATCAAATAAACCATGACAAAGGACAATTAACCCGAGTAACAATTAATTAAAATCAAAACGTTAAACATCATGATTACGGAAGTTTAAATAAGCATAATTGTTTTATTGTATTTTTCATCGTACTTTTATTTTTTGTCATTTTATTTTCTGTCATTTTATTTATCGCAATTTATTTTATGCACTTTAATTTTTGTCATTTATTTTTACGCTTAAAATCGACAAACCGGTCATTAAACGGTAAAACCCCCATTTTATAATAATACTACTACATATTTATATATATATTTTTACAAATAAACTTAATAATATAGCGTTAACTTCACCAGCTCCCTGTGGAACGAACCGGACTTACTAAAAACTACACTACTCTACGATTAGGTACACTGCCTATAGTGTTGTAGCAAGGTTTAGGTATATCCCATCCGTAAATTAATAAAACTTGTGTCATATTTTGTAGTATTTCCTAGTAAAAATAATACTATTTCGTACCCTCACGCTACATCATCAAGTTTTTGGCGCCGCTGCCGGGGAGCGCTAAAACGCAATATTTTTAATTATAATAATATTGAAATAAAATATAATAATATAATAATATTGAAATAGAATATAATAATATAATAATATTGAAATAGAATATAATAATATAATAATATTTTAGAATATATTTTGAATCGTAAAAGTTTTAAAAAGTCGTATTTATTAAATACTTCAGGGGTATATTATGTAACTTGTAATTAATAATTTCTATCATGTCGCTTTCATGTGAATAGTAAATTAATTAATTTCTTTTCATTTACTATTCATGAATAGTAAATGAATTAAAAAAAAAGTTTTGAAAAAAAAATAATAATTATAAAAAAATTATTAATTTGTAAAAAAAAATCGTTTTTTAAAAAAAAAAAAAACGTAAAAAAAAAAAAAACGTAAAAAAAAAAAATTATTAAAAAAAAATATATATATTTTTTTTAGATTTTGTCTATAAAAAAAAATGTTTTTTTAGTTTTATTACCTTTAGATTTTTAGACTATAGTCGCAACTTTTAGTATTAAGTTTAGTTTTGCCATAGTTATTTTTACTTCTAGAATTTTTAGGCTTTGCCGTAAAATCCCTTAAGTGCTTATTCCTTAGACTAAGTTTTAGGTGCTTTAGAATTTTGCGACGCCGTTTTTCGCGCTACTTTCTTATTTTTATTTTTCGACGCCTATTTTTCGACTTTTTATTTTTCGACACTTTTCGACGCGCAATCTTTTTCTCTCTTATTTCTCGCCATTCTAGTTTTTAGGACTTAGAATTTTTTCTACTTCTTCTCTAAATTTCTTAAAATTACGAAAATTTATTTTAAGTGGTTAAATTGATAGACATCAAAATTTTCTGGTTCGTAGTAATAGTTGGATTTGTACGTGGACCGGGTTATTGGAGCCAAACAGTACTCAATTATATTGAGACCAAACGAATCCTGCCCCTCTGCTGCATCTTTTGGCTATTCGAAACGTGGGCAAAATCAGAAAAGTCTATTAATTGGATAACTTATTATAATTTTTCTTTCCTTTTTAAAAACTAATAGGATATTCAGTGAATGCACCGAGCAAGACGTTCGCCGCCGGTCATACGTTCACCACCTGTAACTCGATCAAGACATCTAGCAAATATTGTCGCCGTTGATTTTTCTTTAGAATCGTCATCTAGTCGAACAAGAACTCCAACTCAAATTTCCGATAATCCATCTTTTGAACCCGACTTCACAATTAAGAACCCGGAGCATATTCAAGGACAATTCCAAGATCTTGAACCACTAATTATTCCTCCTGAGCCACAAACCATTAAATCAGAATCCTCTAGTGATTCGTATTCAACAAATTCAATTATGGAAGTAACGGAACCTCTAAGTATGGAAGATCGAATGAGAGCCACACGCACGGGCCAAGGTCACGCCATTATTAAGCCAGAAGTTAATGCGCCAGATTATGAAATCAAAGGACAAATTCTACACATGGTAACTAACCAATGCCAATTCAGTGGTGCACCGAATGAAGATCCTAACGAACACCTTCGTACGTTTAAAAGAATTTGTACACTATTCAAAATCCGAGAAGTGGAAGATGAGCAGATCTATCTCATGTTGTTTCCCTGGACTTTAAAGGGAGAAGCCAAAGATTGGTTAGAATCGTTACCTGAAGGGGCGATTGACACATGGGATGTTTTAGTTGAAAAATTTCTTAAACAATTCTTTCCGGCATCTAAAGCCGTGAGACTTCAAGGAGAAATTGTTACGTTCGCGCAAAAGCCAAATGAAACATTATATGAGGCGTGGACAAGATTCGGAAGGATGTTGAGAGGATGTCCTCAACACGGTCTAGATACTTTTCAAATAGTTCAAATCTTCTATAAAGGCGTAGACATTGCTACAAGAAAAGACATCGACATAACAGCTGGTGGTTCCATCATGAAGAAAACCGCAACTGAAGCTTACAAAATTATTGATAATACAGCCTCCCACTCACATGAGTGGCATCAAGAAAAAGATATCTTTCGATCATCTAAAGTGGCTAGAGCCGATTCTAGCCATGACTTTGATTCCGTTTCAGCAAAAATAGATGCTTTCGAAAGACGAATGGAAAAGATGAATAAAGATATTCACGCAATACGAATCAGTTGTGAGCTATGCGGTGGACCACACTTATTGAAAGATTGTCACATTGAACCAACATTGGAACAACGAGAGAATGTTTTCTATATGAACCAAAGGCCTGGAAATAATTATCAAAATAATTATCAACCGCCAAAGCTAAACTTCAATCGAAATCAAAATATTCTTTACAATCCAAAAGGACCCGAAAATAACTGGTATAACCAACAAGGTCCGAATAACCAACCAACTCAAAACAACACTTTCAATCAACAAAGACCTGGCTTATATAAACCACAACAACAAACCGAAGAGAAAAAGTCAAATATGGAAGACGTGGTATTCAAGCTAGTTGAATCTCAAACACAATTTATTGAAACTCAAACCCAAACGAACGAGAGGTTTGATCAGTCATTAAGAACTCAACAAGCTTCCATTTTGAATCTAGAAAAACACGTAGGTACTCTTGCTAGCTTAATGAGTGAGAGGGAACAAAGAAAGCTACCGAGTAATACTGAAGCAAATCCTCGGAATGAGAATGTTAACATGGTTTCAACAAATTCTGAAAAACCAGCTCCGGAAGATGGGAAGGTTTTAGATGAGAATAAAAATGAAGAAGTTACACCACCACCACCCGAATATGTAAAGCCAGTGGTGGCACCATACAAACCACCCCTCCCGTTTCCAAGAAAAGGAGTTGAGTATGAGCAAGTAATAGGTAATAAAGATTGTGATACCTCTGGAAAGAAGAAGAAGAAGAATAAAAAAGTGCAAGAAACAAAAACAGTAGAAGTAAACCCGGTGAAGACAGTTCCACCAAAACCTCCACCTAGGATAGGTGATCCGGGTGAATTTATTGTTCCTTGTCTACTTAGTGATTGTGTCATGTATGATGCACTGGCAGATTTAGGTGCAAGTGTGAGTGTTATGCCTCTTTCATTATATAAGAGATTAGGTGTAGGTGAGTTAAGTCCAACAGATATGAGTGTTCGACTCTTTGATCAAACCATTAAGCACCCAGTTGGAATTGCTGACAACCTACCCGTTCAAGTAGGCAATTTAACCTTTCTAGTCGAATTTATTGTCATTGACATAGAAGAGGACCCAAACATTCCTCTAATTTTAGGTCGGCCATTCTTAGCGTCCACCAAGGCGTTATTTGATGTAGGAAATGGAAGAATGACACTTAAAAGTGGTGACAAATCGATCACCTTTAAGATTCGAAAGTCTAAATCTCCACCAGCCAAAACCGTTGAACCAGTAAAAACAATTGGTAAGAACCATGTGCTTTTACCAACTCCAACGGTAATACTTAGCAATAATGAAACGCCTAAGTGTGGGGAAAATGAAGTAACACCTAATGATGACATGATAACAAAGAACCCCGTTGTTGATATTAAATGATCCCGTTATTAATAGTTCAATGAAGAAACTTATTAAACGGATTCGCGATGCTAGAACCAAAGGGAACTTTAAGTTATGTAACCGGTTAGTATCCAATCTATCACCTAAAGAAAAGGAGAAACTAGTTGAAATTGTGGATATTACACAGGAATCCGACCAATGGCTTAAAGAAAAAGTCACGGATATGCAAGTTGATTATGGACCAAGAGAAATTAACGATGAAGTTAATCACAATTTTGACACCACGGCTACCTAAGTGTGGGGAGATTCAAATGTTCTAAAAAGAAAATGCTGTTTGGAGTTAGTTGTTCTGTTCTCGTGTAGTTCCGAGAATGGAATTCGATTGGTCTTTTCCGCTAGCAGACACTAAAGAACTAGTTTTCTCCCCCCATTCTGAATTTTTGTTTTTTTTAGGTTTTATATGAAATTAATATGCTTTTAAGTTTTGTGTGATATTTAAAAACAAAATTTACTTTAATTCATTAAGTTGAAAAAATGATTTCTAAAATTCGTCGTGAGTTGAAGACTAGGTCATTAAGCCAAAATTGCTTTACCCGAGGGTGGGACGGCAAATTTTGTTATCATTATTTTTAATTTTATTGATCTAAAGTATGCCAAAAAGATATTAGACTTTATAAATTTTTGAACGTGGGGTAATATACCCAACTTCAAAAATATGTATATATATGTTTGTATTTTATATTATGTACAAAACAGGGTAGAACAACGCACTTTCAAAGACTAACATTAAGTTCAGCAAAAGCTACTGATTTTGACGACAAGATGCAAAACAACAAATGTGATATAATAAATGAAGGAATGAACGATGAGGCGCGCCATCTATCATTCGACGAGCTTTGTAATTACAAACTCGGTATTTTTAATCACTTTTCTACGCTAATCACCCTCATGAATTTAAATTATAGTCTGATTTCATGCAAATGAGGGCATTGCATGATCTTAAGTGTGGGGAAGGGTTATAAATTCTCTCAGGTTTATACTTGGTTTATTTGCCAAATTTTGTGAAAATTTGAAAAATTTTCAATTAAATGAAGTCAAAATCATGTTTATACATATTTATGAACGGTGAAAACTAGGTGATAATACCGAAATTATCGTTACCTCGGAAAGGACATAAATTGAGAAACACCCTAAAACGCTTGAATTCATTTAAAATGAAATAGAAGAAAATAAAAAGGCAAAGAAAGAAACTAAGTGTGGGAAGAATGTACCAAGTTATTCAATTTAAAACATATATCACATATTTTTGTACAAGATTATTGCAGGTACTTTTGCTTTGGACGATACTAATCAGTTTTACTCGGTTTACTGTAATACATTTGAAAGAAAGATGGATCTACACGATGAATCAATTCCATCATTAAAAGGAAGTAAAGTCTTCCGAAAAAGACACGCGCTTCTTGATTTAGGTCATGAAGTTGTCGTCCAGACCAGCTGTAGTTTGACGAAAAATCTAGAAAAGTCATCTCTAAAATCAGCAGGAAATCCACGGACCTCAGCATCAAACAGGGTCGCCATGTGGTCAGATTTATCCTAACCATGAGAAGGATTTATCTCGTACAATGGGGAGGCACCGTGCAAATTAGCTGGATAAGACTAATGAATCAGATCCCCAGAAAGGATAATCTCCTTAAAAGATCAAAAATCAGCTTTTAAGCCTGATATTACTCAATCCTTGAGATTGACTTTAAAGATTGAGAATTACAAACTCATGGAATTCAATGATATCTAAACTCGAGCTTGAACGAGAAAATATTTTGATCAAAAATACAAATCGATTTGTTTTCTGAAAACCCATTTTCAATGCGTTCATTACCATTGAACGTAAAATCCTAAGAAATTCACCTGGAATTCATTAGGTCACCTGAACCAAATCGGGTGTCAACCGTAAGAACGGTGGTTGCATAGCATGGTCGGAGACAGGACCTTGTGCCAGACCGAAAAATTATAGGATGATCTTTACTATCGCTCCTACCAAGGATAGTTCTAGCATCCGACACGTTAATAAGACCATAATCATCTGCATGTCACGGGACATTGCCTTAACAGTTTCTTGTTCATCGCTTTCCTTTACAACCGGACGGTAGTTTGCCGAAAGGTAATATACGGGACAAGTAAACTGGACATGTTGCTTTCCTAATACAAGGTTAGCAAGTGGGTAACACAAAACCACAAGTGTTGAGCTAAAATTTTCAAATCTGAAACCCACACAACCCACAAAAATATTTTGCAAACACCGGTGAAGGGTTATTCCAGAAAACTTATCTAGGGTAAAAGCTAGATTAAATTTTCAAAAAGATCAAATGTTTTCATAAAGATCCAATTTCCTTAAGGATCTACATTTTAATAGTCATGTGGGACTGTAAACCACCTTTCAAATGTGCACTTTGCTTTGGAAACCGAAAGTAAATCGGCTATTTGATTGCAAGTGTCGTTGACCTAAACCCGAGGCAACTGTGGATGACACACCCACCTTTAACCATCATTACTGTCATTGTTTATACCGCTATATCAAAATCACTGATGTACAAAGTGTGATGAATAAAAAAGTGATTCATGTATGTTTTTATTTCAAGTTCTGTATTGCTTGAGGACAAGCAACGCTCAAGTGTGGGGATATTTGATAAGGCTAAAAAGGAACATATATTTCATAGCAATATCCCTCCTAAATAATAGGTTTTCATATGTAATTGTATTATATTTTCATTGTAATTGTTTAAATAAATAAGTGCGAAGACAAAAGGCGAAAACGAAGATTTGAAGACGCAAACGTCCAAAAAAAGCTCAAATGTACAAGATACAATCCAAGTGGTTCAAATTATTGTTGAGAAACGTCTAAAAATGACAAGAGTACAAGTTACAAAACGCAAAGTACAAGATATTAAATTGTACGCAAGGACGTTCGAAAATCCGAAACCGGTACCCGAGCCAACTATCAACGCTCGACGCAACGGAGCTGAAAGTACAAGTCAACTATGCACAAGAATATAATATAATAATAAAATAATTCATAATAAGAATAATAATAAATAATAAAAAGTTGTTAATTGAGCATAGTTAAGGGGTCATAAGTGAAAATTTCAAATCAACATTTGCCTATAAAATGGAATTCACGTAGTAATGAAAATGTACACCTTTTTCCAATCTTCTTTCTTTCTTATGTAATTTATATTTATATTTATAATATTAAGTTTAATTTAAGATTAATAATAATTGGGTTATTGTAAGAAATGTTTTACGGGTTTTAAAGTAGGAACTCTGTCCGTGTAACGCTACGCGATTAATAATCACTGTAAGTTATGTTCTTCCTTTTTAAATTAATGTCTCGTAACTAAATTATTATTATGCTTATTTAAGCCAAAGTAATCGTGATGTTTGACTAAATATTAAGACGGGGTTATTGGATTTTGTACCATAATTAAGGTTTGGGCAAAAGACCGACACTTGTGGAAATTGGACTATTGACTATTAATAGATGGGGGGTATTGTCTAATTGAGTGACAACTCATTGGAGTCTGTCGAACCTATCTTCAAATTAATTATCCTAATAATTAATAATGATTATGGTTGTCCTATTTAGTGACGTTCATATGGAATCTATTATAATCATTTAATTAATTATTCGGGTTGGGTAATTGATTATTCAAACTGATCAAGTGGGTAAATTAATATTCATATCTAATCAAAACAGGGGTAGATTACATACAGTGATAACTGGTGTAATTGTTGACAGAAGTGATAACTGCGTCACAGTTTAAATCCTTAATTAGTTGGAATATTTGACTTCGGGTATAAGGGTAATTTGACGAGGACACTCGCACTTTATATTTATGACCGATGGACTATTATGGATAAAAACCAGATAGGTATCAAATAAACCATGACAAAGGACAATTAACCCGAGTAATAATTAATTAAAATCAAAACGTTAAACATCATGATTACGGAAGTTTAAATAAGCATAATTGTTTTATTGTATTTTTCATCGCACTTTTATTTTCTGTCATTTTATTTTCTGTCATTTTATTTATCGTAATTTATTTTACGCACTTTAATTTTTGTCATTTATTTTTACGCTTAAAATCGACAAACCGGTCATTAAACGGTAAAACCCCCATTTTATAATAATACTACTACTTATTTATATATATATTTTTACAAATAAACTTAATAATATAGCGTTAACTTCACCAGCTCCCTGTGGAACGAACCGGACTTACTAAAAACTACACTACTCTACGATTAGGTACACTGCCTATAGTGTTGTAGCAAGGTTTAGGTATATCCCATCCGTAAATTAATAAAACTTGTGTCATATTTTGTAGTATTTCCTAGTAAAAATAATACTATTTCGTACCCTCACGCTACATCATCAGGTACTTTAGAATTTTGCGACGCCGTTTTATAAATTTTAATACTTTTTAAGTTATTGCCGTTTTGGATATAGAATTCCTTTTAAGCTTTAATACCTTTAGACGCAAGTTTTTATATTTAGTTTTTAGACTTTTAAGTTTCGACACTTTATTTTCTTTTTATTATTTTTCGACGCTTATTTTCTTATTTTTATTTTTCGACGTTTTTCGACGCACTCTTTTTCTTTCTTATTTTTCGCCGCTCTAGTTTTTAGGACATAAAATTTTCTATTTCTTCTCTAAAATTTCTTTAAATTTCGACGAAAAATTATTTTAAGTGGTTAAATTGATAGACATCCAAAATTTTCTGATTCGTAGTAATAGTTGGATTTGTTAGTGGCGAGTTGTAAGCTTCCGATTTAAAGGGTCCTGGCTACCTGCTGCATCTATTGGCTATTCGAAACGTGGACAAAATCAGAAAAGTCTATTAATTTGATAACTTATATAATTTTTATCTTTTATTACTAATAGGATATTCAGTGAATGCACCGAGCAAAACGTTCACCACCTTTTATACGTTCACCACCGGTAACTCGATCAAGACATCTAGCCAATATTGTCGCCGTTGATTTTTCTTTAGAATCGTCATCTAGTCGACCAAGTACTCCAATTCAAACCACTTCCAAACCATTTGGAATATGCTTATTTACATGGTGAATCTGAATTACCTGTAATAATATCGTCTTCTCTTACTGAAAATGAAAAATCTCAACTCATTTATGTGCTAAGAGCTCATTAACCAGCTATTGCATGGAAGATTCATGATATTAAATGAATAAGTCCTTCGTATTGCACACATAAAATCCTTATAGAAGAAGGTCATAAAACGTATGTGCAACGCCAACGAAGACTAAATTCTAATATGCAAGATGTTGTTAAGAAAGAAATTATTAAACTGCTAGATGCAGGTTTAATTTATCCAATCTCTGATAGTCCATGGGTAAGCCCAGTTCAATGAGTACCTAAGAAGGGTGGCATGACTGTCATCACAAATGAAAAAAATGAGCTTATTCCTACTAGGACTGTAACAGGATGGCGTGTTTGTATTGATTATAGAAAATTAAATGACGCCACCAGAAAAGATCACTTTCCCTTACCTTTCATTGATCAAATGTCAGAAAGATTAGCCGGAAATAGTTACTATTGTTTTCATGGTTTTTCCGGATATTTTCAAATTCCAATAGCACCCAAGGATCAAGAGAAAACCACGTTCAGGTGCCCTTATGGTACTTTTGCTTACAAACGCATGCCATTTGGACTTTGCAACGCCCCTGCAACCTTTCAAAGGTGCATGATGGCGATTTTTCACGACATGATAGAAGAATGCATGGAAGTTTTCATGGATGACTTTTCAGTCTTCGGTGATACTTTTGAATCATGTCTAGTTAATCTTGAACGAATGCTTATTAGATGCGAACAATCAAATCTAGTTCTTAATTGGGAGAAATGCCATTTCATGGTTAAAGAAGGCATCGTTCTCGGTCATAAAATTTCAAAAGAAGGAATTGAAGTGGATAGAGCTATAGTAGATGTAATTGCTAAACTTCCACATCCCACAAATGTTAGAGGAGTTAGGAGTTTTCTAGGGCATGCCGGTTTTTACCGACTTTTCATAAAAGATTTTTCTAAAATTGCCACTCCTATGAATAAACTCCTAGAAAAGGATGCTCCATTCATATTTTTTGATGAATGCATCAAATCTTTTAATATTCTTAAAGAAAAACTCACTAATGCACCGATCATGATAACTCCAAATTGGAATCTACCGTTTGAACTCATGTGCGATGCAAGTGATTTTGCAATGGGAGCCGTTTTAGGACAAAGGATTGAAAAACGATTTCAATCTATATATTATACTAGTAAGACGTTACAAGGAGCACAAATGAACTACACAACTACTGTTGTTTTAGCAGAGTAGTATATAAAATAGCTTATATTTTTACAGAAAATACTATTAAATACGATACAATTTTACACAAGATATTTATTTATTTATAGAATGGATATACTTAAACCTTGCTACAACACTTATAGGCAGTGTACCTAATCGTACAGTAGTGTAGTTTTTAGTAAGTCCGGTTCGTTCCACGGGGAATCTTTTTAAACAAAGCTTAACGCTATATTAGTTTACTTTTATAAAAATACAAATATATATATATAAGTAATATTATTATTATAAAGGGGGTTTTTACCGTTTAATGACCGGTTTGTCGATTTTAAAACTTTAGTCGCAGTTAAAACCAAATGTAAAATATTAAAAATAAATACAAGACTTAAATTAAAGCATAAAGTAAATAACGATAATGAAATTGCGAATAATAAAAGTGCGATAAAATAAACTTGCGATAATTAAAAAGTACGATAATTAAAAGTGCAATTAAATACAATAACAATAAAAATGCGATAATTAGAAGTGCAATTAAATATAAAATAAAGGAAATTAAATATGAAATAAAAGAATTATGCTTATTTAAACTTCCGTAATCATGATGTTTGACGTGTTGATTTTAGTTTTATGCCCATGGGTTAATTGTCCTTTGTCCTGGATTATTTAATATGTCCGTCTGGTTTTTGTCCATAACAGTCCATCAGTCATAAATATAAAGTGCGACTGTCCTCGTCAAATTATCCTTATACCCGAAGTTAAATATTCCAACTAATTGGGGACTTAAACTGTAACAAGATTTTAATACTTTGTTTAATAATTACACCAGGATGTCGACTGAGTGTAACCCAAGGTTTTAATATTTTGTTATCAATTATACCAAGTGTCCTTGTATATAATTTCACCCCTGTTTTAATTATTCTAGTGGCTATTAATCCATTCCCGTGTCCGGTTAAATGAACGATTATTCGTACATATAAATACCCCGCCCATCGTGTCCGATTGAGTGTATATGGTAATTTATAGGGACGCCCAATTGTAAATCTTTATATTAACATTAACAAACTATCATTTAGTTAAACAAATATAAAGCCCATTAATAGCTCATAGTCTAATTTCCACAAGTGTCGTTCTTTTGTCCAAACTCCAATTATGGTACAAAGCCCAATTACCCAATTTTAGTAATTAGCCCAACATCATGATTACTTCGGATTAAATAAGCATAATAATAACTTAGCTACGAGACATTAATGTAAAAAGGTTGAACATAACTTACAATGATTAAAAATAGCGTAGCGTTACACGGACAGAATTTCGACTTACACCCTTACAACATTCGCTAACATACCCTTATTATTAGAATTATAATTAAAATTAAAATATAAATTATAAATATATATATATATTTTACGTATGAATGAGAAAAGAGAAAGATAGATGATTTGTGGTGCACCAAAGCTCGATTTTTATAGGCATGTGGGCTGGAACTGGGGCTCATGCGATCGCATGGATTTATGCCTTCCAGGCCATGCGATCGCATGGCCAGCTGGGGAGGCTCATTTTTGGTTGTTTTCTTCTGCCGACGGTTTTATAAATAATATAATATATTAAATAATTATAAGAATTATTTAAATATTATATTATATTTATGTGCATAGTTGACTTGTAATTTTTAGTCCGTTGCGTCGAGCGTTGAGAGTTGACTCATGTCCCGGTTCCGGATTTTCGAACGTCCTTGCGTATAATTTAATATCTTGTACTTTGCGTTTTGAATCTTGTACTCTTGTAATTTTGAGACGTTTCTTATCAATAATTGGAACCTCTTTGATTGTATTTTGTACTTTTGAGCTTTTTGGTCGTTTGCGTCTTCAATTCGTCGAATCTGTCTTTTGTCTTCACCTTTTATTATTTAAACGAATATCACTTGTAAATAGAACAATTGCAACTAAAAGCTTGTCTTTCTTGAGGAATAATGCTATGAAATATATGTTCGTTTTTAGCATTATCAAATATTCCCACACTTGAGCGTTGCTTGTCCTCAAGCAATATCGTCTTGAAATACTAGAATCACTTCTTTATTCTTCACACTTTGTACATCAGTGATTTCTATACGGCGGTATAAACAATGATAGTAACGATAGAACCATGGTTAAAGGTGGGTGTGTCATCCACAGTTGCCTCGGGTTTAGGTCAACGACACTTGCAATCAAATAGCCGATTTACTTTCGGTTTCCAAAGCAAGGTGCACATTTGAAAGGCGGTTTACAGTCCCACATGACTATGAAAATGTAGATCCTTAAGGAAATTGGATCTTTATGAAAATATTTGATCTTTTGAAAATTCAATCTAGCTTTTACCCTAGATAAGTTTTTCGGAATAACCCTTCACCGGTGTTTGCAAAATATTTTTGTGGTTTTGGTGGGTTTCAGATTTGAAAATTTTAGCTCAAAACTTGCGGTTTTGTGTCACCCACTTGCTAACCTTGTATTTGGAAAGCAACACGTCCAGTTTACTTGTCCCGTATATTACCTTTCGATAAACTACCGTCCGGTTGTAAAGGAAAGCATTGAACAAGCAACTGTTAAGGCAATGTCCCCTGACATGCTTTTAATTATGGTCTATAACGTGTCGGATGCAATTACTATCCTTGGTAGGAGCAATAGTAAAGCTCACCCTTATGATTTTTCGGTCTGGCACAAGGTCCTGTCTTTGACCACTATGCAACCACCGTTTTTACGGTTGTCACCCGATTTGGTTCAGGTGACCTAATGAATTCTAGGTGAATTCCTAGGATTTTACGTTCAATGGTAATGAACGCATTGAAAATGGATTTTCAGAAAACAAATCGGTTTTAATTTGATCAAAATATTTTCTAGTTCAAGCTCGAGTTTAGATATCATCGAATTCCATGAGTTTGTAATTCTCAATCTTTAAAGTCAATCTCAAGGATTGAGTAATATCAGTCTTAAAAGCTGATTTTTGATCTTTTAAGGAGATTATCCTTTCTGGAGATCTGATTCATTAGTCTTATCAAGCTAATTTGCACGGTGCCCCCCCCCCCCCATTTACGAGATAAATCCTTCTCATGGTTAGGATAAATCTGACCACTTGGCGACCCTGTTTGATGCTGAGGTCCGTGGATTTCCTGCTGATTTTAGAGATGACTTTTCTAGATTTTTCGTCAACCTACAGCTGGTCTAGACGACAACTTCTTGACCTAAATCAAGAAGCGCGTGTCTTTTTCGGAAGACTTTACTTCCTTTTAATGATGGAATTGATTCATCGTGTAGATCCATCTCTTCTTTTCTTTCATCGGGTAAAATGGTTTAGTTTAGTCCAAAGCAAAAGTATTTTCAGTTATTTGTTACAGATATATGTGACATATGTTTAAGATAACTTGGTAAATTTTCCCACACTTGGCTTTTATTTTCCTTTTTATCGTCCTCTATTCCATTTTAAATGAATTTTAACATTTTGGTTTGTTTCTCAATTTATGTCCTTTCCAAGGTTACAATAATTTCGGTGTTAACACCTAGTTTTATCGTTCATAAATATGTATAAACATGATTTTGAGTTCATTTAATTGAAAATTTTGAAAAATTTTACTAGAATTAGGTAGTCAGTATATAAGACTAGGGTTGTTCTTTATTATCAGAGAGCACTAGATTCTAATACAACTACTACGTTACTAGTATTTTTAATGGTAACCAAGTGTATAAAGATAAAAATTTTAAAAATCCGAAAGAATTTAACCCCTTCCCACACTTAAGATCTTGCAATGCCCTCATTTGCAAGAAATCAGTACAATTTAAATTATTGAGGGTTATTAGCGTAGAAATGATTAAATTTTACCAAAGTTTCCAAATATATTGGCGTTTGTTTGCTGAATGATAAATGGTGCATAGCATTTGTTCATTTCGTCTGTTGTTACATCACATTTATTTGTCATCTTGTCGTCAAAATTAGTAGCTTTTGCTGAACTTAATGCCAGCCTTTGAAAATCCGCTGTTTTACCCTGTTTTGAACAATCGACAATATACATACATACAAGTATAATCATGCATGGCAATTTGAAATGGGACTTAATATCCCACTTTCAAATTCTAAATATGAAATATTAGTACACAATAATAATAAAATAATAAAAATTACACAAATTTATCCAATAACATAAGTTTAAACATGAAAAAGTCAAAAGATAAAAACATAATAATCATAAAAATAACCAAATGGAACTAAATCAGTCTGGATAGGGGTTCCAGTTCATCTCATCGGGTGGATTTCATTGTTGGTTATAGGTGTTCTGATAGGCTTGGTTATAGTCATACCGGTTAAAGGGTGGTCGGATATCGGGGCTATGTGGCGGAAAATGAGCAGGTCGAGTAGGTACATAGTTATTTGGTACCTGATATGATAGCTGGCTCATGATTTGGTGCTGATGAACTAACCAGCTATCGTGTTGGCGTCGCCTATAATCCTCGTATACTCGCTCGGAGTTCCACTGCTCATACATACTATGTCTTGCCGCGTTCGTCATTGCTTCCTCATCTATACGAATGTGGACATCAAGAATAGCATCTCGAAAGACATCCCTAATGTCTTCCACCTCCTCCATTTCCTCGTCTGAGCCTCTTTCTACCTGAGGATGAGACCCCTCATAGGGTACTGCCTGGTTACGTCTACTTTTCAATACCTTAGCACCCACATAAACTTTCAATCATAAGGGCTCAACCTGTTCTCTACAAATCTGTAATGGACTCCCTTAGTTCCTATCAACACCTAAATACTCTCCAATGAGAGTAACAAAAATACCTCCTCCTATTATACTCCCGTCCTGCATTCCCTCTACCATTTTAGATAAATAAAAAGCAACACAGTAAGGGATATTGACAAAGCTTCTAGGATCCCGAATACACTTTAGGTAGAATAAATCATATAAGGTAATTTTTTCTTTATTATGACCTCTTTGTGTAATCGAGTTAGCCAAAAATCTATGAATAATACGAAGCTCGGCTCTGTCAATATGTGTATAGGAGTGTCCTCCTGCTCGTGTAAAAACATCAAAATGTGACATACGCCTCCAAATGGCGTCAGCGTCAAAGTTACTATCTACCCGTTCACCATAATGAATCAAGTTTGTACAATCGGGTAATAGCAACTCGCCAGGAGTATATATCTGTAAGGCCCTGGCCATGTCCAGCATGGACATTCTGTACATCCTACCGCCAAGGATAAACCTAAGAAATCTTCTATCATCTATCCTAACTATATTTGTATCAAGTGATACAGTACTCATCAACTCAACACACCATTCCTTATATACAGGTCTACGAATGGTGAAAAGACGTTCCCAATCTGTAAAAGAAGAACTGCCATACCTTTGAACTAAAAGCTGTCTAACACGGTCAGCTAGATGGACCTTTTCCAAAGGGGCCCAATCAATTACCCTTGGCACCTCTACATTTTTTGTTACCAATTTGAATTTGTTCCTTTGATATGTCTCGTAATCTCTCCATCTTCTATCAAATCTCAGATTAGGATGTAGAGTGTGCTCAGGAATCGTTGGGAATTCTACTGGCGGCCTCATTGGGAATACTATGAATTCATCAACAAACTGTACTGGATCATAATAAGGTATGTGCTGATCAGGCTGTTGTTGTTCCTGTTGTGGTTCTTGTTCGTGTTGCATTTCTGGTTCTGGTTCTAGTGCTGGTGCTGGTGCTGGTCGTCTAGATGATGATGCTCCTGAACCTCCAGTATCGGCTCTCTGTAAAACACATTAAACACAAAAATTGTGCATCCAAATATGCATTAGTGTTAGCAAAATAACAACTTAAAACAATCACTATAACATGTTAAATCAAAATTAAACTTATACACATTTTCACAATTTTTCACAATTCTACACTTTTCAAATAAGCACATATGAAAATGTATACAAAATTCATAAGCATTTAACTCAAATAACATGTCAAAATATTCATTATTAATAATTAAACAAGTCTCAAATGGCAAATATATCAAATTAATCAAGTTCATGAATTTTAGACTTAAAAAGTCCACTTTAATCTCCAAAAATCATGTTTAGGATCATTGTTTGGATCATTTAACTATCTAAAATTGTTACATTACTCAATTTAGCAATAATTCATGACAAAAATCGGCCATAACCTGTTTATATCAAAAAGCCCCAAATTGCTCAAGAACACGAACCCTAGATTTCTAAAATTTTTGAAGTTTTTGGCTTCAAATCATGTTAAATAGCATCAATCTAGGTTATACATGCATAAAATACTAACAATTTAACACTAATTACACTAGAAATTAACAAAATTGCATTAGGTAAAAAATTGGTAATTATCACAAAAACTAGGAATTTATAGAGTTTAGGGGTGTAATTTTTACCAATTTGCTGAAGAATGAGAATCTAGGCATGATTAGAGCAAGAAAAATGACGAATTACGGTGGAAAAATGGCGAAAATGGGTGAATTTTTGGGTGAGTTTCGTGAATGTGTGTGTGTTGTGGTGAGGAAGACAGAACAGCTGCTGTTATTTGTTTCTGACCTGCATTTGGTCCCCATGCGATCGCATGGGTTCCAAGTGCAAACCCCATGCGATCGCATGGGGTGCCGGGTACAGTGTTTTCAGTTTTTTTTTTTTTAAACCTTATACTTTATAAAACTCATAATTAATTAAATTTTAAAAATTTTGTTTTCCTTTAGGAGCGAGGGCGTTTCGGATCGTTGTCCTAGTCTGTCCCTCGACAAAATTTTAAAATTTGTCAAATCAAAGCGCGGTTTTTATAAGTAAAGATTTTTGGGTTTTTTTTTTTAATGTTTTTGGCATACTTTAATTCAATAAGATTAAAAATAATGATAATAAAAGTTCTCGTCCCTCCCTCGGGTAAAGCAATTTCGGTTCAAAGACCTAGTCTTCAACTTACGACGAATTTTAAAAATCATATTTTTAACTTAATGAGATAAAGTAAATTTTTGTTTTTAAATTCACACAACTTAAATATAAAATTCAAAATTAATATTAAAAATTCACACCAAACTTAAAATTTGAAATGCATAAAATTAAAAATTCATATTTTAAAAATTAAAAATTCACACCAAACTTAATTTAAAAATTCAAATATTTACAATTTTTTAAAAATATTGTTTTTACAAAGTTTACAATATTAATTTAAGATTTAAATATTAATTTTAAAAACATGGTAAAAATAAAATTAAAAATCTTTTTGGCTTTTTATCCCACTTTAATCAATCAAATATTATCAAAAATATGCGCCCCTCTTTTCGGTAAAGTAATTTCGGTTCCAAGACCTAATTTAACTCATGACGAATTTTTGAAATATTTTGGGTTGATTGATTAAAGATATTTATACCTTAAGAATAAACGTTAAATTTCGCAGTGATGTAATAAATTTTTGAATGATATCAATAATTTCGGTCGCCAAACCTAATTTTATTCAATACCAATTTAATACTTTTTAGCGAACAAATTAGCGTTTATTATCAAAAGGTTAAAAATAAAAAAAAATAAAAATAAAAACTGTACAGACATACCTGTGAAATAGATTTCTTAGTTATATGATCTATCCCATTCATAAGATAGTCGGTTTAATTGGTTTTCCATGGCTACATAGGCGTAACCTCGAGCATTCAGTGTCTTTTCTTCTAAACATATGAACGGTCCGTATCTGCATAAAGTAACAAATTCGGTATTTGAATAGGTTTGATTATTTGAACATTTACCTCCATGTGACCATTTTCCGCATTTGTGACATCTTTCTAGGTGTCGTGCTCTTCTTTTCGCTGCGGATTTTGATTTTCCTTTACCAAATTGTAATTTATTATCTTCGCATCTGGATTCTTTTCTAACTCCGTCCATTCTTTCTCTGATTACTGATACTAATTCACTCGGTAGTATGTCATTATTACGTTTAGTGATCAAAGCGTGTAGCATTAGACCATGGTTTAGTTCACAGGCAGTCTTCATTTCGTAAAAACCTAAAAAAAATAAAAATTCAGAATGGGGGGAGAAGACTAGTTCTTTAGGGTCTGCTAGGGAAAGACCATTCGGGTTCCATTTTCGAGAACTACATGAAAACAGACAATCTAACTCTAACAGAAATACATATTATCCTTTAAAGACTTGATTCTCCCCACACTTAGTTAGCTGTGGTGTCGAAATTGTGATTAACTTCGTTGTCGACTTCCATCGGACCATGTATGTAATGTTTAACTCTGTGACCATTAACTTTAAATTCAATCCCATTTGAATTTATTAATTCTATCATTCCGTATGGAAAAACTCTTTTGACTATGAATGATCCAGACCATCTTGATTTCAATTTTCCAGGAAATAGCTTGAATCGTGAATTGAAAAGAAGATTTCTGTCTCCTTCTTTAAATTCTTTTGAACTTCTGATTCTTTTATCATGCCATTTCTTCGTTCTTTCCTTATAGATTAACGAATTTTCGTAAGCTTCATGTCTTAATTCTTCTAATTCGTTTAGTTGACTTAATCGTAGACGTCCAGCTTCATGTAAATCAAGATTACATGTTTTCAAAGCCCAAAATGCTTTGTGTTCAATTTCTACTGGAAGATGACATGCTTTTCCATATACAAGTCTAAAAGGTGTGGTTCCAATTGGAGTTTTGTAGGCTGTTCTAAAAGCCCAGAGTGCATCCTCCAATTTAATGGACCATTCCTTCGGATTTGATCCTACGGTTTTCTCTAGAATACGTTTTAAAGCTCAGTTGGTATTTTCAACTTGTCCACTTGTTTGTGGATGATATGCGGTGGAGATTTTATGAGTTACTCCATATCTTTTAAGAACTTTCTCAAGTTGATTATTACAGAAATGAGTACCCCGATCACTTATTAAAGCTTTCGGTGTTCCAAACCTTGCAAAAAGAGGTTTTAAAAATTTGACTACAACTCGTGCATCGTTAGTTGGGAGAGCTTGTGCTTCCGCCCATTTAGATACATAATCAATGGCTACGAGTATATATAGATTATTATGAGATTTTGGAAATGGACCCATAAAGTCAATACCCCAAATGTCAAATACTTCACATACTTGGATGACATTTTGTGGCATTTCATCACGTTGACTTATTTTTCCGGCTCTTTGACAAGCATCACAGGATTTGCAAAGATGGTGTGCATCTTTGTAAATTGTAGGCCAATAGAATCCAGCATCATAAACTTTTCTTGCTGTTAGTTGAGGCCCATAATGCCCTCCAGTTGGTCCTGTGTGACAATGGTTTAATATTTTACTAGCTTCATCTCCAAATACACATCGGCGTATTATTCCATCGGGACAACTTTTAAACAGATGTGGATCTTCCCAAAAATAGTGTTTTATATCACTGAAGAATTTCTTTCGTCTTTGGTACGATAATCCTTTTTCAAGGAATCCACAAACTAAGTAGTTTGCATAGTCTGCAAACCATGGAATTTCTTTATAATCTATCTTCAATAGATATTCATCAGGAAAGTTGTCTTGTATGGCGGATTCATTTAGAACTTCTAATTCGGGATTTTCAAGACGAGAAAGATGATCAGCGGCGAGATTTTCTGCTCCTCTTTTATCTCGGATTTCAATATCAAACTCTTGTAAGAGTAAGATCCAACGGATTAATCTTGGTTTAGCATCTTGTTTTGAAAATAGGTATCTAAGAGCAGAATGGTCGGTATAGACCACCGTTTTTGCTAGAACGAGATATGATCGAAATTTGTCAAAAGCAAAGACAATAGCAAGGAGTTCTTTTTCAGTAGTTGTATAGTTCGTTTGTGCTCCTTGTAACGTCTTACTAGCATAATATATAGGTTGAAATCGTTTTTCAATCCTTTGTCCTAAAACGGCTCCCATTGCAAAATCACTTGCATCGCACATTAGTTCAAATGATAGATTCCAATTTGGTGTTATCATGATCGGTGCATTAGTGAATTTTTCTTTAAGAATATTAAAAGATTTGATACACTCATCTGAAAAGATGAATGGAGCATCCTTTTCTAGGAGTTTATTCATAGGAGTGGCAATTTTAGAAAAATCTTTTATGAAACGTCGGTAAAAACTGGCATGCCCTAGAAAACTCCTAACTCCTCTAACATTGGTGGGATGTGGAAGTTTAGCAATTACATCTACTTTAGCTCTATCCACTTCAATTCCTTCTTTTGAAATTTTATGTCCAAGAACGATGCCTTCTTTAACCATGAAATGGCATTTCTCCCAATTAAGTACTAGATTTGATTGTTCGCATCTAAGAAGCATTCGTTCCAGATTAACTAGACATGATTCAAATGTATCACCGAAGACTGAAAAGTCATCCATGAAAACTTCCATGCATTCTTCTATCATGTCGTGAAAAATCGCCATCATACACCTTTGAAAGGTTGCAGGGGCGTTGCAAAGTCCAAATGGCATGCGTTTGTAAGCAAAAGTACCATAAGGGCACGTGAATGTGGTTTTCTC